>NC_091284.1:496059580-497259580 GCF_032444005.1 Ranitomeya imitator | reverse complement strand
CTCTCATTTTCCTCTTGGTATATACATGTTTGTCATCACCCTTATATATAGTATACACCTGTCTGTCATCTCCTGTAAATAGTATATACCTGTTTGTCATCTCTTCCTGTATATACCTGTGTGTCATCTCCTCTTATATATAGTATATACCTGTATGTCATCTCCTTCTGTATTTATTATATACCTGTAAGTCATCTCCTCCTGTATATACAGTACCTGTATGTCATCTCCTCTTATATATAGTATATACCTGTATGTCATCTCCTCTTATATATAGTATATACCTGTAAGGCTACTTTCACACTTCCGTCGGTTCGGGGCTGTCGCAAACCGTCGGCCCAACGTACCGACGGACGTTGTGCTAAATTTAGCACAACGTGGGCAGCGGATGCAGTTTTACAACGCATCCGCTGCCCATTGTGATGAGTGGGGAGGAAATGGCGGACACGTCGCGCAAAAAAAGTTACATTGAACTTTTTTTGTGTGTCACTTCCGCCAAAACACGACGGATCCATTGCACGATGGATGCGACGTGTGCCCATCCGTCGCGATCCGTTGCTAATACAAGTCTATGGGCAAAAAACGCATCCTGCAAGCACATTTGCAGGATGCATTTTTTGCCCATAACGACGGATTGCGACGGAGCCCAGAAGACGGAAATGTGAAAGTAGTCTAAGGCTACTTTCACACTAGCATCGTACGACGCACGTTGCAATGCGTCGTTTTGGAGAAAAAACGCATCCTACAAAATTGCTTGCAGGATGCGTTTTTCTCCTTAGACTAACATTAGCGACGCATTGCGACGCTTTGCCACACGTCGCAACCGTCGTGCAACGGTTGCGTCGTGTTGTGGCGGACCGTCGGCACCAAAGAACGTTGCATGTAACGTTTTTTGGTGCATTGTGTCCGCCATTTCTGACCGCACATGCGCGGCCGGAACTCCGCCCCCTCCTCCCGGCAGCTCAGAATGGGGCAGCGGATGCGTTGGAAAAATGCATCCGCTGCCCGCGTTGTGCGGCGCTTCCACAGTATGCGTCGGTACGTCGGCCCGACGCACTGCAACGGGCCGAGTACGACGCTAGTGTGAAAGCCTAATTCATCTCCTCCTGTATATAGTATATGCCTGTGTGTCATCTCCCCTGTATATAGTGTGTACCTGTATGTCATCTCCCCTGTATATAGTGTGTACCTGTATGTCCTCTCCTCCTGTATATAGTATATATGTGTGTGTCATCTCCTCCTGTATTAGACCTCGTTCACACGTTATTTGGTCAGTATTTTTACCTCAGTATTTGTAAGCTAAATTGGCAGCCTGATAAATCCCCAGCCAACAGGAAGCCCTCCCCCCTGGCAGTATATATTGGCTCACACATACACATAATAGACAGGTCATGTGACTGACAGCTGCCGTATTTCCTATATGGTACATTTGTTGCTCTTGTACAGGTCCTTCTCAAAAAAATTAGCATATAGTGTTAAATTTCATTATTTACCATAATGTAATGATTACAATTAAACTTTCATATATTATAGATTCATTATCCACCAACTGAAATTTGTCAGGTCTTTTATTGTTTTAATACTGATGATTTTGGCATACAACTCCTGATAACCCAAAAAACCTGTCTCAATAAATTAGCATATTTCACCCATCCAATCAAATAAAAGTGTTTTTTAATAACAAACAAAAAAACCAACAAATAATAATGTTCAGTTATGCACTCAATACTTGGTCGGGAATCCTTTGGCAGAAATGACTGCTTCAATGCGGCGTGGCATGGAGGCAATCAGCCTGTGACACTGCTGAGATGTTATGGAGGCCCAGGATGCTTCAATAGCGGCCTTAAGCTCATCCAGAGTGTTGGGTCTTGCGTCTCTCAACTTTCTCTTCACAATATCCCACAGATTCTCTATGGGGTTCAGGTCAGGAGAGTTGGCAGACCAATTGAGCACAGTAATACCATGGTCAGTAAACCATTTACCAGTGGTTTTGGCACTGTGAGCAGGTGCCAGGTCGTGCTGAAAAATGAAATCTTCATCTCCATAAAGCATTTCAGCCGATGGAAGCATGAAGTGCTCCAAAATCTCCTGATAGCTAGCTGCATTGACCCTGCCCTTGATGAAACACAGTGGACCAACACCAGCAGCTGACATGGCACCCCACACCATCACTGACTGTGGGTACTTGACACTGGACTTCAGGCATTTTGGCATTTCCTTCTCCCCAGTCTTCCTCCAGACTCTGGCACCTTGATTTCCGAATGACATGCAAAATTTGCTTTCATCAGAAAAAAGTACTTAGGACCACTTAGCAACAGTCCAGTGCTGCTTCTCTGTAGCCCAGGTCAGGCGCCTCTGCCGCTGTTTATGGTTCAAAAGTGGCTTTACCTGGGGAATGCGGCACCTGTAGCCCATTTCCTGCACACGCCTGTGCACGGTGGCTCTGGATGTTTCCACACCAGACTCAGTCCACTGCTTCCTCAGGTTCCCCAAGGTCTGGAATCGGTCCTTCTCCACAATCTTCCTCAGGGTCCGGTCTCCTCTTCTCGTTGTACAGCGTTTTCTGCCACATTGTTTCCTTCCAACAGACTTACCATTGAGGTGCCTTGATACAGCACTCTGGGAACAGCCTATTTGTTGAGAAATTTCTTTCTGGGTCTTACCCTCTTGCTTGAGTGTGTCAATGATGGCCTTCTTGACATCTGTCAGGTCGCTAGTCTTACCCATGATGGGGGTTTTGAGTAATGAACCAGGCAGGGAGTTTATAAAAGCCTCAGGTATCTTTTGCATGTGTTTAGAGTTAGTTAGTTGATTCAGAAGATTAGGGTAATAGGTCGTTTAGAGCAGTGTTTTTCAACCAGTGTGCCGCGGCACACTAGTGTGCCGCGACACATGGTCGGGTGTGCCGCGGGGAACGGGAGTCAGCTGTTCTCTGTGCCGACTGTCAAGCTGACAGCCGGCACAGAGAAGCTGCAGCGCGCCGGCTCCCGGAGATCAATTGTACTCGCAGACATCTACCAGCTGCGAGTACAATTGAGGCTCTGACCGCTGGGTCAGAGCGACGCCAGCAGCGTGATCAAGTCATGTGATCACGCTGCTGACGTCACTATCCGGCGCGCAGGAGACAGAAGACACTTGGTGGTAAGTGCTCTTGTGCTGTGGAGCTGAAGACACCGAAGATTCAGCGTGGGGTGGGTTTATGGGGAGTATGTGGGGGGATTTATTAAGTGTGTGGGGGGATTTATTACGGTAAGTGTGTGGGGGAATTTATTAAGTGTGGGGGGGATTTATTCAGTGTGTGGGGGGGATTTATTCAGTGTGTGGGGGGGATTTATTCAGTGTGTGGGGGGGATTTATTCAGTGTGTGGGGGGGGATTTATTCAGTGTGTGGGGGGGGATTTATTCAGTGTGTACGTGGTAGGGGGGGCTGGAATTTATTTAGCATGTGTGGGGCAGGGTGCATTTATTCTGTGGAAGGGGATGGATTTATTCTATCCGAAGGGGAGTGGATATATTCTGTGGGGGTGAGTGGGGAGGTGGGGGTGGACACAGTAGCGAGGGGAAAAATGTGTGCTGACAGTACTGGGAGCACCGGTGATGGGATGTGTGAGGACAGTATGGGGAGTCGGGGGAATGTGTGAGGGGGGAATGTGTGAGGAGGAAATATGGAGAGAGCAAAGGGGTATGTTAGCAGGGGGGGGGGATGTACAGGAGGAGGCTATTAGAAATGTGTGCAGACAGTATGGGGGGATGAAAGTGTGAGTGGACACATAATAGATACTGAGTAGTGTGAGGGTAACAGCCAGGAGGAGACAGTATGCCAAGTAGGAGTGTAATGAAGGGGCACAGTAGAGAGACTGGGCTCTCTATGAGGGACACAGTATGAGAAGGCAGTGTGAAGTATGGAAAAGAGAGAGAGGGTAGTGTGGATGGCATGTACCATAAGAGGGACAGTGAGGGTCATATTATGTGCTGGGAATAAAGTGAGGGGCAATTATTTACTCAGGGGCTCAGCCTAGGGCAGATATTGTTATTCCGGAGCATTATAATAACACTGCTATCTTTAAGGGTGTTGTGTCGGGATGTGCTGCAGAAGACAGGAGAAGATGGAAGTCTGCAGAAACGAGCTCTGCCGGTGGATGAGAAGAGTCATCATGGCATCTGGACAAGGTGAAGATGAACAGAAAGAGGCGACTGCACAAACAACGTCATCTATCAGGTACCTGGATGTAAATGTGTTTTTTTTGTGATACTAATTCTCATTTTTATTTGTTAGGAACATTAAAGGGGATGTCCAAGGTTGTGATGAGTCTGCAGTCATACTATGTGACTGCAGACTTCTGAATTCTCACAGTGCACACTGCTATCATAATTCTCTGATGTTGGTGATTTACATACATGTGGTCACGTGCTGACTAGACGTGTGTGGCCTCATTCAATCAAAATGAATTGACTGAGGCCGGACACGTCTAGTTAGAATGTGGCCAGAAGTATCCAAATCACATACTTGTGCTGTCATGACCGTCCGCTCTGGCCACCGGCAAGGGAGAATCCTGAAAGTGTGCAGTGCTTGCGCTGTGAGAATTCAGAAGCCTGCAGTCACATAGAATGATTGCAGACTTTCATCTCAAACCTGGACGCACCATTTTGTGCCATTTTGGTTGGTGGTGTGCCTCGGGATTTTTTAAGTATAAAAAGCGTGCCGTGGCTCAAAAAAGGTTGAAAATCACTGGTTTAGAGAACCTTTTCTTGATATGCTAATTTATTGAGACAGGTTTTTTGGGTTATCAGGAGTTGTATGCCAAAATCATCAGTATTAAAACAATAAAAGACCTGACAAATTTCAGTTGGTGGATAATGAATCTATAATATATGAAAGTTTAATTGTAATCATTACATTATGGTAAATAATGAAATTTAACACTATATGCTAATTTTTTGAGAAGGACCTGTAGTTTGTCTGCTTATTAATCAGATTTTTATTTTTGAAGGATAATACCAGACTTGTGTGTGTTTTAGGGCGAGTTTCATGTGTCAAGTTGTGTGTGTTGAGTTGCGTGTGGCGACATGCATGTAGCGACTTTTGTGAGATGAATGTTGTGTGGCGACATGCGTGTAGCAACTTTTTGTGTGTCGAGTTGCATGTGACAGGTTAGTGTAGCAAGTTATGTGCAGCAAGTTTTGCGCATGGCGAATTTTGCACGTGGCGAGTTTTATGTGCGGTGCGTTTTGAGTAGGTGCAAATTTTGTGTGAGGCAACTTTTGCATGTGTTGCAACTTTTGTGCATGTGGCAATTTTTCCATGTGTGCAAGGTTTGCGTGTGGTGAGTTTTCCATGTGGCGAATTTTGCGCATGGCAAGTTTTGAGTGGCAACTTTTGAGTTTCGACTTTTATGTGGTGAGGTTGGTGTATGTGTGGTGAAATGTGTGCTGAGGGTGGTATATGTGTTCAAGCACATTGTAGTGTGTGGCGCATTTTGTATGTGTGTTCATATCCCCGTGTGTGGTGAGTATCCCATGTCGGGGCCCCACCTTAGCAACTGTACGGTATATACTCTTTGGCACCATCGCTCTCACTCTTGAAGTCCCCCTTGTTCACATCTGGCAGCTGTCAGTTTGCCTCCAACACTTTTCCTTTCACTTTTTCCCCCATTATGTAGATAGGGGCAAAATTGTTTGGTGAATTGGAACGCGCGGGCTTAAAATTTCGCCTCACAACATTGCCTATTACGCTCTCGGGGTCCAAACGTGTGACTGTACAAAATTTTGTGGCTGAAGCTGCGACGGTGCAGATGCCAATCCCGGACATACATACATACATACACACATACAGCTTTATGTATTAGATCTCAGGAACATTTTTTAAAACACATCCAATTGTGGAGTTTATTTTCATTCCAGCATCTGTTGATTAAGATATACTTTTGTTTGTGGCACAACCCCTTTAACATGAACTTATCAGCAGGATTTTGCTAAGTAAACTACAGACACTGTTAGGGTACCGTCACACAGTGGCACTTTGATCGCTAGGACGGCACGATCTGTGACGTTCCAGCGATATCCTTACGATCTCGCTGTGTCTGACACACTACTGCGATCAGGGACCCCGCTGAGAATCGTACGTCGTAGCAGATCGTTTGAAACTTTCTTTCGTCACTGGATCTCCCGCTGACATCGCTGAATCGGCGTGTGTGACGCCGATTCAGCGATGTCTTCACTGGCTACCAGGGTAAATATCGGGTTACTAAGCACAGGGCCGCGCTTAGTAACCCAATGTTTACCCTGGTTACCAGCGTAAACGTAAAAAAAAAAAAAAAACACTACATACTTACCTTCCGTGTCTGTCCTCCGGCGCTGTGCTTCTCTGCACTGGCTGTGAGTGCCGGCCAGCCGGAAAGCACAGCGGTGACGTCACCGCTCTGCTTTACGGCTGACCGGCGCTGACAGTGCAGAGGAAAGCACAGCGCCGGAGGACAGACACGGAAGGTAAGTATGTAGTGTTTGGTTTTTTTACGGCCCTGCGCTTAGTAACCCGATGTTTACCCTGGTTACCGGGGGACCGGGGTCGCTGGAGAGCTGTCTGTGTGACAGCTCTCCAGCGACCAAACAGCGACGCTGCAGCGATCGACATCGTTGTCGTATCGCTGCAGCGTCGTTTTAGTGTGACGGTACCCTTAGGTTGGCAGTGTAAAACTGATTAAAATGATACCTGGGTGTTCTTGTGTAATCAGTGTTAAAAGTTTTCAGCTAATGATATGCCGTGCTCTGGGGTGGGACTGCAGACAGTCTTATCTTCCTGTTCTAGGGCAGAGAAACCAAGGAAAGACCTGCCCATAGGCAGCACAGATATTCTGTCTCTCTGTCTCAATGATGAGAAACATGTTTGTGCTTTGGCTTGGGCCTGTGGGCAGGTCTCTTCTTCGTTTCTCTGGCCTAGAGCATCAGGATAATACTCTGCCTACAGTCCCACCCCGGAGCACGGGCATCTCATTAACTTCTAACACTAATTACACAAGATCTACAAGACGGAATTCTTCACCTCAGGTATCATTTCAATCAGTGTAACTGTGGCAATATGACAATGTCTGTAGTTTACTTCGCAAAATCCTACTGATAGGTTCCCTTTAAGTAGTGAAAAAAACAGAGAAAAAAATAAACTGCCTGTATCACCATTTCCTAAGAGGCGTAACGTTTTCAATTTTTGGGATATATAACTGTGTGAGAGCTTGTTTTTTGCACATAGAGCCAATGTTTTTGATATTTTAGGGCAGATATGAAGTTTTGATCGCATCTTACTGCATTTTTTTTGTATTGTCGTGTCTGAGAAAACAAAATTCTGGCATTTGATTTTTGTCTTGTTACGCCGTCTACTGATTGGATTAATTTATTTAATATTTTGATAGAATGGAGTTTTACAAACATAGCTATATGAAATATGTATTTTTTTATTTCATAATTTTTAATGGTGGAAAGGGTGGTGACTTCAACTTTTATATTTTATTTTTTTCATATTTTTTAACCTTTTTTTTACTGTATTTGTTAGTCCCTTTAGGGGCTGAGCCTCATCTTATCGCTTGTGCTATACCCAGCAATACCATAGTGTTGCTGTCTATAGAAAAAAATCATGGTCTCCTATAAACGCCAACCACGGGCTAGCTTTCACAGGAGTATCATCGTGACAGGCACAGGGGTCTACTGTAGACCCCTGGCTGTCATGGCAATCCATTGGCGCTTTGCGATCACGTCACAGGCACGCCGATGGGTACATAGAGCAGCGTATCCCTTGCTAGCATGCTGTAAATTCGGTTGTCACAGATTGACACTGGCATTTGACAGGTTATCAGCCGCGGGCAGCAGGGTGATGGCATAGGACGTATCCTGTATGTAAGGCTACTTTCACACTTCCGTCGGTACGGGGCCGTCGCCATGCGTCGGCCCGACGGACGTTTTGAAATAAATAAACAACGGGGGCAGCGGATGCAGTTCTTCAACGCATCCGCTGCCCCATTGTAATGTCCGGGGAGGAGGTGGCGGAGTTTCGGCTGCGCATGCGCGGTCGAAAATGGCGGACACGACGGTCTGCCAAAACACGACGCATCCGTCGCACGATGGATGCGACGTGTGGCCATACGTCGCAATGTGTCGCTAATGCAAGTCTATGGAGAAAAAACGCATCCTGCGGGCACAAGGTGAGGAGACTTAATGCCGCAATGCTCCTCTGGGAAATATGCAAATTGTCTCTTCAGAGAGGAAGAAGACTAGAACTCTAGTGCCACCTATTGGAAGTAGCAATCCTAACAGCATTTCGGCTTTCATCCTCACCTCAACATGCTTATCATGTCACTCTCCGCAAGGAGAAACGATACTTCTTGGATCCCGAATACTGAGGTAAAATTCTGACAAAACACTGACCATGTGAACGTGGCCTAATAGTTACAGATAGTCACTTATATTGCACACGTTAGTTGCTTCATAAACTCCAAAAATGGCTTATTAAAATCTGCAATTTTGTCTCCTTCACTGTAACAAATGTGTTCAGTTTGATGGACAGCTCTCTATAGGAGACCCAGCGTGCAATATTTCAACTGATGGCGCATGAAAGAAGCAAGTTGTTTTAGATGTCCAAGTTAACTAAACACAGATGTGGCCATAGCTGACGAGCAGACATAAATATTATATATATAATCTGTGAGGTGGGAACATGGAATGAAAGGGACCTGACTACTGATTCTGCTATGACTTCATGTTGTTAGCTTACTACAATTCTATATCTGCAGCTGGTAAATCACTATTGTGGTGTTCATCTTTGTGACAGCTTTATACAAAACCATTTTTATCAATGGTTTTACAGAAGAATCCTTCCATTCTCATATACAGAGATCTATGTTGAAGTCTTCAAGGCCGCTGTCAGCAGTTCAGTAGTACAATATCACTGCATGCAATACTACTCTTGTTAAAATGACGAAGACCATATCAAGTCCCCAGTAAAGCCCATTATAAGTTAACGGGGTTCATCATGTGCAGTTGTCATAAGACTCCTCCAGCACTGCAGTCATCATAGTATCCATTGTAACATAAAGAGTCACAACACTGAACAAGGCTAATGTTGTCTTCTCTTAGGCCTCTTTCACATACATCGCGTCCGTCGTGCACTGGATGCGTCGGTATTTGGTGTTCAAGGGAACGTTTTTTCCTACGTCGGATCCTGCGTTTCCTACCGCGCATGCGCGGCCGAAACTCCGCCCCCTCCTCCCCAGGACTTTACAATGCGCAGCGGATGCGTTGAAAAACTGCATCCGCTGCCCACGTTGTGCCGAATTTTCACAACATCCGTCGGACGTCGCGCCGACGCATTGTGATGGCCCCGTACCGACGGAAGTGTGAAAGAAGCCTTAGGCTATGTGCACACAGAGTTTTACAGCAGGTCTGCTCCAAAAAAGATTAAGCAAAAAATCAACTAAAACTGCTTGAAAGACTTTTCCTACACATTTGTTTTTTAAAAATCACTTTGGAGGTAAATATGTTCAATATATTGGGCATTTTTGTTTCTGCTTCAGATTTTGAAAAATGCCTGGTAGAAAAAAATAAAGTGCATGTCACTTCCTAATGGAACCCGGCCCAAACTGGGCACTGTCAAATCAAAAATCTGCAAAAAACAAACAAAAGCTTCAAGAAGAAAAAAAACACTCTTCATAACTGCTTTAGGAAATACTTCCCAAAAGAAAAAAAAACCTCATCCATTAACACCCCAAAGGAGGATTGTTTTTTCAAAAATTTTGTGTGAACATAGCCTTAAATTACTGTCTACTCAGTAATACTTCATTAGATTCTAAAATTACATGTAGCTTACACAATAATTATATATAATTATATGTAAGGGAATTGAATAAACAGTAATTTTCTGATGTTAATGAAAGTAGTAATATAATAAAATACCAAGCAATATACCATATTACATATATATTCAATGGTATTTCTATTAAATGTTTATATACAGCTGTGCACAAAAGTTTACATGCCTCGGGAGAATTTTTGCTTTCTTCGCCTTTTATTTCCAGAAAATATGAATGATAACACCAAAACCTTTTCTCCACTAATGGTTAGTGGTTGGGTGAAGCCATTTATTGTCAGACTAGATGGTGGCCCGATTCTAACGCATCGGGTATTCTAGAATATGCATGTCCACATAGTATATTGCCCAGCCACGTATAATATTGCCCAACCACGTAGTATATTGCCCAGCCACTTTGTATATTGCCCAGTCACGTAGTATATTGCCCAGCGACGTAGTATTCAGCACAAAGCCACGTATAATATTGCCCAACCACGTAGTATATTGCACAGCCACTTTGTATATTGCCCAGTCACGTAGTATATTGCCCAGCGACGTAGTATTCAGCAAAAAGCCATGTAATATATTGCCCAGTCACGTAGTATATTGCCCAGTCACGTAGTATATTGCCCAGTCACGTAGTATATTGCCCAGTCACGTAGTATATTGCCCAGTCACGTAGTATATTGCCCAGTCACGTAGTATATTGCCCAGTCACGTAGTATATTGCCCAGTCACGTAATATATTGCCCAGTCACGTAGTATATTGCACAGTCACGTAGTATATTGCCCAGTCATGTAATATATTGCCCAGTCACGTAGTATATTGCACAGTCACGTAGTATATTGCCCAAATAGAATATACAAGTGACCGACAGCACTCACTCATTCGGGCGCTCGTTCCATATCCAGGGAACCCTCCTGGGTAAAACGTCAATATCTGCACAGAAGAACAGCGCTCCACCGGGTGTAATAGTCCAAAGAAATCTTTATTTAGCCATATAGCATCAGCGACGTTTCGACCATATGCTGGTCTTTTTCAAGCATACAAACATGGCGGCAAGGCGGTCTTAAATAGTGTGGACAACACGCAGGGAGCCAATCACCATCCAGTACCACCCACCTTACATCATAGTACAATATATTACTAAAAAAATATATAAATAGACGTCAGACACTTATGTGCATATATACATAACATTTAGACATCATCACCACTTCAATAATTATACTAATTTCTATAAAAACGTAGAATAGAGCTTTGTTTTCACTTCTCCTCCATAGATATACTTTCGCGTCCCTGTTGCCATAGTGATCAGCGGCCAATGGGGTATTTCCTTTAATGAACTTCCTGTATAGTGGTTTGTTATGCAGCAATCTGGCGCCAAAAGCTTCATATAGCCAATCTATTAAATCCTTTTATTAAGGCTACTACGCTTACCCCAATCAAATTCCCCAATACATCCTGTGCATTCCCGCATCATCACCGGACTCCACCGGCGTCCACACTGAACTGCAGGCATCGGGGCAGTGAAGCGCATGCGCACCAGCGCCACCCCGGGATCGCGTCTCATCACGTGACCCGATTGGAGACACGTCCAGGGATGACGCGAACCTGCGCCGCACAGCATCTACCACGCGCATCTGTCGAACAGACAGGCTGTCGGGGAACACGGGTAAATAGTGATGCGTCTCCCCGGAAACCAACCTGAGCGACAGGCCAGGCCGTGGAGCAAGGGCGCAGGCGCAACGCATCAGGGCCGTGTCTCGTCATACATCCTCATCAGAGACACGCCTAGCCGCGTTACAAACCCGCGTCTCCTAGCAACCACCCCACGTACCTGCCGAGCAGGCAGGCAACCAGGGAAACGTACCTAAATAATGGATCTCTTCCTCAGAGGCACTAATAACCGCACAGCCGCACTTTTACTACGAGATACCCATAATGGTGTCCCATATATAGTAGGAAGCAAAACACAACAAACAAAGGAGCATCCCTCGTTATTCCCATTGATCTCAATATAGCACAGGGCAATCTGCATCATAATCACATATTGGTTCATATATAGCGGGTTTATACAGAAATTATACAACATAGCCTACATAATAAAACACCCATGTGGAACAAGCAAATAAACAAAAACAAACAAATAAATATAGGCCAACCACACAGGGGCGGTCGGGAATCAGGTGAAGAATCATATCCAAAGATAAAAAACATTTCATCTACGCAAATGATCCACATGTTAGCATATTTTAACATCTTCATCCATATCCATCCACCGACTGTCCCATGTGTGGCTGATCTAAAAAACATATAAAAAATCAATTAAAATGTCAACTTGTCTAAAACAATAAAAACACATGACGACTGCAAATATATCATCGGGGGGCAGTAGGTTCAATGGGTGCACATCTGAATATTGAACCACATCGGCAGGTACGTGGGGTGGTTGCTAGGCGACGCGGGTTTGCGACGCGGCTGGGCGTGTCTCTGATGAGGATGTATGACGAGACACGGCCCTGACGCGTTGCGCCTGCGCCCTTGCTCCACGGCCTGGCCTGTCGCTCAGGTTGGTTTCCGGGGAGACGCATCACTATTTACCCGTGTTCCCCGGGCAGCCTGTGTGTTCGACAGATGCGCGTGGTAGATGCTGTGCGGTGCAGGTTCGCGTCATCCCTGGGCGTGTCTCCAATCGGGTCACGTGACGAGACGCGATCCCGGTGTGGCGCTGGTGCGCATGCGCTTCACTGCCCCGATGCCTGCAGTTCAGTGTGGACGCCGGTGGTGTCCGGTGATGATGTGGGAGTCCACAGGATGTATGGGGGAATTTGATTGGGGTAAGCGTAGTAGCCTTAATAAAAGGATTTAATAGATTGGCTATATGAAGCTTTTGGCGCCAGATTGCTGCATAACAAACCACTATACAGGAAGTTCATTAAAGGAAATACCCCATTGGCCGCTGATAACTATGGCAACAGGGATGCGAAAGTATATCTATGGAGGAGAAGTGAAAACAAAGCTCTATTCTACGTTTTTATAGAAATTAGTATAATTATTGAAGTGGTGATGATGTCTAAATGTTATGTATATATGCACATAAGTGTCTGATGTCTATTTATATATTTTTTAGTAATATATTGATCTATGATGTAAGGTGGGTGGTACTGGATGGTGATTGGCTCCCTGCGTGTTGTCCACACTATTTAAGACCGCCTTTCCGCCATGTTTGTATGCTTGAAAAAGACCAGCATATGGTCGAAACGTCGCTGATGCTATATGGCTAAATAAAGATTTCTTTGGACTATTACACCCGGTTGAGCGCTGTTTTTCTGTGCAGATATTGTAGTACATTGCCCAGTCATGTAATATATTTCCCAGCGACATACTATATTGCCCAGCGACGTAGTATATTGCCCAGCGACGTAGTATATTGCCCAGTCACGTAGTATATTGCCCAGTCACGTAGTATATTACCCAGTCACGTAGTATATTGCCCAGCGACGTAGTATATTGCCCAGCGATGTAGTATATTGCCCAGCGACATAGTATATTGCCCAGTCACGTAGTATATTGCCCAGTCACGTAGTATATTGCCCAGACACGTAGGTATATGACACTGCCCACGCAGTATTTAGCAGTGTGTGCACCATATCCCTGTTAAAAAAAATAATTAAAGGGACTTTGTCACCTGAATTTGGAGGGAACAATTTTCAGCCATAGGGGCGGGGTTTTCGGGTGTTTGATTCACCCTTTCCTTACCCGCCGGCTGCATATACTCACCCCTGGGATCCAGTGAAGCTGTGCGATGCGGCTGACATCTTCTGTTCCCAGGATGCATTGCGAAATTACCCAGATGACTTAGCGGTCTCGCGAGACCACTAAGTCTTCTGGGTAAGTTCGCAATGCATCTCTGGGAACAGAAGATGGCGGCCGGCGCGAGCGCATCGTCCGACGACAGAAGATGAGTATAGCAGGTTTTTAGTTTTTTAATTATTTTTAACATTACATCTTTTTACTATTAATGCTGCATAGGCAGCATCAATAGTAAAAACTTGGTCACACAGGGTTAATAGCAGCGGTTACAGAGTGCGTTACCCATGGCATAACGCGGTCCGTTACCGCTGGCATTAACCCTGTGTGAGCGGTGACCGGAGGGGAGTATGGAGCGGGCGCTGACTGCGGGGAGTATGGAGCGGGCGCCGGGGACACTGCGCCGCGAGGAGTATGGAGCCGCGAGTATGGAGTGGGCGTCGGGGCCACTGACTGCGCCGCGGGAAGTATGGAGCGGGGAGTATGGAGCGGCGCCGGGGACACTGACCGCCGCGGGGAGTATGGAGCGGGGAGTATGGAGTGGGCACCAGGGACACTGACTGCGCCGCGGGGAGTATGGAGCGGCGCCGGGGACACTGACTGCGCAGCGGGGAGTATGGAGCGGCGCCGGGGACAGAGACTGCGCCGCGGGGAGTATGGAGCGGCGCCGGGGACACTGACTGTGCCGCGGGGAGTATGGAGCAGGCGCCGGGGACAGTGACTGCGGGGTGTATGGAGCAGCCATTTTCTTCCGGTCTGTGCCCATCGCTGATTGGTCGTGGCTGTTTTGCGACTTGGATTTCCAGGACAGACAGAGGCCGCGACCAATGAATATCCGTGACAGACAGAAGGACAGAAAGACGGAAGATTTCCTGTAAATTCCTGGGATGTCTAGCATGAACTGCGCGCTTGAGATCTCCCCAGAGTGGCTCAATGATATTGAGGTCAGGAGACTGAGATGGCCACTCCAGAACCTTCACTTTGTTTTGTTGTAGCCAATAACAGGTCGACTTATCCCTGTGTTTTGGATCATTGTCATGTTGGAACGTCCAAGTACATCCCATATGCAGCTTCTGGGCTGATGATTTCAAATTTGCCTCCAGTATTTGCTGATAACATGCTGCATTCATCTTTACTTCAAATTTGACCAAGTTTCTTGTGCCTTTGTAGCTCACACATCCCCAAAACATCAGCGATCCACCTCCGTGCTTTACAGTATGAATGGTGTTACTATCATCATAGGCCTTGTTGACCTCTCTCCAAATGTAACGTTTATGGTTCTGGCCAAAAAGTTCAATTTTGATCTTCACTCAAAATTACCTTGTTTCAGAAATTTTGAGGATTGTCTCTGCTGTTTTGCGTATTGTAGGTGAGATACTTTCTGGCATTTGTGCAGTAATGGCTTTCTTCTGGTGACTCGACCATGCAGACCATTTTTCATCAAGTGCCTTCTTATTGTGCATCTTGAAACAGCCACACCGCTAGTTTTCAGAGAGTCCTGTATTTCAGCTGATGTTATTTGTGGATTTGTCTTTGCATCCCGAACAATTTTCCTGGCAGTTATGGAAGTTGTGGACGACATTTTTGTTGGTCTACCTGACTGTGGTTTTGTTTTTAGAGCCCCTGATTTTCCATTTGTTAATCACAGTTTGGACCTGGTTTTGTGTACACTGTCACTTTATTCTGCCTGTTTTCCTATATGATTGAGTTCACTGAGATACATATAATGATTAGGTGAGGTATTATTTTACAATATGTCATTAATACGTGCATTTGCAGTCTTGTAATGTTGTAATGATTAACAATATATGCATATAATTACTACTATTTATGTATATTTTTGCCACATGGGTATATGAAATGCCATCAAGCTGTTTTCTGTATTTTTTACTGGTTTTGAGTGTTTTTGGGACTAACTGAAAAGTATATGTTATAATATTTATCTTATGACTATTTCTCAGCATAACTTCTCCTTTTTTTAATCTGTCATTAGTAATTGTTATTTGTTTCAATAATATTATACTTTATATTATTTTTGTCTATGGGAGTAATTTTGGAGGTTTGTTCATGGTTAGTGCCCAGCAGCACCCCCTTTTGCAAGTGTCACAGCTTGCAAACACTTTTTGAAGCCAGCCAAAAGCCTTTCAATTCTTGTTTGATAGATTTTCATCTTTTCTTCCTTGGAACATTTTTCCAGTTCTGAGATTCCTGGGTTGTCTTGCATGCACTGATAGCCACAAATTTTCAATGATGTTCAGACCAAGGCACTTGTGAGGGCCATTGTAAATCCTTCATGTTGCGCCTTTTGAGGTAGTCTATTGTGGATTTTGATGTGTGTTTAGGATCATTATCAATTTGTAGAAGCTATCCTTTTTTGAACTTCAGCTTTTTTACAGATGATTTCATGTTTGCATCAATAATTTGTTGAAATTTCATTGAATCCATTTTTCACTCTACCTGTGAATTGTTCCCTGTGCCATTGGCTACTATACAACCCCAAAGCATGATTGATCCACCCACATGTTTAATGGTTGGCGAGATGTTCGTTTCCTGAAATTCTGTGCCCTTTTTTCTCCACACATACCTTTGATTATTGTGGCCAAAGAGTTCTATTTTAACCTCTTTGAGCCACAGGACTTGTTTCTAAAATGCATCAGGCTTGTTTAGATGTTATTTTGCATACTTTTGACAATTTTATGGTTAGGATGCAGGAAAGGTTTTCTTTTGATGACTCTTCTATGAAGGCCGTATTTTTGCAGATGTCTCTGAAAAGAAGAACAATGTACCACAATTCTTTCTGAAGGTCTTTTGCAGTCAAGCAGGAGTTCTGATTTGACTTTCTAGCAATCATATGAGCATCTCTTACTTAAATTTAACTTGGTCTTCCAGACCTTATCTTGACCTCCACTGTTATGATCTGGTGGCCTAGGAGCAGCATGAGACGTACTCTGGAGAAGGTGGTACCTTTACTGACCGCAAACCCTGAACTAGCAGCGCAACTAGACGTAGCCGTGGGGGGTACCTAACACTCCCTAGACCCCTCGACACAGCCTAAGAACTAACTACCCCTAAAGACAGAAACGGGAAAACTATATTGCCTCAGAGAAAATCCCCAAAGGATAGACAGCCGCCCACAAATATTGACTGTGAAAGGAGAGGGAAATAACATACGCAGACATGAAATCAGGATTTAGCATAGGAGGCCATACTAGCTAAAAAGGAAGAATAGGACAGAGTACTATGCGGTCAGTATTAAAACACTAGAAAATATCCACCACAGAAAATACAAATCACCACATCTGACTAAAGACATGGAGGGTATATCTGCATCTCCAGAGACAAAGCTAGGCTGCAAAAAATCCTACACAGACAAAGCTGGACAAAACAAAACAAGAAAATGCACAGACTATAAGGTCCACAGCAGGTGGACAGCAAAAACAAGGCCAGAACTTATCTTTGAAGAAATGAACAGCAGACCAGGAGAGACCAAGTATGGATGTGAATCCTCCAAAAACAATGGACAACTGGCACTGACTAAAGGATAAAGCAGGACTTAAATAGCCCAGCCCAAATTGCAAAAAATGGATACACCTGATAAATGCTGCGATCTAACTACCGCAGCACTACCACTCATAACCACCGGAGGGAGCCCAAGAGCAAAATTCACAACAGTACCCCCCCTTGAGGAGGGGTCACCGAACCCTCACCAGAGCCCCCAGGCTGATCAGGACGAGCCAAATGAAAGGCACGAACCAAATCGTCAGCATGAACATCGGAGGCAACAACCCAAGAATTATCCTCCTGGCCATAACCCTTCCATTTGACCAGATACTGAAGCTTCCGCCTCGAAACGAACCACATGCTGAAAAAACAACGGAACCAAATCAGAAGAGGAAGGCAATTTAGGCAAAGGTACCAAATGAACCATCTTAGAAAATCGGTCACAAACCACCCAGATAACCGACATCCTCTGGGAAACCGGAAGATCTGAAATAAAATCCATAGAAATATGCGTCCAAGGTCTCTCAGGGACCGGCAAAGGCAGAAGCAACCCACTAGTGCGGGAACAGCAAGGCTTAGCCCGCGCACAAATCCCACAGGACTGCACAAAAGAACGCACATCCCGCGACAAGGAAGGCCACCAAAAGGACCTACCAACCAAATCTCTGGTACCAAAAATCCCAGGATGGCCAGCCAACACAGAACAATGAACCTCAGAAATCACTTTACTAGTCCATCTATCAGGAACAAACAGTTTCCCCACTGGACAGCGGTCAGGTTTATTAGCCTGAAATTCCTGAAGAACCCGCCGTAAATCAGGGGAGATGGCAGAAAGAATCACCCCTTCCTTCAGAATGCCGACCGGCTCAAGAACCCCAGGGGAATCAGGAAAAAACTCCTAGAGAGGGCATCCGCCTTAACATTCTTAGTACCAGGAAGGTACGAGACCACAAAATCAAAACGGGAGAAAAACAGGGACCATCGAGCCTGTCTAGGATTCAGTCATTTGGCAGACTCGAGGTAAATCAGATTCTTATGATCGGTCAAGACCACAATACGGTGCTTGGCCCCCTCAAGCCAATGACGCCACTCCTCAAATGCCCACTTCATAGCCAACAACTCCCGATTGCCGACATCATAATTGCGTTCCGCAGGCCAAAACTTCCGAGAAAAGAAGGCACATGGTTTCATCAAGGAACCATCAGAATTCCTCAGACAAAACGGCGCCTGCCCCAATCTCAGACGCGTCAACCTCAACCTGAAATGGAAGAGAAACATCCGGCTGACGCAACACAGGGGCAGAAGTAAATCGGCGTTTAAGCTCCTCAAAGGCAGAAACAGCCGCAGAGGACCAATTCGTCACATCAGCGCCTTTCTTCGTCAAATCGGTCAGAGGTTTAACCACACTGGAGAGGTTGGCAATGAAACGACGATAAAAATGATCAAAGCCCAAGAATTTCTGAAGGCTCTTCACAGATGTGGGCTGAATCCAATCATGAATGGCCTGAACCTTAACCGGATCCATTTCTATAAATGAGGGAGAAAAAATGAAGCCCAAAAAAGAAACCTTCTGCACTCCAAAGAGGCACTTCGACCCCTTCACAAACAAAGCATTATCACGGAGGATCTGAAATACCATCCTGACCTGTTTCACATGAGACTCCCAATCATCGGAAAAAATCAAAATATCATCCAAATTTACAACCATGAACTTATCAAGATAACTCCGAAAGATATCATGCATGAAGGACTGGAATACAGATGGGGCATTAGAGAGTCCGAATGGCATCACTAGGTATTCAAAATGGCCTTCGGGCGTATTAAATGCAGTTTTCCACTCGTCACCCTGTTTAATACGAATAAGATTATATGCCCCTCGAAGGTCAATCTTAGTAAACCAGCTAGCCCCCTTAATCCTAGCAAACAAATCAGTAAGCAAAGGCAAAGGGTATTGAAATTTGACCGTGATCTTATTCAAGAGGCGATAATCAATACACGGTCTCAAGGAGCCATCCTTCTTGGCAACAAAAAAAAAACCTGCTCCCAATGGTGAAGAAGATGGCCGAATATGCCCCTTCTCCAAAGACTCCTTAATATAGCTCCGCATGGCGGCATGTTCGGGCACAGACAGGTTGAAAAGTCGACCCTTAGGGAACTTACAACCTGGAATCAAGTCAATAGCACAATCATAGTCCCTATGTGGTGGAAGGGAACTGGATTTAGGCTCATCGAATACATCCTGGAAATCTGACAAAAACTCAGGAATTTCAGAAGAGGGGGAAGAGGAAATCGACATCAAAGGAACGTGATCATGAACCCCCTGACAACCCCAACTAGTCACAGACATGGATTTCCAATCTAACACCGAATTATGTAGCTGTAACGATGGAAAACCCAGCACAATATCATCATGCAAATTATGCAACACCAGAAAACGACAATCTTCCTGATGGGCTGGCGCCATGCGCATGGTCAGCTGTGTCCAAAACTGAGGTTTATTTTTAGCCAACGGTGTAGCATCAATCCCCCTTAAAGAAATAGGGTTCTGCAAAGGCTGCAAGGGGAAACCACAACGTCTGGCAAATTCTAAGTCCATTAAATTCAGAGCGGCGCCTGAATCCACAAATGCCATGACAGAAAATGACAATAATGAGCAGATCAAGGTCACAGATAACAGAAATTTTGGTTGTACAGTACTGATGGTAACAGAACTAGCGATTCTCTTTGTACGCTTAGGGCAATCAGAAATAACATGAGCAGAATCGCCGCAGTAAAAACACAACCTATTCTGACGCTTAAATCCTTGTCGTTCAGCTCTAGACAAAATCCTATCACACTGCATAGGCTCAGGGCTCCTCTCGGAGGACAACGCCACAGTGTGCACAACTCTGCGCTCGCGCAAGCGCCGATCAATCTGAATGACCAGAGACATAGAATCACTCAGACCAGCAGGCGTGGGGAACCCCACCATAACATCTTTAACGGATGAGGAAAGACCCTTTCTGAAAATTGCCGCCAAGGCATCCTTATTCCATTTAGTCAGTACAGACCATTTTCTAAATTTCTGGCAATACGATTCTGCCGCTTCTTGACCCTGACACAGGGCCAACAAGATCTTCTCAGCTTGATCCACAGAATTAGGCTCATCATACAATAACCCCAATGCTTGAAAGAAAGAATCAACATTAAGCAAAGCAGGATTGCCAGATTCCAGGGAAAATGCCCAATCCTGTGGGTCACCACGCAGCAAGGATATGATGATTTTAACCTGCTGAAAGGGATCACCAGAAGAACGGGGTCTCAATGCAAAAAACAGTTTACAATTATTTTTGAAATTCAAAAATTTGGATCTGTCACCAAAAAATAAATCAGGAGTGGGAATCTTAGGTTCTAAGGCAGGAGTCTGAATAATAAAATCTGAAATACCCTGTACCCTAGCAGCAAGCTGATCCACCCGAGAAACTAACTCCTGAACATTCATGTTAATACTAGGTTCCGTAGCCACCCAGAGATTAAGAGGGAAGAGAACACAGAATAGACTGGAGAAAAAAAATTGGCTCAAGAGCTTCCTTCCCTTCTTCTGAGATGCATTTAACTCATTGTTGGCCAGTTGTACTGTTATGATCTGGTGGCCTAGGAGCAGCATGAGACATACTCTGGAGAAGGTGGTACCTTTACTGACCGCAAACCCTGAACTAGCAGCGCAACTAGAAGTAGCCGTGGGGGGTACCTAACACTCCCTAGACCCCTCGACACAGCCTAAGAACTAACTACCCCTAAAGACAGAAACGGGAAAACTATATTGCCTCAGAGAAAATCCCCAAAGGATAGACAGCCGCCCACAAATATTGACTGTGAAAGGAGAGGGAAATAACATACGCAGACATGAAATCAGGATTTAGCATAGGAGGCCATACTAGCTAAAAAGGAAGAATAGGACAGAGTACTATGCGGTCAGTATTAAAACACTAGAAAATATCCACCACAGAAAATACAAATCACCACATCTGACTAAAGACATGGAGGGTATATCTGCATCTCCAGAGACAAAGCTAGGCTGCAAAAAATCCTACACAGACAAAGCTGGACAAAACAAAACAAGAAAATGCACAGACTATAAGTTCCACAGCAGGTGGACAGCAAAAACAAGGCCAGAACTTATCTTTGAAGAAAGGAACAGCAGACCAGGAGAGACCAAGTATGGATGTGAATCCTCCAAAAACAATGGACAACTGGCACTGACTAAAGGATAAAGCAGGACTTAAATAGCCCAGCCCAAATTGCAAAAAATGGATACACCTGATAAATGCTGCGATCCAACTACCGCAGCACTACCACTCATAACCACCGGAGGGAGCCCAAGAGCAGAATTCACAACACTCCACTGTTCCTGGTAACTGCCATTTCTTAATTACATTTCAAACTAAGGAAAGGCTAACTTGAAAACACTTTGCTATCTTCTTATATCTTCTTATAGCATTCACCTGCTTTGTGAGCCTCCACCTATTTCATTTTCAGAGTGCTAGGTAGCTGCTAACTATTATAGTGACCAAGCCATAACCATAATAGGCTAATTAAGGTTTGAAACCTCAAAGTTATCTGAGCACACAAATCTAAAAGGGTGCCCAAACTTTTGCATCTGCCCATTTTCGTTTTTGTAATTTTAACCCCTTAACCCCCAAGGGTGGTTTGCATATTAATGACGGGCCAATTTTTACAATTTTAACCACTGCCCCTTTATGAGGTTATAACCCTGGAGCGCTTGCATGGATTCCAGTGATTCAGACACTGTTTTCTCGTGATATATAGTTCTTCATGTTAGTGATAAAATTTCCTTGACATTACTTGTGTTTATTTGGGAAAAAAAACGGAAATTTGGCAAAAAAATTGAAAATTTTGCAATTTTCCAACTTTGAATTTTCATGCCCTTAAATCACAGAGATATGTTACACAAAATACTTAATAAGTAACATTTCCCACATGTCTACTTTACATCAGCACAATTTTGGAACAACATTTTTTTGAAGGGGGGGGAGTTATAAGGGTTAAAATTTGACCATCAATTTCTCATTGTTACAACACCTTTTTTTTTTTAGGGACCACATCACATTTTAAGTCACTTTGAGGGGTCTATGTGATAGAAAATACCCAAGTGTGAAACCATTCTAAAAACTGCACCCCTCAAGGTGCTCAAAATCACATTCAAGAAGTTTAATAACCCTTCAGGTGTTTCACAGGAATATTTGGAATGTTTCAAAAAAATGAACATTTAACTTTTTTTCACAAAAAATTTACTTCACATCCAATATGTTTTATTTTACCAAGGGTAACAGGAGAAATTGGACCCCAAAAGTTGTAAAATTTGTCCTGAGCACGCAGATACCCCATATGTGGGGGGGTAAACCACTGTTTGGGCACATGGCAGAGCTCGGATGTGTCTAAACAGTGGAAGCCCCCACAAGTGACACCATTTTGTAAAGTAGTCCCCCTAAGGAACTTATCGAGATGTGTTGTGAGAACTTTGTGAGCCGTGAAAAAATCATTTTTTTTTCCACAAATGATTTTTTAGCCCCCAGTTTTGTATTTTCCCTAGGGTAACAGGAGAAAATGGACCCCAAAGGTTGTTGTCCAATTTGTCCTGAGTACCGCTGATACCCCATATGTGGGGGGGAACCACCGTTTAGGCGCATGGCAGAGCTCGGAAGGGAAGGAGCGCCGTTTGGAATGCAGACTTAGATGCAATGGTCTGCGGGTGTCACGTTGCGTTTGCAGAGCCCCTGATGCACCTAAACAGTAGAATCCCCCACAAGTGACACCATATTGGAAACTAGATCCCCCAAGGAACTTATCTAGATGTGTTGTGAGAACTTTGAACGCCCAAGTGTTTCACTACAGTTTATAACGCAGAGTGTTGTGAATTCTGTGGCCAAGCTCCCTCCTGTGGATGAGAGTGGTACTGCGGCTTCTGAGTTTCCTTCCTCAGGTGATGAGGTTAAGTCGTTAGGTGCTGCTCTATTTAACTCCACCTGGTGCTTTGATCCTGGCCTCCAGTCAATGTTCTAGTATTGGTCTTGCTTCCTCCTGGATTGTTCCTGTGGCCTGTCTATCCTGCATAAGCTAAGTTTTGCTTGTGTTATTTTTGTTTGCTATTTTTTCTGTCCAGCTTGCTATATTGGTTTTTCTTGCTTGCTGAAAGCTCTGAGACGCAGAGGGAGCACCTCCATATCGTTAGTCGGTGCGGAGGGTCTTTTTGCCCCTCTGCGTGGTTATTAGTAGGTTTTTGTGTTGACCGCAAAGCTATCTTTCCTATCCTCGGTCTATTCAGTAAGTCGGGCCTCACTTTGCTAAATCTATTTCATCTCTGTGTTTGTATTTTCATCTTACTCACAGTCATTATATGTGGGGGGCTGCCTTTTCCTTTGGGGAATTTCTCTGAGGCAAGGTAGGCTTATTTTTCTATCTTCAGGGCTAGTTAGTTTCTCAGGCTGTGCCGAGTTGCATAGGGAGCGTTAGGCGCAATCCAAGGCTACCTCTAGTGTGGTGTGTTAGGATTAGGGATTGCGGTCAGCAGAGTTTCCATGTCTCAGAGCTCGTCCTTTGTTTTTGGTATTTGTCAGGTCACTTTGTGTGCTCTGAACTTCAATGTCCATTGTGGTTCTGAATTACCTGTTCATAACAGTACTGGAGGCCCAAAGTACTAATGCTTCTCAATAGAGGGAAAAGAGAAGTTCTGAGACCATTTTTTTTTCTTTGCACCTTGTTCTGTCTTTCTTTTCCCCTTTACATCAGGGTGGTTCAGAACACAGGTGTGGACATGGACATTCAAGGTCTGTTCTCTTTGATGGATAATCTCGCTATAAATGTACAGAATATTCAAGATTTAGTGGTTCAGAATCCTATGTTAGAACCTAAAATTCCTATTCCTGAGTTATTTTCTGGAGATAGAGCTAAGTTTTTGAATTTTAAAAATAATTGTAAACTATTTCTGGCTTCAGTGGATCAGGCAGAGAAAAATTTGCTGGCTCTGTGTCAGGGTCAGGATGAGATAGAAATTTATTGTCAGAAGTTTAGAAAGTGGTCCGTGCTCACTCAATGGAATGAATGTGCACTGGCAGCTATTTTCAGAAAGGGTCTCTCTGAAGCCCTTAAGGATGTCATGGTGGGATTTCCTATGCCGGCTGGTCTGAATGAGTCTATGTCTTTGGCCATTCAGATCGGTCGACGCTTGCGCGAGCGTAAATCTGTGCACCATTTGGCGGTATTATCTGAGCATGAACCTGAGCCTATGCAGTGCGATAGGACTTTGACCAGAGCTGAAAGGCAGGAACACAGACGTCAGAATGGGCTGTGTTTCTACTGTGGTGATTCCACTCATGCTATCTCCGATTGTCCTAAGCGCACTAAGCGGTTCGCTAGGTCTGCCACCATTAGTACGGTACAGTCGAAATTTCTTTTGTCCGTTACTTTGATCTGCTCTTTGTCTTCCTATTCTGTCATGGCATTTGTGGATTCAGGCGCTGCCCTGAATTTGATGGACTTGGAGTTTGCTAGGCGCTGTGGGTTTGTCTTGGAGCCCTTGCAGTGTCCTATTCCATTGAGAGGAATTGATGCTACGCCTTTGGCCAAGAATAAGCCTCAGTATTGGACCCAGCTGACCATGTGCATGGCTCCTGCACATTAGGAGGTTATTCGCTTTCTGGTGTTGCATAATCTGCATGATGTGGTCGTGTTGGGGTTGCCATGGCTACAAGTCCATAACCCAGTATTAGATTGGAAATCAATGTCTGTGTCCAGCTGGGGTTGTCAGGGGGTACATGGTGATGTTCCATTTCTGTCTATCTCATCATCCACCCCTTCTGAGGTCCCAGAGTTCTTGTCAGATTACCGGGATGTATTTGATGAGCCCAAGTCCAGTGCCCTACCTCCGCATAGGGAATGTGATTGTGCTATCGAGTTGATTCCTGGTAGTAAGTTTCCTAAGGGTCGACTGTTTAATTTATCTGTACCTGAGCACACCGCTATGCGGAGTTACGTGAAGGAGTCTTTGGAGAAGGGTCATATTCGCCCGTCATCGTCGCCATTGGGAGCGGGGTTCTTTTTTGTGGTCAAGAAGGATGGTTCGCTGAGACCTTGTATTGATTACCGCCTTCTAAATAAAATTACGGTCAAATTTCAGTACCCCTTGCCGCTGCTGTCTGATTTGTTTGCTCGGATTAAGGGGGCTAGTTGGTTCACCAAGATAGATCTTCGTGGTGCGTATAATCTTGTGCGTATTAAACGGGGCGATGAATGGAAAACAGCATTTAATACGCCCGAAGGCCATTTTGAGTACCTGGTTATGCCATTCGGACTTTCTAATGCTCCATCAGTGTTTCAGTCCTTTATGCATGACATCTTCCGAGAGTACCTGGATAAATTCCTGATTGTATACTTGGATGATATTTTGGTCTTCTCGGATGATTGAGAGTCTTATGTGAAGCAGGTCAGAATGGTGTTCCAGGTCCTGCGTGCTAATTCTTTGTTTGTGAAGGGGTCAAAGTGTCTCTTTGGTTTTCAGAAGATTTCATTTTTGGGGTTCATTTTTTCGCCTTCTACTATCGAGATGGACCCTGTTAAAGTTCAGGCTATTTATGATTGGACTCAGCCAACATCTCTGAAGAGTCTGCAGAAGTTCCTGGGCTTTGCTAATTTTTATCGTCGCTTCATCGCTAATTTTTCTAGCATTGCTAAACCGTTGACTGATTTAACCAAGAAGAGTGCTGATGTGGTCAATTGGTCTTCTGCTGCTGTGGAAGCTTTTCAGGAGTTGAAGCGTCGTTTTTCTTCTGCCCCTGTGTTCTGCCAACCAGATGTTTCGCTTCCGTTCCAGGTCGAGGTTGATGCTTCCGAAATTGGAGCAGGGGCTGTTTTGTCGCAGAGAAGTTCTGATTGCTCAGTGATGAAACCATGCGCCTTCTTTTCCAGGAAATTTTCGCCTGCTGAGCGAAATTATGATGTTGGCAATCGAGAGTTGCTAGCCATGAAGTGGGCATTCGAGGAGTGGCGTCATTGGCTTGAAGGAGCTAAGCATCGCGTGGTGGTCTTGACTGATCACAAAAACTTGACTTATCTCGAGTCTGCCAAACGGTTGAATCCTAGACAGGCTCGTTGGTCGCTGTTTTTCTCCCGTTTTGACTTTGTGGTTTCGTACCTTCCGGGCTCTAAAAATGTGAAGGCGGATGCCCTGTCTAGGAGTTTTGTGCCCGATTCTCCGGGTTTGCCTGAGCCGGCGGGTATTCTCAAAGAGGGGGTAATTTTGTCTGCCATCTCCCCTGATTTGCGGCGGGTGCTGCAAAAATTTCAGGCTAATAAACCTGACCGTTGCCCAGCGGAGAAACTGTTTGTCCCTGATAGGTGGACGAATAAAGTTATCTCTGAGGTTCATTGTTCGGTGTTGGCTGGTCATCCTGGAATCTTTGGTACCAGAGATTTGGTGGCTAGATCCTTTTGGTGGCCGTCTCTGTCGCGGGATGTGCGTTCTTTTGTGCAGTCCTGTGGGATTTGTGCTCGGGCTAAGCCCTGCTGTTCTCGTGCCAGTGGGTTGCTTTTGCCCTTGCCGGTCCCGAAGAGGCCTTGGACACATATCTCTATGGATTTTATTTCGGATCTCCCCGTCTCTCAAAGAATGTCGGTCATTTGGGTGGTTTGTGATCGCTTCTCTAAGATGGTCCATTTGGTGCCCTTGTCTAAATTGCCTTCCTCCTCTGATTTGGTGCCGTTGTTTTTCCAGCATGTGGTTCGTTTACATGGCATTCCAGAGAACATCGTTTCTGACAGAGGTTCCCAGTTTGTTTCGAGGTTTTGGCGAGCCTTTTGTGCTAGGATGGGCATTGATTTGTCTTTTTCCTCGGCTTTCCACCCTCAGACAAATGGCCAGACTGAACGAACCAATCAGACCTTGGAAACATATCTGAGATGTTTTGTTTCTGCTGATCAGGATGATTGGGTGTCCTTTTTGCCTTTGGCTGAGTTCGCCCTTAATAATCGGGCCAGCTCGGCTACTTTGGTTTCGCCGTTTTTCTGCAATTCTGGGTTCCACCCTCGTTTCTCTTCAGGGCAGGTTGAGTCTTCGGACTGTCCTGGTGTGGATACTGTGGTGGATAGGTTGCAGCAGATTTGGACTCATGTAGTGGACAATCTGACTTTGTCCCAGGAGAAGGCTCAACATTTCGCTAACCGCAGGCGCTGTGTGGGTCCCCGACTTCGTGTTGGGGATTTGGTTTGGTTGTCATCTCGTTATATTCCTATGAAGGTTTCCTCTCCTAAATTTAAGCCTCGTTTCATTGGTCCATATAGGATTTCTGAGGTTCTTAATCCTGTGTCTTTTCGTTTGACTCTTCCAGCTTCTTTTTCCATCCATAACGTGTTCCATAGGTCATTGTTGCGGAGATACGTGGCACCTGTGGTTCCATCTATTGATCCTCCCGCTCCGGTTTTGGTTGAAGGGGAATTGGAGTATATAGTGGAGAAGATTTTGGATTCTCGTGTTTCGAGACGGAAACTCCAGTATCTGGTTAAGTGGAAAGGTTATGGTCAGGAAGATAATTCCTGGGTCTTTGCCTCTGATGTCCATGCTGCCGATCTGGTTTGTGCCTTTCATGTGGCTCATCCTGGTCGTCCTGGGGGCTCTGGTGAGGGTTCGGTGACCCCTCCTCAAGGGGGGGGTACTGTTGTGAATTCTGTGGCCAAGCTCCCTCCTGTGGATGAGAGTGGTACTGCGGCTTCTGAGTTTCCTTCCTCAGGTGATGAGGTTAAGTCGTTAGGTGCTGCTCTATTTAACTCCACCTGGTGCTTTGATCCTGGCCTCCAGTCAATGTTCTAGTATTGGTCTTGCTTCCTCCTGGATCGTTCCTGTGGCCTGTCTATCCTGCATAAGCTAAGTTTTGCTTGTGTTATTTTTGTTTGCTATTTTTTCTGTCCAGCTTGCTATATTGGTTTTTCTTGCTTGTTGGAAGCTCTGAGACGCAGAGGGAGCACCTCCGTACCGTTAGTCGGTGCGGAGGGTCTTTTTGCCCCTCTGCGTGGTTATTAGTAGGTTTTTGTGTTGACCGCAAAGCTATCTTTCCTATCCTCGGTCTATTCAGTAAGTCGGGCCTCACTTTGCTAAATCTATTTAATCTCTGTGTTTGTATTTTCATCTTACTCACAGTCATTATATGTGGGGGGCTGCCTTTTCCTTTGGGGAATTTCTCTGAGGCAAGGTAGGCTTATTTTTCTATCTTCAGGGCTAGTTAGTTTCTCAGGCTGTGCCGAGTTGCATAGGGAGCGTTAGGCGCAATCCACGGCTACCTCTAGTGTGGTGTGTTAGGATTAGGGATTGCGGTCAGCAGAGTTTCCACGTCTCAGAGCTCGTCCTTTGTTTTTGGTATTTGTCAGGTCACTTTGTGTGCTCTGAACTTCAATGTCCATTGTGGTTCTGAATTACCTGTTCATAACAGCAGAGCCGTGAAAATAAAAAATCTTTTTTTCCCACAAAAATGATTTTTTTTACCCCCAAATTTTTATTTTCCCAAGGGTAGCAAGAGAAATTGGACCCCAAATGTTGTTGTCCAATTTGTTCTGAGTACCCTGATACCCCATATGTTGGGGTATACCCCTGTTTGGGCGTACGGGAGAGCTCGGAAGGGAAGGAGCACTGTTTTACTTTTTCAACACAGTATTGGCTGGCATTGAGATCAGACACCATATCGCATTTGGAGAGACCCTGATGTGCCTAAACAGTGTAAACCCCCCAATTCTAACTCCAAGCCTAACCCCAACACACCCCTAACCCTAATCCCAATCCTAACCACACCCCTAACCCAAACAAGCCCCTAACCCTAATCCCAACCCTAGCCACACCCCTAACCCCAGCACACCCCTAATCCCAATCATAACCCTAACCACACCCCTAACCCTGACACACCCCTATCCCTGATCCCAACCATAAATGTAATCCAAACCCTAACTTTAGCCCCAACCTTAACCCTAACTTTAGCCCTAACCCTAACTGTAGCCCTAACCCTAACTTTAGCCTTAACCTTAATGGTAAAATAGAAATAAATCATTTTTTTAATCTTATTATTTTTCCCTAACTAAGGCGGTGATAAAGGGGGGTTTGATTTACTATTTATAGTGGGTTTTTATAGCGGGTTTTTATGTTCCGCAGCTGTCACAGACTAAAAGATGCTTTTTATTGCAAAATATTGTTTTTGCGTTACCACATTTTGAGAGCTATAATTTTTCCATATTTTGGTCCACAGAGATGTGTAAGGTCTTGTTTTGTACGGGACAAGTTGACGTTTTTAATGGTACCATTTTTGGGCACATGACATGTTTTAATCGCTTTTTATTCCATGACATGTTTTAATCGCTTTGTATTCCAATTTTTGTGAGGCAGAATCAACAAAAACCAGTAATTCATGAATTTCTTTTGGGGGGGCGTTTATACCGTTCCACGTTTGGTAAAATTGATAAAGCAGTTTTATTCTTCGGGTCAGTACGATTACAGCGATACCTCATTTATATCATTTTTTTATGTTTCGGCGCTTTTATACAATAAAAACTATTTTATATAAAAAATAATTATTTTTGCATCACTTTATTCTGAGGACTATAACTTTTTTATTTTTTTGCTCATGGTGGCTCGTTTTTTGCGGGACAAGAAGATGTTTTCAGCAGTACCATGTTTATTTATATCCGTCTTTTTTATCGCGTTTTATTCCACTTTTTGTTCGGCAGTATGATGATAAAGCATTGTTTTTTGCCTCGTTTTTTATTTTTATTTTTTACGGTGTTCATTGAAAGGGTTAACTAGTGGGACAGTTTTATAGGTCGGGTCATTATGGACGCGGCGATACTAAATATGTGTGCTTTTATTGTTTTTTGTTTTTTATTTACATAAAGAAATGTATTTATTGGAACAATATATATATTTTTCTTTATTTAGGAATTCTTTTTATTTTTTACCCATGTTAATATTTATTTTCTACTTTATTTTCTTCGTCCCAGGGTGGGACATTATTGTATAGTGTCAGATCGCCGATCTGACAGGCAGTGCAGGAGGCTTGACCACGTCTGCCTTCAGCAGGTGCTTGCAAGCAGGACCTGGAAGGATCCCCGCGGCCATCTTGGATCCAGGGGCCTGCAGGGAGGAGGACGGAGGAGACGCTCGGAACAACACGATCACATCGCGTTGTTCTTAGGGTCTCAGGGAAGCACGCAGGGAGCGATGCTTCCCTATACCGCTGGAACGCTGTGATCATGTTTGATCTAATCCAATAAACAGATACAGAGTATCTTTATCAAGGGGAAAAAGAATTGTGCCTCAATTGTCCCCTTGATAAAGTGGTACGCGAAACGCGCGTCGGGGCTTCTGTGATATTGAGGACAGGCGTACTATATGGGTATGTGTTGGCTGCTATATGTTGATTAACTCCTTCATGCATTTGCTCTATGCACTTTAAGGCTGGTTTGGCTACGGCTATCTATGTACCTATAATCAACCAAGAGCATAATGCCCCAGAAAAGTACATAACGTCACCAGTTTCATATGAAACGTATAAATTTTATTAACATAGTACAAAGACAAAAAGTGAAAAAATCAGATAATACCAGTAATGAGGACAAGGTGAATGACTAAAAGACACACCAACATGGAGATACACACATTAAACATTGTAAGGGTGCAAACACAAGCAATATATAGAATAAATAATCTATCAAATCAAGCACCAGCAGTGCATGGGATATCAGGGTGGGAGGGAATACAGTAATCTTAGGCTAAATAGCCAGTAACCCATGAGCAAAGCTATGCCATGTCCCTCCTAAATCCACCCATATTGCAACCTGCCCATAAAGTGCAAATCCAACTAAGTAGCAGATCATGTGTTGCGCTTACCCATGTGTGTAATCTCCTGTTTGAGGTGTCAGACAGATAGCCCCAACGCGCGTTTCGTGTTCTGAGCTTCCTCAGGGGGCTGTGTGGATACCGGTAAAAAAGAGGTTTTATATATCATTACAGCTGCTGCTGATTACCGCACAAGTCATGCGGCGCATGTGGTTGGAACATCCCGCCGACACAGCGCTCCTTCCGGCCATCTCAGCGACGTACAGAGAGGGAGAAAAGCTCCCATGACGGCATAAGTCTGGGCGTCGCTGTTTACAGATGCCTTTGGGGGCACGGCTTGGCCGGGAGTCCATCACGCATGTGCACTACTACGGCGGCCATTTTAGACCAGGGAAGAGATGCTGGCAACGTAAAACTGCAGGTAACGTATAACAGAGAAGCGATATACAAGTAAATTATGCACAAAACTCATCGGAAACATACAGAAATACATATATTGGATCTAAGCACCACAAAAGATTCCCAAGATGCTACGCGCAGTATCTTCATGGTATCCGTATCTTCATGTATGTATCACCGCCGTAGTATTAAAATCACTATGACGACAGTTAGTGCCACATCTTTCATTAATTGCATGATCCAAAAACGTCCAAGCAGTAAAAAGGTCTATTCTAGGTAAATGTAAATGCGATTTCATCATTGCAGGGTAAATGTAAGTATGAAATAAAACAACTGAAACCAAAGAAAGACGAGACAAATAATTAAAACCACAATAATAATGAATTAAAACATGAATAACAAAGGAAGAAAAATTGATACCGAACCACGTCTATAGAAATGGAACAAAGGATAATTTCTCATTGAGGCCATATAGGGTCATGGTCCCCAATGACACGATCCACCGGCATTCTATTTGTGCCAGTGTGCGTTTAAGGTCCCCTGATGCCGGAATGAACCCGATCGATCCCCCGTACCTTGAATGCATCCGGATTACAGTAATGATGCAGTCTAAAATGTCTCGGAATGGTCTTAAGTTCCGAGACATTAACGGCGTCCCTTGCAGCTACAATATCTCTGACATGTTCTCGGACCCTGACACGAAGTTCACGAGAAGTGAGGCCAATATAAATCAAATTACAGGGACAAGTAGCATAATATACTACATAGGCAGTACTACACGAAATGTAGCTTGTAATCCAATACTCCCTACCCCCTCCCGCCGCCGAAAAAGTAGTAGCCCTGAGGATATTCCTATATGCCCTACAAGAGCCACATGAAAAACAGCCCCATCTCTGTGGTCCTGATTCAAAAATTCTGGGGGAAAAAGAATTGTGCCTCAATTGTCCCCTTGATAAAGCGGTACGCGAAACATGCGTCGGGGCTTCTGTGATATTGAGGACAGGCGTACTATATGGGTATGTGTTGGCTGCTACATGTGTTGGCTGTATATTTTGATTAACTCCTTCATGCATTTGCACTATGCACTTTAAGGCTAGTTTGGCTACAGCTATCTATGCATCTATCTATGTTGATCTCTTGCACATAATCCCAGAGCCTGAATTTATTTACCTATCACCTCTATCTCATTTTTGTGCACTATGCTTGAGTAAAAATCCTTTCCTCTTAATTTCTGATTTTATATATATTTGTAATAACTGTATTGCAATAAAATTTGTTACCTTTTTACTTTTTCTCTCTTTGAGTGGTGTGTTAAGATACTTTGTATCTGTTTATTGGGTTAGTTTAAATGCACACACCCCTTCCATGCTTTCTGGGATTTCTTTTCACGGTGAAGGAACCCATTTATTAGCATAGATATGTTTCTGGACATTTTTTTGTATAGATCATGTTTGATCGCAGTGTTCCGGGAGTTAATGTGCTGGATGCGGTCCGTGACCACTCCTGGCACATAGTGCCGGATGTCAGCTGTAATAAACAGGGGGAGCACGGCTGATCGCCTATGACATACTATCCCGTCCCTGGGAATTAAGTCCCAGGTTACCTCGACGGGATAGTACATGGCAGAAAGGGGTTAAACATGTAAAAAATTACAATTTTTTTGCCTGAAATACAAAGGAAATGTGTCATCTTTTTAGAGATCACTTCATCTTCAACTTGCTAAACTGTTCACAATAGCAGTAATTTGGACCAGGGGTGCACAAACTTTTACATGCCACTGTAAATGGAGTTTTTGGCATCAAAGATACTGCAGTGTGAACGTTCAGTATCCTGTGGAATACATTTTCTTTGCTGATTTTTTTAGTAGTATTTTTACCCTTCCTCCCATGTAAACATGTGAAACTTTATGGAAGATTCTTGGGAAAAACACAAGAGAAAACAGCTGCTAAAGTCTCTTATTACAACTTTTATCTCCCCACCACAATGATAGTCAACTGTGTGAAGCTTAGGAAGACAGACTCCACATCCTATAGGCTCGGTCCGAGTTTCATCAACTCAATAGCATAAGGAAACTCATGTGGTTAGGATGTATTTATCTGATAGAAGTTAGAGAATAATATTGCCAAGATGAAGTAGACAAAATTAAAAGTAATGGCAGTTTCCTGTGTTTCCACAGTAATAAAGCTGACTGGTGAGAAAAATGAACTACTAAATTTTACTTAAATGGTGTATCATTTGTTTTAGTCTGGTCTTGCACTGTTTCTTTTGGTTATCTCATATGTTTATTATTAGCTCTTTTAGTAGGGCCCGTTTTTAAGAACTAAAAAAGCTTTTAACCCCTTCAGGACATATGACGTGTGGGTACGTTATATGTCGTGTATCCCACTTTGATGCAGGCTCCCGCGCTGAGTCTGCATCTTTCCCAACACATGACAACTTATTTCTTCAGCTGTCATGTGCCCCTGATAGCCGCAGGTGGTGCTGCTAACATGTTAAATGCTGCTATCATCTCTTACAGTGGCATTTAACATGCTCGCAATGAAAGTAAGTCTTTAACCCCGCCCATCTGCGCCCCTGTCACATGATCGCGAGGCACAGATGGGTTGGCAATCGTGCTTGTAATTGACAATTTGCTATGAGCGCCGCCCAGTGGTCTGCGTTCACAGCAGATGAGCATTTCTGCTACACATTACAGGGCTGAAGTCCAGTTATGTGTAGCACAAGCAGGGCTGCCACTAGAAATTTTGGGGCCCCATACTGACAACATTTTTGGGGCCCCTTTGAGACTCCGCCCAGGCTCCACCCCAGCCCCGCCTCCACCCCATCCCCGCCTCCACCCCTCGAACTGTCCACAGCCCCGCCTCCACCCCTCGAACTGTCCACAGCCCCACCGCTCTCTCTTGGAAAACTCCACTTCTCACCTATCACACATTAACAGTTCCCATCACCAGATCACACATATAGCTGGCAGCTTTTGATTTGGCCAAAAGATTTTTTAAGCTGCCACCATAACACGGTAGACACTTTTGGCCGGGCCCTACTCTACTGTAACCTACTAAAAATTTGTTAAAATATGCAATACAATTTAGGTATATTTTTATTTATTTTTCAATTTTTAAAGAGACCAATAATATCACATGCAACGAACAAATACCGCTACACCATGTCCAGACCACATATTACCACCACAGTGATCAAATAATATCATATACAGGGAACAAATACCACAACACCATGACCAGACCACATAATACCACCAATGACCAAATAATATCACATAGAGGGAACAAATACCACCGCACCATGACCAGACACCATATTACCCCCACATAGTGACCAAATAGCACATACAAGGAACAAATACCACCGCACCATGACCAGACACCATATTACCACCATATAGTGACCAAATAGCACATACAAGGGACAAATACCAAATAGCACATACAAGGGACAAATACCACCGCACCATGACTAGACCACATATTACCACCACAGTGATCGAATAATATCACATACAAGGAACAAATACCACCGCACCATGACCAGACCACATATTACCACCACAAAGTGACCAAATAGCACATACAAGGGACAAATACCACAACACCATGTCCAGACCACATATTACCACCACATAGTGACTGAATACTACATTACTGATCAGTAATAAAAAAAATACGATACTATCACCATAAATGCCATTATACACAGGAGATCTGTACTTAGTATGCAGTGTCTGTGTACAGGTAATACAGTGAACACCGGTGGTATTATACACAGGAGCTCTGTATATAATGTATAGGTAATACAGTGATCACTGGTGACATTATACACAGGAGCTCTGTATATAGTATACAGTGTATAGGTAACACACTGACTCACCAGTGACATCTCAAGGTGAAGTCCTTCATCTTTCATCCAGCACAGACCGCCATCACTTCTTCCAGCCAGGACTTGTCTCTGCAGGAAAAAACACAGTTATCTCGAGCTCTGCTTGCAGAACACATTAATTAATTTTTCCCAACTTCTACATTACACCACATGAAGAAAAAAAGGCGACAGAGTGTTACAGGACCGCCCCCCCATTTAAAACAGTATCCTCAAATTATAAAATAAATGCATGACTGCAGTAATATCCCTTAATTAGCCCCTATGGTAATAATATTCCCCATCCTGGCCCCCGTGTGTCTCATTCCTGGCATCAGCCATATGTTCTCCCATCCTGCCCTCGTGAGTATCCATCCTGCCCCATATGATCTCCCCATCCTGACCCATTTGTCTCCATCGTATCCATCCTGCCCCATGATCCAATCCTGCCCCCATGTCTTTCATTCTACCCCGTGTCTCCAATCATGCCCCGTATCTCCATTCTTGCCCCACCTGTCTCCAGTCCTGCCCCCAGTGTGTCCAGCATTCTGCCCCCAGTGCTCCAGCATTCTGCCCCCAGTGTGTCCAGCATTCTGCCCCCAGTGTGTCCAGCATTCTGCCCCCAGTGTGTCCAGCATTCTACCCCCAGTGTCTCCAGCATTCTACCCCCAGTGTCTCCAGTATTCTGCCCCCAGTGCTCCAGCATTCTGTCTCAGTGTGTCCAGCATTCTGCCCCCAGTGTCTCCAGCATTCTACACCCAGTGTGTCCAGCATTCTACCCCCAGTGTCTCCAGCATTCTGCCCCCAGTGTTCCAGCATCTCTGCCCCAGTGTCTCCAGCATCTCTGCCCCCAGTGCTCCAGCATTCTGCCCCCAGTGTCTCCAGCATTCTGCCCCAGTGTCTCCAGCATTCTGCCCCAGTGTGTCCAGCATTCTGCCCCCAGTGTCTCCAGCATTCTGCCCCCAGTGTCTCCAGCATTCTGCCCCCAGTGTCTCCAGTCCTGCCCCCAGTGTTTCCAGCATTCTGCCTCAGTGTCTCCAGCATTCTACCCCCAGTGTCTCCAGCATTCTGCCCCCAGTGCTCCAGCATTCTGCCCCCAGTGTGTCCAGCATTCTGCCCCAGTGTATCCAGCATTCTGCCCCCAGTGTCTTCAGTCCTGCCCCCAGTGTGTCCAGCATTCTGCCTCAGTGTCTCCAGCATTCTGCCCCAGTGTCTCCAGCATTCTGCCTCCAGTGTCTCCAGCATTCTGCCCCCAGTGTCTCCAGCATTCTACCCCCAGTGTGTTCAGCATTCTGCCTCAGTGTCTCCAGCATTCTACCCCCAGTGTCTCCAGCATTCTGCCCAAAGAGTGTCTCCAGCATTCTGCCCCCAGTGTCTCAGCATTCTGCCCCCAGTGCTCCAGCATTCTGCTCCAGTGTCTCCAGCATTCTGCCCCCAGTGCTCCAGCATTCTGCCCCCAGTGCTCCAGCATTCTGCCCCCAGTATGTCCAGCATTCTGCCCCCAGTGTGTCCAGCATTCTGCTCCAGTGCTCCAGCATTCTACCCCCAGTGTGTCCCGCATTCTGCCCCGGGCCCCCCGGATCGCCGCTCTCAATAATAAAAAAAATTCTAATTACCTGGCTGCACTCCTGCGGCGAAGACGAAGCTCCCTCCACTCAGCTGAAGCGCGCAATTGCCGGCAACTGACACTGATGTCAGATGCCGGCAATGTGCGCACTGCTGCTGACGTCAGCTGCCAGCCTCCGATTGGCTGGCGGCAGTTAACTAATGATGTGCGGGTGCGGGCCCGCACGTCAATTGTGTTGCCGCAGCGCCGCTAAGGGCCCGGTTTAGCCTGCCGGTAGGGGCCGCAGGGGACAATGGATGAAAGCCAGGTTCAGCACCACACGCAGGGGAACAGCGGCTTACAGTAGCGCTGCTTCCCCCTCAGCCGCCGCTGCGCATGGAGGACAGTGTACACTGTTCTCTGTGTGCAGGACGTTTGGCGGGCCGTGTGTCCTGGTAAAAATGGACATGTCTGCGTGTTTTGCACACGGACACATGGTCCATGAAAATACGTTGACATCTGCATAGACCCTTTCATTTGAATGGGTCTACGTGTCAGTGTCTCCGGTACGTGAGAAAACTGTCACCACACGTACCGGAGGCACTGACTTGTGAAACCGGCCTTACACACAGGAGGAGCAGAGCCGATTAATTAATAATTTTGTGAGAAAGAATTCAGTATAACTTGTTTTTTAGTCATATAAATCTCTGCTCTTTGGGGTGGGCGGTCCTATCAGTGATCCTTTTCTGTCCAAGTGCTATCCGTTAAAAAAACAGTTTGCACTTGGACAAGTGTTATTCAATGGGGAAGTACCGATGATCGATATTGTTTCACTGACTGAATCAGCATGTGGAAAAGGGAAAAGAAAAAAAATGCAGCATACAAGTCTATGGGTGTGAGAAAAAAAATTATTTGCCATTGTGAGGCAGTGTCCGGTGTTATATGCGCGGGTCGCTATGTGTCCCCTAGGATGTGCACAGAAGCTTATTGAGGCCGCGAGAGTGCATTGCAGACACAGGTATAGCTGTGATTGCAATGCAAAATAAAAGTAAGTGTTGGTCTTGGGAAAGCTATTTGTCCAGATTTAGGAAAACCTGCCATGGGCTTTTATTTTTGAAACGGACTACAGGATGGTAGTGCGGCGGTCCATTTCCTTCCCGGCCATGTTTTCCATGTGGCCTACGGCCACAGGTTCCTTGTAAAAAGCCATGCAGCAAAGGGTTGAGTGTGTCAGCTTGGGTTTGCAAGCATGCAGAGCAGAAGGCTCTGCGGAGCTTCACCTATGTGGAGCAACACAGAGCCTAAGCACACGGCAACCGGTCTCTGTCACAGATTGTTTTTGTTTCCCTGCTGCGATCCGAAGGATCCTATTTACTTTCTGTTTGTGAGTATGCTGATCATTAAAAGAGACTTTGTTTTGAACTTTCCTGGGTCACTTTCTGGTCTGTCACACTGAACCAACCCCGCTGCACTACATATGAATGGAGAATGCGTGGCACTGTGAACTGAGGCATACCTCAAAGCGTGTTGCATGTCGGTGATCAGGCCTGCAACGCTTCGACCCTGGGAACCAAAGTGTGCAATACAACTCCAAGATAAAATAACAAAGTTTATTTAGAAAACATTAAAATATACAGTAAATTCAATGACTCAAAATAAAAAAAGCAAAAGGTTTGTCTTAGATATAGCACACAGTGGTGACAGAAAACCATTACAGTATACTCCAAGTCATGGAGAAATCAAAACCCATACATATTTAGGATTTGATTTCCAAACAACAATAAATGATACGTTATAGAAAATAATCATACGCAATAGTGATAAGAAGTACTAGTATGGACTCCCTTTGGTGTAGTGGAGGTCACCCAAACAAATTAATATAATGATCACACGTGCCCTGAGTAAGCAGGGTGAAAAGCGAGTTGGGACCCGACACATGCGGTGAGTGAACCATTGGAATGTAAGGCTGTCTCTACATTAACTACGGCATTTTAGTATAGTTTATGACTAAGATTTATAATAGGCTTTGAGATCCATAGTTTTGGTATTTGGCACTAGCACTTTAAACTTCACTTTCCAGCAGCTACCTTTTCTAATATGTGCCTATATCATAGGATCAGCCCTAAGCCACACTCCAGTCTTATATGTTCATGCATGTGCTGTTAGACATCTGTCCCTTTTATATATATACATTATTATCTATGCCTGACCTGGATTTCACTATGTGCCTTGCATTATTTATTTGCCCATCATATTAATTAGGTTTTGATCATAATAGTATTAATTTGTTTGGATAATCATTACTAGTAAGTTACTAAAAAAACATACACAAAAAACCCTTTATTTAAATAAACATTCCAACACTTTCCCTGGCTTTTATAAAAAAAAAAAAAAAAAAAAAAGTTCAAAAGCAGGTCTGACATAGTCCACTGAATCTGTCTGTATATACAGGCAGTGGGCTGCTGGTAATGACGATGTTTATGTCGGCACAAACAATTCAATCACCCATTGAATGAGCTTTTTGCTTGTTCATCAGGCATGTTTACAGAAGCCAGGGATCAGGACAGAATGTTCTTGTGAACCCTGGTTCACTTGAATGTGCCATTATGTATTTCATGCTTCTAGCATTAATGTAATTTGGAAATTATTATCTTTCCATTTAACCTGATATTCAGCAAGAGGTGTCAGCATTTATCAGGAACCTGGAGGTTGTGAAAATCAGATCTGTTTTCTTATGCTAGTAGGTGTAAATTTTACTATGCGGCATATGACTTCTTAGTACCATTTTGTCTGGGGTTTTTTTTATTTTGCTTTAAAAGGAATATTCCAGAATGACTGTTCAAACCAAGTTCAGGTGCTGGATGATTCCTGGCTGGGCCAATCATTTAACCTCTTCACCCCCAAGCCATTTTGTCATTTTTGCATTCTGTTTTTTGCCCCCCTTCTTCCCAGAGCCATAGCTTTTTTAGTTTTTGATCAATATGGTCATGTGAGGGTTTATTTTTTGCGGGACGAGATGTAGCTTTGAATGACATCATTGATTTTACAATATAATGTACTGAAAATTGGGGGAAAAAATTCCAAGTGTAGTAAAAGTGCAAAAAAAGTGGAATTCCACAATTTATTTTTTTTACCACGTTCACCAAATGCTAAAACTGACCAGCCATTATGATTCTCCAGATCATCATGAATTTGTAGATATCAAATGTGTATAGGTTCTTTTTTATTTAAGTGGTGAAAAAAAATCCAAAGTTTGTTTACGGCTACTTTCACACTAGCGTCGTTCGACGCACGGCACAATGCGTCGTTTTGAAGAAAAAACGCATCCTGCAAAGTTGCCTGCAGGATGCATTTTTTCTCCATAGACTTTCATTAGCGACGCATTGCGACGGAATGCCACACGTTGTGCAGCGCTCCAGAGTCCTGGTTCGTTGCAGTAATGTTATTCTTCCACCAGGGGGAGTGATGTTACGTCTGAAGGCAATGAAGGAGATCTTCTGTCCAGGTATCACAACCACCACACACACTTCACACTCCAGTCCACCAGGGGTAGCAAAGGTTCTATCTACTAGGGGACCGACACGGAAAGGTCTCCAGGTCGAGCTGGCTGGAGTGAAGCAGGCTGCCTCTTTCTGAAGCGCAGGACCGGTAGCCAGAGCACCGAGGGAGTACAGAGCTCTATTCCGTTACATCAGAGACTGGCAGGACAGTTAATTCCACGTTAGCTGCCCGACCATTTACACAGTAGGCACGGTGGCAACTTGTGGAGGCCGGGGCGTCTCTAGGGTCCATATAAAAAGCCTCAGGCCACCAGTCATACGTGTTTTGTTCTATCCGACCACAGGGAACAGTGAGAGGAGTAACAACAGTGAGGACCTTATTGGAGCTTATGCAAGTAGGGACCTACTGTATTACTGTGCGCTAGGGGAAGGCTATTGAATTTCACCTGGATAAGGGGACTCTGGATTTGCCTTCAGACCGGCCAGACTCTGCCTACCCTGTGATCCCTACTCTGGACTGTGGATGCTGAAGCCTTCAGTAAAGAGACTGCAACCTTGTGTCCTCGTTATTCACTGTGCCTTGCATCATCCACCATCTACACTCTGGGAAGCCCTGGGAACATACTTCACCTGTGGGAAGGTATGCCATCTAGCTGACATAACACCACCCCAGCGGACCCCTAAGCAGTGTCGGTCACCCTGACCGAATACCACAGGTGGCGTCACGAACATTATCCCTTTAAAGACCTTTCCCCCCCACAACATTAACGGACCTCCCGAGGGCCACGGACCGGGTCAGCCACCGTGACATCACCACCGAGAACCGAAGGACCCGGTACCGAGTACCCCATGGCCCCTGGGGGCGCTCCAAACTTTGGCGTCATGAACAGGATCTACATAAGCCTGAAAATCGGGTCATGTGCGCCTAAGAACTGTGCCAGAATCGGATTTGAACTGTTTCTACTGAAAGACTGTGTATTGCTATTTGCCGCCAAGATTCCCGCCAAAACCGCCGCCATTACAGCGCCATGCGGCATGAAGGAGGAGTGGGGCGTGTCATCGTGGGCGTAGCGTGGAAGAACGGCGTGAAAATGGAGCCAGCCCCTCACAGATACTACTACGTCAGAAAAATATGCCCATCAACCAAAGGAATCCACCTCCTTGTCTGGGATGGTGGAGGAAGAAGGAACCGCCCTCCAGAAGAGGAGGAGGGGAAGAATACCTGCAGTGCCATCCATCAATCAGAAGCCGAAGAGGCCCCACCGCCTTGTATGAACCTGGAGGTTCTCGGCGCGGAAGTCGAGGAGCTGTGACGCCAGCTCCGGAAATCCTGGTACCGCGCAGCTGCCAGCATCCAGGAGCAGCAGCGCAGCCGGCCGACGGAGCCATCACCTGCAGTGGAAGAGACCGGCACCGGAGACGCCGCGGCGGCAGGTAAGCAATCCGAATCTGCCCCGGCCACTGACAAGACCCTCCTAGTGCCCATCGACTCCCTGCCATCGCCACCTAGAGACTCGGAGCCGTTGTCACCAGAGGCTGCACATTGTTCAACATCGCCCTCATCTGGCCAGGTGAGAGGAACAACAACCGCCGCCATTCCTGAAAGAGCACCTGTCGTTCTGTGCTCCAGATGTGCTGGTGCCTTAGTAGAGCAAAGAACTGTGAGCACACAGACCCCAATCCAGAGTGAGGACGCACTCTATGTAGTACCCGGTGGTAGCCGATACCCAACAGGACTACCCCCACCGGTACTGCCCCCATACTGGCATCACCAATAAACCTCGAAGCCCTGAAAAACTGTAAATAGTTCAAAACATTTTCTTCTTGCTGCTTTTCCAAGTACTGAACCCGCCTAGGGTTATTTCTTAAAGGGGTCCCGCGTTAAAGGGATCCTATGTTTCAGTTGCACCTGTTTTTGCACAAGTTTTCTACTGTTATACCAAAGAACTGCAGAATCATGAACTGTGCATGATTGGAACATGCTTGTATATAGTTTGCACCTTCTTAAAGGTGCTCCCTACTGGTTTTACAAAAAGAAGCCTTTGCGAAGAAACTGTTCCTGATGACGACGTGAAAGTTTCTAATGTTTTAAAGTTTATAACTGACTTGTTGATTGTTTGCACAACCTCGAAAAAGACTTGAGTTTCCCTCTTAAAGGGAATGTTTACTTGTTGCACTTTGCCTTAAGAAGTTAGATTGCAGTAATGTTTACATAGCAGATAGTATGTAGCAGGTTAGATAGTGATAGAATGTTTTATAATGTTGAGGATAAAATGCTAAAGTGATGTACTTTAAATAAAATTGAAGTTAAGTTTAAAATGATAGGTTTTAGGAAAGGAAAAGCAGTAGGCCCGCGGGGGTAGACAGATAGTCCTGCATATGTAGAAGAAAGATAAGGAAAATATTGATTAGCACTTTAAGGGTTAATGATAGTATACCCTTAGAAGGTACTTGCACTTAGTAAGATAGAATACCTGTACGGGTAATTGTGTTTCATAGTTAGATAGTAATTGTTTTTCAATTTGCCTTTGAAAGTTGTACGCACAATGTAAATACGTTATTGTTTGCAACGTTCAAGTATTCTCACCTCCCATAAAGGGAAGCTTATTATATATTAACTTGTTTATTAGCATTTCAAAAATTTTGCATGACTTCTGATGTATTGTTGTTTTCTTTTTCCCAGTCCGGGAGTACTGCATTTAAAGGATCGGGGGGGGTGCAGCACCCCAGAGTGTCCTGGTTCGTTGCAGTAATGTTATTCTTCCACTAGGGGGAGTGATGTTACGTCTGAAGGCAATGAAGGAGATCACAATCACCACACACACTTCACACTCCAGTCCACCAGGGGGAGCAAAGGTTCTATCTACTAGGCCACTCCTCGCAGTTAGGTAAAACTGGTATTTGGAGGGAAAGTTAGGGAGTTCCTGGCTGGGGACCGACACGGAAAGGTCTCCAGGTCGAGCTGGCTGGAGTGATCTCCAGTCAGATCCAGACTGCGGTCTGAGGAGGACGAGGGTACACGGAGCTGCGCCTGCTGTTATGAACAGGTAATTCAGAACCACAATGGACCTTGAAGTTCAGAGCATACAAAGTGACCTGACATTTACCAAAAACATATGACGAGCTCTGAGACGTGGAAACTCTGCTGACCGCAATCCCTAATCCTATCACACCACACTAGAGGTAGCCGTGGATTGCGCCTAACGCTCCCTATGCAACTCGGCACAGCCTGAGAAACTAACTAGCCCTGAAGATAGAAAAATAAGCCTACCTTGCCTCAGAGAAATTCCCCAAAGGAAAAGGCAGCCCCCCACATATAATGACTGTGAGTAAAGATGAAATACAAACACAGAGATGAAATAGATTTAGCAAAGTGAGGCCCGACTTACTGAATAGACCGAGGATAGGAAAGATAGCTTTGCGGTCAACACAAAAACCTACAAACAACCACGCAGAGGGGCAAAAAGACCCTCCGCACTGACTAACGGTACGGAGGTGCTCCCTCTGCGTCTCAGAGCTTCCAGCAAGCAAGAAAAAGCAATATAGCAAGCTGGACAGAAAATATAGCAAACAAAAATAACATAAGCAGAACTTAGCTAATGCAGGATAGACAGGCCACAGGAACGATCCTGGAGGAAGCAAGACCAATACTAGAACATTGACTGGAGGCCAGGATCAAAGCACCAGGTGGAGTTAAATAGAGCAGCACCTAACGACTTAACCTCATCACCTGAGGAAGGAAACTCAGAAGCCGCAGTACCACTCTCATCCACCAAAGGAAGCTTATAGACAGATCCAGCCGCAGTACCACTCACGACCACAGGAGGGAGCTTGGCCACAGAATTCACAACAGCCTGCATCCCATGCGGCAGCATCCTAAGAAAGGACACGAAAGGAAGTGTGTTGCAGTGAGTGAGCAACAAAGTCATAGCAACAGGTGTGAAACATCAGAGGGAGACCAGCTAGAAGCAGGCTGCCTCTTTCTGAAGCGCAGGACCAGTAGCTAGAGCACTGAGAGAGTAAAGATCTCTATGCCATTACTTCAGAGACTGGCAGGACAGTTAATTCCACGTTAGCTGCCCGACCATTTACACAGTAGGCATGGTGGCAACTTGTGGAGGCCAGGGCGTCTCTAGGGTCCCTATAAAAAGCCTCAGGCCACCAGTCATACGTGTTTTGTTCTATCTGACCACAGGGAACAGTGCGAGGATTAACAACAGTGAGGACCTTGTTGGAGCTTATGCAAGTAGTGACCTACTGTATTACTGTGCGCTAGGGGAAGGCTGTTGAATTCCACCTGGATAAGGGGACTCTGGATTTGCCTTCAGACCGGCCGGACTCTGCCTACCCTGTGGTCCCTACTCTGGACTGTGGATGCTGAAGCCTTCAGTAAAGGTAAAGAGACTGCAACCTTGTGTCCTCGTTATTCACTGCGCCTTGCATCATCCACCATCTACACTCTGGGAAGCCCTGGGGACATACTTCACCTGTGGGAAGGTATACCATCTAGATGCCTTAACACCACCCCAGCGGACCCCTAAGCAGTGTCGGTCACCCTGACCGAATACCACAGTTGGCGTCACGAACATTATCCCTTTAAAGACCTTCCCCCCCACAACATTAACAGACCTCCCGAGGGCCACGGACCGGGTCAGCCACCGTGACATCCCCATCGAGAACCGAAGGACCCGGTACCAAGTACCCGACGGCCCCTGGGGGCGCTCCAGTTGCATCCGTCATGCGACGGATGCAACGTGTTTTTGCAGTCCGTCGGGACAAAAAAACGTTGCTTGCAACGTTTTTTTGTCCGTCGGGTCCACTTTTTCCGACCGCACATGAGCGTCCGGAACTCCGCCCCCTCCTCCCCGGACCTTACAATGGGGCAGCGGATGCATTGTAAAACTGCATCCGCTGGCCCTGTTGTGCTTTTACTTCTCAGCATGCGTCAGGACGTCGGCCTGACGCACTGCGACAGGCCCGTACCGACGCTAGTGTGAAAGTAGCCTAAGAAAAAAAATTGCATCATTTTTCGAGACCCACAGCGTCTCCATTTTTTGTGATCTGGGGCTAGGTGAGGGCTTATTTTTTGAGCTGACATTTTTATTGATTCAATTTTGGTGTATATCTTTTGATCTATTACGTTTTAATGCAATGTTGCGGCGACCAATGTACGCCACATGTCGTGAAGGGGTTGAATACATCTTCCCACCTGCTTATTTTTCAAATTTCTTTCTGGCTTGGCTCTAGGAAACTGGATCTGTCAATCAATTAAAGGGAACCTGTCACCTGAATTTGGCGGGACCGGTTTTCGGTCATATGGGCGGAGTTTTCAGGTGTTTGATTCACCCTTTCCTTACCCGCTGGCTGCATGCTGGCCGCAATATTGGATTGAAGTTCATTTTCTGCCCTCCGTAGTACACGCCTGCACAAGGCAAGATCCGAGCTGTTTTTGGCGGTGTTCGAGTCGTTCGACGAGCCCGAACAATTTGCTTAAAATTCGGCTGTTGGAGTTTCTGTTCGATAACTGTTCGTTCAGCAAAAGCCTCGCTTGATTTGCACATTAAAACTGTTTATCATGGTTAATAGACTGTTTCAGTGTATAGTGGGTGGGGGGGCGGGGGGATAGATCTGTGCTGAAACAACGATCTCCATTTTTTTTTTCTTTCCCGCATTTACAGTGGGGCGGTGCTCTCAGCCTATCAGCAGTGCGCATACACACAGCAATGTGCATGTGATGCACACAAGCAAGGGCATGTGTCTTTGGCTGTGTATGTCACATGTCCTTGCCATATAAGAACCAGCCATTTGCCCCTTTGCCACCATTTCTTCACTGCTGCAGCTTAGTGTTAGACGGCACCGCTGCTGTTGTGGGCGCTATACAGACAAAGAGTGTTTTTTTGAGCGAATTGTCAGAGAGATAGGTTTAGGGAGTCAGGAGGAGTCGGGACTAGTTGTAATATCAGCCCTTTTCAGGGTAGGTTACAGCAGTTCATAGCACTGTTTGCCAGGCAGGTCTGTGCCAGTGCTGTGCAAGTGTTTGTCACAGCATTTGGTGTAATCTAGCTCAGCCAATCCTTTTAGGCTAGTAGCATTGTCTGATAGTCATCTGAGTAGCCCGCCTGTGAAGGTAGCTACACCGCCTGTGTATCTCAATTTGTATTGCATCTAATCCAGTTAATAGTTTAGGGCCTAGGAGTAGGGTTGAGCGAAACGGGTCGTTCATTTTCAAAAGTCGCCGACTTTTGGCAAAGTCGGGTTTCATGAAACCCGATCCGACCCCTGTGCGGGGTCGGCCATGCGGTACGCGACTTTCGCGCCAAAGTCGCGTTTCAATGACGCGAAAAGCGCCATTTCTCAGCCAATGAAGGTAAACGCAGAGTGTGGGCAGCGTGATGACATAGGTCCTGGTCCCCACCATCTTAGAGAAGGGCATTGCAGTGATTGGCTTGCTGTCTGCGGCGTCACAGGGGCTATAAAGGGGCGTTCCCGCCGACCGCCATGTTACTGCTGCTGATCTGAGCTTAGGGAGAGGTTGCTGCCGCTTCGTCAGAAGCAGGGATAGCGTTAGGCAGGGTCCATTAACCACCAAACCGCTTGTGCTGTAGCGATTTCCACTGCCCAACACCACCTTCGGTGTGCAGGGACAGTGGAAGCTACATTTTTTTTTTTTTTCCCCTCAGCGCTGTAGCTCATTGGGCTGCCCTAGAAGGCTCCCTGATAGCTGCATTGCTGTGTGTACGCCGCTGTGCAAACCAACTGCTTTTTTCAAAGCACAAATCCTCTTGTTCCTTCCTTTCTGCACAGCTATCTTTTTTGTTTGTCCACACTTTTTATTTAATTTGTGCATCAGTCCACTCCTTATTGCTGCCTGCCATACCTGGCTGAGATTACTGCAGGGAGATAGTAATTGTTGGACACTCCCTGTTTTTTTTTTTTTTTGTGGGAGATTAAGATTGACATTTCTGCTAGAGTGCCATCCCTGTGTGTGCCATCTCTCACTCAGTGGGCCATAGAAAGCCTATTTATTTTTTTTCTTGATTTGGGTTATAAAATCTACCTGAAAAAATCACTACATCAATCAGTGGGAGAAAAATATTGGCCTCAGGGCTTGTGTGCCACTCTTGACTCCTGTGTGTGCCATCTCTCAGTCAGTGGGCCATAGAAAGCCTATTTATTTTTTTGCTTGATTTGGGTTCTAAAATCTACCTGAAAAAATCACTACATCAATCAGTGGGAGAAAAATATTGGCCTCAGGGCTTGTGTGCCACTCCTGACTCCTGTGTGCATCATCACTCACTCAGTGGGCCATAGAAAGCCCTTTTTTTTTTTTTTTGCTTTATTTGGGTTCTAAATTCTACCTGAAAAAATCAATAAATCAATCAGTGGGAGATTAATATTGGCCTTTGGGCTTGTGTGCCACTCCTGACTCCTGTGTGCGTCATCTCTCACTCAGTGGGCCATAGAAAGCCTTTTTTTGTTTTATTTGTTTTCTAAATTCTCCCTGAAAAAATCATTTTATTTTATTTGGTTTCTAAATTCTTCCTGAAAAAATCATTTTATTCTATTATTTTTTTTTCCTAAAGTCTCCCTGAAAAAACAAAAAAAAACAAATCAGTGGGAGATTAATATTGCCCTTTCTGCTTGTGTGCCAGTCTTGACTCCTGGGTGTGCCATCTCTCTCTCTCTCTCCAATTGTGGGCCATAGAAAGCCTATTATTTTTTTAGCTTGATTTGGGTTCCAAAATCTACCTGAAAAAATCACTACATCAATCAGTGGGAGATAAATATTGGCCTCTGGGCTTGTGTGCCACTCCTGACTCCTGTGTGCGTCATCTCTCACTCAGTGGGCCATAGAAAGCCTTTTTTTGTTTTATTTGTTTTCTAAATTCTCCCTGAAAAAATCATTTTATTTTATTTGGTTTCTAAATTCTTCCTGAAAAAATCATTTTATTCTATTATTTTTTTTTCCTAAAGTCTCCCTGAAAAAAAACAAAAAAACAAATCAGTGGGAGATTAATATTGCCCTTTCTGCTTGTGTGCCAGTCTTGACTCCTGGGTGTGCCATCTCTCTCTCTCTCTCCAATTGTGGGCCATAGAAAGCCTATTATTTTTTTAGCTTGATTTGGGTTCCAAAATCTACCTGAAAAAATCACTACATCAATCAGTGGGAGATAAATATTGGCCTCTGGGCTTGTGTGCCACTCCTGACTCCTGTGTGCGTCATCTCTCACTCAGTGGGCCATAGAAAGCCTTTTTTTGTTTTATTTGTTTTCTAAATTCTCCCTGAAAAAATCATTTTATTTTATTTGGTTTCTAAATTCTTCCTGAAAAAATCATTTTATTCTATTATTTTTTTTTCCTAAAGTCTCCCTGAAAAAAAAAAAAAAACAAATCAGTGGGAGATTAATATTGCCCTTTCTGCTTGTGTGCCAGTCTTGACTCCTGGGTGTGCCATCTCTCTCTCTCTCTCTCTCCAATTGTGGGCCATAGAAAGCCTATTATTTTTTTAGCTTGATTTGGGTTCCAAAATCTACCTGAAAAAATCACTACATCAATCAGTGGGAGATAAATATTGGCCTCTGGGCTTGTGTGCCACTCCTGACTCCTGTGTGCGTCATCTCTCACTCAGTGGGCCATAGAAAGACTTTTTTTGTTTTATTTGTTTTCTAAATTCTCCCTGAAAAAATCATTTTATTTTATTTGGTTTCTAAATTCTTCCTGAAAAAATCATTTTATTCTATTATTTTTTTTTCCTAAAGTCTCCCTGAAAAAAAAAAAAAAAACAAATCAGTGGGAGATTAATATTGCCCTTTCTGCTTGTGTGCCAGTCTTGGACTCCTGGGTGTGCCATCTCTCTCTCTCTCTCTCCAATTGTGGGCCATAGAAAGCCTATTATTTTTTTAGCTTGATTTGGGTTCCAAAATCTACCTGAAAAAATCACTACATCAATCAGTGGGAGATAAATATTGGCCTCTGGGCTTGTGTGCCACTCCTGACTCCTGTGTGCGTCATCTCTCACTCAGTGGGCCATAGAAAGCCTTTTTTTGTTTTATTTGTTTTCTAAATTCTCCCTGAAAAAATCATTTTATTTTATTTGGTTTCTAAATTCTTCCTGAAAAAATCATTTTATTCTATTATTTTTTTTTCCTAAAGTCTCCCTGAAAAAACAAACAAAAACAAATCAGTGGGAGATTAATATTGCCCTTTCTGCTTGTGTGCCAGTCTTGACTCCTGGGTGTGCCATCTCTCTCTCTCTCTCCAATTGTGGGCCATAGAAAGCCTATTATTTTTTTAGCTTGATTTGGGTTCCAAAATCTACCTGAAAAAATCACTACATCAATCAGTGGGAGATAAATATTGGCCTCTGGGCTTGTGTGCCACTCCTGACTCCTGTGTGCGTCATCTCTCACTCAGTGGGCCATAGAAAGCCTTTTTTTGTTTTATTTGTTTTCTAAATTCTCCCTGAAAAAATCTTTTTATTTTATTTGGTTTCTAAATTCTTCCTGAAAAAATCATTTTATTCTATTATTTTTTTTCCTAAAGTCTCCCTGAAAAAAAAAAAAAATCAAATCAGTGGGAGATTAATATTTACATTTTTGCTTCAGTGACAGTCCTGCGTGTGTGGCATCTCTCTCATTTGTTGCCACCAACAACAGAGTGTGTAACATTGTGCCTGATTTTCGTTGTGGTCTCACTCACCTGTAAAGGGGTAGCTAAATCATACTGAAGTTATAGCTCAACGTGTAAGTTGTGTGACAGCAACAAATACCGTTAGTTTGTTTACGTTTTTAAAACAATGAGGAAGTCTGGTGGAAGAGGTCGTGGCCGGGGGCGTTCATTGTCAGCTGGTAATGAGGGTAGTGGTAGTGGTGGAGCATCAGCTGGTCGTGGGAAAAAAAATATTGCACCTAAGTCTGGAGCTGTGGAGCCAGGTTCGTCGTCTGGCTACACAAGGCCTCGAACGCTCCCTTTTCTGGGAGTAGGAAAACCGCTTTTAAAGCCGGAGCAGCAAGAGCAAGTTTTGGCTTATCTTGCTGACTCAGCCTCTAGCTCTTTTGCCTCCTCTCGTGAAACTGGTAAATGTCAAAGCAGCGCGTCGTTAGTGGATGTTCACGGTCAGGGACAAGTCGCTTCCTTGTCCTCTTCAGCAAAAACAACAACAGAGAAGAATGCAGCAGGCGACACAACGGGTTACTCCATGGAGCTCTTTACACATACCGTCCCTGGCTTAGAAAGTGAAGCAGTTAACAGTCCATGCCCATTACAAGTTGAATCTGACATGGAGTGCACTGATGCACAGCCACAGCCAGACTACTATGCTGGTCCTTTGACTCAGACCACAACATTGCCCTCGCAGGGTAATGATCAAGAATCAGACCCTGATGAGACTATGTTGCCCCATCACGAACGCTATACCACCGACCGACACGGTGACACAGACGAAGTTGCACACGAGCTACAAGAAGAGGTAATAGATGACCCAGTTCTTGACCCCGATTGGCAGCCATTGGGGGAACAGGGTGCAGGCGGCAGCAGTTCTGAAGCGGAGGAGGAGGGGCCGCAGCAGGCATCAACATCGCAACAGGTTCCATCTGCCGGGCCCGTATCTTGCCCAAAACGCGTGGCAAAGCCAAAACCTGTTGGAGGACAGCGTGGCCATCCGGTTAAAGCTCAGTCTGCAATGCCTGAAAAGGTATCCGATGCTAGAAAGAGTGCAGTCTGGCATTTTTTTAAACAACATCCAATTGATCAGCGCAAAGTCATCTGTCAAAAATGTTCAACTACCTTAAGCAGAGGACAGAATCTGAAAAGTTTCAATACAAGTTGCATGCATAGACATTTAACCACCATGCATTTGCAAGCCTGGACTAACTACCAAACGTCCCTTAAGGTTGTAGCACCCTCGGCCAATGAAGCTAGTCAGCAACGCAACATCCCTTCCGGCAGTGTAGGGCCACCATTTTCCGCACCACCTGCAGTATCTGTGCAGGTTTCTTTGCCAGGCCAAAGCAGTCAGGGTCAGGGAATCACCAGTTTCGTAGTAGGAAACACTGCATCTAGGGCACCGGCGGCAACAATACCATCTCCCACCGTCTCTCAGTCTGCCATGTCCACCGGCACCCCCGCTAGTTCCACGATCTCCAGCTCTCCAGTCCAGCTCACCCTACATGAGACTATGGTTAGAAAAAGGAAGTACTTAGCCTCGCATCCGCGTACACAGGGTTTGAACGCCCACATAGCTAGACTAATCTCGTTAGAGATGATGCCCTACCGGTTAGTTGAAAGCGAAGCTTTCAAAGCCCTGATGGACTACGCTGTACCACGCTACGAGCTACCCAGTCGACACTTTTTTTCCAGAAAAGCCATCCCAGCCCTCCACCAGCATGTTAAAGAGCGCATCGTCCATGCACTCAGGCAATCTGTGAGCACAAAGGTGCACCTGACAACAGATGCATGGACCAGTAGGCATGGCCAGGGACGTTACGTGTCCATCACGGCACACTGGGTGAATGTTGTGGATGCAGGGTCCACAGGGGACAGCAAGTTTGGGACAGTTCTGCCTAGCCCACGGTCTAGGAAACAGTTGGCTGTAGCCGTTCGCACCCCCTCCTCCTCCTCTTCGTCCTCCTGCAGAAGCGAGAGCTTGTCCACAGACCGCAGTCGCACAACCACTCCATCCGCAGCTGCCACTGTTGCACACCAGGTCTCCCATTATGGGGCAGCTACTGGCAAACGTCAGCAGGCTGTATTGGCTATGAAGTGTTTGGGCGACAACAGACACACCGCGGAAGTTCTGTCCGAGTTCTTGCAGAAAGAAACGCAGTCGTGGCTGGGCACTGTAGATCTTGAGGCAGGCAAGGTAGTGAGTGATAACGGAAGGAATTTCATGGCTGCCATCTCCCTTTCCCAACTGAAACATATTCCTTGCCTGGCTCACACCTTAAACCTGGTGGTGCAGTGCTTCCTGAAAAGTTATCCGGGGTTATCCGACCTGCTCCTCAAAGTGCGTGGACTTTGCTCACATATCCGCCGTTCGCCCGTACACTCCAGCCGTATGCAGACCTATCAGCGTTCTTTGAACCTTCCCCAGCATCGCCTAATCATAGACGTTGCAACAAGGTGGAACTCAACACTGCACATGCTTCAGAGACTGTGCGAACAGAGGCGGGCTGTTATGTTTTTGTGGGAGGATACACATACACGGGCAGGCAGTAGGATGGCAGACATGGAGTTGTCAGGTGTGCAGTGGTCGAAGATTCAAGACATGTGTCAAGTCCTTCAGTGTTTTGAGGAATGCACACGGCTGGTTAGTGCAGACAATGCCATAATAAGCATGAGCATCCCCCTAATGCGTCTGCTGATGCAAAGTTTGACGCACATAAAGGATCAGGCGTCTGCAGCTGAGGAAGAGGAAAGCCTTGATGACAGTCAGCCATTGTCTGGCCAGGGCAGTGTACAGGACGAGTTAGCGGGCGAAGAGGAGGAGGAGGACGAGGAGGATGATGGGGTTGATTATATTTTTAATGAGGAAGCTTTTCCGGGGCCACTGGAAATTGGTGGCGCGGCAAGGCCGGGTTCTGGTTTTTGGAGGGACACAAGTGACGTGGATTTGCCTGAAACTGCCCCTCAACCAAGCACAACCGCAGATTTGAGAACTGGAACTTTGGCCCACATGGCGGATTATGCCTTACGTATCCTCAAAAGGGACACACGCATAACTAAAATGATGAACGATGACGATTACTGGTTGGCCTGCCTCCTTGATCCTCGCTATAAAGGCAAATTGCAAAATATAATGCCACATGAGAACTTGGAACTAATATTAGCAACCAAACAATCAACTCTTGTTGACCGTTTGCTTCTGGCATTCCCTGCACACAGCGCCCGTGATCGTTCTCACACGAGCTGCAGGGGCCAGCAGACCAGAGGAGTTAGAGGGGCAGAAATCAAGTGGCGTTGGCCAGAGGGGTTTTCTGACCAGGTTGTGGAGTGATTTTGCTATGACCGCAGACAGGACAGGTACTGCAGCATCAATTCAAAGTGACAGGAGACAACATTTGTCCAGTATGGTTACAAACTATTTTTCATCCCTTATCGATGTTCTCCCTCAACCGTCATTCCCATTTGATTACTGGGCATCAAAATTAGACACCTGGCCAGAATTGGCAGAATATGCATTGCAGGAGCTTGCTTGCCCGGCAGCTAGTGTCCTATCAGAAAGAGTATTCAGTGCTGCAGGTTCAATACTAACAGAAAAAAGGACTCGTCTGGCTACCCAAAATGTAGATGATCTAACCTTCATTAAAATGAACCACAACTGGATTTCGAAATCTTTTGCCCCACCTTGCCCGGCTGACACCTAGCTTTCCTATGAAAAGGTCTTGCCTGTGGACTATTCTGAATGCCTTTTCCAATCTCGTAATTTTCTGCACCTGATTGTCCAGCATACGACATGTTTACACCTCACTAAATGGCCAAACTCCCCACACGGGGCCGTGGTATCGACACTTGGCGACAGCACCCGTGAGAGTGCTGTTTGTCTGAAGAGGTGGGTGTGCCCGCTTTTGGTCGACGGCACTGCCACTGGGTCCCTCCTAGTACAATAAAGTGTCTCTGGCGGTGGTGGTGCGCACCCAACGTCAGACACACCGTTGTAATATGAGGGGCCCTGGGCCTGTACCGCCGGCCACAAGACAGTTCCCCCCCCCCAGCTCAAACAGTGCTCTCCCACTTGCAAAATTATCTCACAGCTCCACCAATGTTTAGTCTATGCGCTGACATCCTTCAATGCCTGCCACTGACAATACCATTGTATTGACATTTTTGTTATGTTAGGCCTTCGAAGCCTGTCTGCGGTCACTCCTTCCACTATGCCTCCACTGACCACACCACTGCTGCCCGTGTACCCCTGGAACCAATTTAAAATTGCCTACAGCCAGCCCAATTTTTTTATTTTAGGCCTTCGATGCCTGTCTGCGGTCCATTCTTTCTACTACTACTACACTGACCAGGCCACTGCTGCCCGTGTACCCCTGGAACCAATTTAAAATTGCCTACAGCCATGTGTTATTATTTTAGGCCTTCGATGCCTGTCTGCGGTCACTCCTTCCACTAGGCCTCCACTGACCACATCACTGCTGCCCGTGTACCCCTGGAACCAATTTAAAATTGCCTACAGCCATGTGTTATTATTTTAGGCCTTCGATGCCTGTCTGCGGTCCATTCTTTCTACTACTACTACACTGACCAGGCCACTGCTGCCCGTGTACCCCTGGAACCAATTTAAAATTGCCTACAGCCATGTGTTATTATTTTAGGCCTTCGATGCCTGTCTGCGGTCACTCCTTCCACTAGGCCTCCACTGACCACACCACTGCTGCCCGTGTACCCCTGGAACCAATTTAAAATTGCCTACAGCCAGCCCAATTTTTTTACTTTAGGCCTTCGATGCCTGTCTGCGGTCACTCCTTCCACTAGGCCTCCACTGACCACACCACTGCTGCCCGTGTACCCCTGGAACCAATTTAAAATTGCCTACAGCCATGTGTTATTATTTTAGGCCTTCGATGCCTGTCTGCGGTCACTCCTTACAATATGCCTCCACTGACCACACCACTGCTGCCCGTGTACCCCTGGAACCAATTTAAAATTGCCTACAGCCAGCCCAATTTTTTTATTTTAGGCCTTCGATGCCTGTCTGCGGTCCGTTCTTTCTACTACTACTACACTGACCAGGCCACTGCTGCCCGTGTACCCCTGGAACCAATTTAAAATTGCCTACAGCCATGTGTTATTATTTTAGGCCTTCGATGCCTGTCTGCGGTCACTCCTTCCACTATGCCTCCACTGACCACACCACTGCTGCCCGTGTACCCCTGGAACCAATTTAAAATTGCCTACAGCCAGCCCAATTTTTTTATTTTAGGCCTTCGATGCCTGTCTGCGGTCCGTTCTTTCTACTACTACTACACTGACCAGGCCACTGCTGCCCGTGTACCCCTGGAACCAATTTAAAATTGCCTACAGCCATGTGTTATTATTTTAGGCCTTCGATGCCTGTCTGCGGTCACTCCTTACAATATGCCTCCACTGACCACACCACTGCTGCCCGTGTACCCCTGGAACCAATTTAAAATTGCCTACAGCCAGCCCAATTTTTTTATTTTAGGCCTTCGATGCCTGTCTGCGGTCCGTTCTTTCTACTACTACTACACTGACCAGGCCACTGCTGCCCGTGTACCCCTGGAACCAATTTAAAATTGCCTACAGCCATGTGTTATTATTTTAGGCCTTCGATGCCTGTCTGCGGTCACTCCTTACAATATGCCTCCACTGACCACACCACTGCTGCCCGTGTACCCCTGGAACCAATTTAAAATTGCCTACAGCCAGCCCAATTTTTTTATTTTAGGCCTTCGATGCCTGTCTGCGGTCTGTTCTTTCTACTACTACTACACTGACCAGGCCACTGCTGCCCGTGTACCCCTGGAACCAATTTAAAATTGCCTACAGCCATGTGTTATTATTTTAGGCCTTCGATGCCTGTCTGCGGTCACTCCTTACAATATGCCTCCACTGACCACACCACTGCTGCCCGTGTACCCCTGGAACCAATTTAAAATTGCCTACAGCCAGCCCAATTTTTTTATTTTAGGCCTTCGATGCCTGTCTGCGGTCCGTTCTTTCTACTACTACTACACTGACCAGGCCACTGCTGCCCGTGTTCCCCTGGAACCAATTTAAAATTGCCAACAGCAATGTGTTATTATGTTAGGCCTTCGATGCCTGTTTGCGGTCACTCCTTCCAATAGTTCTCCACTGACCAGACCAATGCTGGCCGTGTACCCCTGGAACCCAGCTGAAAGTGCATGTAGCCTCCTTTTTTTCTTTGTTTTATATTTAGAAAGCCCAGATGAACTACGCTGTGCAACGGTTCAAGCTACCCAGTCGACATTTCTTTTGCGAGAAAAGCCATCCCAGCCCTCCACCGGCATGAAAAAGTCTGCATTGTCATAGCACTCAGGCAATCAAACAGTAGAAAGGTGCACCTGACAAGAGACGCATGGACCAGTAGGCATGTCCACAAAAAGTTACGTGTCCATTATGGCGCACTGGGTTAATGTGTTGGATGCATGGTCCACAGGGGACAGCCTACAAAGTCTGTCTGCAGTCCCTAATTCCAATTTTCCTCCGCTGACCACACCACTGCTGCCCGTGTACCCCTGGAACCAATTTTACAGTGTCTACAGCCTAATTTTGTTATGTTAGGCCTACTACGCCTGTCTGCGGTCCCTCCTTCCAATACTCGTTCACTGACCACACCACTGCTGCCCGTGGACCCCTGGAACCTATTTTTAATTGCATAGAGCATCCTTTTTTTAATAGTAGGCGTACAAAGTCTGTCTGCGGTCCACTATTGAAATTGTCCTCCACTGCCCAGAGCACTGCTGCTTGTGTACCCCTGTAACTTTTTTAAGCTGCAGTGAGCCACATTTTTGGGTTAAGTCCTACTACCTGTGTCTGTCTGCGCCACTCAATTCAGCTGTGTTCCTTTGAAAAAAGCTGAGCGTCAATAGGTTTGTTTTCAGCCTCTAGGAATTTTAAAACTGCATTGGGGGTACAACTTTGGTAGGGCCTACTAACGGTGTCTGCCTCCCCAAGGTGTGCCCCAGGTTTCCTCGCCATTGCTTCGATCTTAATGCTCTCGTTTAGTAGTTGTTGGAAACTACACTGCATTAGGCCTACAAATTGGGTATGGGGTGTAGAGAGATGGTGTGTTCCACTCCAAGGTGTTCTCCAGGTTACCTTTCCTGAGCTCCGATCTTCCGGCTCTCGTTTAGTAATTCTTGGAAACTACACTGCATTAGGCCTACAAATTGGGTATGGGGTGTAGAGAGATGGTGTGTTCCACTCCAAGGTGTTCTCCAGGTTGCCTTTCCTGAGCTTCGATCTTCCGGCTCTCGTTTAGTAGTTGTTGGAAACTACACTGCATTAGGCCTACAAATTGGGTATGGGGTGTAGAGAGATGGTATGTTCCACTCCAAGGTGTTCTCCAGGTTGCCTTTCCTGAGCTTCGATCTTCCGGCTCTCGTTTAGTAGTTCTTGGAAACTACACTGCATTAGGCCTACAAATTGGGTATGGGGTGTAGAGAGATGGTGTGTTCCACTCCAAGGTGTTCGCCAGGTTGCCTTTCCTGAGCTTCGATCTTCCGGCTCTCGTTTAGTAGTTCTTGGAAACTACACTGCATTAGGCCTACAAATTGGGTATGGGGTGTAGAGAGATGGTGTGTTCCACTCCAAGGTGTTCTCCAGGTTGCCTTTCCTGAGCTTCGATCTTCCGGCTCTCGTTTAGTAGTTGTTGGAAACTACGCTGCATTAGGCCTACAAATTGGGTATGGGGTGTAGAGAGATGGTGTGTTCCACTCCAAGGTGTTCCCCAGGTTTCCTCGCCAATGCTTCGATCTTCATGCTCTCGTTTAGTAGTTGTTGGAAACTACACTGCATTAGGCCTACAAATTGGGTATGGAGTGTAGAGAGATGGTGTGTTCCACTCCAAGGTGTTCTCCAGGTTGCCTTTCCTGAGCTTCGATCTTCCGGCTCTCGTTTAGTAGTTGTTGGAAACTACGCTGCATTAGGCCTACAAATTGGGTATGGGGTGTAGAGAGATGGTGTGTTACACTCCAAGGTGTTCTCCAGGTTGCCTTTCCTGAACTTCTATCTTCAGGCTCTCATTAAATTGTGGTTAAACGGAACAACTGCATTTGGCGTACTAGTTGGTTTGGGGCCTACTATCGGTGTCTGCCACTCCTTGCTGTTCTCCTGGTTTCCTGTCCTGAAATTCCATTTTCAGGCTCTTGTTAAGTAGTTGTTAATGTTAGACTGCATTTGGCCTACTAGTTGGGTTGGGGCCTACTATCGGTGTCTGCCACTCCTTGCTGTTCTCCTCCACTGAACAAAGCTGTGCCGCCTGTTTACTACGGTTGCCAATTTTGAACTGCATTTCGACTACTTACTGATTTGGGCCTACTCTCTGTGTCAGCCTCTCATTCCAGTTTTCCTCCACTGCAATGCCCCCTGGTTAGTCCTGTGTTACCAATTTTGAACTGCATTTAGCCAACTTTATTCTTTGGGCCTATATCTGTGTTTCCTCCTCATCCTGCCCATTGCCCAGCCAGTGATAGATGAGTCTGCTGGTACATTGACCCATAACGCAAAATTCCCCGTGCACGCTACACAGCAAGATTGTGACCCTGCTGAAAGTCAGGTTCCTCTTCCCGCATACCATACCACCTTACACGGGGACAAAGAGGAAGGTGCAGATGAAAGTGCAGGTTCCTTCATCAGGTGGGGGGAGGAATACTAGTTGGCGACGTCACTGGCACAGGGCCTCTCATAGTATGCAAAAGTGTTGCTGCCGGTGTGAGGCGCCCCCGCCATGCAAACACACCGCTGTACTTTGAGGGGCCCTGTGCCAGTGCCAATGCCAACGAGTGGGCCCCCCCTGCTTGCTCAGGATCACAGCACTTGCAAAGTTGAAATACTTACCTCTCCCTGCTCCACTGCCGTGACGTGGTCCAGATTTACTGGGCCCACTAATTACTTGAACCAGCCCTACCCCCCACAACTTTAGCCAAATGACCCCCAATTTCAAATGCCTTCCAATTATTATAAGGTAAATTACGCTTGACAAGCTTCTTTAACAAGAATGGATGTTTTTGCCATTAAAATGGGCAGTGTAGGTGTTTTCCTGGCCTCCACTCACTGCCGACTATGCTCCCCCATTGACTTGCATTGGGTTTCATGTTTCGGGCGATACCCGACTTTTCGCGATAATCGGCCGATTCCACTCGACTCGACTTCTAAGATAGTCGGGTTTCGCGAAACACGGCTCGACTCTAAAAAGGTCAAGGTCGCTCAACCCTACCTAGGAGCAGTGTCTGCATGTCAGCAGAGTAGCCCGCCTGTCAAACAAACTATACCGCCTGTGTATCTCTATTTTCACTGCATCTAATCCAGTTATTAGTTTAGGGCCTAGGAGCAGTGTTTGCACGTCAGCAGAGTAGCCCGCCTGTTAAACTATACCGCCTGTGTATCTCTATTTTCACTGCATCTAATCCAGTTAATAGTTTAGGGCCTAGGAGCAGTGTCTGCACGTCAGCAGAGTAGCCCGCCTGTGAAACAAAACTATACCGCCTGTGTATCTCTATTTTCACTGCATCTAATCCAGTTAATAATTTAGGGCCTAGGAGCAGTGCCTGCATGTCAGCAGAGTAGCCCGCCTGTGAAACTAACTACACCGCCTGAGTATCTCAATTTTTACTGCATCTAATCCTGTTATTAGTTTTGGGCCTAGGAGCAGTTTCTGCACGTCAGCAGAGTAGCCTGCCTGTGAAACTGACTACACCACCTGAGAATCTCAATTTTTACTGCATCTAATCCTGTTATTAGTTTTGGGCCTAGTACCACAGTTTGGCCACTCAGTTCTGCTTGGTTTTCATCCATCAGTTGTTGTGTCAACAACTACAGATACAGAGTTGCCAATTAGATAAGCACTAAAATGAGTGGCAAAAGGCCTGCTGATGGTGGTAAGGGGAATAGGCATGTTGGAAAGGGAAGAAAAGGTTGTGTCCGTGGGGTAGATGGTAAAGCAACAGTAACATCTGCAGAAGAAAGACCATCTTCCAGCCAAAGTAAGATGTTTACTTCTTTTAGTGGACAATCTGATATGATCCCCTTCTTACGACCATCGCTACAAGCATCGCCAAAAATTCCAGATGAGGCACAAAAACAGCAGGTGCTTGAACGGATATCAAGTGCTCGTTCAAGTGGGCTCTCCTCCATGTCAACTTCAACATCACAACTACTCCAGTCCTCAGAGTTGTCACCCCAATCGCACTTGCTTCCTCACAGCTCCCAAGTCTCCAGCTGCCCATCTGATCATGGGGTAACACACATGGTTGAGTCTGTAGAGCTGTTTATGCATACTATAGCCTGGAAATCAGAGGTCTGCTCCAGAGCTTCTGTGAATCCAGACGAGGAAATGATCTGCATTGATGCCCAGAATCTTTGTGAGTCGGATCCAGGCCCAGATGAAGAAGGTTCTGAGCATAATGTAGACCATCGTTCCCAAACTGTAACTCCTGTTGGTGGAGACAATGAGGAAGATGATGATGAGACTGAGATAACTGATTGGAACGAAAACTTGACTTTTCGGTCGGGGCAGGAAGAGATTGTCTCTGAGGACGACGGGTGTGAACACACAGGATGATGATGAAGAGGTTGTAGACCCCACTTACTGTCAACCCCCAGTCCGCCAGTCCATGAGGTCAGCAGAGGATGTGGAGGAGGATGCTAGTGACGAGTCTGACGACGAGGTAACGGTGCGCCTTCCTGGACAGAGACAGAGTTCTGGAAGCACGTCAACAACTGCATCCTCAACCCCAAATGTGCCTCAGACCAGAAGTCGTGGTGGCTCTTCAGGTCGCACGGGCTCTAAGCCTTGCATAGCCTGGACATTTTTTGACATTGCAAAGGATGACCCAACTCATGTTGTCTGTAAGATTTGTCAACAAAATCTCAGTAGAGGCCAAAAAATCACTCGCTTGAGTACTTCGTGCATGAACCGTCACATGGATATGAGGCATAAGTTGCAGTGGGAAGCTCACTGTGCTACAATGTGGCCTAGTGGGCCGGGTCAACCACCGTCTGCCCCATCAAGTGCATCCGCGTCCTCTTCATCCTCTGTGACTATGGGGACAGCAGTCGCACATGGTTTTGGATGCAGACCTTCCACATCTATACCCGCAAGAGCCAGTGTGATTGGCAGGTCGTCCGCACATTTGCTAGTGGAAACACCTGTTGGTGTTGAGCGCTCTCCGACATCGACACCACATTTTGATCAAGGCAACATGCCTGCACCTTCCTCACAGACCAGCAGTTTGCCAGGGACACCCTACTCAACTCCGTCTAAGCACGGCAGCCAGCCCTCAGTCCCTCAGATGTGGACAAGTAAAAGACCATTTCCTCCTAGCCATGACAAAGCTAAGAGGTTGAATTTCTCCATCAGCAAGCTGTTGGCTACAGAAATGCTGCCCTTCCGCTTGGTGGACACAGAGGATTTTCGAGACCTTATGTCCGTCGCTGTGCCCCAGTACCAGATGCCCAGTCGCCACTTCTTCTCAAAGAAAGCTGTGCCTGCGCTACACCAGCATGTCGCACACAACATCACCGCTTCCTTGAGAAACTCTGTGTGACAGGGTGCATTTCACCAGAGACACTTGGATGAGTAGACATGGACAGGGGCGTTACATGTTGGTGACTGGGCACTGGGTAACTACGGCGACATCAGGAGAAGGGGCTGCTGTCCAAGTCTTGCCGTCGCCACGAGTGGCTCGTCGATCCTCTGTATCTAGAAGTTCCTCTACTGCTTCTGCCTCCTCAACCTCCTCTCGGTCCTCCACCTCACCCAAAGCCTGTCTGGTAATGCCACCCACATTGTAACTGCGCAGAAGGAATCCTGCACACCTCCTCACTATGCTGTCACCAGGGCTCAACAGCATCAGGCAATGTTTACATTGAAATGTCTGGGAAACGTGAGTCACACAGCAGAGGAATTGTGGTCAGCTCTGGAGACCGAGTTCCATCAATGGTTGTCTCCACTCAACCTGCAGCCAGGGAAGGCTGTGTGCGACAATGCTGCAAACCTGGGTGCGGCCCTTCGCCGGGGCAATGTCACACACGTGCCTTGTATGGCTCATGTTTTGAACCTGGTTGTCAAGCAATTTTTATCCCACTATCCCGGACTAGATGGGCTTCTGCAGAGGGCACGGTTGCTGTGTGCTCACTTCCGCTGTTCGCATCCCACAGCTCGACGACTTGCATCTCTACAGAAGTCGTTGGGCCTGCCAGTTCACCGGCTGAAATGCGATGTGCCCACACGGTGGAATTCAACTCTGCACATGTTGCAGCGACTGTGGCAGCACCGACGAGCCCTGGTGCAATACGTTATGACGTATAGCTTGGGCCAACGAGATCAAGAAGTGGGGCAAATCACGCTGCAGGAGTGGTCTCAGATCAGGGACCTTGCACCCTTCTGCACAGTTTTGAAATAGCAACGAAGATGTTTAGTGCTGACGATGCCATTATCAGCATGACCATTCCGGTGATTAACATGCTGGAGCACACCTTACAGTGCTCTGAGTCAGGTTGTGGAACAAGAGGAGGAGGAGGAGGAACAGGAGGAGTCGTATGCGGAGGGATCATATCTCCAAGGTCAAGAAAGTTGGCAGCACCAAGGCGGCTGGCATTGGAGGCTGGGGGAAAGGGATTACCGAGAGCGCATGGTAGCAGCCAAACTGTTGAGGAAGGTGCAGGAGGCGAGGAAGAAGTGGAGGACGAACTGGCACTGGGCATGGAAGACTCATCAGATGAGGGAGACCTTGATCAAATTTCTGTTGTGCGAGTTTGGGGGGATAGGGCAGACGAAGGAAGCATGAGTCTCACCTCACCACCACCAAGACAACAAGGACTTGGTCCTCCTGGATGCGCAAGACACATGAGTGTCTTCTTGCTGCACTACCTGCAACATGACCCTCGGATTGTCCGAATCCGAAGTAATGCCGACTACTGGGTTGCCACACTCTTAGATCCCCGGTACAAAAGCAAATTTGGCGAAATAATTCCTGCCATAGAAAGGGATTCACGCATGCAGGAATATCAGCAGAGACCGTTACAGAATCTAACATCTGCTTTTCCACAAAACACCAGTGGTGCACGTAGTGAATCTCGGAGTTCTAACTTGCCAACCGTGGGACTATCGAGTCATCACTCTAACCGTAACAGTAATATCGTATCTGATGGTAACAGCAATTTTTTCCAATCGTTTCAAGATTTTTTTAGACCATCCTTTGCAAGGCCACTGGAGACAAGATGTCTGACGCACAGCCAACGCCTAGAGAGGATGGTACAAGAGTATCTCCAAGTTAACATCGATGCCATGACTGTGGAACTGCACCCTTGCTCATTTTGGGCTTCCAATCTTGAAAAATGGCCTGAGCTTGCCACTCACGCCTTGGAGATCTTGTCGTGCCCCGCAGCCAGCGTTCTCTCTGAACGTGTGTTCAGCGCTGCTGGTGGTGTGCAGACAGATAAGCGCACGCGGTGACAATGTAGACAGGCTAACATTCATCAAGATGAACAAATCCTGGATCCGCAAGGACTTTTCTACCCCTGTGTCATCTTGGGGAGACTAAAAGCTTGATGATTTTTGAAAATCACCTGACCAACCGTTTTAAAAAACTCTGGCGAAATTGATGCCACTTAAGTGGTGTCTGTGGCCGAATTTTTGGAAAAAATGGAAACTCTTTTATTTAGTCCCCTTGCTGAGTTTTATATGACGTTGCCATCGTCAATTCCAAGTGGGTGGGGTCGTCTGCAGAGTTGCTTCCTCATACTATGGCCTGGGATTCAGAGGTCTGTTCCAAAGCTTCAGTGTCTGCTAGTCAGCAGAGTAGCCCAGACACCCACCGCCTGTTTACCTAAGTACTATTTTTAACGGCATGTAGCCCAGGAAATCCTTTTGAGCCTAATAGAATTTGGTGCTACTGAGCAGCATTCTTCACCCATGAAGCAAGCTACACTGCCTGTTTACCTACTGTAAGTACTATTTTTTTAACGGCATCTAGCCCAGGAAATTGTTTTGTACCTATTAGCATTTTGTGCTACTCAGCAGAGTACCCCACCTATGAAGCAAGCTACACCGCCTGTTTACCTAAGTACTATTGGAGCGCCCCCAGACACAAGGCCACGAGTTCTCGGTATCGGGCCTCTCTGGTTCGGTTCTGAGGCTGTCACGGTGGCTAGACCCGGTCAGCGACCCTGCTAAGGGGCGTCCAATAAAGGTGGGGCAGTCTGTCAGGGGTTCGTGACGCCACCTGTGGTGTTCGGTCAGGGTGACCGACGCTGCTGTGGGGTCCACTGGGGTGATGGAATGGCAGCTGGATGGTATACCTTCCCACAGGTGAAGTATGTCCCCAGGGCTTCCCAGTAAGGTGGATGGTGATGGTGTGAGGTGCAGTCAATAACGAGGACACAGGGTTGCAGTCTCTTTACCTCTTTACTGAAGACTTCAGGATCCTCAATCCAGAGCACGTTTAACAGGGCTATCTGAGACCGGCCGGTCCGATGGGCACTTCCAGAGTTTCCTTCGCAGATGGAAATCGTTGCCTACCACTAGCGCCTGTTTGTGTTGTAGTCCTACCCTGCTGAGCATTCGGAATAGTCCTCACAACTGCTGTTCTCGTTTGTCGTTCTCTACAGCTCTCTCTCTCTTTAGTTCCAGATGTTGCTAGTTTCTCGTCCCCCAGATATGTTATGGCTAGGACGCACCCATATGATGGGAAGGCCTGGAGGTCTTCCGGGACCCTAGAGACGCCCCTCTCCCACTGTTGCCCCCTATGTCTTCATAGGAAATTTAAGGTAGACAGCCAACCTATAATTAACTGTCCTGCGGAGTTCGAAGTAAGGCCTAGAGTCAGTTACTCCCGCGGTGTTCCGGCCACCGGCTACGCGCCTCAGTAGGATGTTGCCTCGGTCTCACGGCACGACTCCTACTGGCTCTCCTTTGTGCTTGATCTCGTTTACACTGTTCCACAATATCCTTCCCTTCGTGTCTCTTTCTTAGGATACTGCCGCAAGGTAGTGCAGGTGCGGTTCCGTTACGTTCTGTTCTGTTCGCTAGGCACCTGCCAGGTTCCCACGCCTGACAGGGACCACCCTGTGTCTTCTCCCTGCAACACCCCCTGCCACGGGATGTTGCCTGAATCCAACCCAGTCAGCTTCTGACTAACTTCCTCCCTGACCCCTAGTTTTACTAGTGTGAGGAGTGGCCCAATAAATAAAGCCTTTTGCTCCCCCTAGTGTAGAGTGTGAAGTGTAAAGTGTTCTGGTAATACCTGGTCAGGAGAACTCCTTTAGTGCCATCAGACGTACCATCACTCCCCTTAGTGGCAGAGCGTCATACTGCAACGACCAGATCTCTGGGGAGCTGCACTATTTTTTAACGGCATCTAGCCCAGGAAATCCTTTTGGGCCTAGTAGAATTTGGTGCAACTCAGCAGCGTACCCCACCCATGAAGCAAGCTACACCGCCTGTTTACCTAACTACTATTTATTAAACGGCATGTAGCCCAGGAAATCCTTTTGGGCCTAGTAGAATTTAGTGCTACTCAGCAGCGTACCCCACTCATGAAGCAAGCTACACCGCCTGTTTACCTAACTACTATTTTGTAACGGCATCTAGCCCAGGAAATCCTTTTGGGCCTAGTAGAATTTGGTGCTACTCAGCAGCACATCTGTTATGATCCGGTGACCTAGGAGCTGCATGAGAACTTTCACTGGAGAAGGTGTCCACTATACTGACACCGCAACTAGAAGTAGCCGTGGAGTGTACCTAACACACCTAGACACCTCGTCACAGCCGGAGGACTAAATACCCCTAAAGATGGAATTTGGAATACTATCTTGCCTCAGAGAAAATCCCCAAAGGATAGACAGCCCCCCACAAATATTGGCGGTGAGACGGAGAGGAAAAAACACACAGGCAGAAACACAGGATTTAGCACAGGAGGCCACTCTAGCTAGATAGGACCGGATAGGACAGAGTTCTGTGCGGTCAGTATTAAAACCCTTCAAAACATACACAGCAGAATATACAAAAAACTTCCTACATCTACTAAAAGATGTAGGAGCGTAAATCTGCAACTCCAGTGAATCCTACAATCAGGGCAGGAATAAAACTGAAACAAGCACACAGCAGTGTGCCACAGATACAAAAACCAAACACTTATCTTTGCTGAATTTGGCAGCAACAGAAGAAGCCAGAAAGTGATCCAACACTTCACAAGTAACAATGACAACTGGCAAGGGCTAAAGGATCCTGCACACCTAAATATCCCAGTCAGAATTGTAATCATCCGATACACCTGGCCAGGACTGCGAGTCAGAGACAACTGCATTCCCACCAACAACCACTGGAGGGAACCCAAGAGCAGAATTCACAACAGTAATCCCCCCCCCCTTGAGGATGGGTCACCGAACCCTCACCAGGGCCCCCAGGACGATCAGGACGAGCCAGATGAAAGGCACGGACCAAATCAGCAGCATGGACATCAGAGGCAAAAACCCAATAATTAGCTTCTACCTCAAAAAACGTGAAAACAAAACCTTCTCAACAACATATTCCAACTCCCCATCAACCAACACAGGGGCCGGAGGATCAGCAGAGGGAACAACGGGCTCCATATATTTCCGCAACAAAGATCTATGGAAGACATTATGGATAGCAAAAGAGGCCGGAAGCGCCAGTCAAAAAGACACCGGATTAATAATCTCAGAAATCCTGTAAGGACCAATAAACCGAGGCTTAAACTTAGGAGAAGAAACCTTCATAGGAACATGACGGGAAGACAACCAGACCAGATCCCCAACCCGAAGCCGGGAACCAACACACCGACGACGATTAGCAAAACGTTGAGCCTCCTCTTGAGACAACACCAACTTGTCCACCACATGAGCCCAAATCTGCTGCAACCTGTCCACCACAGAATCCACACCAGGACAGTCAGAAGGCTCAACCTGCCCAGAAGAAAAACGAGGATGAAAACCAAAATTACAAAAGAAAGGCGAAACCAAGGTAGAAGAACTAGCCCGATTATTTAGGGCAAACTCGGCCAATGGCAAGAAGGCCACCCAATCATCCTGATCAGCAGACACAAAGCATCTCAAATAAGTCTCCAAGGTCTGATTAGTTTGCTCGGTCTGGCCATTTGTCTGAGGATGTCTGAGGATGGAATGCAGAAGAAAAAGACAAATCAATGCCCAGCTGTTGTGAATTCTGTGGCTGAATTCACTCCTGTGGTCACAAGTGGTACTGCAGCTTCTGAGCTTCCTCCCTCAGGTGTTCTGGTGAGCTCGTTAACTGCTTCATTACTTAACTCCGCCTGATGCTGCTATCCTTGCTCCTTGTCAATGTTTCAGTGTTGGATCTGAGCTTCTCCTGATTGTTCCTGTGACCTGCTGCTCTGTATAGCTAAGTGCTTTTTGTTTTTTTGTTGCTTTTTTTCTGTCCAGCTTGTCTTTTGTTTTGCTGGAAGCTCTGAGACGCAAAGGGTGTACCGCCGTGCCGTTAGTTCGGCACGGTGGTTTTTTTTGCCCCCTTTGCGTGGTTTTGCTTTAGGGTTTTTTGTAGACTGCAAAGTTCGCTTTACTGTCCTCGCTCTGTCCTAGAATATCGGGCCCCACTTTGCTGAATCTATTTCATCCCTACGTTTGGTCTTTTCATCTTACTCACAGTCATTATATGTGGGGGGCTGCCTTTTCCTTTGGGGAATTTCTCTGGGGCAAGTCAGGCCTATTTTTCTATCTTCAGGCTAGCTAGTTTCTTAGGCTGTGCCGAGTTGCCTAGGTAGTTGTTAGGCGCAATCCACAGCCGCTTTTAGTTGTGTTTAGGATAGGATCAGGTGTGCAGTCTACAGAGTTTCCACGTCTCAGAGCTCGTTCTTGTATTTTTGGGTATTTGTCAGATCACTGTGTGCGCTCTGATCGCTAAGCACACTGTGTTTCTGGATTGCCTTCATAACACCTGTCATTAGCAAACATAACAGTACAAGGAGCCAAACTAATGATTCTCAATAGAGGGAAAGAAAAAGTTCTGACATCATTTTTTTTTTTTTTCTCTGCTCTGTGTTCACTTTTTTTTTTTTTTCCCCTAGACATTTGGGTGATTCTGGACACAGGTGTGGACATGGATATTCAGGGTCTGTGCTCTTCAATGGATAATCTCGTTATAAATGTACAAAAAATTCAAGATACTATTGATCAGAAATCTATGTTAGAACCAAGAATTCCTATTCCTGATTTGTTTTTTGGAGATAGAACTAAGTTTCTAAGTTTCAAAAATAATTGTAAGCTATTTCTGGCCTTGAAACCTCATTCTTCTGGTAATCCTATTCAACAGGTTTTGATTATTATTTCTTTTTTGCGCGGCGACCCTCAAGACTGGGCATTTTCTCTTGCGCCAGGAGACCCTGCATTGAGTAGTGTCGATGCGTTTTTCCTGGCGCTCGGATTGCTGTACGATGAGCCTAATTCAGTGGATCAGGCTGAGAAAAATTTGCTGGCTTTGTGCCAGGGTCAGGATGATATAGAAGTATATTGTCAGAAATTTAGGAAATGGTAAGTACTCACTCAGTGGAATGAATCTGCGCTGGCAGCTTTGTTCAGAAAGGGTCTCTCTGAGGCTCTTAAGGATGTCATGGTGGGATTTCCTATGCCTGCTGGTTTGAATGAGTCTTTGTCTTTGGCCATTCAGATCGGTCGACGCTTGCGCGAGCGTAAATCTGTGCACCATTTGGCGGTACTGCCTGAGGTTAAACCTGAGCCTATGCAGTGCGATAGGACTATGACTAGAGTTGAACGGCAGGAATACAGACGTCTGAATGGTCTGTGTTTCTACTGTGGTGATTCCACTCATGCTATTTCTGATTGTCCTAAGCGCACTAAGCGGTCCGCTAGGTCTGCCGTCATTGGTACTGTACAGTCCAAATTCCTTCTGTCCATTACCTTGATATGCTCTTTGTCGTCGTTTTCTGTCATGGCGTTTGTGGATTCGGGCGCTGCCCTGAATCTGATGGATTTGGATTATGCTAAACGTTGTGGGTTTTTCTTGGAGCCTTTGCGGTGTCCTATTCCATTGAGAGGAATTGATGCTACACCTTTGGCCAAGAATAAACCTCAATACTGGGCCCAGCTGACCATGTGCATGGCTCCTGCACATCAGGAAGTTATTCGCTTTCTGGTGTTGCATAATCTGCATGATGTGGTCGTGTTGGGGTTGCCATGGCTACAAATCCATAATCCAGTATTGGATTGGAATTCCATGTCGGTATCCAGCTGGGGTTGTCAGGGGGTACATGGTGATGTTCCATTTTTGTCGATTTCGTCATCCACCCCTTCTGAGGTCCCAGAGTTCTTGTCTGATTATCAGGATGTATTTGAAGAGCCCAAGTCCGATGCTCTACCTCCGCATAGGGATTGTGATTGTGCTATCAATTTGATTCCTGGTAGTAAATTCCCTAAAGGTCGATTATTTAATTTATCCGTGCCCGAACACGCCGCTATGCGCAGTTATGTGAAGGAATCCCTGGAGAAGGGACATATTCGCCCATCGTCATCACCACTGGGAGCAGGGTTCTTCTTTGTAGCCAAGAAGGATGGTTCGCTGAGACCGTGTATTGATTACCGCCTTCTTAATAAGATCACTGTTAAATTTCAGTATCCCTTGCCATTGTTATCTGACTTGTTTGCTCGGATTAAGGGGGCTAGTTGGTTCACTAAAATAAATCTTCGTGGTGCGTATAATCTGGTGAGAATCAGGCAAGGAGATGAATGGAAAACTGCATTCAATACGCCCGAGGGTCATTTTGAGTATCTAGTGATGCCGTTCGGACTTGCCAATGCTCCATCTGTGTTTCAGTCTTTTATGCATGACATCTTCCGTGAGTATCTGGATAAATTCCTGATTGTTTACTTGGATGACATTTTGATCTTCTCAGATGATTGGGAGTCTCATGTGAAGCAGGTCAGAATGGTTTTTCAGGTCCTGCGTGCTAACTCTTTGTTTGTGAAGGGATCAAAGTGTCTCTTCGGTGTGCAGAAAGTTTCATTTTTGGGGTTCATCTTTACCCCTTCTACTATCGAGATGGATCCAGTTAAGGTCCAAGCCATCCAGGATTGGATTCAGCCGACATCTCTGAAAAGTCTGCAAAAGTTCCTGGGCTTTGCTAATTTTTATCGTCGCTTCATCTGTAATTTTTCTAGCATTGCCAAACCATTGACCGATTTGACCAAGAAGGGTGCTGATTTGGTTAATTGGTCTTCTGCTGCTGTGGAAGCTTTTCAGGAGTTGAAGCGTCGTTTTTGTTCTGCCCCTGTGTTGTGTCAGCCAGATGTTTCTCTTCCGTTCCAGGTCGAGGTTGATGCTTCTGAGATTGGAGCAGGGGCGGTTTTGTCACAGAGAGGTTCTGATTGCTCAGTGATGAAACCATGTGCTTTCTTTTCCAGGAAGTTTTCGCCCGCTGAGCGTAATTATGATGTGGGCAATCGAGAGTTGCTGGCCATGAAGTGGGCATTCGAGGAGTGGCGTCATTGGCTTGAAGGAGCTAAGCATCGCGTGGTGGTATTGACTGATCATAAGAACTTGACTTATCTCGAGTCTGCCAAGCGCTTGAATCCTAGACAGGCCCGTTGGTCGTTATTTTTTGCCCGCTTCGACTTTGTGATTTCGTACCTTCCGGGCTCTAAAAATGTGAAGGCGGATGCTCTGTCTAGGAGTTTTGTGCCCGACTCTCCGGGTTTATCTGAGCCAGCGGGTATCCTCAAGGAAGGAGTCATTGTGTCTGCCATCTCCCCTGATTTGCGGCGGGTGCTGCAAAAATTTCAGGCGAATAAACCTGATCGTTGTCCAGCAGAGAAACTGTTCGTCCCTGATAGGTGGACTAATAAACTTATCTCTGAACTTCATTGTTCGGTGTTGGCTGGTCATCCTGGAATCTTTGGTACCAGAGAGTTAGTGGCTAGATCCTTCTGGTGGCCATCTCTGTCACGGGATGTACGTACTTTTGTGCAGTCCTGTGGGATTTGTGCTAGGGCTAAGCCCTGCTGTTCTCGTGCCAGTGGGTTGCTTTTGCCCTTGCCGGTCCCAAAGAGGCCTTGGACACATATTTCGATGGATTTCATTTCTGACCTTCCCGTTTCTCAAAAGATGTCAGTCATTTGGGTGGTCTGTGATCGCTTTTCTAAAATGGTCCATCTGGTGCCCTTGGCTAAATTGCCTTCCTCCTCTGATTTGGTACCTTTGTTCTTTCAGCATGTGGTTCGGTTGCATGGCATTCCTGAGAATATTGTTTCTGACAGAGGTTCCCAGTTTGTTTCAAGGTTTTGGCGAGCCTTTTGTGGTAGGATGGGCATTGACCTATCCTTTTCCTCGGCTTTCCATCCTCAGACTAATGGCCAGACCGAACGAACCAATCAGACCTTGGAAACATATCTGAGATGTTTTGTTTCTGCAGACCAGGATGATTGGGTGTCCTTTTTGCCGTTGGCTGAGTTCGCCCTTAATAATCGGGCCAGCTCGGCTACCTTGGTTTCTCCATTTTTTTGCAATTCTGGGTTCCATCCTCGTTTCTCTTCAGGACAGGTTGAGTCTTCGGACTGTCCTGGTGTGGATTCTGTGGTGGATAGGTTGCAGCAGATCTGGACTCAGGTAGTGGACAATTTGATCTTGTCCCAGGAGAAAGCTCAACTTTTCGCTAATCGCAGACGCCGTGTGGGTCCCCGACTTCGTGTTGGGGATCTGGTTTGGTTATCTTCTCGTCATATTCCTATGAAGGTTTCCTCTCCTAAATTTAAACCTCGTTTTATTGGTCCGTATAGGATTTCTGAGGTTCTCAATCCTGTGTCTTTTCGTTTGACCCTCCCAGACTCCTTTTCCATACATAATGTATTCCATAGGTCGTTGTTGCGGAGATACGTGGCACCTATGGTTCCATCTGTTGAGCCTCCTGCCCCGGTTTTGGTGGAGGGGGAATTGGAGTATATTGTGGAGAAGATTTTGGATTCTCGTGTTTCTAGACGGAAACTCCAGTATCTGGTTAAATGGAAGGGTTATGCTCAGGAAGATAATTCCTGGGTTTTTGCCTCTGATGTTCATGCTTCCGATCTTGTTTGTGCCTTTCATGCGGCTCATCCTGGTCGGCCTGGGGGCTCTGGTGAGGGTTCGGTGACCCCTCCTCAAGGGGGGGGGGTACTGTTGTGAATTCTGTGGCTGAATTCACTCCTGTGGTCACAAGTGGTACTGCAGCTTCTGAGCTTCCTCCCTCAGGTGTTCTGGTGAGCTCGTTAACTGCTTCATTACTTAACTCCGCCTGATGCTGCTATCCTTGCTCCTTGTCAATGTTTCAGTGTTGGATCTGAGCTTCTCCTGATTGTTCCTGTGACCTGCTGCTCTGTATAGCTAAGTGCTTTTTGTTTTTTTGTTGCTTTTTTTCTGTCCAGCTTGTCTTTTGTTTTGCTGGAAGCTCTGAGACGCAAAGGGTGTACCGCCGTGCCGTTAGTTCGGCACGGTGGGTTTTTTTGCCCCCTTTGCGTGGTTTTGCTTTAGGGTTTTTTGTAGACTGCAAAGTTCGCTTTACTGTCCTCGCTCTGTCCTAGAATATCGGGCCCCACTTTGCTGAATCTATTTCATCCCTACGTTTGGTCTTTTCATCTTACTCACAGTCATTATATGTGGGGGGCTGCCTTTTCCTTTGGGGAATTTCTCTGGGGCAAGTCAGGCCTATTTTTCTATCTTCAGGCTAGCTAGTTTCTTAGGCTGTGCCGAGTTGCCTAGGTAGTTGTTAGGCGCAATCCACAGCCGCTTTTAGTTGTGTTTAGGATAGGATCAGGTGTGCAGTCTACAGAGTTTCCACGTCTCAGAGCTCGTTCTTGTATTTTTGGGTATTTGTCAGATCACTGTGTGCGCTCTGATCGCTAAGCACACTGTGTTTCTGGATTGCCTTCATAACACCTGTCATTAGCAAACATAACACTCAGCCTAGCACAAAGGGCCCGCCAAAACCTAGAAACAAACTAGGACACAATATTCTCCGGAATACCATGCAAACGAACCACATGCTGAAAGAACAACGGAACCAAATCAGAAGAGGAAGGCAATTTAGGTAAGGGCACCAAATGAACCATCTTAGAGAACCGGTCACAAACAACCCAGATAACAGACATCTTCAGGGAGACCGGAAGATCAGAAATAAAATCCATCGAAATATGCGTCCAGGGCCTCTCAGGGACTGGCAATGGCAAAAGAAACCCATTAGCACGGGAACAACCAGGCTTGGCCCGCGCACAAGTCCCACAGGACTGCACAAAAGGGCGCACATCAAGTGACAATGAAGGCCACCAAAAGGACCTACCAACCAAGTCTCTGGTACCAAAAATGCCAGGATGACCGGCCAACACGGAACAGTGAACCTCAGAAATCACTCTGCTAGTCCATCTGTCAGGAACAAACAATTTCCCCACAGGACTGCGGTCAGGTTTGTCAGCCTGAAATTCCTGAAGAACCTGTCGTAAATCAGGGGAAATGGCAGAAAGGACCACCCCCTCTTTCAGAATACCGATCGGCTCTAAGACCTCAGGAGAATAAGGCAAAAAACTCCTAGAGAGGGCATCAGCCTTAATATTCTTAGAACCCAGAAGGTACGAGACCACGAAATCAAAACAGGAAAAAAACAAGGACCATTGAGCCTGTCTAGGATTCAGCCGTTTAGCAGACTCGAGGTAAATCAAATTCTTATGATCGGTCAAGACCACAATACGGTGCTTAGCTCCCTCAAGCCAATGTCGCCACTCCTCAAACGCCCTCTTCATAGCCAACAACTCCCGATTGCCAACATCATAATTGCGTTCAGCAGGTGAAAACTTACGGGAAAAGAAGGCACACGGTTTCATTAAGGAACCAACAGGATCCCTCTGAGACAAAACGGCCCCTGCCTCAATCTCAGAAGCGTCATCCTCAACCTGAAAAGGAAGAGAAACATCCGGTTGGCGCAACACCGGAGCAGAAGTAAATCGATGTTTAAGCTCCTGAAAGGCAGAGACAGCCACAGAGGACCAATTCGCCAAATCAGCGCCTTTCTTAGTCAAATCGGTCAAGGGTTTAACCACGCTGGAAAAATTAGCAATGAAACGGCGATAAAAATTTGCAAAACCCAAAAATTTCTGAAGGCTCTTCACGAATGTGGGCTGAATCCAATCATGAATGGCCTGAACCTTAACCGGATCCATCTCTATAGACGAAGGAGAAAAAATGAAGCCCAAAAAAGACACTTTCTGCACCCCAAAGAGACACTTAGACCCTTTTCACAAACAGGGCATTGTCACGAAGGATCTGAAATACCATCCTGACCCGTTGCACATGAGACTCCCAATCATCGGAAAAAATCTAAATATCGTCCAAATATACAATCAAGAATTTATCAAGATAAGTCCGGAAGATATCATGCATGAAGGACTGAAAAACAGATGGAGCATTAGAGAGTCCGAATGGCTTCACAAGGTATTCAAAATGGCCTTCGGGCGTGTTAAATGCAGTTTTCCATTCATCACCCTGCTTAATACGAACAAGATTACATGCCCCTCGAAGGTCAATCTTGGTAAACCAACTAGCTCCCTTAATCCTAGCAAACAAATCGGAAAGCAAAGTTAAAGGGTATTGAAACTTGACCGTGATTTTATTCAAGAGGCGATAATCTATACAGGGTCTCAAGGAACCATCATTTTTAGCAAAAAAAAAGAACCCCGCTCCCAACGGTGAAGAAGATGGCCGAATATGCCCTTTCTCCAAAGACTCCTTAATATAGCTCCGCATGGCGGTATGTTCAGGCACAGATAGATTAAAAAGTCGACCCTTAGGAAACTTACAGCCTGGAGTCAAGTCAATAGCACAATCGCAGTCCCTGTGCGGTGGAAGGAAACTGGACTTGGGCTCATCGAATACATTCAGAAAATCAGACAAAAACTCTGGAATTTCAGAAGGTGAAGAAGAGGAGATTGACATCAAAGGAACATCATTATGAACCCCCTGACAACCCCAACTAGTCACAGACATGGACTTCCAGTCCAACACTGGATTATGTACCTGCAACCATGGAAAACCCAGCACGATAACATCATGCAAGTTATGCAACACCAGAAATCGACAATCTTCCTGATGAGCTGGCGCCATGCGCATGGTCACCTGTGTCCAAAACTGGGGATTATTTTTAGCCAAGGGTGTAGCATCAATGCCCCTTAAAGGAATAGGGTTCTGCAAAGGCTGCAAGGGAAAACCACAACGCTTGGCAAACTCAAAATCCATTAAATTCAAGGCGCTGCCTGAATCCACAAACGCCATGACAGAAAATGATGACAATGAGCAGATCAAGGACACAGATAACAGAAATTTAGGTTGTACAGTACTGATGGTATTTGAACTGGCGATCCTCTTTGTCCGCTTAGGGCAGACAGAAATGACATGAGAAGCGTCGCCACAATAATAACACAACCTATTTTGACGTCTGAAACCTTGTCGTTCCGTTCTAGACAGAATTCTGTCACATTGCATAGGCTCAGAAATTTGCTCTGAGGATAACGCCACAGCGCGCACAGTTCTGCGCTCCCGCAGGCGTCGGTCAATCTGAATGGCCAGAGGCATAGAATCACTCAGACCGGAAGGTGTGGGAAACCCCACCATAACATCTTTAACGGATTCAGAGAGCCCCCTTCTGAAAATTGCCGCCAAAGCATCATTATTCCATTTAGTCAACACAGACCATTTTCTGAATTTCTGACAATACAATTCTGCCGCCTCTTGACCCTGAGACAGGGCCAACAAGGTCTTCTCAGCTTGATCCACAGAATTAGGTTCATCATATAATAGTCCTAAAGCCTGAAAAAAGGAATCAATATTAAGCAAAGCCGGATTCCCAGATTCCAGGGAAAACGCCCAATCCTGCGGGTCGCCACGCAGCAGGGAGATTACGATCTTTACCTGCTGAATGGAATCACCAGAGGATCGAGGTCTCAGGTCAAAAAACAGTTTACAGTTGTTTTTAAAACTCAAAAATTTAGACCTGTCACCAGAAAACAAATCAGGAGTAGGAATCTTCGGTTCTAAAGCAGGAGTCTGAAATATATAATCAGAAATACCTTGCACCCTAGCAGCAAGCTGGTCTACACGAGAAGCTAATTCCTGAACATTCATGCTTGCACCAGGCTCCTCAGCCGCCCAGATATTAAGAGGTTAGACAGCAACCACAGATGTACCAATCACTGTATACCAATAATTAATAAGATTGCATAAAAAGATATATATATGTGTATATTTTTGTGCCAGTGACTAGCGTACTGTGTAGAAAGAGTGTGGAAACCACTAGTAATCCAGGAAGAAACAACCACAGCCAATATAGAGTTACCCAAGAAAGGCTACCAGGCAGAGATAAGATACACAAATGCCTTTATTATATCTAATTGGCAAGAGAAAAAAAAAATAATAATTATAAAGTTCAAATTTCAACAATTGTGCGCACAACAGGAAAATAGTAACTCATAAATAAAACAATGTGGGAGATGGTACAGGCTAACCCAATTTATACATGGAATCAAATATCAGGTACGTATAACCCCCAAAGAAAAACGTAAAATATATATGCCAAGGATCTATGTATGAGATATGATGTGAAATTTATATGTATATGAAACAACTATAAATATATGTGAGCATATACCCAATCCACACTATAATAAGATATGTGTTAATGTGTAATAAGTCACTTGGTAAAGTATTATTGCCAGGACTGAAAATGTGTGCAAAAACTGCAAAAAATTGCACAAAACTGCAACTAAAAAACTGCAAAAAAATAAAACACTTTTGAAAAAGAAATATATGTAGCCACTCAGGTGCTCCTCACACTATATTGTGCAAAAAATACATAAAGTGCGATGTGCAAAAATATATACGAAAAAGCAAGGAAGCTACAGCAACCATACAGGAGTGCATAGGAGAATAAGTGCAACTATTGTTAATAAAGTGCAACTATTAATGATAATGTGCAATTAGCGCAAATAGGGAAATGCTATGAGTAGCTAAAAAGCTTCTAATAGAATTGTTCTGGCCGCAACTTGTAGTGTGCAGACTACACCAATGGGGAGAATTATAAGTAATTAGAAAGCTTCAAAATAGCACAGTGCCAGGTGCCAGAGTAATAATAGCGGATACAGAGCACTGCTCTGCAAGCCAATTATAGCCACAGTCCCACGGCAGAAGCTAGATACCAATGTGGCAATATAAAGGGGGGAGTATACGATATACCTGTGCAAATGGGTCAGCCCGGGTCCCGAGATGGCGCACCCCGACGCGCGTTTCGGATCTAAGTCCTTCGCCGTGGGACTGTGGCTATAATTGGCTTGCAGAGCAGTGCTCTGTATCCGCTATTATTACTCTGGCACCTGGCACTGTGCTATTTTGAAGCTTTCTAATTACTTATAATTCTCCCCATTGGTGTAGTCTGCACACTACAAGTTGCGGCCAGAACAATTCTATTAGAAGCTTTTTAGCTACTCATAGCATTTCCCTATTTGCGCTAATTGCACATTATCATTAATAGTTGCACTTTATTAACAATAGTTGCACTTATTCTCCTATGCACTCCTGTATGGTTGCTGTAGCTTCCTTGCTTTTTCGTATATATTTTTGCACATTGCACTTTATGTATTTTTCGCACAATATAGTGTGATGAGCACCTGAGTGGCTACATATATTTCTTTTTAAAAAGTGTTTTATTTTTTTGCAGTTTTTTTGCAGTTTTTTTGTTGCAGTTTTGTGCAATTTTTTGCAGTTTTTGCACACATTTTCAGTCCTGGCAATAATACTTTACCAAGTGACTTATTACACATTAACACATATCTTATTATAGTGTGGATTGGGTATATGCTCACATATATTTATAGTTGTTTCATATACATATAAATTTCACATCATATCTCATACATAGATCCTTGGCATATATATTTTACGTTTTTCTTTGGGGGTTATACGTACCTGATATTTGATTCCATGTATAAATTGGGTTAGCCTGTACCATCTCCCACATTGTTTTATTTATGAGTTACTATTGTCCTGTTGTGCGCACAATTGTTGAAATTTGAATTTTATAATTATTATTATTTTTTTTCTCTTGCCAATTAGATATAATAAAGGCATTTGTGTATCTTATCTCTGCCTGGTAGCCTTTCTTGGGTAACTCTATATTGGCTGTGGTTGTTTCTTCCCAGATATTAAGAGGGAAGAGAACACAAAACAGACTGGAGAAAAAAAATGGCTCAAGAGCTTACTTCCCTTCTTCTGAGATGCATTTAACTCATTGTTGGCCAGTTGTACTGTTATAATCCGGTGACCTAGGAGCTGCATGAGAACTTTCACTGGAGAAGTTGTCCACTATACTGACCGCAATCCTGAACTTAACACTGAAACTAGAAGTAGCCGTGGAGTGTACCTAACACACCTAGACACCTCGTCACAGCCGGAGGACTAAATACCCCTAAAGATGGAATTTGGAATACTATCTTGCCTCAGAGAAAATCCCCAAAGGATAGACAGCCCCCCACAAACATTGGCGGTGAGTCGGAGAGGAAAAAACATACACAGGCAGAAAAACAGGATTTAGGCCAGGAGGCCACTCTAGATAGATAGGCTGGATAGGACAGAGTTCTGTGCGGTCAGTATTAAAACCCTTCAAAACATACACAGCAGAATATACAAAAAACTTCCTACATCTACTAAAAGATGTAGGAGCGTAAATCTGCAACTCCAGTGAATCCTACAATCAGGGCAGGAATAAAACTGAAACAAGCACACAGCAGTGTGCCACAGATACAAAAACCAAACACTTATCTTTGCTGAATTTGGCAGCAACAGTTGAAGCCAGAAAGTGATCCAACACTTCACAAGTAACTATGACATCTGGTAAGGGCTAAAGGATCCTGCACACCTAAATATCCCAGTCAGAATTGTAATAATCCGATACACCTGGCCAGGACTGCGAGTCAGAGACAACTGCATTCCCACCAATAACCACTGGAGGGAACCCAAGAGCAGAATTCACAACACACACCCCACCCATGAAGCAAGCTACACCGCCTGTTTACCTAACTACTATTTTGTAACGGCATCTAGCCCAGGAAATCCTTTTGGGCCTAGTAGAATTTAGTGATACTCAGAAACGTACCCCAACCATGAAGCAAGCTACACCGCCTGTTTACCTAACTACTATTTTGTAACAGCATCTAACCCAGGAAATCCGTTTGGGCCTAGTAGAATTTAGTGATACTCAGCAGCGTACCCCACCCATGAAGCAAACTACACCACCTGTTTACCTAAGTACTATTTTGTAACTGCATCTAGCCCATGAAATCCATTTGGGCCTAGTAGAATTTAGTGACACTCAGCAGCGTACCCCACCCATGAAGCAAGCTGCACCGCCTGTTTACCTAACTACTCTTTTGTAACGGCATCTAGCCCAGGAAATCCGTTTGGGCCTAGTAGAATTTAGTAATACTCAGCAGCGTACCCCACCCATGAAGCAAGCTACACCGCCTGTTTACCTAACTACTATTTTGAAATGGCATCTAGCCCAGGAAATCCTTTTGGGCCTAGTAGAAGTTGGTGATACTCAGCAGCGTACCCCACCCATGAAGCAAGCTACACCGCCTGTTTACCTAACTACTATTTTGTAACGGCATCTAGCCCAGGAAATCCTTTTGGGCCTAGTAGAATTTAGTGATACTCAGCAGCTTACCCCCCATGAATCAAGCTACATCGCCTGTTTACCTAACTACTATTTTGTAACGGCATCTAGCCCAGGAAATCCTTTTGGGCCTAGTAGAATTTAGTGATACTCAGCAGCGTACCCCACCCATGAAGCAAGCAACACCGCCTGTTTACCTAACTACTATTTTGTAACGGCATCTAGCCCAGGAAATCCTTTTGGGCCGAGTAGAAGTTGGTGCTACTCAGCAGCGTACCCTGTTATGACCTGGTGGTCAGGACAATAATGGACCTGGTGGTTAAGAGCACACGGAATGACCTGATAGTTACTGATAATAAAGGACGAGCTCTGGGACGTGGGAACTCTGCTGACCGCAATCCCTAATCCTATCAAACACACTAGAAATAGCCGTGGATTTCGCCTAACGCTCCCTATGCAACTCGGCACAGCCTAAGGAACTAGCTAGCCCTGAAGATAGGAAAATAAAGCCTACCTTGCCTCAGAGAAATTCCCCAAAGGAAAAGGCAGCCCCCCACATATAATGACTGTGAGTAAAGATGAAAATACAAACACAGAGATGAAATAGATTTAGCAAAGTGAGGCCCGACTTACTGAACAGACCGAAGATAGGAAAGGTTACTTTGCGGTCAGCACAAAAACCTACAAAAAGACCACGCAGAGGGCGCAAAAAGACCCTCCGCACCGACTCACGGTGCGGAGGCGCTCCCTCTGCGTCCCAGCGCTTCCAGCAAGCAAGACAACAATAAAAATAGCAAGCTGGACAGAAAAATAGCAAACCCAAGAAATACAAGCTGGAACTTAGCTTCAGCTGGGAAGACAGGTCACAAGAACGATCCAGGAGTGAACTAGACCAATACTGGAACATTGACAGGTGGCATGGAGCAAAGATCTAAGTGGAGTTAAATAGAGTAGCCTGCTAACGAATTACCCTCGTCACCTGTGGAAGGAAACTCAGAAACAGCTACCAGAGGAAGTCCATGGACAGAACCAGCCGAAGTACCATTCATGACCACAGGAGGGAGCCCGACAACAGAATTCACAACAGTACCCCACCCATGAAGCAAACTACACCGCCTGTTTACCTAACTACTATTTTGTAACGGCATCTAGCCCAGGAAATCCTTTTGGGCCTAGTAGAATTTGGAGCTTCTCAGCAGCGTATCCCACCCATGAAGCAAGCTACACCGCCTGTTTACCTAACTACTATATTGTAACGGCATCTAGCCCAGGAAATCCTTTTGGGCCTAGTAGAATTTAGTGATACTCAGCAGTGTACCCCACCCATGAAGCAAGCTACACCGCCTGATTACCTAACTACTAATTTGTTACGCATCTAGCCCAGGAAATCCTTTTGGGCCTAGTAGAATTTAGTGATTCTCAGCAGCCTACACACCCATGAAGCAAGGTACACCGTCTGTTTACCTAACTACTATTTTGTAACGGCATCTAGCCCAGGAAATCCTTTTGGGCCTAGTAGAATTTAGTGCTACTCAGCAGCGTACCCTATCCATGAAGCAAGCTACACCGCCTGTTTACCTAGCTAGTATTTTGTAACGGCATCTAGCCCAGGAAATCCTTTTGGGCCTAGTAGAATTTGGTGCTACTCAGCAGCATACCCCACCCATGAAGCAAGCTACACCGCCTGTTTACCTAACTACTATTTTGTAACGGCATCTAGCCCAGGAAATCCTTTTGGGCCTAGTAGAATTTAGTGCTACTCAGCAGCGTACTCCACCCATGAAGCAAGCTACACCGCCTGTTTACCTAACTACTCTTTTGTAACGGCATCTAGCCCAGGAAATCCTTTTGGGCCTAGTAGAATTTAGTGATACTCAGCAGCGTACCCCACCCATGAAGCAAGCTACACCGCCTGTTTACCTAACTACTATTTTGTAATGGCATCTAGCCTGGGAAATCCTTTTGGGCCTAGTAGAATTTAGTGCTACTCAGCAGCATACCCCACTCATGAAGCAAGCTACACCGCCTGTTTACCTAACTACTATTTTGTAACGGCATCTAGCCCAGGAAATCCTTTTGGGTCTAGTAGAATTTGGTGCTACTCAGCAGCACACCACACCCATGAAGCAAGCTACACCGCCTATTTACCTAACTACTATTTTGTAACGGCACCTAGCCCAGAAAATCCTTTTGGGCCTAGTAGAATTTAGTGATACTCAGCAGCGTACCCCACCCATGAAGCAAGCTACACCGCCTGTTTACCTAACTACTATTTTGTAACGGCATCTAACCCAGGAAATCCGTTTGGGCCTAGTAGAATTTAGTGATACTCAGCAGCATACCCCACCCATGAAGCAAGCTACACCGCCTGTTTACCTAAGTACTAGAAAAAAGACGACTGAGGGGCGATCTAATAGCCATGTATAAGTATATAAGGGGACAATACAAATGTCTCGCTGAGGATCTGTTTATACCAAGGTAGGTGACGGGCACAAGGGGGCATTCTTTGCGTCTGGAGGAGAGAAGGTTTTTCCACCAACATAGAAGAGGATTCTTTACTGTTAGGGCAGGGAGAATCTGGAATTGTTTGCCTGAGGAGGTGGTGATGGCGAACTCAGTCGAGGGGTTCAAGAGAGGCCTGGATGTCTTCCTGGAGCAGAACAATATTGTAACATACAATTATTAGGTTCTGTAGAAGAACGTAGATCTGGGGATTTATTATGATGGAATATAGGCTGAACTGGATGGACAAATGTCTTTTTTCGGCCATACTTACTAACTATGTTACTATTTTGTAACCGCATCTAGCCCAGGAGATCCGTTTGGGCCTAGTAGAAATTAGTGATACTCAGCAGCGTACCCCACCCATGAAGCAAGCTACACCGCCTGTTTACCTAACTACTATTTTGTAACGGCATCTAGCCCAGGAAATCCTTTTGGGCCTAGTAGAATTTAGTAATACTCGGCAGCGTACTCCACCCATGAAGCAAGCTACATCGCCTGTTTACCTAACTACTATTTTGTAACGGCGTCTAGTCCAGGAAATCCTTTTGGGCCTTGTAGAATTTAGTGATACTCAGCAGCGTACCCCACCCATGAAGCAAGTGCAGCGCCCCAGAGATCTGGTCGTTGCAGTATGACACTCTGCCACTAAGGGGAGTGATGGTACATCTGATGGCACTGAAGGAATTCTCCTGACCAGGTATCACCAGAACACATTACACTTCACACTCTGGCCACTAGGGGGAGAAAAAGGCTTTATTTATTGGGCCACTCCTCACACTGGTAAAACTAGGGGCTGGGGAGGAAGTTAGTCAGAAGCTGACTGGGTTGGATTCAGGCAACATCCCGTGGCAGGGGTTGTTGCAGGGAGAAGACACAGGGGGGTCCCTGTCAGGTGTGGGAACCTGGCAGGTGCCTAGCGAACAGAACAGAATGTTACGGAACCGCGCCTGCACTACCTTGCGGCGGTATCCTAAGAAAGAGATAAGAAGGGAAGGATATTGTGGAACAGTGTAAACGAGATCAAGCAAAAAGGAGTTCCAGTAGGAGTCGTGCCGTGAGACCGAGGCAACATCCTACTGAGGCGTGTAGCCGGTGGCCGGAACACCGCGGGAGTAACTGACTTCAGGCCTTACTTCACACTCCGCAGGACAGTTAATTATAGGTTGGCTGTCTACCTTAAATTTCCTAAGAAGACATAGGGGGCAACATTGGGAGAGGGGCGTCTCTAGGGTCCCAGAAGACCTCCAATCCTTACCGTCATACGGGTGCGTCCTAGCCAAAACATACAGTACCTGGGGGACGAGAAACTAGTAATATCTGGAACAAAAGAGAGAGAGAGAGCTGTAGAGAACGAACGAACGAGAACAGCAGTTGTGAGGACTATACCGAATGCTCAGCAGGGTAGGACTACAACACACAGGCGCTAGTGGTGGGCAACGATTTCCATCTGCGAGGGAAACTCTGGAAGTGCCCATCAGACCGGCCTGTCTCTGATAGCCCTGTTAAACGTGCTCTGGATTGAGGATCCTGAAGTCTTCAGTAAAGAGGTAAAGAGACTGCAACCTTGTGTCCTCGTTATTGCCTGCACCTCACACCATCGCCACCTACACCACTGGGAAGCCCTGGGGACATACTTCATTGTGGGAAGTTATACCATCCAGCTGCCATTCCATCACCCCAGCGGACCCCACAGCAGCATCGGTCACCCTGACCGAATACCACAGGTGGCGTCACGAATCCCTGACAGACTGTGCCACCTTTATTGGACGCCCCTTAGCAGGGTAGCAGACCGGGTCTAGCCACCGTGACAGCCTCAGAACCAAATCAGAGAAGCCCGGTATCGAGAACTCGTGGCCCTGTGTCTGGGGGCGCTCCAACTTGGCGTCACGAACAGGATCGTACTTAAGCCTGAAGAATTGGGTCATGTGTGCCTTGGAACTGTGATTGAAACGTGTTGGACTGTGATTTATTGCAAGGACTGTGTATTGCTATCTTGTTGTGAATTCCGCTCTTGGGCTCCCTCCGGTGGTTGTAAGTGGCACTTTTGTGAGTTCTGCTCTTGGGCTCCCTCTTGTGGTTTCAAGTGGTATGGCTGCTCCTTGGAGTTAGCTGTCATCAGCTGCCTCCACTTATCGTCTCTTCTGCTCGGCTATTTAGGCCTGGCTGTTCCTTCAGCCAGTGCCGCTTGTAAATGGTTCCTGGTTGGATTCACATCTCTTTGGATTTCCCTGTTATCCTGACCAGTTCAGCAAAGCTAAGTTTTTACTTGCGCTTTTCTGTTCACAGATTGTGGACTTATCCGTTCAGTGCTTTCTATGTTTGTCCAACGTTATCAGTATGAATTAATTCTGCCTTGCTGGAAGCTCTAGGAAGCAGATTTACCCTCCACACCTTTAGTCAGGTGTGGAGATTTTTTGTAAACTCTGCGTGGATTTTTGTAGTGTTTTATACTGACCGCACAGTATTCCATCCTGTCCTATCTATCAAGCTAGACTGGCCTCCTGTGCTCATCCTGGTTTCATTTTGTGTATGTCTTATTCCTCTCCACTCACAGTCATTATTTGTGGGGGGCTAATCTATCCTTTGGGGATTTTCTCTGAGGCAAAATAGTTTTCCTGCTTCTGTCTTTAGGGGTAGTTAGCTCTTAGGCTGTGACGAGATGCCTAGGGAGAGTTAGGAGCATTCCACGGCTACTTCTAGTGTTGTGTTGAGCTTAGGGACTGCGGTCAGTACAGTTACCACTTCCTTCAGAGCTCGTTCCATGTTGCTCCTAGACCACCGCATCATAACAGCCAAAAATGAATTAAATGCATCTCAAAAGAAGGAAAAGAAAGTTCTGATCCATTTTTTTTTCTGTGCTCTGGTTTGTCTTTTTTTTCCTCTTGATATCTGGGTGGTTCAGGATATATGCTTTGGCATGGATGTTCAGGGTTTGTTTTCTCGTGTGGATCAACTTGCTGCAAGAGTACAGAGTATCCAGGACTATGTTGTCCAGACTCCGGCTTTAGAGCCTAGAATTCCTACTCCTGATTTGTTTTTTGGGGACAGATCCAAGTTTTTGACCTTTAAAAATAACTGCAGATTGTTTTTTGCTTTGAAACCCCGTTCTTCTGGTGATCCCATTCAGCAAGTAAAAATCATCATATCCTTGCTGCGTGGTGACCCTCAAGACTGGGCTTTTTCTCTTGAAACAGGGGATCCGGCATTATTGAATGTTGATGCATTTTTTCAAGCGCTCGGATTATTGTATGACGAACCTAATTCTGTGGATCATGCAGAAAAAACCCTGTTGGCCTTGTGTCAAGGTCAGGAAGCGGCAGAGTTATACTGCCAGAAATTTAGAAAATGGTCTGTGCTCACTAAATGGAATGAAGAGGCTCTGGCTGCTATTTTCAGAAAAGGTCTTTCTGAAGCCCTTAAAGATGTTATGGTGGGCTTTCCTACGCCTGCTGGTTTGAGCGAATCTATGTCTCTAGCCATTCAGATTGATCGGTGTCTGCTCGAGCGCAAAGCTGTGCACCATATGGCAGTATCCTCTGAGCAGAGTCCAGAACCTATGCAATGTGATAGGATTTTGACTAGAACAGAACGGCAGGAATTCAAACATCAGAATAGGCTGTGTTTTTACTGTGGTGATTCTGCTCATGTTATCTCTGATTGCCCTAAGCGTACTAAGAGAGTCGCTAGGTCTGTTACCATTAGTAGTATTCAGCCTAAATTTCTCTTATCTGTGACCCTGATTTGCTCATTGTCTTCCTTTTCTGTCATGGCATTTGTGGATTCAGGCGCTGCCCTGAACTTAATGGACTTAGAATTTGCCAGACGCTGTGGTTTTTCCTTGCAGCCTTTGCAGAGCCCTATTCCTTTGAGGGGTATTGATGCTACACCCTTGGCCAAGGATAAACCTCAGTACTGGACACAGATGACTATGTACATGGCTCCAGCACATCAGGAAGATTGCCGTTTTCTGGTGTTGCATAACATGCATGATGTTGTTGTACTGGGTTTTCCATGGTTACAGGAACATAATCCGGTGCTGGATTGGAAAACTATGTCGGTGACTAGTTGGGGTTGTCAAGGGGTACATAGTGACGTTCCTTTGATGTCAATTTCCTCTTCCCCCTCTTCTGAGGTCCCTGAGTTTTTGTCGGATTTCCAGGATGTATTTGATGAGCCCAAGTCCAGTTCCCTTCCTCCGCACAGGGACTGTGATTGTGCTATTAAATTGATTCCTGGTTGCAAGTTCCCTAAGGGCCGACTTTTCAATCTGTCTGTGCCAGAGCATGCCGCCATGCTGAGTTATGTTAAGGAGTCTTTGGAGAAGGGGCATATTCGGCCCTCTTCGTCACCATTGGGAGCGGGTTTCTTTTTTGTTGCTAAGAAGGATGGCTCCTTGAGACCCTGTATTGATTATCGTCTTCTTAATAAGATCACGGTCAAATTCCAATACCCCTTGCCTTTGCTTACTGATTTGTTTGCTCAGATTAAGGGGGCTAGTTGGTTTACTAAGATTGACCTCCGAGGGGCATATAATCTTGTTCGTATTAAACAGGGTGATGAATGGAAAACTGCATTTAATACGCCCGAAGGCCATTTTGAATATCTTGTGATGCCATTTGGGCTCTCTAATGCTCCATCTGTGTTCCAGTCTTTCATGCATGATATTTTCCGCAATTATCTTGATAAATTCATGGTCGTATATTTGGATGATATTTTGATTTTTTCCGATGATTGGGAGTCTCATGTGAAGCAGGTCAGGATGGTGTTCCAGATCCTTCGTGATAATGCTTTGTTTGTGAATGGGTCTAAGTGCCTATTCGGAGTTCAGAAGGTCTCTTTTTTGGGTTTTATTTTTTCTCCCTCGTCTATAGAAATGGATCCTGTTAAGGTCCAAGCTATTCATGACTGGATCCAACCCACATCTGTGAAGGGCCTTCAAAAATTTTTGGGCTTTGCTAATTTCTATCGCCGTTTCATTGCCAACTTTTCCAGTGTGGTTAAGCCCCTTACTGATTTGACGAAGAAAGGCACTGATGTGACGAATTGGTCCTCTGAGGCTGTTGAGGCCTTTCAGGAGCTTAAACGCCGATTTACTTCTGCCCCTGTGTTACGTCAGACGGATGTTTCTCTTCCTTTTCAGGTTGAGGTCGACGCTTCTGAGATTGGGGCAGGGGCCGTTTTGTCTCAGAGGGAGTCTGATGGTTCTTTTATAAAACCGTGTGCTTTTTTTTCCAGAAAGTTTTCGCCTGCGGAACGCAATTATGATGTCGGCAATCGGGAGTTGTTGGCTATGAAGTGGGCGTTTGAGGAGTGGCGACATTGGCTTGAGGGAGCTAAACACCGCGTTGTGGTCCTGACCGATCATAAGAATCTGATTTACCTCGAGTCGGCCAAGCGGCTGAATCCTAGACAGGCTCAATGGTCCCTGTTTTTCTCCTGTTTTGATTTTGTGGTCTCGTATCTTCCGGGATCTAAGAATGTTAAGGCTGATGCCCTCTCTAGGAGTTTTTTGCCTGATTCTCCTGGAGTCCTTGAGCCGGTTGGCATTCTTAAGGAGGGGGTGATTCTTTCTGCTATCTCCCCTGATTTGCGGCGGGTGCTTCAGGAATTTCAGGCTGATAGGCCTGACCGCTGTCCAGTGGGGAAGCTGTTTGTTTCTGATAGATGGACAAGTAAGGTTATTTCTGAGGTTCATTGTTCAGTATTGGCTGGTCATCCTGGGATATTTGGTACCAGAGATTTGGTTGGTAGGTCCTTTTGGTGGCCTTCCTTGTCACGCGATGTGCGTGCTTTTGTGCAGTCCTGTGGGACTTGCGCCCGGGCCAAGCCTTGCTGTTCCTGCGCTAGTGGGTTGCTTTTGCCTTTGCCAGTCCCTGAGAGTCCCTGGACGCATATTTCCATGGATTTTATTTCAGATCTTCCTGTTTCCCAGAAGATGTCTGTTATCTGGGTTGTTTGTGACCGGTTCTCTAAAATGGTCCATCTGGTACCTTTGCCTAAGTTGCCTTACTCCTCAGATCTGGTTCCATTATTTTTTCAGCATGTGGTTCGTTTGCATGGCATTCCGGAGAATATTGTCTCTGACAGAGGTTCTCAGTTTGTCTCTAGATTTTGGCGGGCCTTTTGTGCTAGGATGGGCATTGATTTGTCTTTTTCTTCGGCGTTTCATCCTCAGACTAATGGCCAAACTGAGCGAAATAATCAGACCTTGGAGACCTATTTGAGATGCTTTGTGTCTGCTGATCAGGATGATTGGGTGTCTTTCTTGCCGTTGGCCGAGTTTGCCCTTAATAATTGTAATTTTGGTTTTCATCCTCGTTTTTCTTCTGGACAGGTTGAGCCTTCTGATTGTCCTGGTGTTGATTCTGTGGTGGACAGGCTGCAGCAGATTTGGACTCATGTGGTGGACAATTTGACATTGTCTCAGGAAAGGGCTCAACGTTTTGCTAACCGCCGTCGGTGTGTTGGTCCCCGGCTTCGTGTGGGGGATTTGGTTTAAGCCTCGGTTTATTGGTCCTTATAAAATTTCTGAAATTATTAATCCGGTGTCTTTTCGTTTGGCTCTTCCAGCCTCTTTTGCCATTCACAATGTTTTCCATAGATCCTTGTTGCGGAGATATGTGGTGCCCGTTGTTCCCTCGGTTGACCCTCCTGCCCCGGTGTTGGTTGAGAGAGAGTTGGAATATGAGGTTGAGAATATTTTGGATTCTCGTTTTTCGAGGCGGAGGCTTCAGTATCTTGTCAAGTGGAAGGGTTATGGCCAGGAGGATAATTCTTGGGTTGTTGCCTCCGATGTCCATGCCACTGATTTGGTTCGTGCTTTTCATTTGGCTCGTCCTGATCGGCCTGGGGGCTCTGGTGAGGGTTCGGTGACCCCTCCTCAAGGGGGGGGGTACTGTTGTGAATTCCGCTCTTGGGCTCCCTCCGGTGGTTGTAAGTGGCACTTTTGTGAGTTCTGCTCTTGGGCTCCCTCTTGTGGTTTCAAGTGGTATGGCTGCTCCTTGGAGTTAGCTGTCATCAGCTGCCTCCACTTATCATCTCTTCTGCTCGGCTATTTAGGCCTGGTTGTTCCTTCAGCCAGTGCCACTTGTAAATGGTTCCTGGTTGGATTCACATCTCTTTGGATTTCCCTGTTATGCTGACCAGTTCAGCAAAGCTAAGTTTTTGCTTGCGCTTTTCTGTTCACAGATTGTGGACTTATCCGTTCAGTGCTTTCTATGTTTGTCCAGCGTTATCAGCATAAATTAATTCTGTCTTGCTGGAAGCTCTGGGAAGCAGATTTACCCTCCACACCTTTAGTCAGGTGTGGAGATTTTTTGTAAACTCTGCGTGGATTTTTGTAGTGTTTTATACTGACCGCACAGTATTCCATCCTGTCCTATCTATCAAGCTAGACTGGCCTCCTGTGCTCATCCTGGTTTCATTCTGTGTATGTCTTTTTCCTCTCCACTCACAGTCATTATTTGTGGGGGACTAATCTATCCTTTGGGGATTTTCTCTGAGGCAAGATAGTTTTCCTGCTTCTGTCTTTAGGGGTAGTTAGCTCTTAGGCTGTGACGAGATGCCTAGGGAGAGTTAGGAGCAATCCACGGCTACTTCTAGTGTTGTGTTGAGCTTAGGGACTGCGGTCAGTACAGTTACCACTTCCTTCAGAGCTCGTTCCATGTTGCTCCTAGACCACCGCATCATAACATATCTGTCGCGAGATTCCTGCCAAAACTGCCACCATTGCCGCGCCACGAGGAGCGCAAGAGAAGAAGAAGGGTGTGGAAGTGGGCGTGAGTAAGCTGGAGAGCGCGAAACATAATGGCCGCCCAGTCTAAGTTTTGCTGTATCCTGAGGGCGGGCCCGTCAGCGGCTGAGGTCCGCCTTCTCATCTTCTATGGTGGGCGGAGACCGAAGAAACGAAACTATGACTCAGACGGAGTGGAGCTGGAAAGCCGGGGAGGCTTGCGGAGAAAGATGGCCCAGTCTAGGTCCCCATCACCGGAGGATTATACCAGCATGCCGCTGCTGGAGAAGATTGAGTCCTGGGAGCTGTCCGCGGAGCCCCCGCTACCTGCACCGGACCAGGTGGCCGCCCCTGAGGAACGGCATGGAGCTGCCAGAGCCCCCACCTATGAGCGAGCTCCTTACCCTGGCCGATCGGGGATCGGTGTTCTGCCGACGCATGACCCGACTACCGGCACGGCTGGTGGAGTTCCGGAGTCCGCATCATTCGACCCGGAAACGCGTGAGTGGGACATGGGCTCCTTCCCCTGGGGGGATTATCGGAAGCACCTCATAGCTGAGCATGCCAGGGATGTGGAACGGGAGGCCCGCGGTGAGCTGCTGGATGGTTCATTGCCGAAATGGGGAGTGGTGATCGTTTACCAGCCCCAGGGAGGAAGAGGCTTTGTCCAGGAAATCGGATCGACAATAAGGGTCCATATCACCCGGGAGGTGGTGGAGGCTGGCCTGCGGGGCGACAGTAAGGGTCCTGTCCTGCTGCCGGGAGATGCGGTAAGCTACTGCAGATACCAGAAGGGCCACGGCTGGGGGGCTCGGGATATCCAGCGCTGTACCTCCGTCCTGGTTGCTGCCAAGTCCTTGGAGGAAGAACGGGCTGAAGCAGCGGCAGCCGCTGCTGCTGTTCCTCGGATCGCTCACTGGACTCCCGCACTGCCAGAAATAGGCCGGGATTTGAGGCTTCCCCGACCCTCGAGGTCTGCCTGTCCGGTTAGGCCCTGGCAGAGGCCACCAGAGCAGAAGTAAACCTCGGAAACCCGAAAATGTATATAAGTTATTTAACTGTTTCTTGCTGCTACCTTAGACCCGTCCAGGGTTAACTCCTAGGGATCCCTTTGTTTACCCGGGATCCCTATTGTTTTCTATTTCTTTTTCTACTTTTGCACAAAGTTCATCATTGTTTCCAAGAGACTGCCGGATCATGGACGGTGAATGATTCAAAACTGCTTTGTATATATACATAAAAAAATAGGAGAAATACCTGCCTAGTTAAGTGGCAATGCTCCAAATTAATATAAATATCCAAAAAAGCGAAAGAGAAGCAGTGTAGCCATAAAATAATCAAATTTTATTATAACAAAATTAATACAGAATATAAAAATTCATAAAAAGTGGTGCAGAGAAAATATGCAAAAGAAATTGTAGCCACCATTAAGGTAAATAATGTCATAAATATGAAAATACCGTACAGAAAAAGTAGGTTGAATAAATCTAATCAAGTTTAGTAGTTTATGCACAGTATAGGGCAAGACAGAATATTAAATGTATTAGGTAGAATCACAATTAAACTACTATAATAGAGTAGTGTTGGATATAAGTGTAGCGTATACTGTGCATAAAAAATGGCAAACAGGCTTGCTAAATAGTTACATCAAATATTATCCTCAAAAACCATATAGAGCGTAGTAGAAAAATATAGAAATCCTCCAAATTAGACCATGATTGAATAGATGAAGCGCTGCAAATAGTACCCTATATACTAGGAATATACTCCTTAGCAATATAAAACCAGTCTCATTATGGTGATTCATTCTGCAGCAATAGCCATACTTGCAAGAAAGTGCATGCAGTGCCAGATAAGTATCTATAAGGAGACCAGATGAGAAGGAGGTGTGCACAGCTAAACGGAAACAATGGGGATCAGAAAGAGGACAAAGAACCTATCTCAATGAAAGCTCATATAACTTGAAGGTGCAAGGTATCGTAAAAAAGAAAAAAAGAAATTAGCAGCCAAATAAGTTACCTAATGGTGGAGACAGCAACCCGACGCGCGTTTCGCGTATAGCTTCGTCCGGGGGTAGATGTGTACTAAGTGTATGTTGCCAGATGCCTCAATAGTGGAGGTCTATCTACGATTGGTTGCAGTTAAATTACGGCGCTTCCGTGAGCGGTCCTGCGCGTCGCCACTGCTGATCGGAGTCACATGACGGCTGGCCACTCCCCCGCCCGACGCGTCAGAGCGGGGGGTGGTTCAGGCGGATGATTTCTATATTTTTCTACTACGCTCTATATGGTTTTTGAGGATAATATTTGATGTAACTATTTAGCAACCCTGTTTGCCATTTTTTATGCACAGTATACGCTACACTTATATCCAACACTACTCTATTATAGTAGTTTAATTGTGATTCTACCTAATACATTTAATATTCTGTCTTGCCCTATACTGTGCATAAACTACTAAACTTGATTAGATTTATTCAACCTACTTTTTCTGTACGGTATTTTCATATTTATGACATTATTTACCTTAATGGTGGCTACAATTTCTTTTGCATATTTTCTCTGCACCACTTTTTATGAATTTTTATATTCTGTATTAATTTTGTTATAATAAAATTTGATTATTTTATGGCTACACTGCTTCTCTTTCGCTTTTTTGGATGTTTATATTAATTTGGAGCATTGCCACTTAACTAGGCAGGTATTTCTTCTATTTTTTTATGTATTGTTATTGCTGTACTCGTTTACAGTTTTTCTATTTTCTGCCAGGATGGATTTGAAAGCCAGAGACAAAAGCTGGCTCACGTCTATTGATACTATTTTTGGTGGGGAATCTATGCAACGGGTATCTGCAGAAAGTGGGCAAAAGCACGAATTGAAATCCTCTATGAAATTCTTTCTAAAAAAGAGAACTCGAACCTGGTGGAACAAGGCATCACTGGAGAGCTATCTAGCAAAAGGCCTCATACCGAGAGGTCTGCGGGTACGTATTATGCCTTCTTTTCCAGTCGACGATATGACCTTCAAAGCAAGATGGGAGGAAGCGTGCTCAACCTGCTCTAAAGTTTTTATGGAGCTTCTGGTAGGCAATAACAAAAAAAGCCTGGATAAGCTGGATACAGACATAGAGGAAACCCAGAAAAAACTAAATGAGAACTTAACCGCATCTGAAATAGATGGTTTCAACAAAGAGATGGATAATCAATTCTCTATCTGGGAAAAAGAAATCAAAGCAAAAAATTTTTAAAGAGATCTACAAGACTACAAAAGCGGTACAGTCTATAGATGGCAATCTGCTGCTTCTAAATCCGCTAATTTATCTCGTTCATCCTCCATGTCGTCTTTGTCTTCAAAAGAAGGAGAAGAAGTCCATAATCGGATGTATAATCTGCGAAAAAATAACTACAGAAGGCGGAATGACACTCCGAGAAAATTCGGGAAAAACAATGGAGGCGTTTTGACCTCTAAATTGCAGGTGATTAACCTTTCCAACCATGAGCTCACGCAAGCGCAACAAGAAGTGCTTAGTTTAGGCTTATCTTTCTCACCCACTTCATCCTTCAATTCCTTTTTAGCTATAAAGGATCTTCAATTGTTCGCCCGTAAATTGGTCCTCAAAAAACTTCATGATAAGCCCACTGGGGAGAACTGGACCGACACAGACCTACAAGCAATAGCCATTTTGGAGGAACTGGAGGGTGAGCAGCAGGATAACCATGAAGTCGATGCAGGTAAATTGAAATTTTGTCCCCCAATTCCTAAAAAGTTCCCCCCATTAAATCTTTACCCTGATATAGAGATGTTTGTTAAATTAGTCACAAGAGAATTTGAAAAAATTGGTACATCTATCAGTGGACATAATCTTTCAGGGATCCATAGGAAAGCTTTAAAGGAGCTTAAAAATCTTAAGGGGGTCCTAATAAAACCTGCTGATAAAGGAGGGAATGTTGTAGTATGGCCAACACATATGTACGAAAGAGAGGCCTTTAGACAACTGCGAGATGAGACCTGCTACAAAAAATTAACATATAATCCTACATCTATATTCCAACAAGAACTACAAAAAATTTTGGATGAAGCATTCTACAATGGCCTCATCTCTAAGGATCTGCAGAGCCATCTCATTCCCCAATATCCAAAAATGGCGTGTATCTACTTTACTCCTAAAATCCACCAAAACCCTGATGTTCCACCCGGGCGGCCCATAGTCTCGGGCAATGGCAACTTGTGTGAGACCATATCCAAATTTTTGGACTTCCATCTCAACCCACTGGTATGTGACCTCCCTTCCTATGCTAAGGACACTGGAGATGTCCTGAGAAAAATCGAGGGGATACCATGGGATGAGGATATGTGGCGCGTCTCTATGGATGTGGAGTCATTGTACACTTCCATCCACCATCAAGATGTAATCCAGGCGGGTAGGACATTCCTGACAATGACTGAGTATGATCCGGACTTTGTTAATTTCCTTCTCACCCTGTTAACCTTTGCCCTTGAGCACAATTTTTTCATTTTTAAGGAGACTATCTATCTCCAAAAACAAGGCACCGCCATGGGTTCAGCCTTCGCGTCGTCGTACGCAAATTTATTTTTGGGTATGTGGGAGAGGGGGCTGTTTCTCACTAAACCAGAGGCATATGTTGTGAATTCTGTGGCAGAGCTCCCTCCTGTGGTCACAAGTGGTACTTCGGCTGATTCTCTCTGTGAGCTTCCGTTGGTGGAGGAAAGTGGTACTGCGGCTTCTGAGTTTCCTTCCTCAGGTGATGTGGTGAAGTCGTTAGGTGCTGCTCTATTTAACTCCACCTAGTGCTTTGATCCTGGCCTCCAGTCAATGTTCTAGTATTGGACCTGTTTCCTCCTGGATCGTTCCTGTGGCCTGCTGCTCTGCATAGCTAAGTTTCGCTTTGTTATTTTGTTCGCTGTTTTTTCTGTCCAGCTTGTATATTTGTTTTTTCCTGCTTGCTGGAAGCTCTGGGACGCAGAGGGTGTACCTCCGTGCCGTTAGTTCGGTACGGAGGGTCTTTTTGCCCCCTTTGCGTGGTTTTTGTAGGGTTTTGTGTTGACCGCAAAGTTACCTTTCCTATCCTCGCTCTGTTCAGAAAGTCGGGCCTCACTTTGCTAAATCTATTTCATCTCTACGTTTGTCTTTTCACCTTAACTCACAGTCATTATATGTGGAGGCTGCCTTTTCCTTTGGGGTATTTCTCTGAGGCAAGGTAGGCTTATTTTCTATCTTCAGGCTAGCTAGTTTCTCAGGCTGTGCCGAGTTGCATAGGTAGCGTTAGGCGCAATCCACGGCTGCCTCTAGTGTGGTTGGAGAGGATTAGGGATTGCGGTCAGCAGAGTTCCCACGTCTCAGAGCTCGTTCTATGTTTTTGGGTTATTGTCAGGTCACTATGTGCTCTGACCTCTATGTCCATTGTGGTATTGAATTATCTTATCATAACAGTACTGGAGGCCAAAAGTACTAATGATTCTCAATAGAGGGAAAAAAGAAGTTCTGAGACCATTTTTTTTTTCTCTGCACTGTGTTTTGCCTTTTTTTCCCCCTAGACATTTGGGTGGTTCAGGACACAGGTGTAGCGATGGACATTAAAGGTCTGTCTTCATGTGTGGATCAGCTCACGGCAAGAGTACAAAATATTCAAGACTTTGTGGTTCAGAATTCTATGTTAGAACCGAGAATTCCTATTCCTGATTTGTTTTTTGGAGATAGAACTAAATTTCTGAGTTTCAAAAATAATTGTAAACTATTTCTGGCTTTGAAACCTCGCTCCTCTGGTGACCCAGTTCAACAAAATAGGATCATTATTTCTTTTTTACGTGGCGACCCTCAGGACTGGGCATTTTCTCTTGCGTCAGGAGATCCTGCATTAAGTAATATCGATGCGTTTTTCCTGGCGCTCGGATTTCTGTACGATGAACCTAATTCAGTGGATCAGGCAGAGAAAAATTTGCTGGCTCTGTGTCAGGGTCAGGATGAGATAGAGGTATATTGTCAGAAATTTAGAAAGTGGTCCGTACTCACTCAATGGAATGAAGGTGCGCTCGCAGCTATTTTCAGAAAAGGTCTCTCTGAAGCCCTTAAGGATGTCATGGTGGGATTTCCTATGCCTGCTGGTCTGAATGAGTCTATGTCTTTGGCCATTCAGATCGGTCGACGCTTGCGTGAGCGTAAATCTGTGCACCATTTGGCGGTATTACCTGAGCTTAAACCTGAGTCTATGCAGGGCGATAGGACTTTGACCAGAGCTGAATGGCAAGAATACAGATGTCTGAAAGGGCTGTGTTTCTACTGTGGTGATTCCACTCATGCTATCTCTGATTGTCCTAAGCGCACTAAGCGGTTCGCTAGGTCTGCCACCATTGGTACGGTACAGTCAAAATTTCTTCTGTCCGTTACCTTGATCTGCTCTTTGTCATCATATTCTGTCATGGCATTTGTGGATTCAGGCGCTGCCCTGAATTTGATGGACTTGGAGTATGCTAGGCGTTGTGGGTTTTTCTTGGAGCCCTTGCAGTGTCCTATTCCATTGAGAGTAATTGATGCTACACCTTTGGCCAAGAATAAGCCTCAGTACTGGACCCAGCTGACCATGTGCATGGCTCCTGCACATCAGGAGGTTATTCGCTTTCTGGTGTTGCATAATCTGCATGATGTGGTCGTGTTGGGGTTGCCATGGCTACAAGTCCATAATCCAGTATTAGATTGGAAATCCATGTCTGTGTCCAGCTGGGGTTGTCAGGGGGTACATGGTGATGTCCCATTTCTGACTATTTCGTCATCCACCCCTTCTGAGGTTCCAGAGTTCTTGTCTGATTACCGGGATGTATTTGATGAGCCCAAGTCCGATACCCTACTTCCGCATAGGGATTGTGATTGTGCTATCGATTTGATTCCTGGTAGTAAATTCCCAAAAGGTCGACTGTTTAATTAATCTGTGCCTGAGCACGCCGCTATGCGGAGTTATGTGAAGGAGTCCTTGGAGAAGGGGCATATTCGCCCGTCATCGTCGCCATTAGGAGCAGGGTTCTTTTTTGTAGCCAAGAAGGATGGTTCACTGAGACCTTGTATAGATTACCGCCTTCTAAATAAGATCACGGTTAAATTTCAGTACCCCTTGCCGTTGTTATCTGATTTGTTTGCTCGGATTAAGGGGGCTAGTTGGTTCACCAAGATAGATCTTCGTGGTGCGTATAATCTTGTGCGTATTAAGCGAGGCGATGAATGGAAAACTGCATTTAATACGCCCGAGGGCCATTTTGAGTATCTAGTAATGCCATTCGGACTTGCCAATGCTCCATCAGTGTTTCAGTCCTTTATGCATGACATCTTCCGAGAGTACCTGGATAAATTCCTGATTGTGTACTTGGATGACATTTTGATCTTCTCGGATGATTGGGAGCCTCATGTGAAGCAGGTCAGAACGGTGTTTCAGGTCCTGCGTGCTAATTCTTTGTTTGTGAAGGGATCAAAGTGTCTCTTTGGTGTTCAGAAGGTTTCATTTTTGGGGTTCATCTTTTCCCCTTCTACTATCGAGATGGACCCTGTTAAGGTCCAAGCCATCCATGATTGGACTCAGCCGACATCTCTGAAAAGTCTGCAAAAGTTCCTGGGCTTTGCTAATTTTTATCGTCGCTTCATCTGCAATTTTTCTAGTATTCCTAAACCATTGACCGATTTGACCAAGAAGGGTGCTGATGTGGTCAATTGGTCTTCTGCTGCTGTGGAAGCTTTTCAAGAGTTGAAGCGTCGTTTTTCTTCTGCCCCTGTGTTGTGTCAACCAGATGTTTCGCTTCCGTTCCAGGTCGAGGTTGATGCTTCTGAGATTGGAGCAGGGGCTGTTTTGTCGCAGAGAAGTTCTGATTGCTCGGTGATGAAACCATGCGCCTTCTTTTCCAGGAAGTTTTCGCCTGCTGAGCGAAATTATGATGTGGGCAATCGAGAGTTGCTGGCCATGAAGTGGGCATTCGAGGAGTGGCGTCATTGGCTTGAAGGAGCTAAGCATCGCGTGGTGGTCTTGACTGATCATAAGAACTTGACTTATCTCGAGTCTGCCAAGCGGTTGAATCCTAGACAGGCTCGTTGGTCGCTGTTTTTTGCCCGTTTTGACTTTGTGATTTCGTACCTTCCGGGCTCTAAAAATGTGAAGGCGGATGCTCTGTGTAGGAGTTTTGTGCCCGACTCTCCGGGTTTATCTGAGCCGGCGGGTATCCTCAAAGAGGGAGTAATTGTGTCTGCCATCTCCCCTGATTTGCGGCGGGTGCTGCAAAAATTTCAGGCTAATAAACCTGATCGTTGCCCAGCGGAGAAACTGTTTGTCCCTGATAGGTGGACGAATAAAGTGATCTCTGAGGTTCATTGTTCGGTGTTGGCTGGTCATCCTGGAATCTTTGGTACCAGAGAGTTAGTGGCTAGATCCTTTTGGTGGCCATCTCTGTCGCGGGATGTGCGTACTTTTGTGCAGTCCTGTGGGATTTGTGCTCGGGCTAAGCCCTGCTGTTCTCGTGCCAGTGGGTTGCTTTTGCCCTTGCCGGTCCCGAAGAGGCCTTGGACACATATCTCTATGGATTTTATTTCAGATCTTCCCGTTTCTCAAAAGATGTCAGTGATTTGGGTGGTCTGTGATCGCTTCTCTAAGATGGTCCATTTGGTACCCTTGTCTAAATTACCTTCCTCCTCTGATTTGGTGCCATTGTTCTTCCAGCATGTGGTTTGTTTACATGGCATGCCAGAGAATATCGTGTCTGACAGAGGTTCTCAGTTTGTTTCGAGGTTTTGGCGAGCCTTTTGTGGTAGGATGGGCATTGACTTGTCTTTTTCCTCGGCTTTCCATCCTCAGACTAATGGCCAGACCGAAGAACCAATCAGACCTTGGAAACATATCTGAGATGCTTTGTTTCTGCTGATCAGGATGACTGGGTGTCCTTTTTGCCTTTGGCTGAGTTCGCCCTTAATAATCGGGCCAGCTCGGCTACCTTGGTTTCGCCGTTTTTCTGCAACTCTGGGTTCCATCCTCGTTTCTCTTCAGGGCAGGTTGAGTCTTCGGACTGTCCTGGTGTGGATACTGTGGTAGACAGGTTGCAGCAGATTTGGACTCATGTAGTGGACAATTTGACCTTGTCCCAGGAGAAGGCTCAACGTTTCGCTAATCGCAGACGCTGTGTGGGTCCCCGACTTCGTGTTGAGGATTTGGTTTGGTTATCTTCTCGTCATATTCCTATGAAGGTTTCCTCTCCTAAGTTTAAACCTCGTTTCATTGGTCCATATAGGATTTCTGAGGTTCTTAATCCTGCGTCTTTTCGTCTGACCCTTCCAGATTCTTTTTCCATACATAACGTATTCCATAGGTCATTGTTGCGGAGATACGTGGCACCTATGGTTCCATCTGTTGATCCTCCTGCCCCGGTTTTGGTGGAGGGGGAGTTGGAGTATATTGTGGAGAAGATTTTGGATTCTCGTGTTTCAAGACGGAAACTCCAGTATCTGGTTAAGTGGAAGGGTTATGCTCAGGAAGATAATTCCTGGGTCTTTGCCTCTGATGTCCATGCTCCCGATCTTGTTCGTGCCTTTCATATGGCTCATCCTGGCCGTCCTGGGGGCTCTGGTGAGGGTTCGGTGACCCCTCCTCAAGGGGGGGGTACTGTTGTGAATTCTGTGGCAGAGCTCCCTCCTGTGGTCACAAGTGGTACTTCGGCTGATTCTCTCTGTGAGCTTCCGTTGGTGGAGGAAAGTGGTACTGCGGCTTCTGAGTTTCCTTCCTCAGGTGATGTGGTGAAGTCGTTAGGTGCTGCTCTATTTAACTCCACCTAGTGCTTTGATCCTGGCCTCCAGTCAATGTTCTAGTATTGGACCTGTTTCCTCCTGGATCGTTCCTGTGGCCTGCTGCTCTGCATAGCTAAGTTTCGCTTTGTTATTTTGTTCGCTGTTTTTTCTGTCCAGCTTGTATATTTGTTTTTTCCTGCTTGCTGGAAGCTCTAGGACGCAGAGGGTGTACCTCCGTGCCGTTAGTTCGGTACGGAGGGTCTTTTTGCCCCCTTTGCGTGGTTTTTGTAGGGTTTTGTGTTGACCGCAAAGTTACCTTTCCTATCCTCGCTCTGTTCAGAAAGTCGGGCCTCAGTTTGCTAAATCTATTTCATCTCTATGTTTGTCTTTTCATCTTAACTCACAGTCATTATATGTGGGGGCTGCCTTTTCCTTTGGGGTATTTCTCTGAGGCAAGGTAGGCTTATTTTCTATCTTCAGGCTAGCTAGTTTCTCAGGCTGTGCCGAGTTGCATAGGTAGCGTTAGGCGCAATCCACGGCTGCCTCTAGTGTGGTTGGAGAGGATTAGGGATTGCGGTCAGCAGAGTTCCCACGTCTCAGAGCTCGTTCTATGTTTTTGGGTTATTGTCAGGTCACTGTATGTGCTCTGACCTCTATGTCCATTGTGGTACTGAATTATCTTATCATAACAGGCATACATTGAGGGGGTCCTGTTCTGGACCCGTTACATAGATGACATTTTATTCATCTGGCAGGGTCCAGAGCAGGACCTCCTGGAATTTGTTAAAATCCTCAATAATAACAATTTGAATATTAGACTAACTGTAAAGTATAGCCAAACTACTATTGATTTCTTAGACATTCAAATTTCAGGTATGGTGGGGAAGACTTTGGAAACAGATGTCTTCAGGAAGAAGACAGCCGTCAATAACCTGCTCCATGCCTCATCTTCCCATCCCAAACCCCTCACAGACAGTATTCCTACCGGGCAATTCTTGAGGGCCAGACGAATTTGCTCGAATGATGTGACGTTTCAAGAGCAGGCTAATGCACTTACAAGGAGATTTGAAGAACGAGGCTACTCCAAAAGAAGCATTAAAAAGGGCTATAAAAAAGCCAGAGATGCGAAGCGTTTGAATTTATTGCAACCCAACAACAATGAGAAAACCGCTGCCGAATCTACGGTGCGGTTTATCTCCACGTACAACGGCAAATGGTTTGAAATGAGGGAGGCTCTGAGGAAATACTGGCCTATTTTACTGACAGCCCGCACGCTTGCTAAGCACTTGCCGCAGAACCCAGCCATCACATATCGTCGATCCCCGAATCTAAAAGACCAGCTTGTCCATAGCTACTACCATGGACCACGAATAGAGAAAAGCTTTACATCTAGAGGCCCGAAATGGGGGTTCTACCCATGTGGAGAATGCATCTCCTGCCCTAACATGCTACGTGCAACTGAATTCAAATCATGTGACGGTAAGAATACATTCACCATCACACAGCACATTACCTGTAATACCGCTGGGGTAGTATATATAGCAACTTGTACTTGCCCTAAAGTATATGTGGGACTCACTTCCAGGCCGCTTAAAATCAGAGCAAGAGAGCACTATAGAGACATCATTAATGCCTCTAAGATGGACGACCTCTCACTATTGAAGCCCATTCCTAGGCATTTTAGGAAATACCACAACTGCGATGCTACGCTCCTTTCTGTCACTGGCATCGATAAAGTTTATGTTGACACTCGAGGAGGTAATTGGAGAAAGACGCTGGCGCAGTTAGAGGCCCAATGGATCTTTAGAATGGGCTCCATCCAACCATCAGGTCTAAACGAAGTTCTCAGTTTTGCCCCTTTTTTGTAACTATTTTTTGTGACTAATTTTTGTTACTACTTTCTGCATTTTTTAGTAATTTTTTAATGTTCTTCTTTTTATTTTTAGGTATGCTTTTATTGCTTATTTAGTATCTATCTTTAACTCTTGGTTTTTATTTTTCCAGTTAGTTGACGTTTGAATTAATGGTCCTATTACGACTGCTTTATTTATTCCACGAGATCTGATGCCGTCAAGAATACCTCCACTTTCGTATCACTCTAACATGATTTGTTCTACGGGGACAGAAAAAGCTGGGCTTGCCGTATCCAGAAGGACGTATTCTTCACTATAAATTAACTCTATGGGCGTTCTTTTATGGACACCTTTTATGTTTTAACAGGTTCTTCATATATCACTATACTTGTATTTTTCTGTGGTGAGATATATATACTGCACTGTCACTTTATGCTCCAATATTGATTACATCGTATATTTTTTTATTTGTATTATTGATATTTGTAATATTGTATATATACTTTTTTATATGTCCGTATGTATATATTCTAAAACTGCTTTAACCATTAGAATATAAGGTTATAGCTCCTTATATATTGCACATTTCGTTGAACACTGATTTTGTGTTCTTTATAAGCTGTGGGCGCGTATCACTATTAATTTAGTATTGCATCTTGACTTTTTTACCCTTCTGGTTTGAGATTTTTTCTTTTTATTTCTTAGCCATTGTCCCCTAAGTTAGAATTTTTTCTGCGGCCGTCTATGATCTCTATAGATAGTGTTTGCTATCTTTTGATACCCTCTACAAGACACTCTGCGTATCTGCGGGCTTTTTCCAACTTTGATGGCAGCTCTTTGCTGTCTCTGCATTCTTTCACTATCTCTAGCGCGGTATGCGCCTGCGCAGACTTCCTACTTCTATGGTTACCGTGGAGACGTATTCTAGCCGGCACCTTTACCTCTTTCATCTTCAGCGCAGTGTGCGCTTGCGCGGGCTCCCTGCATCTGTGGTCGCTGTGGAGACGCGTCCTCTTTGGCGCCTGAACCACCCCCCGCTCTGACGCGTCGGGTGGGGGAGTGGCCAGCCGTCATGTGACGCTGATCAGCAGTGGCGACGCGCAGGAGCGCTCACGGAAGCGCCGTCATTTAACTGCGACCAATCGTAGATAGACCTCCACTATTTAAGCATCTGGCAACATACACTTAGTACACATCTACCCCCGGACGAAGCTATACGCGAAACGCGCGTCGGGTTGCTGTCTCCACCATTAGGTAACTTATTTGGCTGCTAATTTCTTTTTTTCTTTTTTACGATACCTTGCACCTTCAACTTATATGAGCTTTCATTGAGATAGGTTCTTTGTCCTCTTTCTGATCCCCATTGTTTCCGTTTAGCTGTGCACACCTTCTTCTCATCTGGTCTCCTTATAGATACTTATCTGGCACTGCATGCACTTTCTTGCAAGTATGGCTATTGCTGCAGAATGAATCACCATAATGAGACTGGTTTTATATTGCTAAGGAGTATATTCCTAGTATATAGGGTACTATTTGCAGCGCTTCATCTATTCAATCATGGTCTAATTTGGAGGATTTCTATATTTTTCTACTACGCTCTATATGGTTTTTGAGGATAATATTTGATGTAACTATTTAGCAAGCCTGTTTGCCATTTTTTATGCACAGTATACGCTACACTTATATCCAACACTACTCTATTATAGTAGTTTAATTGTGATTCTACCTAATACATTTAATATTCTGTCTTGCCCTATACTGTGCATAAACTACTAAACTTGATTAGATTTATTCAACCTACTTTTTCTGTACGGTATTTTCATATTTATGACATTATTTACCTTAATGGTGGCTACAATTTCTTTTGCATATTTTCTCTGCACCACTTTTTATGAATTTTTATATTCTGTATTAATTTTGTTATAATAAAATTTGATTATTTTATGGCTACACTGCTTCTCTTTCGCTTTTTTGGATGTTTCTGCTTTGTATATAGTTTGCACCTTCTTAAAGGTGCTCCCTACTGGTTTTACAAGTGAAAGAAGACTTTGCGAAGGTAATGCTTCTGGACATGACGCAGAAGGTCTTGCTTTCAGTGGACTTGCAGACAGAGAGAATCTGCACTATTTTCTAGAGACTTGGTTCCCTCTTAAAGGGAATGTTGACATATTGCCTTAGATAAGATTGCAACGTTAATAATGTTGGAAGTTAATAAAGTTTGATAATGTTAATAAAGATTGAGGACAGAAAAGCTTGAAGTGAACCCGTAGGGGTTAGAGATAGAGTCCTCCTGAGAACTGTAGAAAGATGGTCGGTACAATGACAGTAGGCCCAGCCAAGGAACTAGGCGGTCCTGCATTGGGGAAGTTAGAACGGAAAGAAAAGTTGAGTTAGTTATATAGCATTTTGTGGTAGGCCTTTAGTGGGTTCAGCGTATACGCCCTTAAAGGAAAAGTTAACTTATTGTTCAGAGTTTGCACTTGGTAGAATACCCGGCTGGGTACTGAGAGTTATTTATAGTCAAAATGTTATTTAAAAATATTTAACTTTTATTTTTTTGTTTGTAACGTTCAAGTGTCCTTACCTCCCATAAAGGGAAGCACCTTTTCTATTTACTTGTTCTAAGCATTTCAAAATTTTGTATGTCTTTTGCTGTATTATATTGTTGTTCTTCTTCCCAGTCCAGGAGTACTGGATTTAACCGGGGGGGAGTGCAGCGCCCCAGAGATCTGGTCTTTGCAGTATGACACTCTGCCACTAAGGGGAGTGATGGTACGTCTGATGGCACTGTAGGAATTCTCCTGACCAGGTATCACCAGAACACATTACACTTCACACTCCGGCCACTAGGGGGAGAAAAAGGCTTTATTTATTGGGCCACTCCTCACACTGGTAAAACTAGGGGCTGGGTAGGAAGTTAGTTAGAAGCTGACTGGGTTGGATTCAGGCAACATCCCGTGGCAGGGGGTGTTGCAGAGAGAAGACACAGGGGGGTCCCTGTCAGGCGTGGGAACCTGGCAGGTGCCTAGCGAACAGAACAGAACGTTACGGAACTGCGCCTGCACTACCTTGCGGCGGTATCCTAAGAAAGAGATAAGAAGGGAAGGATATTGTGGAGCAGTGTAAACGAGATCAAGCAAAAAGGAGTACCAGTAGGAGTCGTGCCGTGAGACCGAGGCAACATCCTACTGAGGCGTGTAGCCGGTGGCCGGAACACCGCGGGAGTAACTGACTTCAGGCCTTACTTCAAACTCCGCAGGACAGTTAATTATAGGTTGGCTGTCTACCTTAAATTTCCTAAGAAGACATAGGGGGCAACATTGGGAGAGGGGCGTCTCTAGGGTCCCGGAAGACCTCCAAGCCTTCCCGTCATACGGGTGCGTCCTAGCCAAAACATACCTGGGGGACGAGAAACTAGTAACATCTGGAACAAAAGAGAGAAAGAGAGAGAGCTGTAGAGAACGAACGTACGAGAACAGCAGTTGTGAGGACTATACCGAATGCTCAGCAGGGTAGGACTACAACACACAGGCGCTAGTGGTGGGCAACGATTTCCATCTGTGAGGGAAACTCTGGAAGTGCCCATCAGACCGACCTGTCTCTGATAGCCCTGTTAAACGTGCTCTGGATTGAGGATCCTGAAGTCTTCAGTAAAGAGGTAAAGAGACTGCAACCTTGTGTCCTCGTTATTGCCTGCACCTCACACCATCGCCACCTACACCACTGGGAAGCCCTGGGGACATACTTCACCTGTGGGAAGGTATACCATCCAGCTGCCATTCCATCACCCCAGCGGACCCCACAGCAGCGTCGGTCACCCTGACCGAACACCACAGGTGGCGTCACGAATCTATGACAGACTGTACCACCTTTATTGGACGCCCCTTAGCAGGGTTGCGGACCGGGTCTAGCCACCGTGACAGCCTCAAAACCGAATCAGAGAGGCCCGGTACCGAGAACTCGTGGCCCTGTGTCTGGGGGCGCTCCACAAGCAACACCGCCTGTTTACCTAACTACTATTTTGTAACAGCATCTAGCCCAGGAAATCCTTTTGGGCCGAGTAGAAGTTGGTGCTACTCAGCAGCGTACCCCACCCATGAAGCAAGCTACACCGTCTGTTTACCTAACTACTATTTTGTAACGGCATCTAGCCCAGTCAATCCTTTTGGGCCTAGTAGAATTTAGTGATACTCAGCAGCGTACCCCACCCATGAAGCAAGCTACACCGCCTGTTTACCTAACTACTATTTTGTAACGGCATCTAGCCCAGGAAATCCTTTTGGGCCTAGTAGAATTTGATGCTACTAAGCAGCGTACCCCACCCATGAAGCAAGCTACACCGCCTGTTTACCTAACTACTATTTTGTAATGGCATTTAGCCCAGGAAATCCTTTTGGGCCTAGTAGAATTTGGTGCTACTCAGCAGCGTTCCCCCCCCATGAAGCAAGCTACACTGCCTGTTTACCTAACTACTATTTTGTAACGGCATCTAGCCCAGGAAATCCTTTTGGGCCTAGTAGAATTTAGTGATACTCAGCAGCGTACCCTACCCATGAAGCAAGCTACACCGCCTGTTTACCTAACTACTATTTTGTAACGGCATCTAGTCCAGGAAATCCTTTTGGGCCTAGTAGAATTTAGTGATACTCAGCAGCTTACCCCACCCATGAAGCAAGCTACACCGCCTGTTTACCTAACTATTTTGTAACGGTATCTAGCCCAGGAAATCCTTTTGGGCCTAGTAGAATTTGGTGCTACTCAGCAGCATACCCCACCCATGAAGCAAGCTACACCGCTTGTTTACCTAACTACTATTTTGTAACGGCATCTAGCCCAGAAAATCCTTTTGGGCCTAGTAGAATTTGGTGCTACTCAGCAGCGTACCCCACCCATGAAGCAAGCTACACCGCCTGTTTACCTAACTACTATTTTGTAACGGCATCTAGCCCAGGAAATCCTTTTGGGCCGAGTAGAAGTTGGTGCTACTCAGCAGCGTACCCCACCCATGAAGCAAGCTACACCGCCTGTTTACCTAACTACTATTTTGTAACGGCATCTAGCCCAGGAAATCCTTTTGGGCCTAGTAGAATTTGGTGCTACTGAGCAGCGTACCCCACCCATGAAGCAAGCTACACCGCCTGCTTACCTAACTACTATTTTGTAATGGCATCTAGCCCAGGAAAACCTTTTGGGCCTAGTAGAATTTGGTGCTACTCAGCAGTGTACTTCACCCATGAAGCAAGCTACACCGCCTTCTTCCTTTCTCAATCTAACCCCTCGGCTCTGGGGTGTCCACTCTCTCTAGCTCTCTCCTTTTCACAGGTCAACTACCGCGTGTTTTCACACTGTGGAGAATCTTTTGGGCCCAGGTATAAGAAGTCGTCGAGGTAATGGATAATATGTGCCGCCTTACAAACGTCCATGATGACACATTCGAGGAAGCAACTAAACGCCTCAAATAGTGAGCAGGATATGGAGCACCCCATGGGCAAACAGCGATCTATGTAGTATGCTCTTTCACAGAGGCAGCCCAATGGGAGGACACTATTCGGAGGCACAGGTAGTAACCGGAGCGCCCCCTCAATGTCTGTTTTGGCCATTAGGGTGCCCCTTACCAACTTCTTGACCCGCCTGATTGCCTCGTCAAAGAAGGTACAGTACATAGTACTGCACTTGGTTCCGCGTCGATGTTGTCGTTTACTGATCTGCCCCTTGGATATGACAAATGGTGGATTAGTCTGAATGTGTTGGGTTCATTTTTTGGCACAACTCCCAACGGGGGTACCCAGGGCCGTCTCCAGGTTTTTGAGGGCCCCGGGCGAAAGAGTCTCAGTGGTCCCCCCCCCTTCCCTTTAACACATACCACGATTCATGATGCCCAGATACAGCAGAGAAATATAGCTATAGTACAATGCCAGATTTCACTTCTTACATGAGTGATAGCTATTGTAAATTCCACAGTTTATATATACAGGACACGAGGAGTGGTACTGTGCAATGTATATATACAGGACAGGAGGAGCGGTGCAGTGCAGTGTATATATACAGGGGATTGGTACTGTGCAGTGTATATATACAGGACAGGATAAGTGGTACTGTGCAGTGTATATATACAGGACAGGAGGAGTGGTACTGTGCAGTGTATATATACAGGACAGGAGGAGTGGTGCAGTGCAGTGTATATATATATAGGGCAGTGGTACTGTGCAGTGTATAAATACAGGGGATTGGTACTGTGCAGTGTACATATACAGGGCAGTGGTACTGTGTAGTGTATATATACAGGGCAGTGGTACTGTGCAGTGTATATATACAGGGGAGTGGTGCAGTGCAGTGTATATATACAGGGCAGTGGTACTGTGCAGTGTATATATACAGGGCAGTGGTACTGTGCAGTGTATATATACAGGGCAGTGGTACAGTGCAGTGTATATATACAGGGGAGTGGTACTCTGCAGTGTATATATACAGGGGAGTGGTACTGTGCAGTGTATATATACAGGGCAGTGGTACTGTGCAGTGTATATATTTCAACAGCCGCCCAGCCCAGGCCCCCGGCACCTGTCCTGTATATATATTATATATACTGTCATACAGGCTGTATAAATACAGTATATACATATACAGGACAGGTGCTGGGGGCCGGGGCGGCTGCTGAAGTATATAATATACAGTATATCAGCTGCGGCCGCCCCAGGTCACCCAGACTGTCAGAATACAGCGTTACATCGCACTCACTCAGGGCGGGTAGGAGCTCCTCCGGAATCTGCCTGTCCTGCCTAGTTCAGCAGTCAGTGATTGCAGCCAGCAAGGGGCAGGAGAGCAGAGCAGGAGAACGTGCTCTCTCCGCCCACAAACAATGTCACGCTGGCTACATTTTTAACCCCTATGTGCCTGGCCCTGCACTGACTGAGAAGATGCTTGTTCCAGCGCAAATTGAACGGCCAGATGGATCTCTATGACAGCGTGAGTGGGCCCCCCTCCCCGTCTCGCCAGGGCCCCGGCACTTGTCCGGGTACGCCAAGTGCTGACGCCGGCCCTGGGGGTACCACTACGTCTTCTAAGGAAAGTGTTCTGAATGGACCCGCCGCCATTCTACCAAAAGATATTTTTTTTGTTTTGTCAAGACGTCTGGGTGGAGTGATTTTAGATTTTTACTCCAGCCTTTCTTGATTTTAGAAGGGCATGACATGCCTATATCTGTGTCTCCTCCTCCTTTTACTCCTCCACCTCTTTCCTTTTCGCATGACTATATGTAGTTGTGACTTTTCCATGTGTTTGTTGTGTCTTCTGAGCAGTTTGTCAGCTTTTGGACACCTTTTAAGGTGTTTTCTATGTGTTTTCCATGTGTTTGTATGTGTTTGTGTTTGCCTGCCATTGGTTTCAATGGGGTTCGACGGTGTTCGTCGAACGTTTGACGAACAGTTCGGCGAACACCTCCCTGTTCGACGAATTGAACCGAACCCGAACACTAGGGAGGTGGCTCAACACTACTAAAAATATCTGCCTCCAGCCACCCCAGAAGAGGCACATAAAAGAGAAGATAGTATTCTGCTACAGATGGATCTGGATAGGTTGGAAACTTGGGCTGAAAGGTGGCAGATGAGGTTTAACAATGATAAATGTACGGTTATACACATGGGAAGAAGGAATCAATATCACCATTACACACTGAATGGGAAACCACTGGGTAAATCTGACAGGGAGAAGGACTTGGGGATCCTAGTTAATGATAAACTTACCTGGAGCAGCCAGTGCCAGGCAGCAGCTGCCAAGGCAAACAGGATCATGGGGTGCATTAAAAGAGGTCTGGATACACATGATGAGAGCATTATACTGCCTCTGTACAAATCCCTAGTTAGACCGCACATGGAGTACTGTGTCCAGTTTTGGGCACCGGTGCTCAGGAAGGATATAATGGAACTAGAGAGAGTACAAAGGAGGGCAACAAAATTAATAAAGAGGATGGGAGAACTACAATACCCAGATAGATTAGCGAAATTAGGATTATTTAGTCTAGAAAAAAGACGACTGAGGGGCGATCTAATAACCATGTATAAGTATATAAGGGGACAATACAAATATCTCGCTGAGGATTTGTTTATAATAAGGAAGGTGACGGGCACAAGGGGGCATTCTTTGCGTCTGGAGGAGAGAAGGTTTTTTCCACCAACATAGAAGAGGATTCTTTACTGTTAGGGCAGTGAGAATCTGGAATTGCTTGCCTGAGGAGGTGGTGATGGCGAACTCAGTCGAGGGGTTCAAGAGAGGCCTGGATGTCTTCCTGGAGCAGAACAATATTGTATCATACAATTATTAGGTTCTGTAGAAGGACGTAAATCTGGGGATTTATTATGATGGAATATAGGCTGAACTGGATGGACAAATGTCTTTTTTCGGCCTTACTAACTATGTTACTATGTTACTATGTAATATGTGCCTATTCTGGCACTTGGCCACTCTCTTCCCACTCCCGAGTAGCAGTGGGATATGGGGTAATAAAGGGTTAATGTCACCTTGCTATTGTAAGGTGACATTAAGCCAGGTTAATAATGGAGAGGCGTCAATAAGACACCTATCCATTATTAATCCAATAGAAGTAAATGGTTAATAAAACACACACACACATTAGGAAAAAATTATTTTAATGAAATAAAGACACAGGGTGTTGTAATAGTTTATTAAGCGCTCAATCAAATTGAAGACCCTTGTCACCTGAAGCAAAGTTAAAATAAAAAATAATATCCCATACATCTCCGCATTACAGTAAAGTCCCACGATGTAAATCCATCAGAAGGGGTTAAGTAATTTTACAAGCAGGAGCTCTGCTAATGCAGCCGCCCCTGCCTGTAAAAACTAAGGAATGAATAGGAAGCAGGGGAACGTAGCTACCTAGACTTGCGGTGCTGCGCCCTCTGCTGGCATAACCTCAGATGAACTCGAGCGTGAGAAAAGATTCAGAAAAATTCCCACGCTGGAGTTCATATGAGTTTTTGCCAGCAGGGGAGGCAGCACCGCAAGTCTAGGTAGCTATGTTCCCCTGCTTCCCATTCATTCCCCAGTTTTTACAGGTACGGGCGGCTGCATTAGTAGAGCTCCTGCTTGTAAAATTACTTAACCCCTTCTGATGGATTTACATCGTGGGACTTTACTGTAACGCGGAGAGGTATGGGATATTGTTGTTTTTTTATTTTAACTTTGTTTCAGGTGACAAGGGTCTTCAATTGGATTGAGCGTTTAATAAACTATTACAACACTCTGTGTCTTTATTTCATTAAAATAATTTTTTTCTAATATGTATGTGTTTTATTAACCATTTACTACTATTGGATTAATAATGGATAGGTGTCTTATTGACACCTCTCCATTATTAACCTCACTTACGAACACGCATCCGGCGGCCCTGCGTTAACCCCTTTACCCCCAAGGGTGGTTTGCACGTTAATGACTGGGCCAATTTTTACAATTCTGACCACTGTCCCTTTATGAGGTTATAACTCTGGAACGCTTCAACGGATCCCAGTGAATCTGACATTGTTTTCTTGTGACATATTGTACTTCATGACAATGGTAAAAATTCTTTGATAGTACCTGCGTTTATTTGTGAAAAAAACGGAAATTTGGCGAAAATTATGAAAATTTCGCAATTTTCCAACTTTGAATTTTTATGCAATTAAATCACAGAGATATGTCACACAAAATACTTAATAAGTAACATTTCCCACATGCCTACTTTACATCAGCACAATTTTGGAACCAAAATTTTTTTTGTTAGGGAGTTATAAGGATGAAAAGTTGACCAGCAATTTCTCATTTCTACAACACCATTTTTTTTAGGGACCACATCTCATTTGAAGTCATTTTGAGGGGTCTATATGATAGAAAATACCCAAGTGTGACACCATTCTAAAAACTACACCCCTCAAGGTGCTCAAAACCACATTCAAGAAGTTTATTAACCCTTCTGGTGCTTCACAGGAATTTTTTGAATGTTTAAATAAAAATGAACATTTAACTTTTTTTCACAAAAAAATTAATTCAGCTCCAATTTGTTTTATTTTACCAAGGGTAACAGGAGAAAATGGACCCCAAACATTGTTGTACAATTTGTCCTGAGTACGCCAATACCCCACATGTGGGGGTAAACCACTGTTTGGGCGCATGGCACAGCTCGGAAGCGAAGGAGCGCCATTTGACTTTTCAATGCAAAATTGACTGGAATTGAGATGTGACGCCATGTTTCGTTTGGAGAGCCCCTGATGTGCCTAAACATTGAAACCCCCCACAAGTGACACCATTTTGGAAAGTGGACCCCCTAAGGAACTTATCTAGAGGTGTGGTGAGCACTTTGACCCACCGAGTGCTTCACAGAAGTTTATAATGTAGAACCGTAAAAATAAAAAATCATATTTTTTCACAAAAATTATCTTTTCGCCCCCAATTTTTTATTTTTCCAAGGGTAAGAGAAGAAATTGGACCCCAAAAGTTGTTGTACAATTTGTCCTGAGTACACTGATACCCCATATGTGTGGGTAAACCACTGTTTGGGCGGATGGGAGAGCTCGGAAGGGAAGGAGCGCCGTTTGACTTTTCAATGCAAAATTGACAGGAATTGAGATGAGACGCCATGTTGCGTTTGGAGAGCCACTGATGTGCCTAAACATTGAAACCCCCCACAAGTGACTCCATTATGGAAAGTAGACCCCCTAAGGAACTTATCTAGAGGTGTGGTGAGCACTTTGACCCACCAAGTGCTTCACAGAAGTTTATAATGCAGAACCGTAAAAATAAAAAATCATATTTTTTCACAAAAATTATCTTTTCGCCCCCAATTTTTTATTTTCCCAAGGGTAAGAGAAGAAATTGGACCCCAAAAGTTGTTGTACAATTTGTCCTGAGTACGCTGATACCCAATATGTGGGGGTAAACCACTGTTTGGGCGGATGGGAGAGCTCGGAAGGGAAGGAGCGCCGTTTGACTTTTCAATGCAAAATTGACAGGAATTGAGATGAGACGCCATGTTGCATTTGCAGAGCCCCTAATGTACCTAAATAGTAGAAACCCCTCACAAGTGACACCATTTTGGAAAGTAGACCCCCTAAGGAACTTATCTAGATGTGTGGTGAGCGCTTTGACCCACCAAGGGCATCACAGAAGTTTATAATGGAGAGCCGTAAAAATAAAACAAAAATTTTTTCCCACAAAAATTATTTTTTAGCCCCCAGTTTTGTATTTTCCCGAGGGTAGCAGGAGAAATTGGACCCCAAAATTTGTTGTCCAATTTGTCCTGAGTGCGCTGATACCCCATATGTGGGGGGAACCACTGTTTGGGCACATCGGAGGGCTCGGAAGGGAAGGAGCTCCATTTGGAATGCAGACTTAGATGGAATGGTCTGCAGGTGTCACATTGCATTTGCAGAGCCCCTAATGTACCTAAACAGTAGAAACCCCCCACAAGTGACACCAATTTGGAAACTAGACCCCCTAAGGAACTCATCTAGATGTGTTGTGAGAACTTTGAACCCCCAAGTGTTTCACTACAGTTTATAACGCAGAGCCGTAAAAATAAAAAATCTTTTTTTTTTCCCACAAAAATTATTTTTTAGCCCCCAGTTTTGTATTTTCCCAAGGGTAACAGGAGAAATTGGACCCCAACAGTTGTTGTCCTATTTGTCCTGAGTACGCTGATACCCCATATGTTGGGGTAAACCCCTGTTTGGGCACACGGGAGAGCTCGGAAGGGAAGAAGCACTGTTTTACTTTTTCAACGAAGAATTGGCTGGAATTGAGATCGGACGCCATGTCGCGTTTGGCGAGCCCCTGATGTGCCTAAACAGTGGAAACCCCCAAATTATAACTGAAACCCTAATCCAAACACACCCCTAACCCTAATTCCAATGGTAACCTTAACCACACCTCTAACCCTGACACACCCCTAACCCTAATCCCAACCCTATTCCCAACTGTAAATGTAATCTAAACCCTAACTGTAACTTTAGCCCCAACCCAAACTGTAGCCCTAGCCCTAACCCTAACCCTAGCCCTAACCCTAACCCTAGCCCTAACCCTAGCCCTAACTCTAGCCCTAACCCTAGCCCTAACCCTAACCCTAGCCCTAACCCTAGCCCTAGCCCTAACCCTAGCCCTAACCCTAACCCTAACCCTAACCCTAGCCCTAACCCTAGCCCTAGCCCTAACCCTAGCCCTAACCCCAGCCCTAGCCCTAATGGGAAAATGGAAATAAATACATTTTTTTAATTTTTCCCTAACTAAGGAGGTGATGAAGGGGGGTTTGATTTACTTTTATAGTGGGTTTTTTAGCGGATTTTTATGATTGGCAGCCGTCACACACTGAAAGACGCTTTTTATTGCAAAAAATATTATTTGCATTACCACATTTTGAGAGCTATAATTTTTCCATATTTTGGTCCACAGAGTCATGTGAGGTCTTGTTTTTTGCGGGACGAGTTGACGTTTTTATTGGTAACATTTTCGGGCACGTGACATTTTTTGATCGCTTTTTATTCCGATTTTTGTGAGGCAGAATGACCAAAAACCAGATATTCATGAATTTCTTTTGGGGGAGGCGTTTATACCGTTCCCGTTTGGTAAAATTGACAAAGCAGTTTTATTCTTCGGGTCAGTAGGATTACAGCGACACCTCATTTATTATGTTTTGGCGCTTTTATACGATAAAAACTATTTTATAGAAAAAATAATTATTTTTGCATCGCTTTATTCTCAGGACTATAACTTTTTTATTTTTTTGCTGATGATGCTGTATGGCGGCTCGTGTTTTGCGGGACAAGATGACGCTTTCAGCGGTACCATGGTTATTTATATGTGTCTTTTTGATTGCGTGTTATTCCACTTTTTGTTTGGCGGTATGATAATAAAGCGTTGTTTTTTGCCTCGTTTTTTTTTTTTTTCTTACGGTGTTTACTGAAGGGGTTAACTAGTGGCCCAGTTTTATAGGCCGGGCCGTTACGGACGCGGCGATACTAAATATATGTACTTTTATTGTTTTTTTTTATTTATTTAGATAAAGAAATGTAGTTATGGGAATAACATGGACAAAACAGAATTCATCATCTTTCCCCCATCTCACGCGACCCCCCCAACGAACCTATCCATTTCAGTAAATGGCTGCCCACTCTCCCCAGTCCCACAAGCTCGCTGCCTCGGGGTAATCCTTGACGCTGATCTCTCCTTCAAACCACATATCCAAGCCCTTTCCACTTCCTGCCGACTTCAACTGAAAAATATTTCACGAATCCGTTCATTCCTCAACCATGAATCTGCAAAAACCCTAGTCCATGCCCTCATCATCTCTCGCCTTGACTACTGCAACCTCCTGCTCTGTGGCCTCCCCTCTAACACTCTCGCACCCCTCCAATCTATTCTAAACTCTGCTGCCCGACTAATCCACCTGTCCCCCGCTATTCCCCGGCCTCTCCCCTCTGTCAATCCCTTCACTGGCTCCCCATTGCCCAGAGACTCCACTACAAAACCCTAACCATGACGTACAAAGCCATCCACAACCTGTCTCCTCCATACATCTGTGACCTCGTCTCCCGGTACTTACCTACCCGCAACCTCCGATCCTCACAAGATCTCCTACTCTACTCCCCTCTTATCTCCTCTTCCCACAATCGTATACAAGATTTCTCTCGCGTATCACCCCTACTCTGGAACCCTCTACCACAACACATCAGACTCTCGCCTACCATCGAAACCTTCAAAAAGAACCTGAAGACCCACCTCTTCAGACAAGCCTACAACCTGCAGTTACCACCGATCGACCAAACCGCTGCATGACCATCTCTACCCTCACCTACTGTATTCTCACCCATCCCTTGTAGATTGTGAACCTTCGCGGGCAGGGTCCTCATTCCTCCTGTACCAGTTATGACTTGTATTGTTTAAGATTATTGTACTTGTTTTCATTATGTATACCCCTCCTCACATGTAAAGCGCCATGGAACAAATGGCGCTATAACAATAAATAATAATAATAATAATTTTTTTTTTTTTTTTCATTATTTAGGAATTTTTTTTTTTTTTTTTTTTTTTACACATTTGGAAAAATTTTTTTTTATCTTTTTTACTTTGTCCCAGGGGGGGACATCACAGATCGGTGATCTGACAGTGTGCACAGCACTCTGTCAGATCACTGATCTCACTTAGAGCAGTGCAGGCTTCACAGTGCCTGCTCTGACCAGGCTCTGTGAAGCCACCTCCCTCCCTGCAGGACCCGGATCCACGGCCATCTTGGATCCGGGTCTGGAGCAGGCAGGGAGGGAGGTAAGACCCTCGCAGCAACGCGATCACATCGCGTTGCTGCGGGGGGCTCAGGGAAGCCCGCAGGGAGCCCCCTCCCTGCGCGATGCTTCCCTGCACCACTGGCACATCACGATCATCTTTGATCGCGGTGTGCCAGGGGTTAATGTGCCGGGGGCAGTCCGTGACCGCTCCTGGCACATAGGCAGCTGACACCCGGCCGCGATCGGCCGCGCTCCCCCCGTGAGCGCCGCCGGTCGCGCTGGACGTACTATCCCGTCCGTGGTCATAGGGGCCCACCCCACCTCGACGGGATAGTACGTCCGATGTCAGAAAGGGGTTAACAGACATGCGGCGTGTCTTTTTAGACCGCAGCATGTCTGTTTACCTTGCAGCGATGCTCCATCGCCGCAAGGTAAATCACAGGGCCCTATGTATGGGGTGCGGAGATTCCGGATGTATTCAATGAACACATCCGGAATCACCGCGCGTACAGAAGGGGCGACGCTTTGGGTGGAGTGGGTTTTCCGTTCTGTCCAAAGCACCGTGATTACGGACCGTGGACACATACCCTTAGGGCATATTTCCACGGTCAGGAAAGCGTCAGGATTAGCTGCGGATTGGACGCTGCGTACAGCTGCAGCGTCCAATCCGCAGAATCCAGAAGTTACAGCATAGTGGAGGGGATTTTATGAAATCCCATCTCCACTACGCATGCAGGGCCACATCCATTTATCTTGCGGAGACGCTCCGTCTCCACAAGATAAATAACACAGTCTATGAATAGGATGCAGTGATTCCAGATGTGTTCAATGAACACATCTGGAATCACCGCGTGTTCAACAGGGTTGGGGCTTTGGGCAGAGCAGGGTATCCATTGTGTCCAAAGCATAGGGAATCCTGACCGTGGAAACATACTTTTAGGGTATGTTTCCACGGTCAGGAATGGCTCAGTATTTGCTCAGGATTTGACGCAGGTAAAATCTGCATCTGAGGTCACTGGCAGGTCACCTGCATTTTTTATGCTTTTTTTTAATGCGGATTTTCATGCGTTTTTTTCAAGCGGATTTGTATCTGTTTTGTAAGCTAAATAAAGATATACAAAAAAAAAGAATTGTGATGTAATTTCCTTGTCCAACCTCTTCTTTTACATACTCCATTGATGAATAATGTTTACACACAGATAGATAGATAAATAGATAGATAGATAGATAGATAGATAGATAGATAGATAGATAGATAGATAGATAGATGGATGGATAGATATAGCTATAGATAGATCTATCTATCTATCTACCTACTACATGCAAGGTTTTAGCATATGCCTATGGAAGGTTTACTGCACCTGGACTCTTTTTTTATTAAATGTGATGCTCTGTTTTCTTATTGCTTGTATCTATGTATCTACCTATCTATAGATCTATCTATCTATCTATCTATCGCAAAAAAGTGAGAGCAGCACAGAAAAGAAAAACAAAAATAAGGGTGCAGGGCCCCTCAGGCATGTACCAAACCTTGTCACAGAAGTCCAAAAATCAGAGGCAGCACACCATTCTGGATAAGGTTATGAAGGTATTCAAATTTAATAGCCGATAATGGCAACGTTTCGGCCCGTGGAGCTATCTATCTATCTATCTATCTATCTATCTATATATCTATCTATCTATCTATCTATCTAGGCTCGGACTGGCCCACCAGAGAACCGGAGGATTCTCCGGTGGGCCCAGGCACTGACACCTGCTGGCATACTGGCCAGCAGCTGCCTAGGGCCCCCACTGCTTCAAGGGCTCCCACTGCTTCAGGGGCCCCCTGCTAGTGGCTTTGGGGCCCCTGAGTCAAGGGGGCCCACCCTGTGCCAGCCTAGCAGCAGCTGGAGACAGGATCCTGTGCCCGCTGCTAAAGCAAAATGAATATTCATGCTTCTCCACGCCCCTACGGGCGTGAATACCATTTCTCTTAAATAGCAGGCAGAGTTAGCCACAGGCTGCAGCTAACACTACCCGCATGTAAAGCCCCACCACCGCACCACACACACTCACACAAAAAGCACTGCACCACATACACACACATGCAGGCACACAGAGCAGCACATCCCTGCTTCCTTTCTGGGTGACGTCTTCATAGGCCCAGCTGGGTGATATCATCATCTAGCGCGCTGTCTCAGACAGAAAGCTGCCGGCAAGGAAGAGGCTACCGGGATGTGCTGCTGCTGTGGGGAGGTGAGCTGTGCTTTGTGTCTGTGTGCCTGCGTGTGGGTATGTGGTGCAGCGCTTTGTGTGTGAGTGTGAGAGAGTGATGTGGTGTGTGTGTGTGTGTGTGTGTGGTGGGGAAGGACAATTATATTGGTGGGGGGAGGCAATGATGCAGGTGATGGGCAATGATGGTGGTGGGGGAGACAATGATGGAGGTGATGGGCAATGATGATGGTGGGGGGAGGCAATGATGGAAGTGATGGGCAATGATGGTGGGGGAGGCAATGATGGCGGTGATAGGCAATGATGGTGGTGATGGGCAATGATGGTGGGGGGATGCAATGATGGAGGTGATTAGGCAATGATTGTGGGGTGAGGCAATAATGGAGGTGATTAGGCAATGATGGAGGCGATGGGCAATGATGGTGGGGGAGGCAATGATGGAGGTGATGAGCAATGATGGTGATTAGGCAATGATGGTGGGGGAGGCAATGATGGAGGTTATGGCCAATGATGGTGGTGGGGGAAGCAATGATGGAGGTGATGGGCAATGATGGTAGTGGAGGCAATGATGGAGGTGATGGGCAATGATGGTGGGGGAGGCAATGATGGAGGTGATGGGCAATGATGGTGAGGGGAGGCAATGATGGAAGTGATGGGCAATGATGGTGGGAGAGGCAATGATGGCGGTGATAGGCAATGATGGTGGTGATGGGCAATGATGGTGGGGGGACGCAATGATGGAGGTGATTAGGCAATGATTGTGGGGTGAGGCAATAATGGAGGTGATTGGGCAATGATGGAGACAATGGGCAATGATGGTGGGGGAGGCAATGATGGAGGTGATGAGCAATGATGGTGATTAGGCAATGATGGTGGGGGAGGTAATGATGGAGGTGATGGGCAATGATGGTGGTGGGGCAGGCAATGATGGAGGTGATGGGCAATGATGGTAGTGGGGGGAGGCAATGATGGAGGTGATGAAATGGACAATGATGGTGGTGGGGGAGGAGGCAGTGATGGAGGTGGTGGAATGGGCAGTGATGGGGTGGTGGGGGAGAAGGCAATGATGGAGGTGGTAATGAGGACAATGATGGGGGTGGAGAGAGGCTGCATTATACTTTATGGGGGGCTACATTATATTATGTGGGGGGACTGCATTATTCTCAGGGGACTACATTATATTCTGGGGGCTACATCATACTATATGAGGGGGCTACAGTATACTTTATGGGGGGGATCCGTTATATTCTGTGGTGGGGCTGCATTATTCTCTCGGGACTACATTATATTCTCGGGGCTACATATTGCTATATGAGGGGGCTACAGTATACTCTATGGGGGCTACATTATATTCTGTGGGGGGACTGCATTATTATCTCAGGGGACTACATTTGTTATGATCTGGTGGCCTAGGAGCAGCATGAGACGGACTCTGGAGAAGGTGGTCCCTGTACTGACCGCAAACCCTGAACCTAGCAGCGCAACTAGAAGTAGCCATGGGGGGTACCTAACTGTTATGACCTGGTGGTTAGGAGCACCCGGAATGACCTGATAGTTAAACCTCATACAGGACGAGCTCTGGGATGTGGGAGCTCTGCTGACCGCAAGCCCTAATCCTATCACACACACTAAAAATAGCCGTGGAGCGCTCCTGACCAGACCTAGGCGCCTCGTCACAGCCTAAGAACTATCTAGCCCTAGAGATAGAAAATAAAGCCTACCTTGCCTCAGAGAAATTCCCCAAAGATAAAGGAAGCCCCCCACATATATTGAATGTGAGTAATGATGAAAGTCACAAACGCAGAAATGAAACAAGTTTCAGCAAAGGGAGGCCAGACTTACTAAATAGACAGAGGATAGGAAAGGTAAACCTACAAAAGACCACGCAGAGTGTGCAAAAAGGACCTCCGCACCGACTCACGGTGCGGAGGGGCCACTCTGCATCCCAGAGCTTCCAGAGCTAGCAAGACAAAATCATGATAACCAGCTGGACAAGAAAACAGTGAACAAATAAAGACAATCAGGAACTTAGCTTCTGCAGGAGAAGGCGGGTCACCAGAGAGATCCAGGAGCGAACTGAAGCAATGCGAAAAACATTGACAGCTGGCATGGAGTAACGATCTGAGAGGAGTTAAATAGAGCAGCTAACCAAAGGATAAACCACGTCACCTGTGTAAGGAACCTCAGAAGCAGCAGCTTCACTCATAGCCACCAGAGGGAGCCCATAGACAGAACTCGCCGAAGTACCATTCACGACCACAGGAGGGAGCTTGACAACAGAATTCACAACAGTACCCCCCCTTGAGGAGGGGTCACCGAACCCTCACCAGAGCCCCCAGGCCGATCAGGATGAGCCAAATGAAAGGCACGAACAAGATCAGCAGCATGAACATCAGAGGCAAAAACCCATGAATTATCTTCCTGACCATAACCCTTCCACTTGACCAGGTACTGGAGTTTCCGTCTCGAAACACGAGAATCCAAAATCTTCTCCACCACATACTCCAACTCCCCCTCGACCAACACCGGGGCAGGAGGATCAACGGAGGGAACCATAGGCGCCACGTATCTCCGCAACAACGACCTATGGAACACATTATGGATGGCAAAAGAAGCTGGAAGGTCCAAACGAAATGACACAGGATTAAGAACTTCAGAAATCTTATATGGCCCAATGAAACGAGGCTTAAACTTAGGAGAGGAAACCTTCATAGGAACGTGACGAGATGACAACCAAACCAAATCCCCAACATGAAGTCGGGGACCAACACAACGCCGGCGGTTAGCGAAACGTTGAGCCTTCTCCTGGGACAATGTCAAATTATCCACCACATGAGTCCAAATCTGCTGCAACCTGTCCACCACCGCATCCACACCAGGACAGTCCGAAGGCTTAACCTGCCCTGAAGAAAAACGAGGATGGAAACCAGAATTACAGAAAAACGGAGAAACTAAAGTAGCCGAGCTGGCCCGATTATTAAGGGCGAACTCAGCCACAGGCAAGAAGGACACCCAATCATCCTGATCAGCAGAAACAAAGCATCTCAGATATGTCTCCAAAGTCTGATTAGTTCGTATGGTTTGGCCATTAGTCTGAGGATGGAAAGCCGAAGAAAAAGACAAATCAATGCCCATCTTAGCGCAAAAGGACCGCCAAAACCTCGAAACAAACTGGGAACCTCTGTCCGAGACGATGTTCTCTGGAATGCCATGCAAACGAACCACATGCTGGAAAAACAAAGGCACCAAATCAGAGGAGGAAGGCAATTTAGATAAGGGTACCAAATGGACCATCTTAGAGAAGCGATCACAAACCATCCAAATGACCGACATCTTTTGAGAAACAGGGAGATCAGAAATAAAATCCATGGAAATATGCGTCCAGGGCCTCTTCGGGATCGGCAAGGGCAAAAGCAACCCACTGGCACGAGAACAGCAGGGCTTAGCCCGAGCACAAGTCCCACAGGACTGCACAAAAGAACGCACATCCCGTGACAAAGAAGGCCACCCAAAGGATCTAGCCACCAAATCTCTGGTACCAAAGATTCCAGGATGACCAGCCAACACTGAACAATGAATCTCAGAGATAACTCTACTCGTCCATCTATCAGGGACAAACAGTTTCTCCGTAGGACAACGGTCAGGTCTATCAGCCTGAAACTTTTGCAGCACACGCCGCAAATCAGGGGAAATGGCAGACAAAATTACCCCTTCTTTAAGAATACCTGCCGGCTCCGGAACACCCGGAGAGTCAGGCACAAAACTCCTCGACAGGGCGTCAGCCTTCACATTCTTAGATCCCGAAAGGTATGAAACCACAAAATCAAAAAGGGGGAAAAAGAGCGACCAACGAGCCTGTCTAGGATTCAACCGTTTGGCAGACTCGAGATAAGTCAAATTCTTGTGATCCGTCAAGACCACCACGCGATGTTTAGCTCCTTCAAGCCAATGTCGCCACTCCTCAAATGCCCACTTCATGGCCAACAACTCCCGATTGCCCACATCATAATTGCGCTCAGCAGGCGAGAATTTTCTAGAAAAGAAGGCACAGGGTTTCATCACCGAGCCATCAGAACTTCTTTGCGACAAAACAGCCCCTGCTTCAATCTCAGAAGCATCAACCTCAATCTGAAAAGGGAGCGAAACATCTGGCTGGCACAACACAGGGGCAGAAGCAAAACGACGCTTCAACTCCTGAAAAGCCTCTACAGCCGCAGAGGACCAATTGACCACATCAGCACCTTTCTTGGTCAAATCAGTCAACGGTTTAGCAATACTGGAAAAATTAGCGATGAAGCGACGATAAAAATTAGCAAAGCCCAGGAATTTCTGCAAGCTCTTCACAGATGTCAGCTGAGTCCAATCGTAAATGGCCTGAACTTTAACAGGGTCCATCTCGATAGTAGAAGGGGAAAAAATGAAACCCAAAAATGAAATCTTCTGAACTCCAAAGAGACACTTTGACCCCTTCACAAACAAGGAATTCGCAAAAAGGACCTGGAACACCATTCTGACCTGCTTCACATGAGACTCCCAATCATCCGAAAAGACCAAAATGTCATCCAAATATACAATCATGAATCTATCCAGGTACTCTCGGAAGATGTCATGCATAAAGGACTGAAACACAGATGGAGCATTAGAAAGCCCGAATGGCATAACCAGGTACTCAAAATGGCCCTCGGGCGTATTAAATGCCGTTTTCCATTCATCACCCTGTTTAATTCGCACAAGATTATACGCACCACGAAGATCTATCTTGGTGAACCAACTAGCCCCCTTAATCCGAGCAAATAAATCAGACAGCAGCGGCAAAGGATACTGAAATTTGACTGTGATTTTATTAAGAAGGCGGTAATCAATACAAGGTCTCAAAGAACCATCCTTCTTGGCCCAAAAAAAACCCCCTGCTCCCAATGGTGACGACGACGGACGAATATGACCCTTCTCCAAGGATTCCTTTATATAACTCCGCATAGCGGCGTGCTCTGGCACAGATAAATTAAACAGACGGCCCTTAGGAAACTTACTACCAGGAATGAAATTAATAGCACAGTCGCAATCCCTATGAGGAGGTAGGGCACCAGATTTAGGCTCTTCAAATACATCCCGGTAATCTGATAAGAACTCAGGGACTTCAGAAGGTGTGGAAGGCGAAATTGACAGCAATGGAACATCACCATGTACCCCCTGACAACCCCAGCTGGACACAGACATAGATTTCCAATCCAAAACTGGATTATGGACCTGTAGCCATGGCAACCCCAAAACGACCACATCATGCAGATTATGCAACACCAAAAAGCGAATATCCTCCTGATGTGCAGGAGCCATGCACATGGTCAATTGAGTCCAGTACTGAGGCTTATTCTTGGCCAAAGGCGTAGCATCAATTCCTCTCAATGGAATAGGATACTGCAAGGGCTCCAAGAAAAAACCACAGCGCCTGGCAAACTCCAAGTCCATCAGATTCAGGGCAGCGCCTGAATCCACAAATGCCATTACAGAATAGGACGACAGAGAGCAAATTAGAGTAACAGACAAAAGAAATTTAGACTGTACCGTACCAATGATGGCAGACCTAGCGAACCGCTTAGTGCGCTTAGGACAATCGGAGATAGCATGAGTGGATTCACCACAGTAAAAACACAGCCCGTTCCGACGTCTGTGTTCTTGCCGTTCAGCTCTCGTCAAAGTCCTATCACACTGCATAGGCTCAGGCCTATGCTCAGAGAATACCGCCAGATGGTGCACAGCTTTGTGCTCACGCATGCGCCGATCGATCTGAATGGCCAAAAACATAGACTCATTCAGACCAGCAGGCATGGAAAATCCCACCATGACATCCTTAAGGGCTTCAGAAAGACCCTTTCTGAAAATTGCCGCCAGGGCACATTCATTCCACTGAGTAAGCACAGACCACTTTCTAAACTTCTGACAGTACACCTCCGCTTCATCCTGACCCTGACACAAAGCCAGCAAGATTTTCTCTGCCTGATCCACTGAATTTGGTTCATCATAAAGCAATCCAAGCGCCAGAAAAAACGCATCAACATCACGCAATGCAGGATCTCCTGGCGCAAGGGAAAATGCCCAGTCTTGAGGGTCACCACGCAACAAAGAAATAATGATTTTTACCTGTTGAACGGGGTCACCAGAGGAGCGGGGTTTCAAAGCTAGAAACAGTTTACAATTATTTTTGAAATTCAAGAACCTAGATCTATCCCCAGAAAATAAGTCAGGAATAGGAATTCTAGGCTCTAACATAGGATTCTGAACCACAAAATCTTGAATGTTTTGTACCCTTTCAGTGAGATGATCCACACTAGAGGACAGAGCTTGAATGTCCATATCTACACCTGTGTCCTGAACCACCCAAAGGTCTAGGGGAAAAGAAAGACAAAACACAGTGCAAAGAAAAAAAAATGGTCTCAGAAGTTCTCTTATCCCTCTATTGAGATGCATTAATACTTTGGGCCAGCTGTACTGTTATGACCTGGTGGTTAGGAGCACCCGGAATGACCTGATAGTTAAACCTCATACAGGACGAGCTCTGGGATGTGGGAGCTCTGCTGACCACAAGCCCTAATCCTATCACACACACTAAAAATAGCCGTGGAGCGCTCCTGACCAGACCTAGGCGCCTCGTCACAGCCTAAGAACTATCTAGCCCTAGAGATAGAAAATAAAGCCTACCTTGCCTCAGAGAAATTCCCCAAAGATAAAGGAAGCCCCCCACATATATTGAATGTGAGTAATGATGAAAGTCACAAACGCAGAAATGAAACAAGTTTCAGCAAAGGGAGGCCAGACTTACTAAATAGACAGAGGATAGGAAAGGTAAACCTACAAAAGACCACGCAGAGTGTGCAAAAAGGACCTCCGCACCGACTCACGGTGCGGAGGGGCCACTCTGCATCCCAGAGCTTCCAGCTAGCAAGACAAAATCATGATAACCAGCTAGACAAGAAAACAGTGAACAAATAAAGACAATCAGGAACTTAGCTTCTGCAGGAGAAGGCGGGTCACCAGAGAGATCCAGGAGCGAACTGAAGCAATGCAAAAAACATTGACAGCTGGCATGGAGTAACGATCTGAGAGGAGTTAAATAGAGCAGCTAACCAAAGGATAAACCACGTCACCTGTGTAAGGAACCTCAGAAGCAGCAGCTTCACTCATAGCCACCAGAGGGAGCCCATAGACAGAACTCGCCGAAGTACCATTCACGACCACAGGAGGGAGCTTGATAACAGAATTCACAACACCTAACACTCCCTAGACCCCTCGGCACAGCCTAAGATCTAACTTCCCCTAAAGACAGAAACAGGAAACCTATCTTGCCTCAGAGAAAATCCCCAAAGGATAGATAGCCCCACACAAATATTAACTGTGAGAGGAGAGGAAAATAACATACGCAGATATGAAATCAGATTTTAGCATAGGAGGCCATACTAGCTAAAAAGAAAGAATAGAACAGAGTACTATGCGGTCAGTATAAAAACACTAGAAAATATCCACCACAGAAAATACGAATCACCACATCTGACTAAAGACATGGGGGGTATATCTGCATCTCCAGAGACACAGCTTGGCTGCAAAAAATCCTTCACAGACAAAGCTGGACAAGACAAAAACATGAATATGCACAGAACTATAAGGTCCACAGCAGGTGGACAGCAAAAACAAAGCCAGGACTTATCTTAGTAGAAAAGCACAGCAAACTGGAGAGACCAGCGGGGAAGTGAATCCTCCAAAAACAATGGACAACTGGCAGGGACTAAAGATACGATACGATACGATACACTTTATTGATCCCGTGGGAAATTATGGTATCACAGCAGCACAACTTAAATCATAAAAATCATAAAGGAATTACATAGTTGACATGACAGTGGAGTTGACAGAAGAACATTATACATTAGAATAGGACATACACAACGAGTGAACTGAAATGTAGAGAAATAAGTAGACATTCACCTTGGTGGTTTAACCCTATGTTATTGTTGTACATTCCCATGGCAGTTGGCACAAATAATTTACTATATTTTTTCCTTCTTACACCTCAGAAGTATTAGCCGGTTACTGAAGGTGCTCTTCTGTCTCATGAATAGCTCATATAATGGATGTGCATTATTGTTCATAATTGCCATACACTTTTTCAGAGTTCTTTTCTCCACTACCTCCCCAAAAGAGTTCAGCTTGCAGCCCACAGCATAACTTGCCTTCTTAATAATCTTATTCAGCTTATTAAAGAGTCCTGCAAGGCTATATACCCAGTCAGTTTTGCAATTAGTAGATACACCTGTCCAATCCTGCAGTCCAGGCACAACTGCATTACCCTCTACAACCACCGGAGGGAGCCCAAAAGCTGAATTCACAACATACATTATATTCTGGGGAGCTGCATCATACTATATGAGGGGGCAGTATTATGCCCTATGAGAGGCTACAGTATACTCTATGTGGGGGCTGCATTATGTTCTGTGGTGGGCTGCATTATACTATATGAGGGGGGCTGCATTATACCCTATGAGGGTGCTACATTATATTCTATGGTGGGGACTGCGTTACATCTGAGGGGTTGCATTAAATTTTGTGGGGTGCTGAATTATATTCTATGAAAGGGGGCTGCATGATATTTTATGAGGGGGCTACATTATTTTATGAGGGGGGCTACATTATATTCTATGAGGGAGGCTACATTATATTAACTGAGGGGGCTACCCCTCTGTTTCTACCCCAACTCCTGCTATATCATTAAGACATGTACTTCCTTATATTATACCCTGATATTAGCGTGTTTTACCGCATAATTGGTGGTCTTGTATTTATTTCTATGTAGCTACATAGTGGGCCCCAAGAATGATTTTCTCTGGTGGGCCCAAGGTGCTCCAGTCCGACGCTATAGATCTATCTATCTATAGATCTATCGATATATCTATCTATCTATAGATAGATAGATAGATAGATAATACCAAGCCCGATGTTTAGTAACAAACATAATAAAAATGGTACATAAAGAGTTAGACCAGGATCACAAATGCGAGAAACTCGGGAGCAGAGTATGCGGCTGCATAGAAATACATGCAGCCGCAGGCTCCACTCCCCGAGTGTCGGCGTCAGTGCAGGCTATTAAGATGTGAGGCTCGTCAGAGTTACTTGCATGTATGATCCTGGCCTTAAATAAAGACACACACATGAAATCTGAGTTAGGCTGGGATCACAATTGCAATAAACTCGGACGAGTCTCACAACTCAATATCCGGCACTCGGGACCGTAGTGTGCAGCTGCATGTATTTCTATGCAGCTGAACGCTCCGGTCCGAGTTCCGGCGACAGTGCCGGGTACTGAGGTGCAAAACTTGTGCGAGTTTCTTGCAAGGGTGATCCCAGCCTTAAATGCAATATCTGTTTAATTTTTATAAAAAAATGGCGTGGGCTCCCGCGTAAGTTTCTGCGCCACACAGGGAAAAGCCAGCGACTGGGGGCTGATGTTTATAGCCTGGGAAGCAGGTAATACCCATGGAGCTTCCCAGGCTATGAATCTCAGCCCGCAGCTGTATACTTAGCCTTTACTGGCTGTTAAAATAGGGGGACCCCCCCAATAAATGATGTGGGGTCCCCCTATAATTAATAGCCAGAAAAGGCTATGCAGACAGCTGCAGGCTGATATTCATAGCCTAGGAAGAGGCCATGGATATTGGCTGCCCCTGGCTACAAATACCAGCACGCAGCCGCCCCAGAAATGGCACATCTGTAAGATGCACCAATTCGGGTGCTTAGCCTCTCTCTTCCCACTGCCCTGTAGCGGTGGCATGTAAGGTGACATTAAGCCGGCTTAGTAATGGAGAGGCATCAATAAGATACCTATCCATTACTAATCCTAATATTTGTAAACGGTTAAATAAACATACACACATGCAGAATAGAGTGAAATATGAATGAAATGTAATGAAAATTCTCACGATGATCTGCAGTGAACTCCCTGATCTTGAACTGCAGTAACCTCATGAGTGACTTTTTCCCATGGTGCTGAGGTCACCGCATTTCAGCATGGCTGGGAACGCAGCCTTACTGACCGGCAGTAAACTCGTTGATGTCACCACTAGTCACTGCTCATTCATCAGTGGTTCTCAGCCTGGACGGCCTCATCTTTATACCGTCCAGGTTGAAAACGAATTATCCCCCAGACATGGATTGCAGCGTGGGACAGAATGTCGGACAGGTGAGGGATGTTGTTATTTTGGGGGTGGGTTATTACGGGAGACGAGGGATTCAGGGGAATTAGGCAATAGGTGAGTATAACTGTGTTTGTTACTTTTAAATAAAAATGGAAAACTGTGTTTTGTTTTATTTCTAATAAAGGACTTTATTCTGGCTGTGTCTTTATTTACAATACAACTATAGGATTATTAATGAATAGGTGTCTTATAGACGCTTCTCCATTAGTAATCAGTGGGCTTGATGTCACCTGACAATACAAAGATGACATCAACCCCATAAATATGAACCCCACGTGCCACCACTACAGAGCAAGTGGGAAGAGCCGTGCAAAGCACCAGAATTGGCACATCTAGTAGGTGCACTTTTTCTTGGCAGCTACAGGCAGCTATTTTTAGGCTGGGGGGGCCTATATCCATGGCCCCTTACCAGCCTGAGAATACCAGCCCCGAGCTGTAGATTAAGCAAGGGTGGTTGTCATAAATGGAGGGACTCCACATTTTTTTTAATTATTTAAATAATTTAAAAAAACAGCTTGAGGACCCCTTTATTCTTGATAACCAGCCCTGCTGAATCTGACAGCTGAGGGTTTCAGCCCCCAGTTGTGAGTTTTGCCTGGCTGGTTATAGAAAATACAGGGGAACCCACACCGTTTTTTTCATTTATTTATTTATACAGCAGACGGTGACTGATGAATACTCTCATCATTCGCTCCTGCTGTCACTGCTATTAGCGGCAGGAGATGTAGGCCGATGTGAGTAATAGTCCCATCAGCCGCCTGCTGTCATTGTTATCACTTGAGAATAACTCATCATTCTCCACTGCTTGCGCTGATTGCTGGCAGAGCAGGGGAGAATGATGAGAGCCGTTTTCAGCATCCTGTACCTGTACTGTACCACTGCTTCTCAGGCGTCGGGACGTGTCACATGGATGACATCCCAGTGTGTCATCCTTGTGCACATGTGCGGGATGTTTTGCGGCCCATGCTGATGGTAAAAAAATGGACATGTCAGCGTGTTTTGCCCACGGACACACGGTCCGTGGAAATAAACTGACGTGCACAGACTAGTGTTGAGCATTCCGATACCGCAAGTATCGGGTATCGGCCGATACTTGCGGTATCGGAATTCCGATACCGAGATCCGATATTTTTGTGATATCGGGTATCGGTATCGGAAGTGTAAAATAAAGAATTAAAATAAAAAATATTGTTATATTCACCTCTCCGGCGGCCCCTGGACATCAGCGGGAGGATCCGGCGTCCGGCACGGCTTCTTTCTTCAAAATGCGCGCCTTCAGGACCTGTGGAATGACGTCCCGGCTTCTGATTGGTCGCGTGCCGCCCATGTGACCGCCACGCGACCAATCAGAAGCCGCGACGTCATTCCTCAGCTAAAGTCCTAGAATGAGCGCCTTCTAGGACCTGAGGAATGACGTCGCGGCTTCTGATTGGTCGCGTGGCGGTCACATGGGCGGCACGCGACCAATCAGAAGCCGGGACGTCATTCCACAGGTCCTGAAGGCGCGCATTTTGAAGAAAGAAGCCGTGCCGGACGCCGGATCCTCCCGCTGATGTCCAGGGGCCGCCGGAGAGGTGAATATAACAATATTTTTTATTTTAATTCTTTATTTTACACTTTAATATGGATCCCAGGGCCTGAAGGAGAGTTTCCTCTCCTTCAGACCCTGGGATCCATGAGGATACATTCCGATACTTGATGTCCCATTGACTTGTATTGGTATCGGATATCGGTATCGGCGATATCCGATATTTTTCGGGTATCGGCCGATACTATCCGATACCGATACTTTCAAGTATCGGACGGTATCGCTCAACACTAGCACAGACCCATTCATTTGAATGGGTCTAACTTTGTCAGTGTCTCTGGTACATGTGAAAACTGTCACCACACATACTGGAGACAAGGATGTGTGAAAAAGCCCTTAGGCTGGTTTCACATTTGCGGTTGTGTCCGCAGCATTTCGGCCGCATACATCCGCATGGATCGTGTTTTCCTATCTTTAATGTTGTGGACGCAGGTACATGCTTCTGTATGCTTTTGGCTGCGTTTGACTACGCATGTGTCATTTCAGCTTGTGCGGCTATCGTAATATGTTGCAATTTTGGTGGGGCAATTTGCCACCTGTGCTGTTCCATGTATATTCCTCAGTTTCCATGTATGTTGTTATATTTTACTCTGCTGCCACCCAATGGCCTTTTTCTGTATGGCAGCTTGTTTTTCATGTATTTCTTGTGGGCATGTCTTACATCCGGTTCAGGGGTCAAATCTTCTCTTCCTCTGGCAGCCATTTTCCAGTTTACTTTCTGTTGTGAGAGGACGTGCTTTTGAACTGGGCTTAGGAAGGCATCAGTCTTTCGACCACTCTCTCATGCTGCTCACACTTGCAGACACATTTGGTGCTACATCTTACTGTACCCTGTCTACCCTGCATTTCTGGAGAAGTTCTGTATTACCAGTTATACGCTGTATGTCCAGATCTACAAAATAAACAAGTCTGGATTACACAATCCCTGGAGTGCATCATCTCTCTGGACGCTGAGCAGCATTGGTCCTGTCTGCCTCATATCGAGGAAATACGAAGGTACGATTATCTCTCTCACAACTCTTATTAGTCTGCGACACCTTCATTCGCCTCATGTGGGGACAGAACAGTCGAAAGACTGCCTTGAAGCCCGGCCAGAATCACCCTTATATCACTATTCACGTGCCCGCTCTCTGCCCGCTCACATACTGCAGCCCTGCTCTGCTAAGAAATCTCCTGCAGCATCACCTCAGACTGCATTGTACATAAAGACTCTCTGTGTATTATACCGCACTGCTGCAGATCGTCGGACCGCAGAACCCCACAATTCTCCAACAACACCTTGGGAATCTTATCAGGGGGTCGCAACTAAGCTGCACCGCAATTTCCAGCCCCCAATTTAAAGGTTCAGTTTCTTAAAGGGACAGCGCACCTTAAATCAAAATGGCCGAAAAGGACCTTCCACAGTTCCCCAATGCTGAAACAGAGCAAATACAACCTGATACTGTCCATTATGAAGACCAGGAAGCAGAGCCCGCTTCCACAGCAGACCCAGATGCACGACCAGTACGTTCCATCAAGCCAACATTAAAGGTCCTCGAGAATTACTGTTCCACAAGGGATGAGTTCAATGACAACTTGGACGACCTATGGGAACGAGTCGCCTCCCTTATGTCAAGCGTCCAACGCCATAAAAATGATGCAGCGGGTTTACAGGACACTATAAGACAGCTAGACGTGGCCCACGGCAGATACAAGAGACTGTCCACAAAGTATGCTGCCTTCCTTAAAGAATCTAAAATCGACGAAGCCCTATCAGAGTTAAGCAAGGCAGATTCCACAGACAGAGAAAGGGCCGCCGCCGTGCAAGACGCCAAAGATAAAGCGGAGCTTCGTATCACCCATCTGCAAGTAACTAGATCGCACAGGTCAGCCTCGTCTAAACACTCTGCTCGGTCGTACAAATCATCCTGCTCAAGAACTTCAGCCCTCAGCGACAGAATCCTAGAGGCCCGTTTAAGTGCAGAGCGGTCCAAACTAAGACGTTCATACACCGAAAAGAAAGCAGAAGCAGAGGCTCGAGCAAAGATTCTTCAAACAGAAGCAGAAGCGAAGAGAGCAGAAGCAGAGGCTCGAGCAAAGATTCTTCAAACAGAAGCAGAAGCGAAGAGAGCAGAAGCAGAGGCTCAAGCAAGGATTCTTCAAACAGAAATGGAGGAAGAAATTGCATTAGCCAAAGTAAATATACTCGAGCAAGCATTGAAGCAAAACCTTGACCCAATTTGCCTGCCACCACAGGAAGAAGACGACCCAGCTGTTCGTACCAGAGACTACGTGCAGAAACAGATACCTGCAGCGCACACCTTCTCCAGTGACGTTCAACCCAACATTGCGGAAACGTCCAAGTCAGCCCAACCTATGGTGCCAGTATCGCCCACAGCCCCTACAGAGACCCAAGACCAACGCCGTGATGTACCCCCTCAGGAGCAATCATCATCGCAAGACGACCACAAGGCACACTCCAGCCCGCCTCCACAGTTCAAGCAGCAGTCATCGGAATCTCTAGAGGTTAAACCACAGCTCAACCCTAAAGCGACATCATTCTACCCGGGAACAATTCACCCTTCCACGCCACACAGCTTATACGCCCGAGGGGCACCACAAGCTAATATGGTAACAAGGAGTGAAGGATCAGACATGTCCGAGTTTGCCAGGTTCATGGTGAGCAGGAAGCTAATCAGCACTAGCCTCTCAAAATTCGACGACCGTGCAGAGAACTACAGAGCCTGGAAAGCAACCTTCAAGGCCGCCATTGCTGATCTCAACCTATCCGCGGAGCAGGAGCTCGACCTCATGGTAAAATGGTTGGGTCCTGAATCCACAAACCGTATCAAGAGTCTTAGGACCGTCTATGTGGGACAAGCTGAAGCAGGTCTCGCTGCGGCCTGGCAGAGACTTGAAAGAACCTACGGCAGCGCTGAAGCCATAGAAAAGTCCCTATTCAAGAGACTGCAGAACGTTCCAAGGATCAACCTTAAGGAAGCCCACAAGCTTCTGGATTTAAGTGACCTGCTTATGGAGCTGGAACTTGCTAAAAGAGACCCTCGTCTGTCTGGACTGTGCTACCTGGACACTGCCCACGGGGTGAACCCGATCATCTCAAAGCTGCCACACAGTCTGCAAGAGAAGTGGGCAGTGTGCGTCTCCAGGTATAAAAGGTCACATGACGTCACCTTTCCTCCGTTCATTCAGTTCTGCAAGTTCATTGACGAACAAGCCCAAATGAGGAACGACCCTAGCCTCGACTTCCTGGAGTCTAACACTGCAGCTCCAGCAACACCTTCATCAAGGTATGAAAGCGTCGCACATAGACGCAAGGACTCAAGGAACAGTGTAAGCGTCAGAAAGACTAACCTGCCATCGCCTGCAGTACCTGCCGACAAGCAGTACACTATTCCGTTGAGGGATAAGTCTTTCAATCGTGAGTGTCCCATTCATAAAAGACCACACTCACTGAACAAATGTAGAGGCTTCAGGTCCAAAACCATGCAGGAGCGCAAGAAACTCCTCAGCGAACTTGGGATATGTTTCAAATGCTGCGCTTCATCAGAACACATGGCCAAGGACTGTAAATCTGCCATTAAGTGTGAAGAGTGTCATAGCGACAGACACCCATCAGCCTTGCACCCAGGCTCAGTCACCAGCGATCCAGCAGTCGCAGTTACCTCTGGTCCCGCTACAAACCATGGCGGGGAGCCACAGAATCACGCCAAGTCCACCACAGCTGTGTCCTGCTCATGCTCAGAGGTATGTGGGGAGAATCAAAGTGCTAAATGCTGTGCCAGGATATGCCTAATCAGAGTCTATCCAGAAGGGCAACCAGAGAAGGCTGTAAAAATGTATGCCATCATTGACGATCAGAGCAATCGATCCCTAGCTGGACCTAAGTTCTTTGAAGCCTTTAGAATCAAGGGACCAGCAACGCCCTACACTCTGAATACTTGCTCGGGGCGCATAGAGACTAGCAGCAGAAGAGCACAAGGTTTCATCGCTTCTCCTGTCAATGAAGACGTAGAAATACCCCTACCTACGCTAATTGAATGCGATCAAATACCAGACCAAAGGGATGAGATCCCTACCCCGGAAGCTGCTTTCCACCAACCACACTTAAGGCACCTAGCCAGCGTTATCCCACCTTTGGACACAGATGCTGAAATCCTACTTCTGCTCGGCAGAGACAATTTGAGGATACATAAGGTCCGCCAACAGTGTAATGGTCCTGACTACGCCCCCTACGCCCAGAGACTTGGGGTGGGTAGTCATAGGAAATGTATGCTTGGACCAAACAGGAGTCCACTCCTTTAAGACGTACGTACGCCGAGACGGGCGCACTACCTTCTGCAAACCATGTCCTCATCACTATGAGGTGAAGAAAAAGCTTCCAGATTCCGTAGAGCTGCCTGATGTTATCCCTTCTCCCTATGCAGACGACTTGGGAAAATTGGTGTTTCATACCACTAAGGATGACAACAAAGTAGCCCCATCTATGGAAGACAAGGAATTTGTCAGGATAATGGACAATGAGTTCCTTAAGGACGAAACCAATCACTGGGTTTTCCCCTTACCCTTCCGAGCTACCAGGGTAAGGCTCCCGAACAATCGTGAACAAGCCTTGTCCAGATTTAACTCTCTCCAGCGCACGCTAAGCAATAAACCGGAGATGAAAGAACACATTGTCACCTTTATGGGCAAAATATTCCATAACAACCATGCGGAGCCAGCGTCTCCCATAAAGGAAAATGAGGAGTGCTGGTACCTACCCTCATTTGGAGTATATCACCCGAAGAAACCTAAACAAATTAGAGTTGTCTTTGATTCAAGCGCCAAACATCAAGGCGTATCTCTCAATGATGTCCTCCTCACAGGTCCTAATCTGACAAACAACTTAGTAGGAGTGTTGATGAGGTTCAGGAAAGAGCCCATTGCCATCACCGCCGACATTGAACAGATGTTCCACTGTTTCATAGTCCGAGAGGACCACAGGAATTTCCTCAGGTTCCTGTGGTACAAGGACAATGACCCCAGCAAAGAGATGGTGGAGTATCGCATGCGGGTGCACGTATTCGGGAACAGCCCTTCACCCGCTGTGGCAACATATGGCCTGCGGAGAACCGCACAAGAAGGAGAGTCCGAGTATGGAACAGACGCCAGAGACTTTGTAGAGAAAGACTTCTACGTAGATGATGGACTAAAATCTCTACCTACAGAAGAAGCTGCAATCGACCTACTCAAAAGGACCCAACATATGCTGTACCGAGCTAAGCTTAGACTGCACAAAATTGCTTCAAACAGCCCGGCTGTCATGAGAGCCTTTGAGTCAAGCGACCACGCACCTGGATTCAAGGACAAAGACCTGGGACCAGACCGTCCGCCTGTGCAGAGAAGCTTAGGCCTGAGGTGGAACCTGTCAGCCGACACCTTCGGATTCCAAATCAACTGTGCAGACAAACCATTCACTAAACGTGGTGTCCTGTCAGTGGTAAATAGCCTGTATGACCCACTGGGATTCGTAGCACCAATTACCATACAAGGTAAATCCCTTCTGAGACAGCTGTCCGAAACTGTCAAGGACTGGGATACCCCTCTACCTCCTGATAAGGAACCAAAATGGGAAACCTGGAAGCAGTCTTTGTGTGCCTTGGATAAAATCCATATAACGAGATGCTACGCTGGAATCTCACTTGCTGCTAGCACTAGGACGGAACTCCATGTGTTCTCGGATGCATCCACGGAGGCCATTGCAGCTGTTGTCTACCTGAAGGTAACGGGATCTGACAATCAAGATCATGTTGGGTTCGTTTTCGGCAAAGCTAAGTTGGCTCCCAAGCCTGACCACACTATTCCCAGGCTGGAACTCTGTGGGACTGTGCTTGCAGTAGAACTCGCAGACTTTATTCAGCATGAGCTGGACACTCACATAGATGACGTACAATACTACAGTGACAGTAAAGTTGTCTTAGGTTACATCTACAACCAAACAAGGCGCTTCTACGTGTACGTCAGTAACCGCATTGAGAGAATAAGAAGGTCTTCCAAACCTGAACAGTGGCACTATATCCCATCTGAACTTAATCCAGCTGACCATGCCACTAGACCTATGTCTATAAATTCCTTTGCTAACTCTTCTTGGCTTTCAGGTCCAAAGTTTCTGCTGGAACAGAAGGGAAGTGAATGTGTTCAGGAAGTCTTCAGCATCCAGGATCCAGACGATGATCCAGAAGTCCGCTCCGAGGTCAGTGCTCTGGCCACGAACGCTAAACGAACCTCCACCCTCGGTTGTCAGTGCTTCAAACGCTTCTCCAATTGGATGAAACTCATTAAGACTATTGCAAGGTTAGTCCACATTGCGAGATCTTATCACAAGCCACATGGAGACAAAGACTGTCATGGTTGGCACGTCTGCCAAAAAATACTCACTATCGAGGACATTCCGGTAGGATAAACTATGAACAGAACACTGCACTACTATTTGTCCATTGGATTACAGTGGGTCAGAGATAGTTTGGCCTAGTGCGGCTTCTCTGATCCGAAGATGGGTTTTCCATTGGATTATCTCAGGAACTGACTTAATGTCTTGTTTAAAGTTATTATTGCATTACATGCATGTTTGGTTTCACTTTCTAGGTTGTTGGACTTTTTAAGGACATTGATATAGTGAAATCCCTTTCGGAATTTCAGACGGGGAGTGTGCTGTTCCATGTATATTCCTCAGTTTCCATGTATGTTGTTATATTTTACTCTGCTGCCACCCAATGGCCTTTTTCTGTATGGCAGCTTGTTTTTCATGTATTTCTTGTGGGCATGTCTTACATCCGGTTCAGGGGTCAAATCTTCTCTTCCTCTGGCAGCCATTTTCCAGTTTACTTTCTGTTGTGAGAGGACGTGCTTTTGAACTGGGCTTAGGAAGGCATCAGTCTTTCGACCACTCTCTCATGCTGCTCACACTTGCAGACACATTTGGTGCTACATCTTACTGTACCCTGTCTACCCTGCATTTCTGGAGAAGTTCTGTATTACCAGTTATACGCTGTATGTCCAGATCTACAAAATAAACAAGTCTGGATTACACAATCCCTGGAGTGCATCATCTCTCTGGACGCTGAGCAGCATTGGTCCTGTCTGCCTCATATCGAGGAAATACGAAGGTACGATTATCTCTCTCACAACTCTTATTAGTCTGCGACACCTTCATTCGCCTCATGTGGGGACAGAACACCACCACCAAACGCATGCGGACGCTTGTGGATGGAATGCGTCGAAACAATGCTTTAGAGTGTATGGGAATGTAAGCCCCCCGCCGAAACACGCAGAAATATGGCGGGGGCCTCATGTCCACATATACCCTAATCCCCCACTTTATTCTTCCTATGTTACTGGGGAGAAAATCTTGAGGTAATGGTAACCGGTGTGCTATTAATAGACTAGCCGACTCTGACCAGTGGTTGTGCGCCCTTTTATTGACAAATTTTGATTGGCTGGTGTAATGTATAAGAATTAGATCTGTCTCTTTAAGAAAGCGAGTGCGGGAGTTGAGAGGAGTTTCAGTTTCAGTTCTGGCCTGAGGAGGAAATCTTAGGCTGCTGTATGTTGTGTGCTGGAGGAAAAGAGAAGAATAAAATACGGTTAAAGCTTACTCTCTCTTAAATTCCTTACACCGTGTGGACATTACAACTGGCGACGAGGATGGGATTGAATCACCTGCTACTGTGAGTACTGACCCCTGCTTTACTGCTTCACACGCCAGCACCACTGAGAGACTCCATCATGGCTGAATACTTGCACATGTTCCCACAGTTTGATATGACTGATGTCACTAATCTCTCTCATAACTGGAGAAAATGGTTAAATCGATTTGAGAATTTCCTGGAAGCAATAGATATAAGAGAGGAGAACAGAAAAAAAGCCGTGTTCCTGCATTGTGCGGGCACAGGAGTCTATGACATATACAGCACATTACCAGCAGCGGAGACAGACACGTACAGCAAATGCTCCAGAGCTCTCACTGACTACTTCAACCCTAAACAAAACATCAGATATGAAAGATACAAGTTCAGGATTGCTAAGCAGCTTCCAGAAGAATCCATAGACACCTATGTCACCCGGCTAAAAGAACTAGCACATGGGTGTGCATTTACTGACATAGATGATGAAATCCTAACTCAAGTAATTGTCACCTGCTCGTCTAATACCATAAGGCGTAAAGCTCTGCAGCAGGATCTCTCTCTGCATGATTTACTCAAGATGGCCCGTGCTATAGAGATAGCAGATCATCAGGCAACTGCAATGGAGAGTGGGGATAATTTACATGTGCATAATCTCAAACATAACAGTGCACAAGGCAAGCAGGCCCCGCAACAGAAGAAATGTTATAGATGTGGACAAGATTTCCCTCACCACATGAACAAATGTCCAGCTATAGGACAAACTTGCAGTAAATGTGGAATAGGGAACCATTTTGCAGTTGTCTGCAAATCAGCGCCCATCAAGTCTCCTCTGCCAATGACAAAGCCTGCAAATATAAAAATGGTAAATCAGGATATAGAAGAAATGTCTGTGGCTGAGAACTATGTGTTCACAACTTCTGTCACTGGCTCAGTGCAATCTCCATGTATTACACTCACCATCTGCAACACGGATATCACCTTTACAATAGATACAGGAGCTTCGGTGGATATCATAGACAGCAATACTTATGAACAGTTGAAAACAAAGCCAGTCCTACAGCAAGTGCATACTAAAATCTTCCCATATGGATCTAAAACACCTCTAGTTACAATGGGACAGTTTGATGCTGAACTTAGCTATAAAGAAAATAGGCAGAAAACCACTTTTCACACATTGCAAGGATCAGGAGGCTGTCTTCTCAGCTATCACACTGCCTTGAAGCTAGGACTCATCCAGATTGTTCATACCATAACCGACCCTGCGGACCTGGATGTACAAGCCATGGTGAACAGTTTTCCCTCCCTATTTAGTGGATTAGGAAAATTAAAGGACTCTCAAGTGCATCTTCATGTGGATGACAGTGTCCGTCCAGTAGCCCAGGCTCACAGGCGTATTCCATTTCACCTGAGAAAGAAGGTAGAAAAGGAACTCCAATTACTCATGGATGATGATGTCATTGAAACCGTTTCTGGTCCCACTCCGTGGGTCTCTCCACTTGTGGTAGTTCCAAAACCAAAGACTCCAGAGCAGGTAAGACTGTGTGTTGACATGCGCCTGCCCAACACTGCTATTCAAAGGGAAAGACACATCTCACCCACAATTGATGACATTATCAATTTATTAAATGGAGCAACTGTTTTTTCAAAACTCGACCTCAATAAGGGCTATCATCAATTAGAATTGAGTCCAGAATCCAGATACTTAACAACATTTTCCACCCATTTGGGTCTCAGAAGATACAAAAGATTGACGTTTGGTGTCTGCTCAGCAGCAGAAATTTTTCAAGATACGATAAGGAGCGTCATTCAACATATTTCAAATGCCTTTAATTACAGTGATGACATACTGGTTTTTGGGAAAACTCAAGCTGAACATAATTGTGCTCTATATGCTATCTTTGAATGTCTGCTCTCTGCTGGACTCACTTTAAACAAAGAAAAATGCGAATTTGATAAAAATTCATTGGAGTTCTATGGTCACATTTTCTCGGCGGAAGGAGTACGACCTGATCCCAAGAAAGTGGAATCCATCAGAGCAGCTTCAATTCCACAGGAAGCCAGTGAAGTGCGCTCTTTTCTTGGAATGGCAAGTTACTGTGCTAGATATATTCCAAATTTTTCGACAATCAGCACTCCATTAAGGGAACTTATGAAACAAAATTGTGTTTTTCAATGGTCCCAAGACTGTCAGGCCTCTTTTGAAACAATCAAAAACGAACTCTGCTCAACAACCACCATGGCCTATTTTGATCCAGCTCTTCGAACCGAACTGATTGTGGATGCTAGTCCCGTGGGACTGGGTGCAATTTTAGCACAATACAAGGATGACAATCAAAGTCCCCACATCATTTCCTATGCAAGTAAAAGCTTAACAAGCACTGAAAGAAAGTATTCACAACCTGAAAAAGAAAGCTTGGCAGTCGTCTGGGGATGTGAACACTTTCACTTATTTCTCTATGGCGCTCCCTTCACTATTGTCACAGATCATCAAGCTCTCCTTACAATTTTTGGAAATCCCCGAGCTAAAATGCCAGCACGGATTGAACGATGGGGTCTACGTCTACAGGACTATAATTACAAAATTGTTCACAAACCTGGAAAATACAGCAATCCGGCTGATTATCTCTCAAGACATCCCACGAATGATGATTTACCTGTGCATTCCTCCATTGAAGAATACATCCACTTTGTTGCAGCTCACGCTGTGCCAAAAGCACTTTCTGTTGATCAGTTTGTGAATACAACAACAAGTGACAAGACACTCTGTGCCTTAATACAAATTATCCAAAATAGAAGGTGGCATGAAATTCAAAAGAAAAAATTTCCTGAAGATGGGATTGATCTGAAAGAGTTAAAACTATTTTCAAATGTACGTGAGGAATTATCAGTCACTGAAGATCAACTCATCCTTCGTGGTACCAAACTGGTTGTACCTAAGGCCTTGCGCAACCTAGTCATACAGATAGCACACGAAGGTCATCTAGGAATTGTTGGCACAAAAAAGTTACTCAGAGAAAAAGTGTGGTTCCCAAATATGGATAAATTGGTGGAAGAGAAGATTGGACATTGCTCCACTTGTCAATTAATTACTCCATCATCAACTCTAGAGCCATTACAAATGTCTCCGTTACCCACTGCTGTATGGGAGGAAGTGGCAGTCGACATATATGGACCATTACCAAATGGCCAATACATTCTAGTAACAATTGATGAATATTCTAGATACCCTGTCATTTCATTCATCTCTTCAACGTCTGCTAATAGTGTCATACCAGAACTGGACGACATATTCTCTGCATATGGCATTCCAAGAGTGGTCAAAACAGATAATGGACCTCCATTCAATGGACATGTGTTTGCACAGTTTTCTGAATACTTGGGGTTCAGCCACAGAAAAATCACACCTTGCTGGCCGCAAGCCAATGGAATCATAGAACGTTTCATGCGCACCATGGGGAAACGAATCAAGGCAGCTAGCCTGGAGCACACCCCACTGAAACAGTCACTATACAAATTCCTGCGCAATTACCGCAACACGCCACATTCCACCACTAATGCTGCGCCATCTCATCTAATGTTCAGCAGAACTCTTTGTACACGGATCCCTGATGTGACCAGTCATCCCTTACCAAATGACTCTTCAGTGCGATCAACGGATTTCTTTAACAAGCAAGCCATGAAACATTATGCAGACAGAAGGCGACGGGCACAGCCATGTGCCATCGAAAGAGGTGATATGGTTGTTGTGCGTCAAAAATCAACCAACAAAACCTCACCTGTATATAGTCCTGCAAAATATAATGTTACTGAGAGAAAAGGCAGTATGGTCACGGCTGAGCGAGACGGACACTCCATCACTCGAAATTCCTCAGATTTTAAAATCATACCGCAGAACAATGATAATGAACTCCCACCAGTGGAAGATTTGATACCCGACGGTGGAGAGGACCAACAAGAGGTGACTGATCCGTCAGCACTGGACACCCCCAATGAACCCAGACATTACCCTACACGGGAAAGAAGGGCTCCATCGAGACTTATTGAAGAGATATAGTTTTAAAAAAAAGGGGGAATAAGACAATACAGACATATGGTTTTTCTTGGACATTTTTTATTGTTACATTGTCAATATTTGTTTTAGGTTAACATATATATATATAAAAAAAAAAAAAAAGGGATGATGTAATGTATAAGAATTAGATCTGTCTCTTTAAGAAAGCGAAGGCGGGAGTTGAGAGGAGTTTCAGTTTCAGTTCTGGCCTGAGGAGGAAATCTTAGGCTGCTGTATGTTGTGTGCTGGAGGAAAAGAGAAGAATAAAATACAGTTAAAGCTTACTCTCTCTTAAATTCCTTACACCGTGTGGACATTACAGCTGGTAACGGTTTTGGCGGTATTTTTCTGTGATATAACCCTGTGTCAAGCTCCTGTCACCTCAGTCTGCGGGCGCACGAAGAAAGAAGAGCCCACCCTCCCTCCCTTTATTTATTTGTTATGAGTTGTCGTATGGTTTTATTCGTGGGGTAAAATCACTCAGTTATAGGTGGATTTTGTTTTACTGGAAATTTTGAATTTATTGGAATTTTAATATATGGAACATTATTTATTGGTTATTTATTAATTATTTATGTAGCCCAAAATAAAACCTCACGGCCATTTTATTCCATTACTTTTGTCTCTGTGTGTATTTATTTGGGAATGGGTTTTATGGGGACATGCAGGTGTACGCAAGCACACGTGTTCGCTAGCGTTTTCGTACGCATGTGTTTTTCCAGAGTAAACATGTCTAAACACTGATTAGCCACCCCACACACAAAGATAGATAAAAAGAATGTATGGGCACTGGCAGTACACTACTCTACAGACCTGGAAGCAGACAGACTTTGAAGCAGACTGACTTGGAAGCAGACCCAGGAACATCTCCAGAAGAATCACAACTTTGGCTAATGTGAGTATAAGGGCTCATACTCACTTGCGTGAAATACAGCCGAGTCTTGCAGGTTAAAACCCGGCTCTGCCGCCAGAACTGCAGAGCAGAGCGTGCGGCCGCACAGCAATACATGGAGCTGCACGCACCGCTCCCAAGTGCCGGCGGCAGAGCCGGGTGTTACCATGCAAGACTCTTAAAGCCCTTAAAGAGAATGTCTGTCTTTTTTTCTATCTTTAGTATGTACTAATTTCTGTCTCTTTTTTTCTTGCAGCATTCATAATGTCTTCTTCCTTGTCTTCTGAGGAGCGCTCTTGCCCTCAGGGGTGAACCTAGCCTCTCTGCTGCCTGAGGTGAACTGCAAAACGGCGCCCCCTCCCCCCACGTAGTAAAATCAGTACAAATAAGTTCCTCTTTCACATTTCCATCAGTACAGGGCCGTCGCAAACCGTCGGCCCGACGGACGTTGTGCAAATAGTACACAACATGGGCAGCGGATGCAGTTTTCAGACACATCCGCTGCCCATTATGAGTTCCAGGGAGGAGGGGGCGGAGTTCCGGCCGCGCATGTGCGGTCGGAAATGGCGGTTTCGACGGACGAAAAAACGTTACATTGAACGTTTTTTCGTCACGACAGGCCGCAAAATCACGACACATCCGTTGCACGACGGATGCGACGTGTGCCCATTCGTCACAATCCGTCGTCAATAAAAGTGAATGGCAAAAAATGCATCCTGCAGGCACATTTGCAGGATCCGTTTTTTTGCCAAAATGACGGATTGCGAGGTATGGCTAAACACGGAAGTGTGAAAGAGGCCTTAGCAGGACCATATCTGACAACCTCAGCTCATCCACATAGGGTAAGGGCAGTCTCACATGTCCAGATAATTCCGGTACCGGAGAAAACGGTCCCGGAGTTATCCGTGTCCGTGTGTCCGTTTGCTTGCGTATGCCGTCCGTGTGCGGGTCGTGTGTCCGTTTTTGTCATCCGTGTGCTGTCCGTGTACTGTCCGTGTGCATATGTATCACATACAAAGCTTTTCAGGTCCATATGAGGGGTTAAGGCCTAATTAAAGGCTTTGAACTTGCAAAGGTGTGATCCATTAGTGCAGATGTTTGAAATTAGTTCCTATAAATGTTTGCACAATTACATATCAGCTTTGGGGTGTGTATTAGGACTCCTTAGGTGGCACAAACATGTCTACTGACAATGAGGCGTTGGTGTGGTTGGCATGGATTGTTTCACGTCGCTTTGGTGTACACAACCATATGCTTGAAGAGGATCCACAGATCCAAAAGAGGCTATGGGTTCAACCTCTACTGTTGCTACGTGGGGCATCTGGTCATTTTATTAAATTATATCAGGAACTTCGCAGATACCCGGTGAAGTTTGTGGCTTTTTGTCGCCTTTCCATTCCCGGCTTTGACAACCTACTTCATGTTTTGCGGCCTTACCTTCTCAGACAAGACACCTGCATGAGACTCAGCATTTCTCCGGAGGAGCGTTTGTTAGTAACCTTGAGGTAATTTTTTAGCCCAAATACTGATTATTGGCCCCAATAACATGCAATCAATCCTAATGGGTTGTGTTTCTATCTCTAGTGAGCAATGTTCCAGGTCACTAGGTTAGACAATTAACACAATGGTTAATTTAAATCATGTATTGTTTAACCATTGCCATACAAATGAAGCCAAAAACAGTTTGGTTAACATTTCAAAGTAACAATAAAATAGTAGGGCCCACAACTAAACTCAAAACATAGTCACTTTCTGAAATGCTCTTTTGAAGTTACCCCTATGTGGTGCATTAATGGGTGTGTTTTTTATTTGCTAAAACATTCATTTTATGTTTCTATGTGCTTTTTATCATTCACTATGTGTACCTTTTTTCAAATTATCTACATAATAAACAATTGATGGCGAGTATTTCACATCAAAAATATGGTTTTGTTAACAGATTCCTGGCTACTGGACACTCATATTCCTCACTTCATTTTGAGTTCCTTCTTGGCACATCAACCATATCCGGGATTGTGCGCTCAACCTGTGATGTGATTTGGGACAAGCTCAAGAGTCGCCTCATGCCTCAGCCAAACACATAAGACTGGCTGCGGATTGCCCAGGGTTTCATGGAAGCCACTGAGTTCCCAAACTGCATTGGTGCCGTGGATGGTAAACACATTCGTGTTAAAAAGCCGCCAAACTCTGGTTCACGTTTTTTTAATTATAAAAAATATTTTTCCGTTGTGCTCCTGGCTGTAGCTGACAGCAACTACTGTTTTGTTCTTGCTGACATTGGGACATATGGGAGTGCCTCTGATGCTCGCATCTTTAGAGCTTCAAGATTAGCTCGGCGACTTGCTGAGACTAATCTAAATCTGCCACAACCATGTGTGCTTTCTGGTGCATCAAGCCCACCTGCACCATTTATCATGGTTGCTGATGAGGGTTTTGCACTTTCAAGGCACGTTATGAGACCCTTTCCACGTCGAGGTTTGGATAACCGGAGAAGAATTTTTAACACACGACTGATGAAAGCCCGGCGATTGGTTGAGTGTGCTTTTGGAATCTTGACTTCAAGATGGCGTATATTTGAAATCCAAATGCATCCCTAAAATGTACAGGCAGTCATAAAGGCAACTGTTGTTTTGCATAATTTCTATAGACAACAAGAACCAGCCTTGGATGATGTTGATGATGGGAGAGTGGTTAATGTGGCATTATCAGAGGATAGAGACCATGCTCCACGAGTATCTCACTCTGCCCTTATAGTGAGGAATATTTTTGCTGATTATTTTTTAACACCAGAGGGTAGTGTGCAATGGCAAATGGAGGAGCACAACTAATGTTACAATTTTTTTGTTTTAAGAACCATTTTTTTTTCTTTCTGTCGAAATTGGTTAGGGTCTCGCAAGGCAATGAGGACCCTTGACGTGGGTTGCGAGCTTACATTTGATGTGGGTAACTGAGACATGTGTGTCTATAAAAAAAATTGCTACCCATTACAAATAACTAATACCTCATTCTAATGTGTTTACTGTGGTTGTCCAAAATATCCCATGTCTGAAAGTATTGATTTGGTCACATAATTGTGTACTACAAACAAATACCTAAGACCCGCCCTCATTGAGTGATTTTGAAGAGTGTGTGACCGTTAGATCATGTTGTTCAGACATACTGTAATCTAAATGTACATTTACAAAGCTAGTTTGCCATGGGAAATAGATCAACGCAGTTGAGTCTTTGAGAGGCCGCATCTGTCAAAACCTCACTGAGAGTCACTGTAGCTGCGTGCATTACCACCGTCTAATCCTTTACCATTATTTTGAAGCCCTGACGGATTAATAATTACACCATCCTTTTTGGAAAATGTGTATTTGCAAAATATGGATGAGTTAGTGTGACCTAATGCTGAACATGTTTTTTGGGGGGGGAGAAAAATGTGTTACACATTATGATTATGCTCATATGAATAAAGTAGTGTGCAAATTACATATACATTCCCAAATAAACAAGACATATTAACACTTGAACAATGTGTTTTATTTTTCAGCAAACACATTTAGTCAGCCAATTGTGTCTGACATATCAAGCTAACTTTAGCAAACAAAAATATAACCCAACAGAGTTATATTCCTTATAAATCCACAAAGTCACCATGACTGGAGAAAGATTCATCTGTGGTATTTTCTGCACTGACACGTTCAGGGCTGGTTGAGGGTGTGGGCATTTGTCCTGTGGGCTGGCATGTGGTTGTTTGAGGTGGTTCAGTGTGCAAAACTGATGCTGTTCCTGATGTAGATGGGGTATAAGGTTGCGTTTGGTCTGTCTCTTTCAAAAATGTTGCATCCACACTTTGTGGTTGAGGTAAAGTAGGTTGTGACTGACCAATCTGGCTCACATAAGTTTGGGAACTACTATAGGTCTCACCTCTTGCCATACGGTTTGGCAGAACAAATTGTGTGACCATAGGTGTCTGTTGCCTTGATGGCAGATTGTAGGGCTGTGGAATTGCAAAATGAGCACCACTACTATCACCCACAGACATGCTGGAGGACAGGGATTCGGAATGTTGGCTGTAGGTGTGGCTTGGATCAGACCTTTGCCAATATTGCTGAGTTGTGGCACGGGCATGAGGCACAGAGGTAGGAGCAGACATTTGCCAATATTGATGGCTACTGGCACGGGAATGAGGCACAGAAGTCTCATCAGACATTTGCCAATATTGCTGGCTACTGCCACGTGAATGAGGCACAGAGGTAGGATCGGACATTTGTCCGTATTGCTGACTACTGCCACGTGAATGGGGCACAGAGGTAGGATCGGACATTTGTCCGTATTGCTGACTACTGCCACGTGAATGGGGCACAGAGGTAGGATCAGACATTTGTCCGTATTGCTGACTACTGCCACGTGAATGGGGCACAGAGGTAGGATCGGACATTTGTCCGTATTGCTGGCTACTGCCACGTGAATGAGGCACAGAGGTAGGATCGGACATTTGACCATAATCCTGGGGGTAGCTATGGGCAGGAGGAAACCAAACAGGAGCAGACCTTTAGGGATAACGAGGTCTTACAGCAGGAGGTGGAAGCATGGACGAGGGTGCAGGCCTTTCCTGTGTTTGTTGTGTACCTACATTTTGGTAATTTGTTATATTGCTAGCAGATGGCATCTGTATTTGATGTGGGCAGCTCGCCATTGTTCAATGGGCCCTAGCACCTGGTTTGGTTCCTGCTCTCCTTGGCTTGCAGCAATGAGGGTCAAGATTGCAGCACGTACTCGTTCCTGCCGTCCATCAGGAACTTTGCCAAGGCAAGGAGACAGTGAGCGTCAAAACCTATCTACAGCAGTTTCTGGTGTCATGGAATTGAGTATGTTTAAAACTCTAGCATCAATGAGCTCGGGCAGCATACATGGCTGTTCCTGTCGCCTAGTTCGCCTATCTCGGAGAGTGTGTGTTAGATACATAGGTAGATTTGCTGTTGATGCTGCCTGTGGTGCTGGGGCTGCTGTTTGTGAAGTGCTTGGGGCTGTTGTTTGTGAAGTGCTTGGGGCTGCTGTTTGTGTGCTTCCAGGACCAGCATCAGTGGAGGTTTCAGCAGCATTAGACACCTGCTCATCAGGCTGTGTTGTGGGTGTCGGGTCTGCTGGGGCTTCGGTCTCCGATGCCGAGGTACATGCCAGTGATGTGGCTGTTGGCGATTCATCCGAGTCATCAAGGTTGTCATCAGTCCTAGTAGCAAATAACATTAACAGTTTAGGTCACAATGCTAACCAAATCATAAATAATATTATAAAAATATATATTTAGTAAACACTTTATGATTCTTTTTGAACATGTTTGTATTTTTGAATGGAACATATAAATATGATGATTATTGAAAGCACAAATGTACTCAAATGTACTATTGAAAAATAACTATGTGTAAAATCTGTCCAAGAATTTTGGAACATGGTGAAGCTTTGTAAATGTGGTAAAATACAGTGTAGTTATTTGAATATAACGAGTTGATTAATCCAGCTCCATGAAAAAGGCCAAAATTTGATGTATTTAAATCCAAGAAACTTTATTGAAATAAATCCATAAAATAGTCGATACCAATAGTTGGTTAGGCATAGGATCACATATCAGCCCTCGCTGTACGCGTTTCAAACACAAACGTGTTCTTAGTCTTCAGCTGAAAGTGCCCCTCTCGGCTTATACTCGAGTCACGGTAGCGGTGGGGTCGGCGGGTGAGGGGGAGAGGGCACTGAGGTATACTTACCTAGTCCCAGCGATCCTGACGCTCCCCCTGCCGTCCCACGGTCTTCTGTGCTGCAGCTTCTTCCCCTCTTCAGCGGTCACGTGGGACCGCTCATTAGAAAAATGAATAGGCGGCTCCACCTCCCATAGGGGTGGAGCCGCCTATTCATTTCTCTAATCAGCGGTGCCGGTGACCGCTGATAGAGAAAGAGGCTGTGGCACCGAAGACCAGCTGTGACAGGCAGAGGGAGCGTCAGGATCGCTGGGACTAGGTAAGTATGTCATATTCACCTGTCCGCGTTCCAGCCGCCGGGCGTCGCTCCATCTTCCCGGCGTCGCTCCGCTCTGACTGTTCAGGTCAGAGGGCGCAATGACGCAAAAAGTGTGCGCGGCGCCCTCTGCCTGATCAGTCAGTGCGCAGAGACGCCGGGACCGGACGCTGGGAGCTGCAAGCAAGAGAGGTGAATATGGCTTTTTTTTTTTTTTTTATTGCAGCAGCAGCAGCAATGGCAGAGCTTCCTATGGCACAGCTATGGGGCAGTACTGAACAGCACACAGCAGTATATGGCAGCTATGGGGCAGTACTGAACGGCACACAGCACTATATGGCAGCTATGGGGCAATACTGAACGGCACACAGCACTATATGGCAGCTATGGGGCAGTACTGAACGGCACACAGCAGTATATGGCAGCTATGGGGCAGTACTGAACGGCACACAGCACTATATGGCAGCTATGGGGCAGTATTGAACGGCACACAGCAGTATATGGCAGCTATGGGGCAGTACTGAACGGCACACAGCACTATATGGCAGCTATGGGGCAGTACTGAACGGCACACAGCACTATATGGCAGCTATGGGCCAGTACTGAACGGCACACAGCACTATATGGCAGCTATGGGGCAGTACTGAACGGCACACAGCACTATATGGCAGCTATGGGGCAGTACTGAACGGCACACAGCACTATATGGCAGCTATGGGCCAGTAATGAACGGCACACAGCACTATATGGCAGCTATGGGGCAGTACTGAACGGCACACAGCACTATATGGCAGCTATGGGGCAGTACTGAACGGCACACAGCACTATATGGCAGCTATGGGGCAGTACTGAACGGTGCAGAGCACTATATGGCAGAGCTTTCTATGGCACATCTATGGGGCAATAATGAACAGTATGGAGCATTATATATGGCACAGCTTTATATGGAGCATCTTATGGGGCAATAATGAACGGTATAGAGCAACTATTTTTATTTTTGAAATTTACCAGTAGCTGCTGCATTTCCTACCCTAGGCTTATACTCGAGTCAATAAGTTTTCCCAGTTTTTTGTGGCAAAATTAGGGGGGTCGGCTTATACTCGGGTCGGCATATACTCGAGTATATACGGTAAATTGAAACATCTAAAAAAGGAAAAGAGACTTTAAGGGCTTGACTTTTGGCATATAGGCCAACGGTCAATTTCTAAATCTAAAACCAAAAAACATTGTAAAGCATAAGATAAAATAATGTTAGACATCTATGGAGATATGCTTGAATACAGTTCACTTTGCCAAATCTCATGTAACAGGTTTTGTAACAGCAGGGAATTGTGTGCCAAAAATGCAGGTTGGGAACATGCCAGACAACTAGGCCTTGAGTTACCTAGGTATTCTTTGGTGTTTTCAAACATAAAAAAAAACACTTTTAAAAATCAAAATATACACACAAAACCTAAAATGCTGACACAAACCCACACTGGATTTTTGAACAATTATAACCAAGCATGCTTCATGCGAAAAAAAATCAATCAAACACAGGGAACATACTGGAAAGTAGTAAGAATCTTGTAAAGTGTATATGATAAGGTCCATGTAAATCTAAATCTTAAGAACACATAAGCCAAATGGTTATGATGGTAAGACATGGACCCTAACATATATAATGCCCAATATGAATTTTGGTCATATGTTTCTCAGAAATTCATGTTTAATACAACAAGGAACACCTATGGGGTAACTTACCAAACTTTGCCTGCTTTGCGGGTGAATATGTGGACCAACCACGTCTGGGGTACAGCTGCTCAGCTAAAGCAAACCAAGCCCGTTCAATAGCCAGCCTGTCATGGTATCCTTCGCATCGTGTGTCCCATAATTCCGAATGTTGCTCCACCAAAGTAATGAGCTTCTCTGTGTCCACACGAGGGGGCATAATATTAGCCAGTCAGCAGAGTATGAAGATGCCAGCACTCTGATAAGTTGACAACTTCACCTCAGAGCCTAAAATGATGTCTAGACTTATGTTTAGCTTTGTCCCAATCAATGTCTAGACACCTGTCTGTTAATTGCTACAATTGCTTCAAATGTTAACCCTAAAATTTGAAAAACGCACACGGACAGCACACGGACATCATCCGTGTGCAGTACGTGTTTACACGCACCCATTGATTTTAATGGGTCCGTGTGATCCGTGCGCTCCCACGAACACTGACATGTCTCCGTGTTCGGCACACGAACACACGGTCCGCAAAAAATCAATGATATCTGCACAGAAGCATTGATTTTAATGTGTCTACGTGTGTCAGTGTCTCCGGTACGTGAGGAAACTGTCACCTCACGTACAGGAGCCACTGACATGTGAAACCGGCCTAACACACAAAAACTCTGCTATATCCCACTTCCTTACTGCTTTCAGATCTGAAAACCCCAGCTGGTTCACATACTGTAGCTTATCTACTTCTGACAGTCTGATGGAGGGAAGCTGTGAACCATGACAGAGCTGTGCAGCAGCATGTGGGACGAGTGATGTTTTTTAGTTACTTACTGCCGGTTACTGCTCTGCAACTAGTCCGACTCCCAGCAATGTGTGTCCCAGCAGGTCAGAAGACTGGGCACCGCCTCTGCACCTCAGCCTGGGTAAGTAACAGTCACCTGCCAGGCACGCCGCACGTTAGGTTGTTGTTGTGACACTGCACTGTCAGAAAGTGTCAGAGCAGGGATTACAGGGAGAGTCGGCATCATGTGTTCTGACTGCCGCTCCCTGCCTTTAACCCCTTTCTGCCACTGGATGTACTATTCCGTCCATGTGGGGTGGGCCCTACTTCCCAAGGACGGAATAGTATGTCCAGCGCGATCGGCCGCGCTCACGGGGGGAGCGCAGCCAATCGCGGCCGGGTGTCAGCTGCCTATCGCAGCTGACATCCGGCGCTATGTGCCAGGAGCGGTCACGGACTGCCCCCGGCACATTAATCCCCGGCACACCGCGATCAAACATGACCGCGGTGTGCCGGCGGTACAGGGAAGCATCGCGCAGGGAGGGGGCTCCCTGCGAGCTTCCCTGAGACTCCCGCAGCAACGCGATGTGATCGCATTGCTGCGAGGGTCTCCCTACCTCCCTCCCTGCTCCAGGCCCAGATCCAAGATGGCCGCGGATTCCGGGTCCTGCAGGGAGGGAGGTGGCTTACCAAGTGCCTGCTCAGAGCAGGCGCTTGGTAAGCCTGTAGCACTGTAAATCAGATCGGTGATCTGACAGAGTGCTGTGCAAACTGTCAGATCACCGATCTGTGATGTCCCCCCCGGGACAAAGTAAAAAAAAAAATTTCCACACGTGTAAAAAAAAAAAAAAAAATCCTAAATAATGAAAAAAAATAAATAAATATTATTCCCATAAATACATTTCTTTATCTAAATAAAAAAAACAAACAATAAAAGTACACATATTTAGTATCACCGCGTCCATAACGACCCAACCTATAAAACTGTCCGACTAGTTAACCCCTTCAGTAAACACCATAAGAAAAAAAAAAAACGAGGCAAAAAACAACGCTTTATTATCATACCGCCGAACAAAAAACGAGCCGTGATAGCGCATCATCAGCAAAAAAATAAAAAAGTTATAGTCCTCAGAATAAAGCGATGCAAAAATAATTATTTTTTCTATAAAATAGTTTTTATCATATAAAAGCGCCAAAACATAAAAAAATGATATAAATGAGGTATCACTGTAATCGTACTGACCCGAAGAATAAAACTGCTTTATCAATTTTACCAAACGCGGAACGGTATAAACGCTTCCCCCAAAAGAAATTCATTAATAGCTGTTTTTTGGTCATTCTGCCTCACAAAAATCAGAATAAAAAGTGATCAAAAAATGTCACGTGCCCGAAAATGTTACCAATAAAACAGTCAACTCGTCCCGCAAAAAACAAGACCTCACATGACTCTGTGGACCAAAATATGGAAAAATTATAGCTCTCAAAATGTGGTAACGCAAAAAATATTTTTTGCAATAAAAAGCATCTTTTAGTGTGTGACGGCTGCCAATCATAAAAATCCGCTAAAAAAAACTGCTATAAAAGTAAATCAAACCCCCCTTCATCACCCCCTTAGGGAAAAATTTAAAAAATGTATTTATTTCTATTCTCCCATTAGGGTTAGGGCTAGGGTTAGGGCTAGGGTTAGGGCTAGGGTTAGGGCTAAGGTTAGGGTTAGGGCTAGGGTTGGGGCTAGGGTTAGGGTTGGGGCTAGGGTTAAGGCTACAGTTAGGGTTGGGGCTAAAGTTAGGGTTGGGGCTAAATTTAGGGTTAGGGTTTGGATTACATTTACGTCTGGGTTAGAGGTGTGGTTAGGGTTACCGTTGGGATTAGGGTTAGGGGTGTGTTTGGATTAGGGTTTCAGTTATAATTGGGGGGTTTCCACTGTTTAGGCACATCAGGGGCTCTCCAAACGCGACATGGCGTCCGATCTCAATTCCAGCCAATTCTGCGTTGAAAAAGTAAAACAGTGCTCCTTCCCTTCCGAGTTCTCCCGTGTGCCCAAACAGGAGTTTACCCCAACATATGGGGTATCAGCATACTCAGGACAATTTCTCCTGTTACCCTGGGAAAATACAAAACTGGGGGCTAAAAAATAATTTTTGTGGGAAAAAAAAGGATTTTTTATTTTCACGGCTCTGCGTTATAAACTGTAGTGAAACACTTGGGGGTTCAAAGTTCTCACAACATATCTAGATAAGTTCCTTGTGGGGTCTAGTTTCCAATATGGGGTCACTTGTGGGGGGTTTCTACTGTTTAGGTACATTAGGGGCTCTGCAAACGCAATGTGACGCCTGCAGACCATTCCATCTAAGTCTGCATTCCAAATGGCGCTCCTTCCCTTCCGAGCCCTCCCATGCGCCCAAACGGTGGTTCCCTTCCATATATGGGGTATCAGCGCACTCAGGACAAATTGGACAACAACATTTGGGGTCCAATTTCTCCTGTTACCATCGGTAAAATACATAACTGGGGGCTAAAAAATAATTTTTGTAGGAAAAAATTTTAGTTTTATTTTTACGGCTCTGCATTATAAACTTCTGTGAAGCTCTTGGTGTGTCAAAGTGCTCACCACACATCTAGATAAGTTCCTTAGGGGTCTACTTTCCAAAATGGTGTCACTTGTGGGGGGTTTCAATGTTTAGGCACATGTAAGACTCATGCTGGTGTGGTAGATGGAGGCAGGTATATCTCGCCCAGGTGTTTGTCCTATGTGAATTAGGCCACTCAGTATCTTCAGGGTGCTAATGGGTTAATGATTGCAGGAATAAAAGATGACCAGCTGGGTGTTTCCAGTGTCTGCCTGGGGCACACAGATTGCCTGCCTGTGTGGGACAAACGTGAGTGAAGAGCTCTGCTCAAGATCTGTGCGATGTTAGCTGGGTGGGAGAAGCCCCCCCAGTTGTTGAGATAGCAACATATTTTGTTTAGTTAGTGCCGGACAGGCTAGGATTTATTTTTATGTTTTGTTTTTTGTGTTGCTTTCACGTTAATAAATCTGACCTGAGGTCAGCCTGCTCAGAAACCTGCTGTACGCCTCAGATTCAATGCACAAACCACGTGTCCTTTGACCCCAGCAAAGGCGATCCCAGAGTGTTTTGTCACATTGTGGTGGAGAATGCGGGCATACCGTGGCACAGGCGACAGCATGGAAGACGTGGTGAAAGCCTTAGTACAGTCCACTGCCGTACAGCAGCAGGCCACTGCCGCACAGCACGAAGCTAATCGCTTGATGGCCGCACAGCTGAAGGAGTTACTGGACATGACGGTTGCAGACCGCCAACTTCTCCAACAGGTGGCGCAGCGCCTGGTGAGCATGCCTGACGCTGACCCGGAAGCAGAGTCCAGAAGGATCCATGTGAGTCGATACTGGCAAAAGCTGACTGCAGAAGATGACGTCGAGGCATACCTGACAACGTTTGAGCGGACGGCATTGAGAGAGAAGTGGCCGAAGGCACGATGGGCCGATTTGATTGCCCCGTTTCTCTCCGGCGAGGCCCAAAAAGCTTACCATGATTTGGACCCGGAGGTCGCTCAGGACTTTGAGAAGCTGAAAGCTGAGATCCTGGCCCGGCTGGGTGTGACGACGGCTGTCCGTGCACAGAGGGTACATCAGTGGACATACCAGCAAGATAAACCAGCGCGGTCTCAGATGTTCGACCTGATCTACTTGACAAAGAAATGGCTGCAACCCGAGGTACTGACAATACCCGAAATAATCCAGCGGGTTGTCCTGGACAAGTACCTGAGAGTACTACCCCCAGCGCTGAAAAGGTGGGTAAGCCAAGGAAATCCCACGACAGCGGATCAACTTGTGGAGTTGGTCGAGCGTTATTCCGTGGCAGAAGGACTTCCCGACGACACCGCCAAACCCCGGTCTGTGCCTCTTCCTCGTGGAACCGGTAAGACTGTTCCAGGGACCACGGGTGAAGGAAAATCGCTTAAAACTGTGGGGGAGGAGTTCGGGACTGCTCGCACTCCGAGACCAAGAGTATTGGACGGTGGTCTCAGTAGGGGACCTGTTAGGTGTTTCCGCTGCCATGAGAAGGGTCATGTTTCTGCGAACTGTCCTGTTACCGCTGAACCCATGCAGTGCGACGTTATAGACTCTAGAAAACGCATGTCTTTGGTTACACAGCTAGTGAGTGTGAATGCGGGTCAAAATGATACAGTGAAACACCTGTGTGAATTATCTGTTGATGGGAAAAATGTTGTGGCATTACTAGACTCTGGAAGTGTGGTGACTCTGGTGAAAGCTAGTCTGGTGGCACTTCCGTCTGGTCCGTCTGACAAGTTTTCTGTGACGTGTGTGCATGGTGACACCCGCTCGTACTTAACAGCGGTCATATGGATTTCTAGTCCCTATGGGTCAGTGCAGCACAAAGTGGGACTCGTTCCCGCATTGTTACATGATGTAATCCTGGGCAAGGATTTTCCCTATTTCTGGCAGTTGTGGGAGAATCAGTTGCTCCTTCACGGTAGCTGTACCCGTGAATCTTCTCCCATGCCATCTGGAGGTCCCGAGTCCCTAGAGGAGACCCCACAGGAAGATGTTGCTGGGGAGGTTAGTGAATCTAACCTTCAGTACCCCTTCTCCGTCATGGCGGGGGAAACAGAGGAAACTGAGGAACCTCAGCGAGAGGCGGAGGCAGACAGCCATCCGGCACCCTGCCTGCCAGATTTGGGAGTCCAGGTGGATGACTTCCACAGCGAGCAAATGAAAGATCCTACCCTGACTCCGGCTAGGAAAAATGTAAAAATGATAGATGGGGTACCCGTAGAACCTGACACTAGGCTAGCGTACCCATATATGGTTCTTGAAAATGATTTGCTCTACCAGGTAGAAAAAAAGGGGAAGACACAGTGCAACGGTTAGTGGTACCCAAACCTTATCGGCGGAAGGTACTGGATTTGGCCCACGGACATATAATGGGGGGACATCTGGGGGTACAGAAAACCACAGAAAGGATATTGCATTGTTTTGTGTGGCCTGGAATACATTGTGATGTGCGTAACTATTGTGAGTCTTGTCCAGAGTGCCAAATCGCGGCCCCTAAATCTCAGTTCCGTAGCCCTTTGGTACCCCTTCCTATCATCGGGGTCCCTTTTGAGAGAATTGGGATGGATTTGGTTGGGCCCCTTCCCCGATCCGCACGTGGGCACCAACATATCCTCGTCATCGTGGACTATGCCACTCGTTACCCGGAAGCCGTCCCTTTGCGTAACACAGCTACCAAGACGATCGCCAAGGAATTGGTACAAGTGTTTAGTCGGGTGGGAATTCCAAAACAGAAACTCACCGACCAGGGGACTCCCTTTATGTCGAGGGTAATGAAGGAGCTCTGCAGGCTCTTACAAATAGACCCGTTGCGTACGTCTGTCTATCACCCTCAAACAGATGGCCTGGTTGAGCGCTTCAACAAAACCTTAAAACAGATGCTCCGGAAGGCGATAGACAAAGATGGGAAGAACTGGGATTACTTGTTACCCTATTTGCTGTTTGCCATTAGGGAAGTTCCCCAGTCTTCCACAGGATTTTCGCCTTTCGAACTGTTGTACGCCCGTCGTTCCCGGGGACTGCTGGACGTCGCAAAAGAAACCTGGGAAGGTCAAGTCACTCCCTTTAAAACTGTGATCGACCATGTAACACAAATGCAGGATCGTATTGCCGCTGTCATGCCCATTGTTAGGGACCATATGTTACAGGCCCAGGGAGCCCAGAGGCAAAGTTATGATAGAGGCGCTAAGGTCCGTACATTTGCACCCGGCGATAGGGTGTTGGTCCTAATCCCTACGGTGGATAGTAAATTCCTGGCGAAATGGCAGGGCCCATTTGAGGTCCGAGAAAGAGTTGGTGAAGTGAACTATAAAGTGTACCAGCCGGGTAAGAGAAAACCGGAACAGATTTATCATGTGAATCTGATAAAATCCTGAAAAGACCGCTCTGCCCTAACGGCAGATCTGCCCCGTCCGGTTTGTTCACCTACTGTACCAGAGGTGCGGGTTGCTGAGACTCTCTCAGAACGACAAAAATCTGAGGTTAAGCAATTTTTGTTACAGAACCGACAGTTTTTCTCCGAAAAACCTGGCCGGACTAAGTTGGTGAAACATGAGATTGTCACAGAGCCTGGCGTCACTGTTCATGTGAAGCCCTACCGGATTCCGGAAGCCCGCCGTGAAGCTGTCTCCCGGGAAGTGATGGCAATGTTGGACTTAGGAGTCATTGAGGAGTCACACAGCGCCTGGTCCAGTCCAATTGTGTTGATACCTAAACCGGATGGCTCCATCCAATTTTGTAATGACTTTAGGAAACTGAATGCAGTTTCTAAATTTGATGCGTACCCTATGCCCCGGGTCGATGAGTTGATCGACCGGCTTGGTAAAGCCCGATACATTACGACCCTGGATTTAACAAAGGGGTACTGGCAGATTCCTCTGGCCAAGGCGGCCAGAGAGAAGACGGCATTTGCTACACCGGAAGGTCTGTTCCAGTATGTCTATATGCCGTTTGGACTTCACGGAGCTCCCGCAACGTTCCAGAGATTGATGGATCGAGTCTTGAGGCCTCACAGACAGTACGCTTCTGCCTACCTGGATGACATCGTAATTTACAGCATGGACTGGGAAACTCATCTCCAGAAGGTACAAGCGGTGATTGATGACCTGAGAGGTGCAGGTTTAACGGCAAACCCCAAGAAATGCCACATCGGGCTTGAAGAAGCCCGATACTTGGGCTACGTGATTGGCCGAGGAGTGGTTAAACCCCAGATCGACAAAATACAGGCAATTCAGGGCTGGCCACAACCAGTGAACAAGAAACAAGTGCAGGCTTTCCTGGGGATTGCCGGCTATTATCGCCGGTTCATACCCAATTTTGCAGCCATGGCTACTCCCTTGACGGATCTTACCAAGGGGAAGGGTTCCGTCATGGTAAAATGGACCTCAGCTGCTGAAGAGGCCTTCCACAGCCTGAAACGGGCTTTGTGCTCTCAGCCCGTACTAGTGACTCCTGATTTCAGCAGCGAGTTTGTGGTACAAACTGATGCCTCTGATACTGGTGTCGGAGCTGTACTTTCCCAGGTGAGGGACGGAGTCGAACACCCGGTCCTCTATCTCAGTCGGAAACTGAATGTACATGAGCAGAGATATGCGGTCGTTGAAAAAGAGTGCCTAGCCATTAAATGGGCTCTCGACTCCCTCAAGTATTACCTGGCTGGTAGGAAGTTTAGGCTGGTCACCGACCATGCCCCTCTCAAGTGGATGCACCTCCACAAGGACCGTAATAGTCGGGTAACCCGGTGGTTCCTTGCCTTGCAGGCTTACTCTTTTACGGTGGAGCACCGACCTGGGGTGCAGATGGGGAACGCCGATGCCCTATCCCGAGTGCACTGTTTCAAAAGTGTTCTTGCTCGACCGGAGTGGTCTGAGCAAGGGGGGGGGATATGTAAGACTCATGCTGGTGTGGTAGATGGAGGCAGGTATATCTCGCCCAGGTGTTTGTCCTATGTGAATTAGGCCACTCAGTATCTTCAGGGTGCTAATGGGTTAATGATTGCAGGAATAAAAGATGACCAGCTGGGTGTTTCCAGTGTCTGCCTGGGGCACACAGATTGCCTGCCTGTGTGGGACAAACGTGAGTGAAGAGCTCTGCTCAAGATCTGTGCGATGTTAGCTGGGTGGGAGAAGCCCCCCCAGTTGTTGAGATAGCAACGTATTTTGTTTAGTTAGTGCCGGACAGGCTAGGATTTATTTTTATGTTTTGTTTTTTGTGTTGCTTTCACGTTAATAAATCTGACCTGAGGTCAGCCTGCTCAGAAACCTGCTGTACGCCTCAGATTCAATGCACAAACCACGTGTCCTTTGACCCCAGCAAAGGCGATCCCAGAGTGTTTTGTCACACACATCAGTGGCTCTCCAAACGCAACATGGCGTCCCATCTCAATTCCTGTCAATTTTGCATTGAAAAGTCAAACGGCGCTCCTTCCCTTCCGAGCTCTCCCATGCGCCCAAACAGTGGTTTACCCCCCACATATGGGGTACCAGCATACTCAGGACAATCTGGGCAGCATCTATTCAACTATTGGGATCCAATTTCTCCTGTTACCCTTGTGAAAATCAAAAACTTGCTTGCTAAAACATAATTTTTGAGGAAAGAAAAATGATTTTTTATTTTCACGGCTCTGTGTTATAAACTTCTGTGAAGCACTTGGGGGTTCAAAGTGCTCACCACACATCTAGATAAGTTCATTGGGGGGTCTAGTTTCCAAAATAGGGTCACTTGTGAGGGGTTTCTACTGTTTAGGCACATCAGGGGCTCTGCAAATGCAACGTGACGCCTGCAGACCATTTCATCAAAGTCTGCATTTCAACACGTCACTACTTCCCTTCCGAGCCCCGACGTGTGCCCAATCAGTGGTTTACCCCCACATATGGGGTATCAGTGTACTCAGGACAAACTGGGCAACAAATATTGGGGTCCACTTCTCCTGTTACCCTTGTGAAAGTAAAAAATTGCTTACTAAAACATAATTTTTGAGGAAAGAAAAATTATTATTTATTTTCACGGCTCTGTGTTGTAAACTTCTGTGAAGCACTTGGGGGTTCAAAGTGCTCACCACATATCTAGATAAGTTCCTTCGGGGGTCTAGTTTCCAAAATCGGGTCACTTGTGGGGGGTTTCTACTGTTTAGGCACATCAGGGGCTCTGCAACCGCAATGTGACACCCGCAGACCATTAAATCAAAGTCTGAATTTCAAAACGTCACTACTTCCCTTCTGAGCCCCGACGTGTGCCCAAACATTGGTTCTGCCCCACATATGGGGTATCAGTGTACTCAGGACAAACTGGACAACAACTATTGGGGTCCAATTTCTCATGTTACCCTTGTGAAAATAAAAAATTGCAGGCTAAAAAATTATTTTTGAGGAAAGAAAAATGATTTTTTATTTTCTCGGCTCTGCGTTATAAACTTCTGTGAAGCACTTGGGGGTTTAAAGTGGTCACCGCGCATCTAGATTAGTTCCATGGGAGGTTTAGTTTCCAAAATGGGGTCACATGTGGGGGAGCTCTAATGTTTAGGTACACAGGGGCTGTCCAAATGCGACATGGTGTCCGCTAACGATTGGAGCTAATTTTTCATTAAAAAAGTCAAATGGCGCTCCTTCCCTTCCGAGCCCTGCCATGTGCCCAAACAGTGGTTTACCCCCACATCTGAGGTATCAGTGTAGTCAGGAGAAATTGCCCAATAAATTTTAGGATGCATTTTATCCTGCTGCCCATGTAGAAATGGACAAATTGTGGCGAAAAGAATTTTTTTGTGAAAAAAAAGTACTTTTTCATTTTTACAGATCAATTTGTGAAGCACCTGGGGGTTCAAAGTGCTCACTATGCATCTAGGTAAGCTCCTTGGGGGGTCTAGTTTCCAAAATGGGGTCACTTGTGGGGGAGCTCCAATGTTTAGGCACACAGGGGCTCTCCAAACGCGACATGGTGTCCGCTAAAGATTGGAGCCAATTTTTCATTGAAAAAGTCAAATGGCGCTCCTTCCCTTCCGAGCCCTGTCGTGCGCCCAAACAGTGGTTCCCCCCACATATGGGGTATCAGTGTACTCAGGACAAACTGGACAACAACTATTGGGGTCCAATTTCTCATGTTACCCTTGTGAAAATAAAAAATTGCAGGCTAAAAAATTATTTTTGAGGAAAGAAAAATGATTTTTTATTTTCCCGGCTCTGCGTTATAAACTTCTGTGAAGCACTTGGGGGTTTAAAGTGGTCACCGCGCATCTAGATTAGTTCCATGGGAGGTTTAGTTTCCAAAATGGGGTCACATGTGGGGGAGCTCTAATGTTTAGGTACACAGGGGCTGTCCAAATGCGACATGGTGTCCGCTAACGATTGGAGCTAATTTTTCATTAAAAAAGTCAAATGGCGCTCCTTCCCTTCCGAGCCCTGCCATGTGCCCAAACAGTGGTTTACCCCCACATCTGAGGTATCAGTGTAGTCAGGAGAAATTGCCCAATAAATTTTAGGATGCATTTTATCCTGCTGCCCATGTGGAAATGGACAAATTGTGGCGAAAAGAATTTTTTTGTGAAAAAAAAGTACTTTTTCATTTTTACAGATCAATTTGTGAAGCACCTGGGGGTTCAAAGTGCTCACTATGCATCTAGGTAAGCTCCTTGGGGGGTCTAGTTTCCAAAATGGGGTCACTTGTGGGGGAGCTCCAATGTTTAGGCACACAGGGGCTCTCCAAACGCGACATGGTGTCCGCTAAAGATTGGAGCCAATTTTTCATTGAAAAAGTCAAATGGCGCTCCTTCCCTTCCGAGCCCTGTCGTGCGCCCAAACAATGGTTCCCCCCACATATGGGGTATCGGCGTACTCAGGACAAATTGTACAATAACATTTGGGGTCCAGTTTCTCTTTTTACCCTTGGGAAAATAAAAAGTTGTTGCTAAAAGATCATTTTTGTGACTAAAAAGTTAAATGTTCATTTTTTCCTTCCATGTTGCTTCTGCTGCTGTGAAGCACCTGAAGGGTTAATAAACTTTTTGAATGTGGTTTTGAGCAACTTGAAGAAAGCAGTTTTTAGAATGGTGTCACTTTTGGGTATTTTCAGCCATATAGACCCCTCAAACTGACTTCAAATGTGAGGTGGTGCCTAAAAAAAAATGGTTTTGTAAATTTTGTTGTAAAAATGAGAAATCGCTGGTCAAATTTTAACCCTTATAACTTGCTAGCAAAAAAAAATTTTGTTTCCAAAATTGTGCTGATGTAAAGGAGACATGTGGGTAATGTTATCTATTAACTATTTTGTGTCACATAACTCTCTCTTTTAACAGAATAAAAATTCAAAATTTGAAAATTGCGAAATTTTCGCCAAATTTCCATTTTTTTCACAAATAAACGCAAAAATTATCGACCTAAATTTACTACTAACATGAAGCCCAATATGTCACGAAAAAAACAATCTGAGAACCGCTAGGATCCGTTGAAGCGTTCCTGAGTTATTACCTGATAAAGGGACACTGGTCAGAATTGCAAAAACGGCCAGGTCATAAAGGTCAAAATAGGCTGGGCTGAAGGGGTTAATGTAGCAGCCAGGGTTGTCCATCTGACTAATCGTTACTCGGACGCATCCGCTCTCCGCCAGTCATTACACTGGCTGCCCATTCATTACAGGATACAATTCAAAGTACTTGTTCTCACCCACAAAGATCTCCACAGTGCGGCACCCCCTTACATCTCCTCCCTCATTTCTGTCTATCGGCCTAGCCGACCACTGCGCTCTACAAATGACTTTCGACTAACCTCTGCCCTAATCCGTACCTCCCACTCCCGACTCCAAGACTTCTCCCGTGCTGCGCCAATCCTCTGGAATGCTCTACCCCAAGATATTAGGACCATCCGCAATCTGCATAGTTTTAGGCACTCGCTCAAAACACATTTGTTCAGAGCGGCCTATTACATTCAGTAATTAAAGTCATTTTATGTTTGTGTGTGTAGCCCATTCACTATCCCCATCTATTCCCCACCCCCTGAATATGGCTGGACCATCATTGTAAATACATCATTGTAAATACACACCTGTACTTTGCATCTTCCCCACCTCATTGTACATTGTAAGCTCTCACGAGCAGGGTCGTTTTATTTCGCTTTATTTATTGTATTGTTAACATTGTTACTTATGACTGTTGTGTTTGAAACTGTTTAACTGTAAAGCGCTGCAGAATATGTTGGAGCTATATAAATAAAGATTATTATTATTATTATGTTAGCAGCAGCATATCGTCAGTTTTCACCAGGCAATGTGCTGCTGAGAACAATGATTTTTGTTCCGGCATAAACAATCCAATCCCTCAATGAATAGGCAGCATTTTACTTGTTCAGTATAATGCGCCGCATAGTGCTCCATAGAGTATAATACACACTCCATAGTGCTCCATACAGTATAATACACACCCCATAGTGCTCCATACAGTATAATACACACCCCATAGTGCCCCATACAGTATAATACACACCATAGTGCTCCATACAGTATAATACACACCCCATAATGCTCCATACAGTATAATACACACCCCATAGTGCTCCATACAGTATAATACACACCATAGTGCTCCATACAGTATAATACACACCCCATAATGCTCCATACAGTATAATACACACCCCATAGTGCTCCATACAGTATAATACACACCCCATAGCGCTCCATACAGTATAATACACACCCCATAATGCTCGATACAGTATAATACACACCCCATAGTGCTCCATACAGTATAATGCACACCATAGTGCTCCATACAGTATAATACACACCCCATAATGCCCCATACAGTATAATACACACCTCATAATGCTCCATACAGTATAATGCACACCCCATAGTGCTCCATACAGTATAATACACACCCCATAGCGCTCCATACAGTATAATACACACCATAGTGCTCCATACAGTATAATACACACCCTATAATGCTCCATACAGTATAATACACACCCAATAGTGCTCCACACAGTATAGTGCACACCCCATAGTGCTCCATACAGTATGATACACACCCCATAGTGCTCCATACAGTATAATACACACCCCATAATGCTCCATACAGTATAATACACACCCAATAGTGCTCCACACAGTATAGTGCACACCCCATAGTGCTCCATACAGTATAATACACACCCCATAATGCTCCATACAGTATAATACACACCCCATAATGCTCCATACAGTATAATACACACCCCATAGTGCTCCATACAGTATAATACACACCCCATAGTGCTCCATACAGTATAATACACACCCCATAGTGCTCCATACAGTATAATACACACCATAGTGCTCCATACAGTATAATACACGCCCCATAATGCTCCATACAGTATAATACACACCCAATAGTGCTCCACACAGTATAGTGCATACCCCATAGTGCTCCATACAGTATAATACACACCCCATAATGCTCCATACAGTATAATACACACCCAATAGTGCTCCACACAGTATAGTGCACACCCCATAGTGCTCCATACAGTATAATACACACCCCATAGTGCTCCATACAGTATAATACACACCCCATAGTGCTCCATACAGTATAATACACACCCAATAGTGCTCCTCACAGTATAATACACACCCCATAGTGCTAAATACAGTATAATACACACCCCATAGTGCTCCATACAGTATAATACACACCCCATAGTGCTCCATACACTATAATACACACCCAATAGTGCTCCTCACAGTATAATACACACCCCATAGTGCTAAATACAGTATAATGCGCACCTCATAGTACAATGCACACCATAGTCCTCCACAGGAGTATAGTGCAGCCTCACAGTTCTGCAGTATTATGGCCACTATGTACTCTCTGATATAAAAAAAATACATGCTTACCTCTCGGTGTTCCTTGCTGCAATGTGTCTCCTATCCTCAGTAGCTCCACAGCCTGGCACAGCGTGATGCGCGATGAAGTCATGTCATTACGCACCCGCTGCATCAGAAGCAGAGGGAGGATGATGGGAGAGGTGGCGTCATGTGTCGCTCTCTGCTCCGTCATTATTTTCAACGGTATCGGCATATGTGATGAACCTTTCATATTCTGCATTACAATCCTATTCGCTAAACCATGTTTTATTTAACTGTAAAAGAATTAGAAATTAATTGTTCCATTTATTTTACTATTCTTTTAGTCTGCTTCTTCAAAAAGATGAGCACAATGGAATGTTAGAAGTGTCAATATGCTCAGGAATATTGTTTTACATTTCAGTGATTGCCCGATAGTATCATGATAGTATCATGCAATACCAGCAGGTGGCGCTGGAAATCCTAGTTAAAATGTGTATATCACTTTCGCTTAGGCCTTATTCACACGTCCATATTTAACATGTACATGAAAAAAATGGTACCGTGTTATCAGTGTTTTGCATCAGTGTGTCATCTGTGTTTTTCATGGATAGATCGATAAATAAATGCATTACAAAGCTTCTCCTATCCTTTGCAGTGTTAAATACAGATAGCACACAGATGATATACAAATACCATCAATGTGCTCTACATGTTTTGGCCCCTTTCCTCTGTGCTGCTAGAAAAAAACCCAAAAACAGACAGGTCTCCATGGGTTTTGTATCGATATACACTCGATACAAAAACACGGACATGTGAATAGCACTATACATTTTAATGGGTGCGTGTTCTATCCATGAAAAAAATGATACTATGCAACATGGACATCTGAGTGAGGCCTATATGCAATGTATGTATCAGAGAATTGCCTGACTCGGGCTTCATTCACACATTAATAATTTTTCTCATATGGTTTGAGTTCCATCAGCATTTTGGATACAAATTTCATCAGTGTATCAGTTTTAGGCCGGGGTCACACTTGCGAGTGCAATGAGGAAACTCGCATGAGTCTCTCGCCTCAATACCTGGCACTGTCGCCGGCACTCAGGACCGGAGTGTGTGGCTGCATGTATTTCTATGCAGCTGAACGCACCGGTCGTATCCGCTGGCGGCAGTGCCGGTATTGAGGCGAGAGACTTGCGCAAGTTTCCCGCATTGCACTCGCAAGTGTGACCCCGGCCTTATCATCAGAATTTCATCAGTTTTTCTTGTGTTTAAGTAAATAAATAATAAAAGGGTGGTCTCAATCTTTTCCTGTCGGTCAGTCAGCTTTCCTGTCCAATCTTTTCCTGTCGGTTATATGACAGTCAGGATGTCATATAAGTACTGTCTGATTTTTTTCATGAGCACATTGACTTGCATTGTCAAGTTTGATCTGTGATGCAGAATCTGTGGTAGGCACATCTGCCACTTTTTCTTTTAGGGCGCAATCAAACAGCCGTTTAAATCGAACAGAGATCGGACTGTAATGCATGGATTACAGAACACAAAAAGAGACCGCTGTTAGAGTAGCCACAAACCAAATGATTAAAAAAATTAGAAATAGTAAAAATAAACACTGTATACATAAAAGGTCTACTGAGGAGGAAGTTGTGCAAGAACATAAATATACAATAGTATACACAGATAAAGCATAAACCACATCAGATTTGGATTTTATAATGATGCAAAGAAAAAATAGCAAGAAAATCCATAAGGATGAAACGATCACTACAGCTGTTGCACCTAAATACCCATATCCTAATGCAGTACACGAACAGGTCAGCGGCTCTCCTGACCCAAGCATGACATAGTAACATAGTAACATAGTAACATAGTTAGTAAGGCCGAAAAGACATTTGTCCATCCAGTTCAGCCTATATTCCATCATAATAAATACCCAGATCTACGTCCTTCTACAGAACCTAATAATTGTATGATACAATATTGTTCTGCTCCAGGAAGACATCCAGGCCTCTCTTGAACCCCTCGACTGAGTTCGCCATCACCACCTCCTCAGGCAAGCAATTCCAGATTCTCACTGCCCTAACAGTAAAGAATCCTCTTCTATGTTGGTGGAAAAACCTTCTCTCCTCCAGACGCAAAGAATGCCCCCTTGTGCCCGTCACCTTCCTTGGTATAAACAGATCCTCAGCGAGATATTTGTATTGTCCCCTTATATACTTATACATGGTTATTAGATCGCCCCTCAGTCGTCTTTTTTCTAGACTAAATAATCCTAATTTCGCTAATCTATCTGGGTATTGTAGTTCTCCCATCCCCTTTATTAATTTTGTTGCCCTCCTTTGTACTCTCTCTAGTTCCATTATATCCTTCCTGAGCACCGGTGCCCAAAACTGGACACAGTACTCCATGTGCGGTCTAACTAGGGATTTGTATAGAGGCAGTATAATGCTCTCATCATGTGTATCCAGACCTCTTTTAATGCACCCCATGATCCTGTTTGCCTTGGCAGCTGCTGCCTGGCACTGGCTGCTCCAGGTAAGTTTATCATTAACTAGGATCCCCAAGTCCTTCTCCCTGTCAGATTTACCCAGTGGTTTCCCGTTCAGTGTGTAATGGTGATATTGATTCCCTCTTCCCATGTGTATAACCTTACATTTATCATTGTTAAACCTCATCTGCCACCTTTCAGCCCAAGTTTCCAACTTATCCAGATCCATCTGTAGCAGAATACTATCTTCTCTTGTATTAACTGCTTTACATAGTTTTGTATCATCTGCAAATATCGATATTTTACTGTGTAAACCTTCTACCAGATCATTAATGAATATGTTGAAGAGAACAGGTCCCAATACTGACCCCTGCGGTACCCCACTGGTCACAGCGACCCAGTTAGAGACTATACCATTTATAACCACCCTCTGCTTTCTATCACTAAGCCAGTTACTAACCCATTTACACACATTTTCCCCCAGACCAAGCATTCTCATTTTGTGTACCAACCTCTTGTGCGGCACGGTATCAAACGCTTTGGAAAGATCGAGATATACCACGTCCAATGACTCACCGTGATCCAGTCTATAGCTTACCTCTTCATAAAAACTGATTAGATTGGTTTGACAGGAGCGATTTCTCATAAACCCATGCTGATATGGAGTTAAACAGTTATTCTCATTGAGATAATCCAGAATAACATCCCTCAGAAACCCTTCAAATATTTTACCAACAATAGAGGTTAGACTTACTGGCCTATAATTTCCAGGTTCACTTTTAGAGCCCTTTTTGAATATTGGCACCACATTTGCTATGCGCCAGTCCTGCGGAACAGACCCTGTCGCTATAGAGTCACTAAAAATAAGAAATAATGGTTTATCTATTACATTACTTAGTTCTCTTAGTACTCGTGGGTGTATGCCATCCGGACCCGGAGATTTATCTATTTTAATCTTATTTAGCCGGTTTCGCACCTCTTCTTGGGTTAGATTGGTGACCCTTAATATAGGGTTTTCATTGTTTCTTGGGATTTCACCTAGCATTTCATTTTCCACCGTGAATACCGTGGAGAAGAAGGTGTTTAATATGTTAGCTTTTTCCTCGTCATCTACAACCATTCTTTCCTCACTATTTTTTAAGGGGCCTACATTTTCAGTTTTTATTCTTTTACTATTGATATAGTTGAAGAACAGTTTGGGATTAGTTTTACTCTCCTTAGCAATGTGCTTCTCTGTTTCCTTTTTGGCAGCTTTAATTAGTTTTTTAGATAAAGTATTTTTCTCCCTATAGTTTTTTAGAGCTTCAATGGTGCCATCTTGCTTTAGTAGTGCAAATGCTTTCTTTTTACTGTTAATTGCCTGTCTTACTTCTTTGTTTAGCCACATTGGGTTTTTCCTATTTCTAGTCCTTTTATTCCCACAAGGTATAAACCGCTTACACTGCCTATTTAGGATGTTCTTAAACATTTCCCATTTATTATCTGTATTCTCATTTCTGAGGATATTGTCCCAGTCTACCAGATTAAGGGCATCTCTAAGCTGTTCAAACTTTGCCTTCCTAAAGTTCAATGTTTTTGTGACTCCCTGACAAGTCCCCCTAGTGAAAGACAGGTGAAACTGTACAATATTGTGGTCGCTATTTCCTAAATGCCCAACCACCTGCAGATTTGTTATTCTGTCAGGTCTATTAGATAGTATTAGGTCTAAAAGTGCTGCTCCTCTGGTTGGATTTTGCACCAATTGTGAAAGATAATTTTTCTTGGTTATTAGCAGAAACCTGTTGCCTTTATGGGTTTCACAGGTTTCTGTTTCCCAGTTAATATCCGGGTAGTTAAAGTCCCCCATAACCAGGACCTCATTATGGGTTGCAGCTTCATCTATCTGCTTTAGAAGTAGACTTTCCATGCTTTCTGTTATATTTGGGGGTTTGTAACAGACCCCAATGAGAATTTTGTTACCATTTTTCCCTCCATGAATTTCAACCCATATGGACTCGACATCCTCATTCCCTTCGCTAATATCCTCCCTTAAAGTGGACTTTAGACAAGACTTTACATAGAGACAAACCCCTCCTCCTCTCCGATTTTTACGATCCTTTCTAAACAGACTGTAACCCTGTAAGTTAACTGCCCAGTCATAGCTTTCATCTAACCATGTCTCGGTTATTCCCACTATGTCAAAGTTACCTGTAGATATTTCTGCTTCTAGTTCTTCCATCTTGTTTATCAGGCTTCTGGCGTTTGCGAGCATGCAGTTTAGAGGATTTTGTTTTGTTCCAATCTCCTCACTGTGGATTGTTTTAGAAATGTTCTTACCTCCCTTCTGAGTATGTTTTCCTGGGTCGTCTTTGTTCGAGTCTAATGTTTTTCTTCCCGTCCCCTCTTCTTCTAGTTTAACGCCCTCCTGATGAGTGTAGCGAGTCTTCTGGCGAATGTGTGTTTCCCAGGTTTGTTGAGGTGTAGTCCGTCTCTGGCGAGGAGTCCATCATACCAGTAATTCACACCGTGGTCCAGGAATCCAAATCCTTGTTGTCTGCACCATCGTCTTAGCCAGTTGTTTGCATCAAGGATCCTGTTCCATCTCCTGGTGCCATGCCCGTCTACTGGAAGGATAGAAGAAAAAACTACCTGTGCATCCAGTTCCTTTACTTTCTTCCCCAACTCTTCAAAGTCCTTGCAGATTGTCGGTAGGTCCTTCCTTGCCGTGTCATTGGTGCCAACATGTATCAGAAGAAATGGGTGGACGTCCTTGGAGCTGAAGAGCTTTGGTATCCTATCGGTCACATCCTTGATCATCGCACCTGGAAGGCAGCATACTTCTCTTGCAGTTATGTCCGGTCTGCAGATGGCTGCTTCGGTGCCTCTCAGTAGTGAGTCTCCCACCACCACCACTCTTCGTTGCTTCTTGGCTGTACTTTTTGCTGTCACTTGTTGCTGTGTGCCCTTTTCTTTTTTGCTTGCTGGTATTGCTTCATTCTTAGGTGTGCCATCTTCATCCTCTACAAAGATTTGATATCGGTTCTTCAGTTGTGTGGTTGGTGATTTCTCCATGACAGCTTCATATATTTCTTTATAACCGTCTGACTGCATCCTTATAGTTGATAAAGTATAGACCCTATTCAAACGTTCGGGATTGACAGAGGTTTTGACGCTGCGTATTTATGCAGCATCAATAACGCAGCGGCCAGATGTTACAGACTACTGGACGTGATTTCTAGAAAGATCACCCATGGAAACTGACATGTGGCGCATCTTTCAGATCTGCAGCATGTCAATTTCTCTTGCAGGTACGCATACGGATTTTCCCTTTACACTTGCATTAATGAGGAAAATCCGCATGTGTAAAAAACGTAAATGCATGTCCGCCAATTTGCATAATAGGTGCAGACATTCTGCAGGGTCAAAACCGGAGCAGATCCTGAACGTGGGACCGAACCCATATAGTTAGTGTCACTGTGTCAATGGGAGGCTAAATTTTCAGTCTGCAGAGTTTGTTTCCCACAAAACCAGGCCAATGTCTTAAAAATCATTACTGGGAGGCCTGCCTTATATGACTTATTTACCATGGAGGCCCACATTCTGCTCCAGAGCAACAAGCGGCTTCTGTCACAAGCACTCAAATGAGTGCATTATTTTTGCACAGGAACTGTCTTCTGTCTGTTTTTGTCACAGGTATATACAATGTAACACTTTGCCATGAGTGACCTGTCCGAGGCCTTCTGCCGCTGGCGGGAAGAGCCCAAAAAAAAGAGGCAGAGAACTGGGACAGGGGAACACCTGAAGGACCAGCTGCCTGTTCTCCAGCCTGTGACACCGGCCCACTTGCTGCTTCGCTGGTGGATGGCTGGGACTGGTCCGTCAGTTCGATGAGGGACCGCTCCAGAGGACGATCCAGGTTCGAGGGTGCTGCTACAGGTTCTGTGAAAAGAAAAGTAAAACATTACTACACAAAAATAACAATTGTAAAAGCGCCAACTCCTATGGAATAGAAAAATTCAGATTAGTGAATACAACACAATGAAATACAACACAAAAATACTTGCGTTCTCTGAGCAAGGACAGGCCTCAGGAAAGACAGCACCCGGTGATATTTGTATTTCGCTATCCTTGCCGCAGCACCACTGCGAACTAGGATCTCCTGTCTCAGATCCTTGTTGAAGCGATCCTTCATCGAACGCCAACGGGTTTTCACTTTGTTCACTGTGAAAAAGGGAAAAAGTAAATTGTTAAACAATGCACTTTAGGCTGGGATCAAACAACTGTGTGTGATGCGAGAAACTCGCAGAAGTTTATCACATCACACACGGTTGTGTGATCCCGGCCTTCAGGTTCACTGCCGCATCAGACCACACTGCAATACTTACGAAAGGCCTCTCTGACTCGTGACGTGGCATTGTCCCAGTCATCCATCAGCACTTGGGCCACCTCATTCCACAGCCACCGAATCACCACAGCGTCCGAGTGCTGCTGCTCCCGGGTGTCCCACAATGCAACTCGCTCCTGCATCAAGATGATGAGGAGGTCGTTGTCTATAAAATCTTCCTCCCATTGTCGGACCTAGAAATGAAACAAAGACATTATTGTTGGAAAGATAAAACACTTAAAATAAAAACAGTCAAAAAGAAAGAAAAAAAAACAGTCAAGAGTACCCAAAACAGTCAAGAATAAATAAAGAGTCAAGAATACTTACATGCCGTCTTGCCACCAGTGCTTGGGCCTGAGTCTGCTGCTCCTGCTCATCTGCACTGGAATGGTTCTGTTTTGCCACATGTGTAAATAGTGACAGTGAATACTTACCAATCAGTAGCAAATGCACACACTTCATTCTCCTGTTCACTCTGTGAGCTCTGATCTCCAGTGGAGGACACGATGAGGAATGCTGCAAGAGAGACAGAAATGATTACAGACTGCAGGGAGAAAAACAGACAGGCAGACATATAGCTTGTATAGTTAAATTTTGACAGTCAGAGTCTTCCAAAAATTATGCTGCAATGCTTGTATCGCTTCCAGAGTCTTGAGAGTAATGGACTTCCACTGCCCACACCTTCTTTCACAAGGTTTGTTTGGGTGGTGGCTTAAACCAAGTTCCTAGACATGTTTACTCATAAAAATGCATACGTACACAAACACAAGCCCTTGCGTACGCATGCGTTCCCATAGACTGCAATGCGCTTATTTGACGTCCGCATGCGTATGGCGGTGGAAATTTGCCGCCACAAAAATTCTAACATGGTGCGTTAGCCGCGCCCAGCCGCACACCGCGAAAATACGCATGCCTAAGCAAACGAGGCAAATGCATGCAAACGCATGCACCTGCATCTACAATGTAAAAGATAGGAAATCAAGACACATGCGGTGCGGATGTATGCATCACAGCACATGCATGGAAAGCCCAACAAGCTAGTTTGCCACTATGGATGTTATAAAGCTGCTCTGCTTCTGACACCTTGAAATTCTTGCCCAAGGCACTTTCTTCATCCCATGTTCCCTGTACCTTCCTGGCCCATTACCTCTCTGAGTTGTGAACTCGGGGCCATAGTGCTGGGACCCATCTCTAGTTGACCACTCTGTCCTCTTGTCAGTTTTCCTTCCTCATTACTCAGGATCACACTATCCACTGTCTCTATCTCCTCTCACTTCAGAGCATGTAAGTTATGCGGCTCTGCTCGCTGTTCAGACCTTAGGTCTGCTTTTTACTGTGCGCTGGTCTTTATCTAATGACAGGAAACTGTCTCTGCCCCTTCTTCTTATCCCTTTCCCACTCTGGGCTAGTTCCAACTTTTAACACGGTCTCCCCCCACTAACTACCTGTTGCTGGGCAGAACACAACTCTTATCACTAACAACACATGTCATAATACACATTATACGTGATACGCAGATTCTAAGTGCAGCAGCTAGATTCGAATGTATGTTAAACAAGTGCTATTTGCACTCACCTTTTCTGATGTCTTTATAAACCTGTATATAATTTCACTGGGTGGATTAGTTGTTCCCCCTGTTCACGATTTGCAGCACAATCCTGGGCACTTGTGAAAACACTAAAGGTGTTTCAATAGGAAGCTGCATATGTAGTTATTCTCCAGGTGGTGTGCGCTCCCGGGACACAGAGGGTGAGATACGATTATATATTCCAAAACCAAGTCTTGTTAGTACAGCATACAATGGGTTTCAACTCTTATGAGTCTTCAAGTATTATATATAAGTAGTAATAGCATATATATAATACATGAAGAAGACTCATAAGAGTTGAAATACGTTGAATAATGTACTAATAAAACTTGGTTTTGGAATAAGCTATGTTATAAGAGATTCATCGAAAATTTCTTGGTTATGGTTAATGGCCGTGTGATTGTGGAGAAATCTTGTGACCACGATTTACAAACTATTGAGACTTCTTTGTTCTCAGACATCCCATAGCACAATTCATTTTTTTTCAAGTCAAAGTCCTTATGTAGAGTACATAGTCTATATTCAGAATACTCAGCCTCAGCGGCTGCACACTAAGGCTGCTTTCACACTTCCGTCTTTATTGATCCGTCACAATGCCTCGTTTTGGGAAAAAAAACGCTTCCTGCAAATGTGCCCGCAGGATGCATTTTTTTTCTCATAGACTTATATTGCCGACGGATCGCGATGTATGGCCATACGTCGCGTCCGGGACTTTAGAATGGGCAGCGGATGCGTTGAAAAACTGCATCCGCTGCCCACGTTGTGCCGAATTTTCACAACGTCTGTTGGTACGTCGCGCTGACGCTTAGCGACGGCCGCGTACCGACGGAAATTTGAAAGAAGACTTAATTAGAACACCTTTGACAAAACAAATTGTAGAAAACAAACTACAAAAGTGCATTTTTTTTCCTTTTTACGATGAGTGCGGCATCCGTTATTCTCATATACAGAAAGAAATATTCATGATATATATATTTCTTTTTGCTGACAAATGGGCCACACAAAAAAATTACATGTAAATAGTTACATAAATAAGAGCTACCTTTTCTGTACGTGAAAAATAGAACACCTACATAAATCATGGATGTCTGAATGTTACAATTTGTTGATAAATGATGATTACTTCTTTTTTATGTTTTCTAGCTGTTATCTTAACCCCTTCGCGACATGCGCCGTACTAGTACCGCGCTGCTGGCACTGCATTTGTGCCAGCAGCAGTACTAGTACGGCGCACCGATCACCGCGGTCTCGCGCTGAGTGCCGCGGTGATCGGGTGCGGGTGTCAGCTGTATATGACAGCTGACACCCCGCAGCAATGCCCACGATCGGCGGCATAGAGGGGGATCGCGCAGGGACGGGGGCTCCCTGCGCTTTCCCACCGGAGAAACGTGATGAGATCGCGTTGCTCCGGTGATCCGGAAGGAGTCCCCGGATCCAAGATGGCCGCGGGACTCCTTCCGGGTCATGAAATGACCTGGCTAACCGGCGCCTGCTGAGAGTTGCTGAGAGCAGGCGCCGGAAAGCCTCCTGAACTTGCCTGTCAGATCGTTGATCTGACAGTGTGCTATGCACACTGTCAGATCAACGATCTGATCTAATACAGTGATGTCCCACCCTGGGACAATGGTAGAAAGTAAAAAAAAAAAAATAGAATGTATAAAAAAATCCCCAAATAAAGAAAAAAAAACATTTCCCAGTAAATCCATTTATTTATGTAAATTAAAAAAAACAATAAAAGTACACATATTTGGTATCGCCGCGTCTGTAACGACCCGCTCTATAAAACTATCCCACTAGTTAACCCCTTCAGTGAACACCGCAAAAAATAAAAATAAAAAAAAGGCAAAAAACATTGCTTTATTATCATACAGGTGAACAAAAAGTGGAATAACACGCAATCAAAACGACAGATATAAATAACCATGGTACCGCTGAAAACGTCATCTTGTCCCGCAAAAAAAAAGCTGCCATACAGCATTATCAGCAGAAAAATAAAAAAGTTATAGCTCTCAGAATAAAGCGATGCAAAAACAATTTTTTTTATACAAAATAGTTTTTATTGTGTAAAAGCGCCAAAACATAAAAAAAATTACATAAATGAGGTATCGCTGTAATCGTACTGACCTGAAGAATAAGGCTGCTTTATCAATTTTACCACACGTGGAACAGTATAAACGCCCCCCCTAAAAGAATTTCAGGAATTGCTGGTTTTTGTTCATTCCGCCTCACAAAAATCGGAATAAACAGCGATCAAAAAAGTCATCTGCCCGAAAATGGTACCAATAAAAACGTCAACTCGTCCCGCAAAAAACAAGATCTCACATGACTCTGTGGGCCAAAATATGGATAAATTATAGCTCTCAAAATGTGGTGATGCAAAAACTGTTTTTTGCAATAAAAAGCGTCTTTTAGTGTGTGACAGCTGCCAACCCTAAAAATCCGCAAAAAAAACGCTATAAAAGTAAATCAAACCCCCCTTCATCACCCCCTTAGTTAGGGAAAAATAATAAAATGTAAAAAAATGTATTTTTTTTCCATTTTCCCATTAGGATTAGGGTTAGGGCTAGGGTTAGGACTAGGGTTAGGGCTAGGGTTGGGGTTGGGGCTAGGGTTGGGGTTACAGTTGGGATTAGGGTTAGGGGTGTGTTTGGATTAGGGTTTCAGTTAGAATTGGGGAGTTTCCACTGTTTCGGCACATCAGGGGCTCTCCAAACGTGACATGGCGTCCGATCTCAATTCCAGCCAATTCTGCTTTGAAAAACTAAAACAGTGCTCCTTCCCTTCCGAGTTCTCCTGTGCGCCCAAACAGTGGTTCCCCCCAACATATGGGGTATCAGTGTTCTCAGGACAAGTTGCACAACAACTTTTGGGGTCCAATTTGTCCTGTTACCCTTGGGAAAATAAAAACGCGGGGGCTAAAATATCATTTTCGTGGAAAAAAAAATATTTTTTATTTTCACGGCTCTGCGTTATAAACTGTAGAGAAACACTTGTTGGTTCAAAGTTCTCACAACACATCTAGATAAGTTCCTTGGGGGGTCTAGTTTCCAATATGGGGTTACTTGTGGGGGGTTTTGTTGTGAATTCTGCTTTTTGGCTCCCTCCGGTGGTTGTAGGTGGTAATGCAGTTGTCCCTGGGCTGCAGTCTTGGACAGGTGTATCTACTGATTGCAATTGTGACTGGGGTATTTAGGTTTGCAGGACTCATTGGTCCTTGCCAGTTGTCAATGTTTCTTGAGAAGTGTTGGATCTTTGTCTGGCTTCTCCTGCTTAGCTGCCAATTCAGCAAAGATAAGTGTATGTTTCTTTTTCTGTGGCACACAAGCTGTGCTTATATTGTGTGCTATTCATTTGTTTTCTCTTGTCCAGCTTAGACTGTGTCAGTGTTTTCTCAGTCTTATTGGATTCTCTGGAGTTGCAGATATTACGCTCCACATCTTTAGTTACATGGTGGAGTTTTTGTATTTTCTGCTGTGGATATTTTTGGAAGGATTTTAATACTGACCGCTTAGTATCCTGTCCTATCCTTTCCTATTTTAGCTAGAGTGGCCTCTTTTGCTAAATCCTGTTTCCTGCCTGCGTGTGTCTTTTCCTCTACTACTCACAGTCAATATTTGTGGGGGGCTGCCTATCCATTGGGGTTCTGCTCTGAGTCAAGGTAAAATTCCTATTTCCATCTATAGGGGTATATAGTCCTCCGGCTGTGTCGAGGTGTCTAGGATTTGTTAGGCACACCCCACGGCTACTTCTAGTTGCGGTGTTAAGATCAGGATTTGTGGTCAGTATAGTTACCACCTACCCCAGTGAAAGTTTTCATGCTGCTCCAAGGTCACCTAATCATAACAGTACAACTGGCCAATAATGAGTTAAATGCATCTCAGAAGAAGGGAAGAAAGGTCTTGAGCCATTTTTTTTCTTCAGTCTGCTTTGTCTTCTTCTCCCTCTTAATCTCTGGGTGGCTGAGGAGCCTTGTGCTAGGATGAATGTTCAGGAATTAGCTTCTCGTGTAGACCAGCTTGCTGCTCGGGTACAAGGTATTTCTGATTATATTGTTCAGACTCCTGTTTTAGAACCGAAGATCCCTACTCCTGATTTGTTTTTTTGGTGACAGGTCCAAACTTTTGAGTTTTAAAAACAACTGTAAACTGTTTTTTGCTCTGAGACCTCGATCCCCTGGTGATTACATTCAGCAGGTTAAAATCATCATCTCTCTGCTGCGTTGCGATCCACAGGATTGGGCATTTTTCCTGGAATCTGGGAATCTGGCTTTGCTTAATGTAGACTCCTTTTTTCAGGCTTTAGGATTATTATATGATGAACCTAATTCTGTGGATCAAGCTGAGAAGACCTTGTTGGCCCTGTCTCAGGGACAAGAGGTGGCAGAATTGTATTGTCAGAAATTCAGAAAATGGTCTGTGTTGACTAAATGGAATAATGATGCTTTGGCGGCAATTTTCAGAAAGGGTCTTTCTGAATCCGTTAAAGATGTTATGGTGGGGTTTCCCACACCTTCCGGTCTGAGTGATTCTATGTCTCTGGCCATTCAGATTGACCGGCGCTTGCGGGAGCGCAGAACTGTGCGCGCTGTGGCATTATCCTCAGAGCAAATTCCTGAGCCAATGCAGTGTGATAGGATTCTGTCTAGAACGGAACTACAAGGTTTCAGACGTCAGAATAGGTTGTGTTATTATTGTGGCGACGCTTCCCATGCCATTTCTGTCTGCCCTAAGCGGACAAAGAGGATCGCCAGTTCATTTACCATCAGTACTGTACAACCTAAATTCCTGTTATCTGTGTCCTTGATCTGCTCATTGTCATCATTTTCTGTCATGGCGTTTGTGGATTCAGGCGCCGCCTTGAACTTAATGGACTTTGAGTTTGCCAGGCGTTGTGATTTTCCCTTGCAGCCTTTGTAGAACCCTATTCCTTTAAGGGGCATTGATGCTACACCCTTGGCTAAAAATAAGCCCCAGTTTTGGACACAGGTGACCATGCGCATGGCGCCAGCCCATCAGGAAGATTGTCGATTTCTGGTGTTGCATAATTTGCATGATGCTATCGTGCTGGGTTTTCCGTGGTTGCAGGTACATAATCCTGTGTTGGATTGGAAATCCATGTCTGTGACTAGTTGGGGTTGTCAGGGGGTTCATAATGATGTTCCTTTGATGTCAATCTCCTCTTCTTCCTCTTCTGAAATTCCAGAGTTTTTGTCTGATTTTCAGGATGTATTCGATGAGCCCAAGTCCAGTTTCCTTCCACCGCACAGGGACTGTGATTGTGCTATTGACTTGATTCCAGGCTGTAAGTTTCCTAAGGGTCGACTTTTCAACCTGTCTGTGCCTGAACATACCGCCATGCGGAACTATATTAAGGAGTCTTTGGAGAAAGGGCATATTCAACCATCTTCTTCACCGTTGGGAGCGGGGTTCTTTTTTGTTGCTAAAAAAGATGGTTCCTTGAGACCCTGTATTGATTATCGCCTCTTGAATAAAATCACGGTTAAGTTTCAATACCCTTTACCTTTGCTTTCCGATTTGTTTGCTAGGATTAAGGGAGCTAGTTGGTTTACGAAGATTGACCTTCGGGGGGCATATAATCTTGTTCGTATTAAGCAGGGTGATGAATGGAAAACTGCGTTTAACACGCCAAAAGGCCATTTTGAATAACTTGTGATGCCATTTGGGCTCTCTAATGCTCCATCTGTTTTTCAGTGCATGATATCTTCCAGACTTATCTTGATAAATTCTTGATTGTATATTTGGACGATATTTTGATTTTTTCAGATGATTGGGAGTCTCATGTGCAACAGGTCAGGATGGTATTTCAAATCCTTCATGACAATGCTTTGTTTGTGAAAGGGTCTAAGTGTCTCTTTGGGGTGCAGAAGGTTTCTTTTTTGGGCTTTATTTTTTCTCCCTCGTCTATAGAAATGGATCCGGTTAAGGTTCAGGCCATTCATGATTGGATTCAGCCCACATCCGTGAAGAGCTTTCAGAAATTTTTGGGTTTTGCAAATTTTTATTGCCGTTTCATTGCTAATTTTTCCAGCGTGGTTAAACCCTTGACCGATTTGACGAAGAAAGGCGCTGATGTGGCGAATTGGTCCTCTGCGGCTGTCTCTGCCTTTCAGGAGCTTAAATGTCGATTTACTTCTGCTCCGGTGTTGCGCCAACCGGATGTATCTCTTCCGTTTCAGGTTGAGATTGACGCTTCTGAGATTGAGGCAGGGGCCGTGTTGTCTCTGAGGGATCCTGTTGGTTCCTTAATGAAACCGTGTGCCTTCTTTTCCCATAAGTTTTCGCCTGCTGAATGCAATTATGATGTCGGCAATCGGGAGTTATTGGCTATGAAGTGGGTGTTTGAGGAGTGGCGACACTGGCTTGAGGGAGCTAAGCACCGTATTGTGGTCTTGACTGATCATAAGAATTTGATTTACCTCGAGTCTGCAAAACAGCTGAATCCTAGACAGGCTCGATGGTCCTTGTTTTTTTCCCAATTTGATTTCGTGGTCTCGTACCTTCCGGGTTCTAAGACTATTAAGGCTGATGCCCTCTCTAGGAGTTTTTTGCCTGATTCTCCTGAGGTCTTGGAACCGGTCGGTATTCTGAAAGAAGGGGTGGTCCTTTCCGCCATTTCCCCTGATTTACGACGGGTTCTTCAGGAATTTCAGGCTGGCAAACCTGACCGCTGTCCTGTGGGGAAACTGTTTGTTCCTGACAGATGGACTAGTAGAGTGATTTCTGTGGTTCACTGTTCCGTGTTGGCTGGTCATCCTGGCATTTTTGGTACCAGAGACTTGGTTGGTAGGTCCTTTTGGTGGCCTTCTTTGTCGCGTGATGTGCGTTCTTTTGTGCAGTCCTGTGGGACTTGTGCGCGGGCCAAGCCTTGTTGCTCCCATGCTAGTGGGTTGCTTTTGCCATTGCCGGTCCCTGAGAGGCCCTGGACGCATATTTCTATGGATTTTATTTCCGATCTTCCTGTTTCCCAGAGGATGTCTGTTATCTGGGTTGTTTGTGACCGATTCTCTAAGATGGTTCATTTGATGCCTTTGCCTAAATTTCCATCCTCTTCGGATTTGGTTCCGTTGTTTTTTCAGCATGTGGTCCGTTTGCATGGTATTCCGGAGAATATTGTGTCCGACAGAGGTTCCCAGTTTGCTTCTAGGTTTTGGCGGGCCTTTTGCGCTAGGCTGGGCATTGATTTGTATTTTTCTTCTGCATTTCATCCTCAGACAAATGGCCAGACCGAGCGAGCTAATCAGACTTTGGAGACTTATTTGAGATGCTTTGTGTCTGCTGATCAGGATGATCGGATGGCTTTCTTGCCATTGACCGAGTTTGCCCTTAACAAACGGGCTAGTTCGGCTACTTTGGTTTCGGCTTTCTTTTGTAATTTTGGTTTTCATCCTCGTTTTTCTTCTGGGCAGGTTGAGCCTTCTGACTGTCCTGGTGTGGATTCTGTGGTTGACAGGTTGCAGCAGATTTGGGCTCATGTGGTGGACAATTTGGTGTTGTCTCAGGAGGAGGCTCAACGTTTTGCTAACCGTCGTTGGTGTGTTGGTTCCCGGCTTCGGGTTGGGGATCTGGTCTGGGTGTCTTCCCGTCATGTTCCTGTGAAGGTTTCTTCTCCTAAGTTTAAGCCTCGGTTTATTGGTCCTTATAGGATTTCTGAGATTATTAATCCGGTATCTTTTCGACTGGCGCCTCCGGCCTCTTTTGCTATCCATAATGACTTCCATAGATCTTTGTTGCAGAAATATGTGGAGCCCGTTGTTCCCTCTGTTGATCCTCCGGTCCCTGTGTTGGTTGATGGGGAGTTGGAATATGTTGTTGAGAAGATTTTGGATTCCCGTTTTTTTCGAGGTGGAAGCTTCAGTACCTTGTCAAATGAAAGGGTTATGGCCAGGAGGATACTTCTTGGGTTTTTGTTGTGAATTCTGTTGTCGGGCTCCCTCCTGTGGTCATGAATGGTACTTCGGCTGGTTCTGTCCATCGACTTCCTCTGGTAGGTGTTTCTGAGTTTCACAGGTGACTAGGTTAATTCGTTAGCTGCTGCTCTATTTAACTCCACTTAGATCTTTGCTCTATGCCACCTGTCAATGTTCCAGTATTGGTCTAGTTCACTCCTGGATCGTTCTTGTGACCTGTCTTCCATCAGAAGCTAAGTTCCAGCTTGTGGGTCTTTTGGCGCCCTCTGCGTGGTCTTTTTGTAGGTTTTTGTGCTGACCGCAAAGTAACCTTTCCTATCCTCGGTCTGTTCAGTAAGTCGGGCCTCACTTTGCTAAATCTATTTCATCTCTGTGTTTGTATTTTCATCTTTACTCACAGTCATTATATGTGGGGGGCTGCCTTTTCCTTTGGGGAATTTCTCTGAGGCAAGGTAGGCTTTATTTTTCTATCTTCAAGGCTAGCTAGTTTCTTAGGCTGTGCCGAGTTGCATAGGGAGCGTTAGGCGCAATCCACGGCTACTTCTAGTGTGTTTGATAGGTTTAGGGATTGCGGTCAGCAGAGTTCCCACGTCCCAGAGCTCGTCCTTATTATCAGTAACTATCAGGTCATTCCGTGTGCTCTTAACCACCAGGTCCATTATTGTCCTGACCACCAGGTCATAACAGTACAGGTGGCCCAAAGTACAAATGCATCTCAATAGAGGGATAAGAGAAGTTCTGAGACCATTTTTTTTTCTTTGCAGTGTGTTTTGTCTCTATTTTCCCCTTTACCTCTGGGTGGTTCAGGACACTGGTGTAAACATGGACATTCAAGGTCTGTCCTCTTGGATGGATAATCTCACTACAAGGATACAAAACATTCAAGATTTTGTGGTTCAGAATCCGATGTCAGAGCCTAGGATTCCAATTCCTGATTTGTTTTTTGGTGATAGATCTAAGTTATTGAATTTCAAAAATAATTGTAAATTGTTTCTTGCCTTGAAACCTCGCTCCTCAGGTGACCCTGTTCAACAAGTAAAGATCATTATTTCTTTGTTACGTGGTGACCCTCAAGACTGGGCATTTTCCCTTGCGCCAGGAGATCTGGCATTGCGTGATGTTGATGCGTTTTTCCTGGCGCTTGGATTGCTTTATGACGAACCTAATTCAGTGGATCAGGCAGAGAAAATCTTGCTGGCTCTGTGTCAGGGTCAGGATGAAGCGGAGATATATTGTCAGAAGTTTAGAAAGTAGTCTGTGCTCACTCAGTGGAATGAATGTGCCCTGGCAGCAATCTTCAGAAAGGGTCTCTCTGAAGCCCTTAAGGATGTCATGGTGGGGTTTCCCATGCCTGCTGGTCTGAATGAGTCTATGTCCTTGGCCATTCAGATCGATCGACGCTTGCGTGAGCGCAAAGCTGTGCACCATTTGGCAGTACTATCTGAGCATGGGCCTGAGCCTATGCAATGTGATAGGACTTTGACCAGAGCTGAACGGCAAGAACACAGACGTCGGAATGGGCTATGTTTTTACTGTGGTGATTCCACTCATGCTATCTCCGATTGTCCTAAGCGCACTAAGCGGTTCGCTAGGTCTGCCACCATTGGTACGGTACAGTCTAAATTTCTATTGTCTGTTACTCTGATTTGCTCTTTGTCATCCTATTCTGTTATGGCATTTGTGGATTCAGGCGCTGCCCTGAATTTGATGGACTTGGAGTATGCTAGGCGATGTGTTTTTTTCTTGGAACCCTTGCAGTATCCTATTCCATTGAGAGGAATTGATGCTACGCCTTTGGCCAAGAATAAGCCTCAGTATTGGACCCAATTGACCATGTGCATGGCTCCTGCACATCAGGAGGATATCCGCTTTCTGGTGTTGCATAATCTGCATGATGTGGTCGTTTTGGGGTTGCCATGGCTACAGGTTCATAATCCAGTTAATCCAGTATTGGACTGGAAATCTATGTCTGTGTCCAGCTGGGGTTGCCAGGGGGTACATGGTGATGTTCCATTTTTGTCTATTTCGTCTTCCACTCCTTCTGAAGTTCCAGAGTTTTTGTCGGATTATCGGGATGTATTTGATGAGCCCAAAGCCAGTGCCCTACCTCCTCATAGGGATTGCGATTGTGCAATAAATTTGATTCCTGGTAGTAAGTTTCCTAAGGGCCGATTGTTCAATTTATTTGTGCCAGAACACGCCGCTATGCGGAGTTATATAAAGGAATCCTTGGAGAAAGGCCATATTCGCCCGTCGTCATCACCGTTAGGAGCAGGGTTCTTTTTTGTGGCCAAGAAGGATGGTTCTTTGAGACCTTGTATTGATTACCGCCTTCTTAATAAAATTACAGTCAAATTTCAGTATCCTTTGCCGCTGCTGTCTGATTTGTTTGCTCGGATTAAGGGGGCTAGTTGGTTCACCAAGATAGATCTTCGAGGGGCGTATAATCTTGTGCGTATTAAACAAGGCGATGAATGGAAAACTGCATTTAATACACCCGAGGGCCATTTTGAGTACCTGGTTATGCCATTCGGGCTTTCCAATGCTCCATCAGTATTTCAGTCCTTTATGCATGACATCTTCCGAGAGTACCTGGATAAATTCCTGATTGTGTATTTGGATGATATTTTGGTCTTTTCGGATGATTGGGAGTCTCATGTGAAGCAGGTCAGAATGGTGTTCCAGGTCGTTCGTGCGAATTCCTTGTTTGTGAAGGGATCAAAGTGTCTCTTTGGAGTTCAGAAGGTTTCATTTTTGGGGTTCATTTTTTCCCCTTCTACTATCGAGATGGACCCTGTTAAAGTCCAGGCCATTTATGATTGGACTCAGCCGACATCTGTGAAGAGCCTGCAAAAGTTCCTGGGCTTTGCTAATTTTTATCGGCGCTTCATCGCTAATTTTTCTACTGTTGCTAAACCGTTGACTGATTTGACCAAGAAGGGTGCTGATGTGGACAATTGGTCTTCTGCGGCTGTAGAGGCTTTTCAGGAGTTGAAGCGTCGTTTTTCTTCTGCCCCTGTGTTGTGCCAGCCAGATGTTTCGCTTCTGTTTCAGGCTGAGGTTGATGCTTCTGAGATTGGAGCAGGGGCTGTTTTGTCGCAAAGAAGTTCTGATGGCTCGGTGATGAAGCCATGTGCTTTCTTTTCTAGAAAGTTTTCGCCTGCTGAGCGTAACTATGATGTTGGTAATCGTGAATTGTTGGCCATGAAGTGGGCATTCGAGGAGTGGCGTCATTGGCTGGAAGGAGCCAAGCATCGCGTGGTGGTCTTGACAGATCACAAGAATTTGACTTATCTTGAGTCTGCCAAACGGTTGAATCCGAGACAGGCTCGATGGTCGTTATTTTTCTCCCGTTTTGATTTTGTGGTTTCGTACCTTCCGGGCTCTAAGAATGTGAAGGCTGATGCCCTGTCAAGGAGTTTTGTGCCTGACTCTCCGGGTGTTCCTGAGCCGGCGGGTATTCTCAAAGAGGGGGTAATTTTGTCTGCCATCTCCCCTGATTTGCGGCGGGTGCTGCAAAAATTTCAGGCTGATAGACCTGACCGTTGCCCAGCGGAGAAACTGTTTGTCCCTGATAGATGGACTAGTAGAGTTATCTCTGAGATTCATTGTTCAGTGTTGGCTGGGCATCCTGGAATCTTTGGTACCAGAGATTTGGTGGCTAGATCCTTCTGGTGGCCGTCTTTATCGCGGGATGTGCGTTCTTTTGTGCAGTCCTGTGGGACTTGTGCTCGGGCTAAGCCCTGCTGTTCTCGTGCCAGTGGGTTGCTTTTGCCCTTGCCGGTCCCGAAGAGGCCCTGGACGCATATTTCTATGGATTTTATTTCGGATCTCCCCATCTCTCAAAAGATGTCGGTCATTTGGGTGGTTTGTGATCGCTTTTCTAAGATGGTCCATTTGGTACCTTTGTCTAAATTGCCTTCCTCCTCTGATTTGGTGCCATTATTTTTCCAGCATGTGGTTCGTTTACATGGTATCCCGGAGTACATCGTTTCTGACAGAGGTTCCCAGTTTGTTTCAAGGTTTTGGCGATCCTTTTGTGCTAGGATGGGCATTGATTTGTCTTTTTCCTCGGCTTTCCATCCTCAGACAAATGGCCAAACCGAACGAACTAATCAAACTTTGGAAACATATCTGAGATGCTTTGTTTCTGCTGATCAGGATGATTGGGTGTCCTTTTTGCCGTTGGCTGAGTTCGCCCAATCGGGCCAGCTCGGCTACTTTGGTTTCGCCGTTTTTCTGCAATTCTGGTTTCCATCCTCGTTTCTCTTCAGGGCAGGTTGAGTCTTCAGACTGTCCTGGTGTAGATACTGTGGTGGATAGGTTGCAGCAGATTTGGACTCATGTGGTGGACAATTTGACATTGTCTAAGGAGAAGGCTCAACGTTTCGCTAACCGCCGGCGCTGTGTGGGTCCCCGACTTCGTGTTGGGGATTTGGTTTGGTTGTCGTCTCGTTATGTTCCTATGAAGGTTTCCTCTCCTAAGTTTAAGCCTCGTTTCATTGGTCCGTATAAGATTTCTAAGGTTATCAATCCTGTGTCATTTCGTTTGGCCCTTCCTGCTTCTTTTGCCATCCATAATGTGTTCCATAGGTCGTTATTGCAGAGATACGTGGCGCCTGTGGTTCCATCTGTTGATCCTCCTGCCCCGGTGTTAGTTGAGGGGGAGTTGGAGTATGTGGTGGAGAAGATTTTGGATTCTCGTGTTTCGAGACGGAAACTCCAGTACCTGGTCAAGTGGAAGGGTTATGGTCAGGAAGATAATTCCTGGGTTTTTGCCTCTGATGTTCATGCTGCCGATCTGGTTCGTGCCTTTCATTTGGCTCATCCTGGTCGGCCTGGGGGCTCTGGTGAGGGTTCGGTGACCCCTCCTCAAGGGGGGGGGGTACTGTTGTGAATTCTGTTGTCGGGCTCCCTCCTGTGGTCATGAATGGTACTTCGGCTGGTTCTGTCCATGGACTTCCTCTGGTGGGTGTTTCTGAGTTTCACAGGTGACTAGGTTAATTCGTTAGCTGCTGCTCTATTTAACTCCACTTAGATCTTTGCTCTATGCCACCTGTCATGTTCCAGTATTGGTCTAGTTCACTCCTGGATCGTTCTTGTGACCTGTCTTCCATCAGAAGCTAAGTTCCAGCTTGTATTTCTTTGGTTTTCTATTTTTCTGTCCAGCTTGCTATTTAATTTGTTGTCTTGCTTGCTGGAAGCTCTGGGACGCAGAGGGAGCGCCTCCGCACCGTGAGTCGGTGCGGAGGGTCTTTTGGCGCCCTCTGCGTGGTCTTTTTGTAGGTTTTTGTGCTGACCGCAAAGTAACCTTTCCTATCCTCGGTCTGTTCAGTAAGTCGGGCCTCACTTTGCTAAATCTATTTCATCTCTGTGTTTGTATTTTCATCTTTACTCACAGTCATTATATGTGAGGGGCTGCCTTTTCCTTTGGGGAATTTCTCTGAGGCAAGGTAGGCTTTATTTTTCTATCTTCAGGGCTAGCTAGTTTCTTAGGCTGTGCCGAGTTGCATAGGGAGCGTTAGGCGCAATCCACGGCTATTTCTAGTGTGTTTGATAGGTTTAGGGATTGCGGTCAGCAGAGTTCCCACGTCCCAGAGCTCGTCCTTATTATCAGTAACTATCAGGTCATTCCGTGTGCTCTTAACCACCAGGTCCATTATTGTCCTGACCACCAGGTCATAACAGGTTTTTGCCTCTGATGTCCATGCCGCTGATTTGGTTCGTACCTTTCATCTGGCTCATCCTGATCGGCCTGAGGGCTCTGGTGAGGGTTCGGTGACCCCTCCTCAAGGGGGGGTACTGTTGTGAATTCAGCTTTTGGGCTCCCTCCGGTGGTTGTAGGTGGTAATGCAGTTGTCCCTGGGCTGCAGTCTTGGGCAGGTGTATCTACTGATTGCAATTCTGACTGGGGTATTTAGGTTTGCAGGACTCATTGGTCCTTGCCAGTTGTCAATGTTTCTTGGGAAGTGTTGGATCTTTGTCTGGCTTCTCCTGCTTAGCTGCCAATTCAGCAAAGATAAGTGTATGTTTCTTTTTCTGTGGCACACAAGCTGTGTGCTTATATTCTGTGCTATTCATTTGTTTTCTCTTGTCCAGCTTAGACTGTGTCAGTGTTTTCTCAGTCTTATTGGATTCTCTGGAGTTGCAGATATACGCTCCACATCTTTAGTTAGATGGTGGAGTTTTTGTATTTTCTGCTGTGGATATTTTTGGAAGGATTTTAATACTAACCGCTTAGTATCCTGTCCTATCTTTTCCTATTTTAGCTAGAGTGGCCTCTTTTGCTAAATCCTGTTTCCTGCCTGCGTGTGTCTTTTCCTCTACTACTCACAGTCAATATTTGTTGGGGGCTGCCTATCCTTTGGGGTTCTGCTCTGAGGCAAGGTAGAATTCCTATTTCCATCTATAGGGGTATTTAGTCCTCTGGCTGTGTTGAGGTGTCTAGGATTTGTTAGGCACACCCCACGGCTACTTCTAGTTGCGGTGTTAAGATCAGGATTTGCGGTCAGTATAGTTACCACCTACTCCAGTGAAAGTTTTCATGCTGTTCCATGGTCACCTGATCACAATAGGGTTTCTACTGTTTAGGTACATCAGGGGCTCTGCAAATGCAACATGACGCCTGCAGACCAATCCATCTAAGTCTGCATTTCAAACGGCGCTCCTTCCCTTCCGAGCTCTGCCATGCACTCAAACGGTGGTTCCCCCCCACATATGGGGTATCACCGTACTCAGGACAAATTGGACAATAACTTTTGTGGTCCAATTTCTCCTGTTACCCTTGGGAAAATAAAAACGTGGGGGCTAAAATATCATTTTCGTGGAAAAAAAATATTTTTTATTTTCACGGCTCTGCGTTATAAACTGTAATGAAACACTTGTTGGTTCAAAGTTCTCACAACACATCTAGATAAGTTCCTTGCGGGGTCTAGTTTCCAATATGGGGTCACTTGTGGGGGGTTTCTACTGTGTAGGTACATCAGGGGCTCTGCAAATGCAACATGACGCCTGCAGACCAATCCATCTAAGTCTGCATTTCAAACGGCGCTCCTTCCCTTCCGAGCTCTGCCGTGCACCCAAACAGTGGTTCCCCCCCACATATGGGGTATCAGCGTACTCAGGACAAATTGGACAATAACTTTTGTGGTCCAATTTCTCCTGTTACCCTTCGGGGAAAAAAATTGCGGGCTAAAACATCATTTTGTGGAAAGAAAAAATGATTTTTTTAATTTTCACACCGCTACATTCTAAACTTTAGTGAAACAATTGGGGGTTACAAGTGCTTACCACACATCTAGATAAGTTCCTTAGGGGGTCTTCTTTCCAAAATGGGGTCACTTGTGGGGGGTTTCCACTGATGCGACATGGGTTCCGATCTCAATTCCAGCCAATTTTGTATTGAAAAGTCAAATGGCGCTCCTTCCCTTCCGAGCTCTACCATGTGCTCAAACAGTGGTTTATCACCATATATGAAGTATCAGCGTATTCAGGACAAATTGCACAACAACTTTTGGGGTCCAATTTATCCTGTTACCCTTGGGAAAAAAAAATTGGGGGCAAAAAGATCATTTTCAGTGAAAATCAATATGAATTTTTTTTTTACGGCTCTACATTATAAACTTCTGTGAAGCACTTGGAGGTTCAAAGTGCTCACCACACATCTAGATTAATTCCTTAGAGGGTCTACTTTGCAAAATCGTGTCACTTGTGGGGGTTTCCACTGTTTAGGCACGTCAGGGGCTCTCCAATCGTGACATGGGCTCCGATCTCAATTCCAGCAAATCTTGCATTGAAAAGTCAAATGGCGCTCCTTCCCTTCCGAGCTCTGCCATGTGCCCAAACAGTGGTTTACCCCCACATATGGGGTATCGGCGTACTCAGGACAAATTGTACAACGATGTTTGTGGTCCAATTTCTTCTGTTACCCTTGGTAAAATGAAACAAATTGGACCTGAAGTAAAAATTTTGTGAAAAAAAAGTTAAATTCCTGTGAAGCACCTGAAGGGTTAATAAACTTTTTTAATGTGGTTTTGAGTACCTTGAGGGGTGCAGTTTTTAGAATGGTGTCACTTTTGAGCATTTTCTGTCATATAGACCCCTCAAAGTCACTTCAAGTGTGAGGTGGTCCGTAAAAAAATGGTTTTGCAAATTTTGTTGCAAAAATGAGAAATCGCTGGTCAACTTTTAACCCTTATAACTCCCTAACAAAAAAAAATTATGTTTCCAAAATTGTGCTGATGTAAAGCAGACATGTGGGAAATGTTGTTTATTAACTATATTATGTGATATAACTCTCTAATTTAAGGGCATAAAAACTAAAAGTTTGAAAATTGCTAAATTTTCATAATTTCTGACAAATTTTTGTTTTTTTCACAAATAAATGCAAGTCATATCGAAGAAGTTTTACCACTATCATGAAGTACAATATGTCCCGAGAAAACAATGTCAGAATCACCAGGATCCGTTGAAGCGTTTCAGAGTTATGACCTCATAAAGTGACAGTGGTCAGAATTGTAAAAATTGGCCCTGTCACTTAGGTGAAAACAGGCTTTGGGGTGAAGGGGTTAGCACTGCATCAATATTTGGCAGATAACTTATTTAGGAAACATATGATTACAGGCCACAAAAATAGCACCTGGCATTGGTGAACTAACATTTTAGAATCAAACATAGATAAAGTCTACTACATTTTACTGAAGTCTTTTATTGTAGCTAGCCTACGTTATTCTCAGATATGCATAAAAAAGAAGAGCTTTCATGTGACACTGGAATACTTGTGGTTTTTACGCTTCTGCCAAGCTTCTTGGATTGGGACAAAACAGATGGCGATATCTTTGTCTGTGATATCAATTAGAGCTAATGCCATCAAGATGTCTGCAGTTATAGGATTGCAGGTACACTTTTTTCTGTGTTTTAAAACCGGTGTATAAAATGACTTGTGCTCCAGGCATTTTTAATGCATACTGTTACATATACAGTATTACAGTATATATATATATATATATATATATATATATATATATATATATATATATATATATATATATATATATATATACACCAAAAGTTTGGACACACCTTCTCATTTAAAGATTTTTCTGTATTTTCATGACTATGAAAATTGTTCATTCACACTGAAGGCATCAAAACTATGAATTAACACATGTGGAATTATATACTTAACAAAAAAGTGTGAAACAATTGAAATTATTTCTTATATTTTAGGCTCTTCAAAATAGCCACCTTTTGCTTTGATGACTGCTTTTGCACACTCTTAGCATTCTCTTGATGAGCTTCAAGAGGTAGTCACTGGGAATGGTTTTCACGTCACAGGTGTGCCCTGTCGGGTTTAATAAGTGGGATTTCTTGCCTTATAAATGGGGTTGGGACCATCAGTTGTGTTGTGCAGAAGTCTGGTGGATACACAGCTGATAGTCCTACTGAATAGACTGTTAGAATTTGTATTATGGCAAGAAAAAGCAGCTAAGTAAAGTAAAACGAGTGGCCCTCATCAATTTAAGAAATGAAGATCAGTCAGTCCGAAAAATTGGGAAAACGTTGAAAGTGTCCCCAAGTGCAGTGGCAAAAACCATCAAGCGCTACAAAGAAACTAGCTCACATGAGTACCGCCTGAGGAAAGGAAGACCAAGAGTCACCTCTGCTTCTGAGGATAAGTTTATCCGAGTCACCAGCCTCAGATATCGCAGGGTAACAGCAGCTCAGATTAGAGACCAGGTCAATGCCACACAGAGTTCTAGCAGCAGACACATCTCTACAACAACTGTTAGGGCTCCTTTTCACTTGCGAGAAATACGTGCGTGTCTCGCATGTTAAAACCAAGCTCTGGCGCTGGCACTCCAGAGCGGAGCGCACGGCCGCATAGCAGTACATGGAGCTGCACACGCCGCTCCCAAGTGCCGGCGCCAGAGCTTGGTTTTAACATGCGAGACACGGACGTATTTCTTGCAAGTGAAAAGGAGCCCTTAAGAGGAGACTTTGTGCAGCAGGCCTTCATGGTAAAATAGCTGCTAGGAAACCACTGCTAAGGACAGACAACAAGCAGAAGAGACTTGTTTGGGATAAAGAACACAAGGAATGGACATTAGACCAGTAGAAATCTGTGCTTTGGTCTGATGAGTCAAAATTTGAGATCTTTGGTTCTAACCACCGTGTCTTTGTGCGACGCAGAAAAGGTGAACGGATGGACTCTACATGCCTGGTTCCCACCATGAAGCATGGAGGAAGAGGTGTGATGGTGTGGGGGTGCTTTGCTGGTGACACTGTTGGGGATTTATTCAAAATTGAAGGCATACTGAACCAGCATGGCTACTACAGCATCTTGCAGCGACATGCTATTCCATCTGGTTTGCATTTAGTTGGACCATAATTTATTTTTCAACAGAACAATGACCCCAAACACACCTCCAGGCTGTGTAAGGGCTATTTGACCAAGAAGGAGAGTGATGGGGTGCTACGCCAGATGACCTGGCCTTCACAGTCACCAGACCTGAACCCAATCGAGATGGTTTGGGGTGAGCTGGGCCGCAGAGTGAAGGCAAAAGGGCCAACAAGTGCTAAGCATCTCTGGGAACGCCTTCAAGATTTTTGGAAGACCATTTCCGGTGACTGCCTCTTGAGCTCATCAAGAGAATGCTAAGAGTGTGCAAAGCAGTCATCAAAGCAAAAAGTGGCTACTTTGAAGAACCTAGAATACAAGACATAATTTCAGTTGTTTCACACTTTTTTTGTTAAGTATATAATTCCACATGTGTTAATTCATAGTTTTGATGCCTTCAGTGTGAATGTACAAGTTTCATAGTCATGAAAATACTGAAAAATCTTTAAATGAGAAGGTGTGTCCAAACTTTTGGTCTGTACTGTACTACGTGGCTGCTATATAATACGTGGCTGTGCTATGTACTACATGGCTGTGTTATATACTACATGGGCTGTGTTATATACTACGTGGCTGTGCTATATACTACGTGGTCCTATATACTACGTGCTTGTGCTATATACTACATGGCTGTCTGTGTTACGTGGGCTGTGCTATATACTATGTGGCTGCTATATACATACATATTCTAGAATACCCGATGTGTTAGAATCGGGCCACCATCTAGTGAACAATAATTATAAATAAAAAAATATAGCCACAGTGCTCCATACTGTATAATAGCCACACATGATGCTCCATACTGTATAATGGCCACAGTGCTCCATACTGTATAATGGCCACATATGATGCTCCCTACTGACTGTATAATGGTCACACATGATGCTCCATACTGTATAATGGCCCCACATGATGCTCCATACTGTATAATGGCCACACATGATGCTCCATACTGTATAATGGCCCCACATGATGCTCCATACTGTATAATGGCCACACATGATGCTCTATACTGTATAATGGCCACACAGTGCTCCATACTGTATAATGGCTACACATAATGCTCCATACTGCATAATGGCCACACATGATGCTCCATCTATATATATAATTGTCTAAGGGTTTTTCTGTCTGTCTGTCTGTCTGTCTGTCCTGGAAATCACGGCTCTCTGATTGGTCGAGGCCGCCAGGCCTCGACCAATCAGCAACGGGCACAGCGACGATGATGTCATAATGGTTGCCATGGCGACGATGATGTCATAAAGGTTGCCTCGACCAATCAGCGACGGGCACAGTCTGCCGCGAATTCTGGAATCATCATTGTCCATATACTACGGGGACATGCATATTCTAGAATACCCGATGCGTTAGAATATAAATAACGCATCGGGTATTCTAGAATATGCATGCCCCCGTAGTATATGGACAATGATGATTCCAGAATTCGCGGCAGACTGTGCCCGTCGCTGATTGGTAGAGGCAACCTTTATGACATCATCGTTGCCATGGCAACCATTATGACATCTACGTGGATACTGTGCCCGTCGCTGACGGCCTCGACCAATCAGAGACGCGGGATTTCTACGTCGATACTGTGCCCGTCGCTGATTGGTCGAGGCCTGGCGGCCTCGACCAATCAGAGACGCGGGATGTCTACGTCCTTTATGACATCATCGTCGCTGTGCCCGTCGCTGATTGGTCGAGGCCTGGCGGCCTCGACCAATCAGAGACGCGGGATTTCTACGTCGATGCTGTGCCCATCTCTGGTTGGTTAATGGCTACACATAATGCTCCATACTGCATAATGGCCACACATGATGCTCCATCTATATATATAATTGTCTAAGGGTTTTTCCGTCTGTCTGTCTGTCTGTGTCTGTCCTGGAAATCCCGGCTCTCTGATTGGCGGCCTCGACCAATCAGCAACGGGCACAGCGACGATGATGTCATAAAGGACGTAGACATCCCGCGTCTCTGATTGGTCGAGGCCGCCAGGCCTTGACCAATCAGCAACGGGCACAGCGACGATGATGTCATAATGGTTGCCATGGCGACGATGATGTCATAAAGGTTGCCTCGGCCAATCAGCGAAGGGCACAGTCTGCCGCGAATTCTGGAATCATCATTGTCCATATACTACGGGGACATGCATATTCTAGAATACCCGATGCGTTAGAATCGGGCCACAATCTAGTACTGTATAATGGCCCCACATGATGCTCCATACTGTATAATGGCCACACATGATGCTCTATACTGTATAATGGCCACACAGTGCTCCATACTGTATAATGGCCACACATGATGCTCCATACTGTATAATGGCCACACATGATGCTCCATCTTCTTCTATATATATAATTGTCTAAGGGTTTTTCCGTCTGTCTGTCTGTCTGTCTTTCTGTCTGTCCTGGAAATCCCGGCTCTCTGATTCAGCAACGGGCACAGCGACGATGATGTCATAAAGGACGTAGAAACCTCGCGTCTGATTGGTCGAGGCCGCAAGGCCTCGACCAATCAGCAACGGGCACAGCGACGATGATGTCATAAAGGACGTAGACATCTCACGTTTCTGATTCAGCGACGGGCACAGTATCGACGTAGATGTCATAATGGTTGCCATGGCGACGATGATGTCATAAAGGTTGCCTCGACCAATCAGCGACGGGCACAGTGTGCCGCGAATTCTGGAATGATCATTGTCCATATACTACGGGGACATGCATATTCCAGAATACCCGATGCGTTAGAATCGGGCCACAATCTAGTACTGTATAATGGCCACACATGATTCTCCATACTGTATAATGGCCCCACATGATGCTACATACTGGAAACAGAAACACACGGCACCTCGCACACACGGCTCCGCTCCGCACACCTCGTACACACCCGGCTCCGCTCCGTACACCTGGCACACACGGCTCTGCTCCGTCCACACACGACTCTGCTACATCCACACTGTTACCTCTCCTGACCCCACACATAAGCTTACCCTCATCCAGCAGTGAGCACCATGTCATCACAGGTCCTGTGCGCACAGAGCAGCGGCAGCCATAAATGTGGTGTGCTGCTGCGGGTGGAGGTATCTGTGGCTCTGCAGTGCGGGACAAGTACGGTCCCGCCCATGATTGCGGGACAGACTGTCAAAATCTTGACTGCCCCGCGGAATACAGGACAGTTAGGAGGTGTGATATACTGCACATGTACAAACAGATATACATGTATACTTATCAGGTTCTGTGGCTTCACTAGTACAGATCCAATCCCAGAACAGTGCGAGGAGCAGCCATGATAAGGGGAGAGGACACAGACTCACAGGGCTGCAGACATCTTCTTCCTGGCCTGGCTCTGACCTCTGCTGTGCTGTAATCGGGCCCAAGGGAAAAAGGGAGATAGAGGGGGGCTGGAAGGGTTTGGGAGAGATGCTTCGGAACTCACTGCTTATTCACTGCTGTACACCCTCTGGGCACTTCATAAAGGGGCTGCAGACGCAGGCGGCCCCCTTTGTGAGTGGGGGCCCCAGGCGTCTGCCTGCCCCAAACGCTGGCCCTGCATGTGAACGTGGTCTATGGGTAAAAGATGGCAGTGGTGATGCCACTGCAAGAATGACGGCAATACTTGATGGTGAAAAGACGCTATGTGCACATAGCTCAGTACCGCCACAAAAATCTCTTCAGAGAAAAAATTGCTCCAGCAAACCAAAGAAAAAAAAAAAGACATTTTCTGGAAGCAGGTTCCACTCTTCCAAAAACTTGTCTGAACATCACACGTCGCTTTTTGTTTTATCATGGTGGCCATGTTCACACGTTCAGTATTTGGTCAGTATTTTACCTCAGCATTTATAATCCAAAACCAGGAGTGGGTGATAAATGCAGAAGTGGTGACGTGTTTCCAGGGCCGTATTTGCCACTAGGCACTCGAGGGCAAGTGCCTAGGGCGGCGACATTGCGGGGGGCGGCACCTGAGCAAGGTTTTTTTTTTTGTTTTTTTTAAGTCCTGGGTCACAAACCCGACCGACCTCCCCGCCTCCCCGCCTCCGAATACCACCCACCCTCCTTGAAGAGTCAGACAATACTCACCCTGACCCTACTCCAGCGATGCCTGGTCTCAGCGTCTGTAGCGCGTCCTGAGTGAGCGGTCACGTGGTACCGCTCATTAAGGTCATGAATATGCGCATATTCATGACCTTAATGAGCGGTACCACGTGACCGCTCACTCAGGAAGAAGGCGCTGCGCCGGGAGTCGGGACAGAGCCAGAGGGATGTCGGCGCGGCCCCGCGGTGTGGGGCAGCTGACAGGTGAGTATGAGGGACAGGGGATGGGGGGATGAAGGAGGAAGGTAAGCCGCCCGCGCCATGCAAGATGGGAGATGGAGCGGGAGAAGGAGTGGGAGAAGGAGCGGGGGGAGGGCGTGGAGAGATGAGCCATGCATACAGGGGGGGGGGGATTATGAGCCATCAGCCATGCATACGGGGGGGGGGAATATGAGCCATCAGCCATGCATACGGGGGGGGGGGGAATATGAGCCATCAGCCATGCATACAGGGGGGGGAAAATGAGCCATCAGCCATGCATACAGGGGGGGGGGAATATGAGCCATCAGCCATGCATACAGGGGGGGAGGAATATGAGCCATCAGCAATGCATACGGGGGGGGGGGGGAATATGAGCCATCAGGCATGAATACAGGGGGGGTTAATATGAGCCATCAGCCATGCATACGGGGGGGGGGGAATTATGAGCCATCAGCCATGCATACAGGGGGAAGGGATATGAGCCATCAGCCATGCATACAGGGGGGGGGGGGAATTATGAACCATCAGCCATGCATACAGGGGGGGGATATGAGCCATCAGCCATGCATACAGGGGGGGGATATGAGCCATCAGCCATGCATACAGGGGGGGGGGAACATGAGCCATCAGCCATGCATACAGGGGGGGGGGAATATGAGCCATCAGCCATGCATACAGGGGGAGGGGGAATATGAGCCATCAGCCATGCATACAGGGGGGGGGGGGAGAATGAGAGTCATCAGCCATGCATACAGGGGGGGGGGGAATATGAGCCAACAGCCATGCATACAGGGGGGGGGAATATGAGCCATCAGCCATGCATACAGGGGGGGGGAATATGAACCATCAGCCATGCATACGGGGGGGGGGGGGGATTTGAGCCATCAGCCATGCATACAGGGGGGGGGGAATTTGAGCCATCAGCCATGCATACGGGGGGGGGGGGGGAATTATGAGCCATGCATATGGGGGAATATGAGCCTTGCATACAGGGGGGGGGGAATTATGAGCCATGCATATGGGACGGGAGGGAGATGAGCTATGCATACAAGATGGGAGGGGGGCATTATACACTATTGAGCATCATGTGGGGGCGTTATACACTATTGAGCATCATGCGTGGCCATTATACAGTATGAAGCATCATGTGTGGCCATTATACAGTATTGAGCATTATGTGTGGCCATTATACAGTATGGAGCATCATGTGTGGCCATTATACAGTATTGATCATCATGTGGGGTCATTATACAGTATGGAGCATCATGTGTGGCCCTTATACAGTATGGAGCATCATGTGTGGCCATTATACAGTATTGAGCATCATGTGTGGCCATTATACAGTATGGAGCATCATGTGCGGTCATTATACAGTATTTATAATCATGTGGGGTCATTATACAGTATGGAGCATCATGTGTGGCCCTTATACAGTATGGTGCATCATGTGTGGCCATTATACAGTATTGAGCATCATGTGTGGCCATTAGACAGTATGGAGCATCATGTGTGACCATTATACAGTATGGAGCATCATGTGTGGCCATTATACAGTATGGAGCATCATGTGTGGCCATTATACAGTATGGAGCACTGTGTGACCAACATCAAGTAGGGCCATTATACAGTATGTGGAGCACTGCATAGCCAGCCATTATACAGTATGGAGCATCATGTTTGGCCATTATACAATATGGAGCATCATGTGTTGCCATTATACAGTATTGAGCATCATGTGTGGCCATTATACAGTATGGAGCACTGTGTGGCAATTTTTTTTTGTTTTAATGTATATGAAACAGTGTGATCAGCAGTGCTAAATGGGTGTGGTTGGGATGTGACTATGGGTGTGACTAGTTGTGAAATGGGTGTGGTGAGAGGCATGGCCTAAAAGTTGCCGCGGCGCACTAAGTGCGCCGCAACCTTCATACCTTTTTCCCTTCTTCAAAAGTTGGGAGGTATGATACCGCATTTCCCAGATCACTGCAAGTACCGCAAATCCCATAGGGAATGAATGAAACCAAACGCAGTGTTGCCGTAAGTGATCCGATACGTGGCAGATGCAGAAAAACTGCCGGATCTGCTGCAAAAGGCGACTTTCACAACAGCGATTCTTGCCAAAGTCACTGCGGATAGTGTCATACTTACCAATGGGCGAGGCAGCACTAAGAGTGCCTAGGGCAGCAGAAACTCTAATTACGGCCCTGCATGTTTCTATTATATTTTTCCTCTGATCGTTCCACTCCTGGTTTTGGGTTATAAATACTGAGGTAAAAATAAATAAATCACCAAATACTCAATGTGTAAATGTGGCCTTGAAAAAAAACCTGTCATGAAGCAAAGTGAATTTTCCATTGGCTTGGAGGCGGTTTTTGAGAAGGGAATCCACTTCATAATACTCCACCAATAGCGCCATGTAGTTAGCCGGTTTGGAGGTTGTGTTACACTACGGAGGGTGCTAGGAGTGACGTGAAGGTGGCGGGCACACAGTGGCAGTGACAGGCGCACCGGGGCCCGGCATACCGGCGACAGCACGCGGGGGGCGGCGCCGTACAGTGAGGCTCGGGGCGGCGCCAGTGAGTGCGGACAGGACCCGGGAGTGAGAGGGACTGGGGCGGGACTGTCAGCTCGGCTCCACAAGTTATGGACGCTTCTCCCGAGCTTTCCTGGCATCTGGTAAGTGTGAGCGGCGTCCTGTGTGTGGAGACGGCTCTTATCCTGCTGCCGCCATGTGCACGGAACTTTGTGTAGTGTCAGGTAATAACGGCGCCCCCCAGCTGCTGTGTCCATCCAGGGGGCCGCGTGACACACCCAGAATCCAGGGGAATGGGGGCAGAGGGCACCGCGGTCTCCACATAACACCGGTCACTGGATGCTGCTGTGTGTGCCCGATGTAGCAGAGCTGAGGGTGCCATCTGTACAGGGCTTGGTGGTAATTCGGGTGCCCTGATGTCACTTATCTACATGTACACAGAGGGGCCATTGTACACATTGCCCGCTGGTTTCTTTCTGCTTTTTATATAAGCGACATGATAATACGAATAGCTATTAGTAATCAGATTATCTCTGAGCAGGCATAGTGGCACACGTAGGGCATCGCCCCATTACCCGTCCGCTCAGTACAGAGGCTGGTAAGTGTGTGTACTCCTCACTGTGGATCATAACAGATCTACCAAACAGACCACTACAAGGCGAGGTGGATCACAGCGGATCTGGCCTATTAGTTATGGATCTTGTAGAAACAGAAGTCACAGTGGAGGCCGCCCCAAGTTTTGCATGGTATTTACATGAATGCCAAAGTGATTAGGACAGTTCTGACTTTCTCAGAACCGGCTTAAAGTTTTGGAAATAATCCTGCGGTCAAAAAGGCAAAGTCCCATTGAAAGGTAAGCGTTTCTGCCCATGACGGGGGTTGCTGGGGTTAAACACTTAATTTACCGATGGGCATGTTAGTAAGTATGGGTATGCGTAAAATCGCCTTGTTTAGGTGAATGGGTCTGTCGTTTACATCCTGTGGTTCTGAATTAAATTACTTTGTCAGAACTGTCTCAAAGGCCGGGGTCACACACTTGGGAGTGCAATGCGAGAAACTCGCACATCAATGCCCGGCACTGCCGCTGGCACTCGGGGCTGGAGCGTTCAGCTGCATAGAAATACATGAAGCCGCACACTCTAGTCCCGAGTGCCGGCGGCAGTGCCGGGTATTGAGGTGCGAGACTCGTGCGAGTTTCTCCCATTGCACTCGCAAGTGTGACCCTGGCCAAAAACAAACTATCATAGCAACCAATCAGAGCTTAGCTTTCACTTCTTAACCTGCTCAAGTAAAATGAAGGCAGCTCAGTGGTTCGTTGCTGTGGGAAACAGTTTTGTCTGCCATGTAACAAACTGCCCAACACTCACTTTTCAGTGAGCTGGATCATTTGACTTCTCTTTGGATCCCCAAGTATGTCTTCGTACATAGGTAAACATAGATTTCTAGTAACATCACCGTATCCTGATGTCAAACCTTCGCCCATCAGCCTGGGTGATTGGGGTTTAGGTCGCATTTGCAGCCGATCTCCATCATTTTATCGCAGTGAGAGCCATTCAGAAACTGCAAGCGGCTTTTCACTGGTGTGTTATTATTATTATTATTATTATACATTTTTATAGCGCCATTTATTCCATTGCGCTTTACATGTAAATTCGGGGGAAATATAGACAAATACATTAAACATGAGCTAAAAACAAGGCACACGGGTACATGAGGAGGGAGGACCCTGCCCGCGAGGGCTCAGTCTGCAGGGGATGGGTGAGGATACACTAGGAGAGGGTAGGGCAGGTGTTGGCCTCATCGTTTACAAAACGCACTCAGCTCTTTGTATCGGATCCTTCGTGAGCAGCCCATCACCAGAGGGTGACGTTGTGGTCTGTTTTTTGGTTAGGCTACGTTCACATTAGCGTTGCGACGCGTGCGTCGTTTTCCGACGAAAATCGGACACACAGAAAATGCTACATGTAGCGTTTCCTTGCGTCCGACGCTAGCGTCGGAAACGACGCACGTGGCGAAAAACGCCACCAAAACGACGCACGCGTCCCCTATGTTAAACATAGGGGCGCGTCGCCGGCGCAACAGCGACGCACATTGGCGGAACGCCAATGTGAACGTAGCCTTACTGCTTCATTCAATATATGCTCCAAGCTTGCTGGAATAGTGCCCAGCATGAGTATTCTATTTTTATGGTATACATGTTCATTTATGAAAACCAGTGGTCTAAGTAGCTTACACCAGAGCCAACAAACTAATTGGAAAAGGAGTGAAACACTTTTTATCTGCAGGTTCCATCACGTTCCCTCTACACCAAGGATCAGGATGACAGAATGAAGCTTGGCTCTGGTTTCTCATGTTTCCCTCCAGTACATATACCGTAGTTTTTGCTTCCTTACTGTAACACTAGCTCCAGTAATGAAATATCATATCCAAGAACTGAGGCATATCCACTAATGAGTAGCGCTTTGTGGGCTGGTCACAGTTTTTCACATTATCTCTTCCCCAGTAGTACACTGCTCTGGTACAGAAGATGTCATAAGCGGCAGTAGTGATAAGTCACACCCAGCGCCCGTACAGACACAGTCCTCTCTGTTCCCTAGCCTCAGGCCTTTCCTTCTTCATTCATTGTCTTGCTTTATGAGTTGCAGCCCAATTTGTACATAACTGAGCACTTACATAGCTGTGAGGCTGCACCCTTGTCACTTCTCCAAATACGTTATCCAGAAATATACATTCATTCAAGATGAATCGGTTGCTAAGAAAAATAGCAGCAAGTTTTAGTTTTCAGAATAGATATCGAGTACGGTAGTTGTTTACACTGTTGAAAGGGAACCAATTATTAGTTACTAGCCCCCAAAAGTGATCCAACTATGCTCTAGATCATGTAAAGACCTTTCTAAATGTGCAGAGGCATGTAAAAGTTTGGCCACCCCTGGTCAAAATTACTGTTATTGTGAACAGTTAAGCAAGTTGAAGATGAAATGATCTCTAAAGGGTCTAAAGTTAAAGATGACACATTTCCTTTGTATTTTAGGTAACAAAAATACTTTTTTTTTATTTTAAAAATTACTAAAAAGCAAGATATGCCTATGCAAAAGTTTGAGAACCCTGCATGGTTTGTACTTAGTAGCATTCCCTTTTGAAAGTATCACAGCTTGTAAATGCTTTTTGTACCCAGTGAAGAGTCTTTCACTTCTTGTTGATTTTCATCCATTCTTCCTTGGAAAATTCTTCTAGTTCTGTGAGATTCCTGCGTCGTCTTGCATGCACTGCTGTTTTGAGGTCTAGCCCAGATTTTCAATGATGCTCAGATCAGGGGACTGTGAGGGAACCTGTAAAACCTTCAGCTGGCTGCAATACAACCTCAAAGCAAGATTGTTTAATGGTGGGCAAGATGGGGTGTTGAAATAAATATGTTCACGGGCACACCTTATCCGAGTATGTTCGCTCATCTCTAATCTTTAACTTTAGCCCTTTAGAGATCATTTCATCTTCAACTACCTTAACTGTTCACAATAACAGTCATTTTGACCAGGGGTGCCCAAACTTTTACATGCCACTGTATGTATGTCTGTTTCCAGTAGCTCCATACTGTTTTAAAAATTAGAAGTTCTTTACTGGGCGACTTTCTATAAGCATGTAGACTGTGCGTCATAAAATGAAGAAACGTGATACTTATTACCCGGATCTGCACCATTCATCCCCTGGCAGTTACGTGACAAAATTTATCTTGTGATCACTGCAGCCAATCAGAAACTGCTGATTGGCTGCAGCTTTCACAATTCCATCAGAGTAGACTTGTGCTCTTAAAGAATAGTGAATGCTGCAGTCAACCAGTGACCAGTGATTTGCTACAATAGTCACGTGATATTTATGTTACGTGACTGCCTGGGGGAACACCGCTCTGCGATCAGAGGAACAGCACCTCTGCGGGAGGTATGTATTAAATTTTTTTTATTTCATGATACCCAATGGATCTGTTCACAAGGGATTGTTCGGTAGTGGACAACCTCTTTAAGGTTGTACAAAAAGGAATGAAAGCCTCTGCCTGCAGTAGTAAGTTTGCAATGCTCCTATTCCCTGCAGGATACAGCAAGAGCAATAATTCACGGAGGCTGTGGGTGAACGAGGAGACTTCATATTTGTCGTTTAGAAAACGATGGTTTCCGTTAGCGGTAAAAACCCTTAGTGCCTTTGACCTGATTATACATGCAGCGCACACTTCAGGGCTCAAGTTCATATGGCATGGGACATTCTAACAATTCTTTTTGTAAGTTAAATGGTGAATCTGGAGACAAACGGGTATAAAGTGGTGAGGAAAACTGGGTACATCCTGTATGAATTCTATGAATTTCCATTTTGGGCTTTATGCTAGCTGCAAAAAGGCGTGTTTCTGGTGCATTTTTGACTGATTTGAGTGAAGTGAATGGTGAAAAACGCAGGGCAAAGGCGCACAGAACTGACATGCTGCAGATTATTTTCTGCACCAAATCTGAAAGTCACAAATAAGCAACGTGTGCATGACACCTCAGGTTTCTCATTCACTTTGCTGGCATCAGGATTGCTTGCAAATCTGCATGGCAAAAACACACCAAATCTGCAACATGTGCGCAAGCCCTTACTGTTAGAACGTGGGGCTCTTGCGGAGGACATTGGGGACACTTCTGAGCAGTTTTGTTACTATTAAATGACAAGTGGAAAAATCACCAATCTGGAGCTGCCCACTCTTTTATTAAGTAAAAAGTGCAGCCCTAGATTGGTGATGGGTACTTTTTTAAAAATTCATCAAGGTTTGCAGGCGTTCGTCTATACACAGTTCTCTTAAGGCCCCGCCACGCTATTTTAAATGGGTTTATATCTGGACTTTGGACCATTGCAACACCTGGATTGTGTTCTTTTTCAGTCATTCTGATGTAGATTTGCGGGTTTTCTTGGGATCGTTGTCCTGTTGCATGACCCAGTTTTGGCTAAGTTTTAGCTTTTGGATAGATGATCTCTCATGTGATTGTAGAATACTTAGAGGAATTCATGGTCGACTCGGTGACTGCAAGGAGCTCAGGTCCTGTGACTGCACCAGCACAATCACCACTCCACCGCCGTGCTCGGCCATTTTGTAAGAATTGTGTTTGCTGACATGCTGTGTTTGACACAGGGCCTTGTAACCAATGATCCCCACTGCTCTCGTCAGTCCACAGGACATTGCTCCAGAAGTCTAGTGGTTCACACACAAATTTGCAAACTTTAGCTATACTGCCATGTTCTTTTTAGAAAAAAGTGAATTACCCCTGGCAACCCTCCCAGTCTCCAGGCTTTCCTGATGTGCAAAACCAAGGAATTTAAATAAGGTGTACTTCGTTTTTTCTCATGACTGTAGATTTTGAAAGATTTTTACATGATCTACATTATTATGCGAGCAATTTAGAGAAGTAAAAATGAATGGTTTGCAGAAATAACTTATTATGCACAAGTTTTCACAAATAGTTGAATCACCATTACAACAGATACTTTATTATATTTATGATAAAATCACAGCTAAGGAACAAAAGGCAGATGTCATCCGTGTACGACGATCACACAGACAATGGAGAAATTAAGTTCTCATCCTCTTCGCACCTGTGCTGCGATTTTTCTCATGAAAGAGAATCGTCCCACACTTAACAAACTACACTTTTCTACATATTACCGTACTCATCCTCCCCAGGTCCACGGCCGAGTCTCTGCTGCTGCTCCCAGTTGTCTGCAACAATAACATCATGGTAACGTCATTGATGTCACTGATTGGCTGCTGCGCTGTCAAAAAACAGAGAAGCCCTATTATGTTGTAGCCAGTCATTTTGTTCAGCAGTGCTATATTGGAGAATTCTCAGAAAATATAAAGCAATAAAAATTGTCTTTAAAAATAAAATTATAAAAACACTTTCTTTCAATGAATAGTTTTAGGGTATGTTTCCACGTTCAGGAAATGCTGCGTGTTTGACGCTGCGTAGAGCTGCAGCGTCCAGATGTTACAGCATAGTGGAGGGGATTTCATGAAATCCAGTCTCCACTATGCGGTAAAACACGCATGAGACAGAACCGCGCAAACGGACATGCGGCGCGTCTTTTCAGAACACAGCATGTCTGTTTACAAAGTAGCGACACTCCATGGTATGGTAAATTTACCGTAGACTAAAATCGCATCTAATGATTAGCCACATGCGTAGAAACTGCGTACACGCAGCTTACTACGCATGTCTGCCGGCTCACCTGTCCCGCCGCCGGAAGTCCCTCGTCCACTGCAGTTCTCACGATAACTTATGTTATCGCGAGAACTGCCGTGCACGTGACCGGGAGTTATCTCCGGTCACTAGGCTGGTTCTCACAAACAGCTTATCAACTGATTGTGAGAACGCTGTAGTGTAGGTGATCGCTGGAGAGTTATCTCCGGCGATCATCTACCAACTGTGCTACATCTGGATGTCAGGCATCCAGATGTAGCAGAGCTGGACTCGTCTGGACTGTGTGCACATAGAACACACACCATACAACAACATGCGACATGCAACATGCAACATACTGTACATACATACAGAACATGCAACATTGATAACATACATACAGTACATTAAACATAGAGTACATACTCACCATCACCTTGTCACCTTGATCCCTGAAGCCATTGTCACCTGTAACAAATTATAACATAATTAACAAACACTATTCTTCCTGGTCCGCAGATATCCAATTAAAACGAGTGTCCCACGACGATCTCTCGTGGAGAGAAGCAGCATCAACTGATGCGACCGTTCTCCAGGGGCTCCAGGAATATAATGATGAAAGGTATCCTTCCGCACTGTATTCCTCCGCCACTGTAAAAAATAGTCCCTAGTCTCACTTGTGGCTCTGCTGTGTGAGAAAGTTCCCACGCAGCAATGCCATAAAGTGAGACTCTGAACTAAGGTAACCTCAGTGTGTCACTGGAGGTCTATAGAGCAGTGACATCACCCGATGTCACTGTTCTATAGGGGAGATCATCGTGGGACACTCGTTATAAATTGGACTACGGCAGAAAGTAAGTATACGGTTGGTTTATTATTTAAATTTTTTATGCAGGCGATCGAGTATGGTAAGTATGGTAAAATTAAGAATATTAAAATACTTTTTTACTCGGACTCCCATGACAGCATGACGAGAGAGGGGATCCGCCCATTAGGAACAGGAAACCTACAGATACAAAAGGGCGGTACCTCTCCCTTGCCTCAGTTGGTTTCCTGTTCCTGAGGGGACGGGTGCCTACAGACAGAAGGCCCAGGCCGGCCGGCCGGCCGATTACGGTAGCGGGGGGGTCTCCTACCTCGGCCGGTGCGGAGATCCCTGGAGACGCCACGGTGGTCCTTGCTGGACTTCACGGCAGTGGCGTTCGCAGCAGGGAGCGGAGTCCGGAGGATTTCCTGCCTCCATCAGCGTCAGCACAGGTAAGTATTCCCATTGGTGGTGCAGCGGTATGGTGGGGCTGCGGGTGCCGGGCTCAGGCGTGTGGGTGAGCTCCCGGAGCGCTGCGCTCCAGTCCCCGGCGTCCTGCACAGCTCTCAGCGCGTGCTGGAGCATTTCCGGGTGCAGTGACGTGGGGGGGCGGAGTTAGCGGCCGCTTCCGGGTCGCCGGACGTCTGCGCATGCGCAGTCGTTCCAATATGGCGGCGCCCATCGCGTCTGTGTGCCGGTTTTTGACCGCAAGATCTCCTGCCCTCTGCTGTATCCTGGGCCAATAGGGACAGCGCTGGCCCATCTGCTGACCGGATCCAAGGGGTATTTATGCAGGTGGAGATGTCAGATCCCTGCTTTTGGTCGCATTTCGTCATGGAGAGTGGTGGTGAGCAGCAGCAGCTGCCAGACGAGGTACGTCAGAAGCCCAAACAGAAGGATAGAGGCGACCAGCCCAGTCGTAAGAGCTCTTCCGAACAAGGATCCAGAGCTTCGACTAAAGAGACCCCTCGGATTCCGGTATTGTACTTTGGCGCACGGGTAAGTGATCTACGTGAAAGTTCACTCTGTGACGCGGGCCCCTTTATACTTTATCATTCCAGGGGAAGAAGAGTACGGGGAAGTCTAAACATAAGGAATGTGCCCTCTGTGGAGTCCCTCTACCTGACTCTTGTTCAAAAAAATTATGTGCCCCCTGTATACAGCAGACGGTGAGGTCTACAGGAGCGGGTTGGTGGTAGTGACTTTAGGTCAGATATTAGTTATCTCCTATATTGTCCTCCCCTAGGTAGCAGAAGAGTCCGTAACTCCGGCAAATCTGAGGGAAATGATCCGGCTGGAAGTAAGGGAATCACTACGGTCCCTATCCCAAGCGGAAGGCTCAAAGCATAGGACTCTCTTGGACTCTAATTCTTCAGAGGAAGAAAGAGAGGAGAATTCCTATCTCTCCAGTCCTCTCTCCTCTTCATCAGATGAGGAGTCAGGACGATTCTGTCTACCCTTGGATAGAATCGACAAAGTCGTCAAATCAGTCAGAGGCACCATGGGTATAGAGGAACCTAAATCACAGCCCTCGAAACAGGAGATGATGTTTAGCGGACTTGATCGTAAAAAACATAGATCTTTCCCGGTAAACGAAAAGATTCAGGACTTAATCCTTAGAGAATGGAAGAAACCATAAAAAAAGGGGGCCTTACCACCAGCGTTAAAACGCAGGTATCCCTTTGACGATCCGGTTGTGGATACATGGGATAAAGCTCCTAAACTGGACGCGGCTGTTGCAAAGGCGTCAAAAAAGGCCTCATTACCCTTTGAGGATATGGGAAACCTCAAGGATCCTCTGGACAGAAAGGCAGATATATTCCTTAAAGGTACCTGGGAGATGGCGGCTGGATCTCTCAGACCAGCCGTAGCGGCAACATGTACGGCCAGATCTTTAATGGTCTGGCTAGATCAGTTAGAGTCTCAGCTTAAGGACGGTGCATCCAGGGATACTATTCTGAAGGCTCTACCGACCATCCAGAATGCTGCAGCCTTCCTATCGGACGCATCGGTGGACTCTGTCAGAATGGCGGCCAGAGCGGCAGGACTATCCAACGCGGCTCGCAGGGCCTTGTGGCTGAAATGCTGGTCAGGTGACATTCAGTCTAGAACCAAGCTCTGCGCCATTCCGTGCGAAGGACAATATCTCTTCGGTCCAACTCTGGATGAGTTGTTGGAAAAAGCAGGGGATGACAAAAAGAAATTCCCCAGTCTATATTCATCTTACCGCCGGCCCTTCAATCGAAGGAGATTTGGTCGCGGGAAAAAACGCGGGTCCTCTCCCACTAGAGAAAGTTTCAGATGGGAAGACAGACGCGGTAGAGGTACGGGCTATATGTTTCGCCGTTCCTCAAAGGATCAGAAAAAACCGGACCAATGACTAGCGATCCCTGTGGGGGGTAGACTGTCAGCATTCTCTTCAGCTTGGCTTGACATTACAAACAGTAAATGGGTCAGAGGCATCATTACGGAAGGTCTAAAACTGGACTTCAATCACTGGCCTCGTGAAAAATTTAAATTAACCCCTTTACGTTCCTCCCCCCTTGAGCAAGCAGCCCTGGAAGCAGAGGTTATCAACTTATGTTCCAAGAACGTGCTGATTGAAATTCCGGAATCAGAAAGAGGAAGGGGATTTTATTCTCCTCTTTTTCTGATTAAGAAACCAGACGGATCTTTTAGAACGATCATTAATCTCAGATGTCTTAATGAGTTCCTGGTCAATGAATCATTTAAAATGGAAACAATCAATTCAGCAATAAAAATGTTGTTTAATCACTGTTTCATGGTAGTGGTAGATCTAAAAGATGCATACTATCATGTTCCAATACATGAACACTTCCAGAGATTCCTGAGGGTAGCTGTGTCAATGGGGGGCCAGATTCGCCATTTCCAGTTCAGAGCTCTTCCCTTCGGCTTATCAGCAGCTCCTAGGGTGTTTACAAAGTTAGTGGCCGAAGTCATGGCACACTTACGAGAGTCTGACATCCTAATTATTCCCTACTTGGATGACTTTCTTATAGTAGGGAGCTCTGAAGACCATTGCCGTTCTCAGCTAGAGACAGCCACATCCGAACTTGAGCATCTGGGGTGGATCGTAAATTACGAAAAATCTCGTTTACAGCCCCAGAAAATACAAAGATTTTTGGGACTATTGTTAAACTCAGAATCCCAACAGTGTTGTCTTCCACCCGACAAGTTGTTACATATCCAACAACAGGTGTCTAGGGCAATTGATAAGCCATCCATGACCCTTAGACAGGCTTTGTCACTATTGGGTTCTTTAACCTCTTGCATTCCCGCTGTCCGTTGGGCCCAGTTCCACACCAGACCATTACAATCCGAGGTGCTGGTTAATGATAGAATCTTACAGGGGTCCCTGCAGGATCAGATTACCTTAGGTCCAAAAGCACTCACTTCTCTTAGGTGGTGGCTAGACAGTAAAAACTTATCGGCGGGAGTTCCCTGGGTGTCACAGGTAACACGTGTGGTAACTACAGACGCTAGCCCTACGGGTTGGGGAGCACACATGGATGACATGATGGTTCAGGGTCTATGGTTCCCTCCCCTAACATCAGCCTCCTCCAACCAGAAAGAGTTAATGGCAGTAGAGCTTTCAGTGAAAAAATTCCTCATATATCTACAGGGTCATCATGTCAAGATCCTATCGGACAACCAGGTGGCGGTCGCATACATAAATCATCAGGGTGGAACTCATTCCGAGTCACTGATGAGAGTGGCGGATCGTCTGTTCCAGACAGCAGAAAATCACTTCTTATCCCTAACTGCTCTACACATAAGAGGAAAAGAAAACATCAAAGCGGACTTTCTAAGCCGCAACACCTTGAGACAAGGGGAATGGTCCCTAAACAATTACGTGTTCGATCAGATCGTCCACAAATGGGGACATCCAGAAGTAGACTTATTTGCTACCAGGGACAACCGGAAGACAACAACATTTTGTTCCCTAAATCCCAGAGAAAATCCTCTGTCGGTAGACGCTTTTCTGATCAGATGGGATTTTCAACTGGCATATGCATTTCCTCCACTAGGCCTGATACCCTTAGTAGTCAGGAAGATAAGAGAAGATCGAGCCAGAGTCATATTGATTGCCCCATTCTGGCCCAGAAGGGCCTGGTTCACTTGGCTCAGGATCATGTCAGTGGAGGACCCCTGGGTACTTCCGGACATTCCAGATCTGCTCTACCAGGGGCCGATCAGCCATCCTCAAGTAAAGAATCTCCATTTAACGGCATGGATTTTGAAAGGGCGTTACTAAAAAGCAAAGGGTTCTCCCCGAGTCTAATTGAGACCCTTATGAAAAGTAGAAAGCAAATAACCACAACAATCTACGCTAGGACCTGGCGGAAATTTCTGGCCTCTTCTGATTTTAATTTAGAAGAGGGATTACCTATTAAACAAATCTTAGAATTTCTGCAAAAAGGCCTAGAGCTAGATCTATCCACTAGTACTCTAAGAGTACAGGTCTCAGCCCTAGGGGCTCTATTTTCATGTAACATCGCCAATAATTATTGGATCTCAAGGTTCATTAAAGCTTCTATTAGATCTAGACCCATACATAAAGATAGATCTATGCCTTGGGATCTCAACCTAGTCCTGTCAGCATTGACTAGAGAGCCGTTTGAACCATTACATTCAGCTTCAATTAAGGCCCTATCTCTTAAGACAACCTTTCTTGTGGCAATTACATCTGCTCGTAGAGTTGGAGACATACAAGCGCTCTCCAGGGTATCCCCTTATACAGAGTTTCTACCAGACAGAATAATCCTCAGACCGGACCCAGCCTATTTACCGAAAGTGTCATCACGGTTTCACAGGACACAGGAGATAGTTTTACCATCCTTCCTTCCCAATCCCTCCAACCCTAAAGAAGAACTACTCCATACATTAGATGTTAGGAGATGCCTGCTAGAATACATCTCTATTACTGACACTTGGAAGAAAGATAATGCGTTGTTTTTATCTTTCCAAAACCCTAGAAAGGGACTTAAGGCCCCTTCACATTTAGCGACGCTGCAGCGATACCGACAACGATCCGAATCGCTGCAGCGTCGCTGTTTGGTCGCTGGAGAGCTGTCACACAGACCGCTCTCCAGCGACCAACGATGCCTGTAACCAGGGTAAACATCGGGTAACTAAGCGCAGGGCCGCGCTTAGTAACCCGATGTTTACCCTGGTTACCATGCTAAAAGTAAAAAAAAAACACTAGATACTTACCTACCGCTGTCTGTCCTCCAGCGCTGCGCTCTGCTTCTCTGCTCTCCTCCTGTACTGTCTGGGAGCCGGAAAGTAGAGCGGTGACGTGACCGCTCTGCTTTCCGGCTCACAGCCAGTACAGGAGGAGTGCAGAGCGCAGCGCTGGAGGACAGACAGCGGTAGGTAAGTATCTAGTGTTTGTTTTTTTTTTACTTTTAGCATGGTAACCAGGGTAAACATCGGGTTACTAAGCGCGGCCCTGCGCTTAGTTACCCGATGTTTACCCTGGTTACCAGTGAAGACATCGCTGGATCGGTGTCACACACGCCGATCCAGCGATGTCAGCAGGAGTCCAGCGACCAAATAAAGTTCTGGACTTTATTCAGCGACCAACGATCTCCCAGCAGGGGCCTGATCGTTGGTCGCTGTCACACATAACGATTTCATTAACGATATCGTTGCTACGTCACAAATAGCAACGATATCGTTAACAATATCGTTATGTGTGAAGGTACCTTTAGGGTATCAAAGTACACACTAGCAAAGTGGATTAGGGAGGCTATCTCTTTGGCTTACACTGCAGGTGGGGGTCCGGCTCCGCAGAATCTGAGGGCGCATTCCACCAGGGCCATGGCTACATCCTGGGCGGAAAAGTCTGGAGTATCAATCGACCAGATATGTAAGGCGGCCACATGGTCATCCCCGTCCACCTTCTTTAAAGGGACTCTGTCACCTGAATTTGGCGGGACTGGTTTTGGGTCATATGGGCGGAGTTTTCGGGTGTTTGATTCACCCTTTCCTTACCTGCTGGCTGCATGCTGGCTGCAATATTGGATTGAAGTTCATTCTATGTCCTCCGTAGTACATGCCTGCGCAAAGCAATCTTGCCTTGTGCAGGCATGTACTACGGAGGACAGAGAATGAACTTCAATCCAATATTGCAGCCAGCATGCAGCCAGCGAGTAAGGAAAGGGTGTATCAAACACCCGAAAACTCCGCCCATATGACCCAAAACCAGTCCCGCCAAATTCAGGTGACAGGTTCCCTTTAAGCACTATAGGTTGGATTTGGGGGCTTCCTCTGATCTCACATTCGGGTTAAGGGTGCTACAGGCCATAGTCCCTCCCTAAGGAAGCTTACATCTCTGTAATTCTCTCGTCGTGCTGTCATGGGAGTCCGAGTAAAGCATTAAGCTACTTACTGGTAGCGGCATTTCTCGGAGGCCCATGACAGCACCCTTAGTTCCCTCCCTATTCACGTGGGGGTTGCACTCCATATAAATATATATTTCACAATATGATACCAGTCCCAATAGATGTCTGCTATTTTTGTATATAATCTGTATATAGTGTATATTTTTGTGTACCACTAACCGCGGTAGTCCTCTCAAGACTCTGAAATACAACTGAGGCAAGGGAGAGGTACCGCCCTTTTGTATCTGTAGGTTTCCTGTTCCTAATGGGCGGATCCCCTCTCTCGTCGTGCTGTCATGGGCCTCCGAGAAATGCCGCTACCAGTAAGTAGCTTAATGCTTTTCTACCTGTATCTTTATTTTTTTTTAACCCTTTCACTACTCTAGGATTAATAATGGATAGTCGTCTTATTGATGCCTTTCCATTATTAAACCAGCTTAACCCCTATCTGACCTCGGACGGGATAGTACACGTCCGAGGTCAGATCCCCTGCTTTGATGCAGGGCTCCGCGGTGAGCCCGCATCAAAGCCGGGACATGTCAGCTGTTTTGAACAGCTGACATGTGCCCGTAATAGGCGCGGGCAGAATCGCGATCTGCCCGCACCTATTAACTAGTTAAATGCCGCTGTCAAACGCAGACAGCGGCATTTAACTACCGCTTCCGGCCGGGCGGCCGGAAATGACGTCATCGCCGACCCCCCGTCACATGATCGGGGGTCGGCGATGCGTCAGGATGGTAACCATAGAGGTCCTAGAGACCTCTATGGTTACTGATCACCGGTGGCTGTGAGCGCCACCCTGTGGTCGGCGCTCACAGCACACCTCCATTTCTGCTACATAGCAGCGACGATCGGGTTGTGCCTGCTTCTAGCCTCCCATGGAGGCTATTGAAGCATGGCAAAAGTAAAAAAAAAAAAAGTTAAAAAAAATGTGAAAAAAATAAAAAAAAATATAAAAGTTTAAATCACCCCCCTTTCGCCCCAATCAAAATAAATCAATAAAAAAAAAAATCAAATCTACACATATTTGGTATCGCCGCGCTCAGAATCGCCCGATCTATCAATTAAAAAAAAGCATTAACCTGATCGCTAAACGGCGTAGTGAGAAAAAAATTCGAAACGCAAGAATTACGTTTTTTAGGTCGCCGCGACATTGCATTAAAATGCAATAACGGGCGATCAAAAGAACATATCTGCACCAAAATCATTAAAACCGCCAGCTCGGCACGCAAAAAATAAGCCCTCAACCGACCCCATATCACGAAAAATGGAGACGCTGCGAGTATCGGAAAATGGCGCAATTTTTTTTTTTTATTTATTTTTTTTTTAGCAAAGTTTGGAATTTTTTTTCACCACTTAGATAAAAAATAACCTAGTCATGTTAGGTGTCTATGAACTCGTACTGACGTGGAGAATCATATTGGCAGGTCCGTTTTAGCATTTAGTGAACCTAGCAAAAAAGCCAAACAAAAAACAAGTGTGGGATTGCACTTTTTTTTTGCAATTTCACCGCACTTGGAATGTTTTTCCCGTTTTCTAGTACACGACATGCTAAAACCAATGATGTCGTTCAAAAGTACAACTCGTCCCACAAAAAATAAGCCCTCACATGGCCAAATTGACGGAAAAATAAAAAAGTTATGGCTCTAGGAAGGAGGGGAGTGAAAAACGAACACGGAAAAATGAAAAATCCCAAGGTCATGAAGGAGTTAATGTCACCTTACAATAGCAAGGTGACATTAACCCCTTACTACCCCATATACCACCGCTTCAGGGGAGTGGGAAGAGAGGGGCTAAGTCCCGGAATTGGCGCATCTTACAGATGCGCCATTTCTGGGGCGGCTGGGGGCTGGTATTTGTAGCCAGGAGGGGGGTCAATAACCATGGCCCCTCTCTAGGCCATGAATATCATCCTTCAGCTGTCTGCGTAGCCTTTCTGGCTATAAAATACAGGGGGACCCCACATCATTTTTTTTTGGGACCCCTTAATTTAATAGCCAGTAAAGTCTACGCCGACAGCTGCGGGCTGATATTCATAGCCTAGAGAGGGGCGATGGGTATTACCCCCTCCCCAGGCTACAAATACTGGCCCCCAGCAGTCGACTTTTCCCCTCTGTAATAAAAGAATACACCGCACTCTCAGGTGGAATATGATGCAAGAAATTGTAACAATTTATTGTGTACATACACACTTGAATCAATTGCAAACATGTATAGTGGAAAGCGTTATCAATATATGACGTTTCGAACCCACCGGATTCTTAATCATACACCGCTTTTCCAAAATATCAATAATATCGAAATAATCCCAACCGGGAAGATAAAATGTATTCAGTTGATTTGCTAGGATAATGGTTTGTAGCGCCCGGGTTACAGTTATATGTCACTGTGTGGCAGAACCTTGTTGCGGTTATAGGAAGAGCGGCGCTCCCGCGCCCTGCTCGTGCTGAGTCCTTTGCCCCTCTGGCACAGAAAATTGCGCGGGAGCCATTTGTAAAAAAAAAAAAAAATTTTTTTTTTTAATTAAACATTGCGTTTAAGGACGGCATCAATACCCGGCACTGCCGCTGGCACTCGGGACCGGAGCGTGCAGCCGCACGCTGTGCTTCCAAATGCTGGTGGCAGTGCCGGGTATTGAAGCGAGAGACTTGTGTGAGTTTCTCGCGAGTGTGACCCCCGGCCTAACGCAGATTTCATGTGTGAGTCTTTATTTAAGGCTGGGATCACACATGCGAGAAACTCGGACGAGCCTCGCATCTTAATGCCCGGCACTGGCGCCGGTACTCGGGAGTGGAGCGTGCAACTGCATAGAAATACATGCAGCTGCATGCTCTGCACCCGAGTTTCGGCGGCAGTGCCGGGCATTAAGATGCGAGACTCGTCCGAGTTTCTCGCTTGTGTGATCCATCTATCGTATCTATCAATCAATCATCTGTTTATCTATTATCTATCTATCAATATATCTATCTATCAATTTATGTATATAGAGATATATTTATAGATAGATATATCGGTAGATAATAGATACTGTAGATATATAGATGGATAGATAAATAAGATAGATCCATAGATAGATGTGAGGTCGGGGTCACACTAGTCTGTAATACGGACGAGTGCTATGCGATAAAAAATCACATAGAACTCGGACCAATGTTAATCTATGGGGCAGCTCCCATCATCCGTTTTTTTTCTTGTCTGTATTACGCATGCGAGTGAAATCGCAGCATGCTGCGATTGTCAGCGTATCTCAGCTGAGAAACGCCAATGCAAGTCTATGTGTGTGAGAAAAAATCGCACAGCACACGGACCATCAGTGTGACTTGCGAGAAATTCTCAGGCATTGGGCAGGTGACAGGAAAGGCTCAGCCATTATTTGCTCATTTTGCAAGTGTGAGAAAATCTCACCATACGGATGAGAAAAAAAAGCATCCTGGTATAGCACACGGATGAGATGCATTTGTGTGATTCTCAGCAGACAACATTGGACAGATTTTTTTATACATTGTGTGTGACTCCAGCCTGATAGACAGATACGATAGACAGATACGATAGATATGTATCGTATCTATCTATTGTATCCATCTAATGTATCTATCTATCTATCTATCTATCTATCTATCTATCTATCTATCTATCTATCTTTGTGTGTATATTATTCAATGGAGTATGTAAATGAAGAGGTTGGACAAGAAATGACATCACAATTCTTTTTTCTTTTTTTTGTATATCTTTATTGAGCTTACAAAAACACACACAAATCCGCATGAAAAAAACGCGTTAAAAAATTCAGGTGACCTGCCAGTGACCTCAGGTGCAGATTTTACTTGCGTCAAATCCTGATGCAATCCTGAATGTGGACACATACCCTTAGGGTATGTGTCCACGTTCAGGAAACGCTGCGTTTTTGATGCTGCGTTGAGCCGCAGCGTAAAAAATGCAGCGTCCAGATGTTACAGCATAGTGGAGGGGATTTCATGAAATCCTGTCTCCACTATGCATTAAAAGACGCATGCGGCAGACCCGCGAAAACGCACATGCGGCGCGTCTTTTAAGAATGCAGCATGTCCTTACATTGCAGAAACAACGCAAGGACAGCGCAGGTGACCTGCCAGTGACCTCAGGTGCAGATTTAGTCAGGATTTTACCTGCATAAAAGCCTGACCAAATCCTGATGCAATCCTGAACGTGGACACATACCCTGTCTTTGCTACCCTGTTAGCATACAATGGAGTGCCAGATGTTCAGCTCTGTTTTATATGGGTTTTGTGATTTTTATGCAGGATTTCTGAGTTAAAAAAAAATACCCCAGAGAATCCTGACAGGACTCCCATGTGAGTCGGTGGGAGTCCTGATTACCTCGCCCGTGCAGGCCAGTTTGACAGCTGATTGACTACCTATATCATTGTGTGTGTACAGGGAAATCTATCAATCACTGTGTGGGTGGGGTAAGCAGGACTCGTTGTGTGTCCTAGGAGTCATATTGTCAATAATGTTCTTTTTACTCAGAAATCCTGCTCCGAGTTACTCAAAGCTTCATATTCCTAAGGGGCTCGCTGATTAGCTGCAGCCTTTACATTGTACTCAGGCCAAATTGGGAAGACTGCAGCTGATCAGCGGCTGCTGATTGGCTGTAGCGATCACGTAACATTAATGTGAAGAGACTTGTGGTGGACACAGGGCTGAAAGTTGAAGAGCAGCATCAATTTGTGAATTATGGTAAGTATGGAATTTTTTAAATTTACACAGCACTCTGTGGCCTTCAATTATGGATTGTCCATATTTATGCTAACTGCTGTGAATGAAGTCACACATGCATTTTCGGAGTGCCCCGATCAGAGCCACTCAGCTCACTAATTAGCTGTGGCTCTGTCATTGACATCAGCGCTGCAGCCAAAGGCCGGAGTCACACATGCGAGAAACACGTCCGTGTCTCACATGTGAAAAGCAAGCTCTGGCGCCGGCACTTGGGAGCGGAGCGTGCAGCTCCATGTGTTACTATGTGGCCGCACGCTCCGCTCCCAAGTGCCGGCGCCAGAGCTTGCTTTCCACATGCGAGACACGGACGTGTCTCTCGCATGTGTGACTCCGGCCAAAGCCAGACACTGGCAGCAATGGTGAGACTCGTCAGTGGACCCGGGGAAGGTGAGTACAGCGCAGTATGTAGCCTTAGGGTATGTGCACACGTTGCAGATTTCCTGTGGATCTGCAGCTTTTTTTCGGCGCAGCAGAAACGCTGCAGATCTGCAAGTGATTTACAGTACAGTGTAAATCAATGGCAAAAAAAATGCTGTGCTAATGGTGCAGAAAAACGTAGCAGATTAAAAAAAGGTCCATGTCAATTCTTTTTGCTGATCTGCTGCGTTTCTACACCCATTCCATAATAGAAATCTGCAGGGGTAAAAAAGAAAAAAAAGGAAGAAATCCGCACAAAAACGGCAAAAAGCTCAGATTCTGACCTGCGTTTTCTGCCAAGAAATGCAGAATCTGCACAGAAAATTCTGTGTGGTGTTTCATTAAGGCTATGTGCACACGTTCAGGAATGTCTGCAGATTTTTCCTGAATAAAACCGGACTTTTTCTGCAGGAAATCTGCTCGCGTTTTTTTGCGGATTTTTTGCTTTTTTCTGGAGCTTTCCAATGCAATAATATAGCAGCAAAAACGTGCAAAATTAGTGAACATGCTGCTTTTTTTTTTTTTTTACCTAAATGCGTTTTTTTCGCTGAAAAAACGCAGCATGTGCACAAAAATTGCGGAATGTATTCAAATGATAGGATGCTTATATAAGCGTTTTTTTTTAGCTTTTTTTTCACGGAAAACGGCCGAAAAAACGTGAAAAATCCTGAACGTGTGCACATAGCCTAAAAGACTTTTTTTCGTATGTGTGTGTTTATTTAACCCTTTAATTTCTATAAGATTAGTAATGGATAGGTGTCTTATTGACACCTCCCTGTTGTGAATTCTGTGGCAGAGCTCCCTCCTGTGGTCACAAGTGGTACTTCGGCTGATTCTCTCTGTGAGCTTCTGTTGGTGGAGGAAAGTGGTATTGCGGCTTCTGAGTTTCCTACCTCAGGTGATGTGGTGAGGTCGTTAGGTACTGCTCTACTTAACTCCACCTAATGCTTTGATCCTGGCTTCCTGTCAATGTTCCAGTGTTGGACTTGTTTTTCCCTGGATCATTCCTGTGGCCTGCTGCTCTGCATAGCTAAGTTCTTCTTTGCTATTTGTTTGCTATTTTTTCTGTCCAGCTTGTCTAATTGTTTTGCTGGAAGCTCTGGGACGCAAAGGGTGTACCTCTGTGCTGTTAGTTCGGTACGGAGGGTCTTTTTGCCCCCTTTGCGTGGTTTTCTTTAGGGTTTTGTGTAGACCGCAAAGTTCTTTCCTATCCTCGCTCTGTTAAGAAAGTCGGGCCTCACTTTGCTGAATCTATTTCATCCCTACGTTTGTCTTTTCATCTTACTCACAGTCATTATATGTGGGGGGCTGCCTTTTCCTTTGGGGTATTTCTCTGAGGCAAGGTAGGCTTATTTTCTATCTTCAGGCTAGTTAGTTTCTCAGGCTGTGCCGAGTTGCATAGGCAGTGTTAGGCGCAATCCACGGCTGCCTCTAGTGTTGTTTGGAGAGGATTAGGGATTGCGGTCTGCAGAGTTCCCACGTCTCAGAGCTCGTTCTATGATTTTGGGTTATTGTCAGATCCCTGTATGTGCTCTGACCGCTATGTCCATTGTGGTACTGAATTGCCTATCATAACACCTCCCCATTACTAAGCCGGATTAATGTCACCTTACAATAGCAAGGTGACATTAACCCCTCACTACCCCACTTGCCACTGCTACAGGGCAAGTGGGAAGAGCTGGGCAAAGATACAGAATTGGTGCATCTAATAGATGCTCCTTTTCTGGGCAGCTGCGGGCTGCTGTTTTTAGGCTGGAGGGCCTATATCAATGGCCCCTTACCAGCCTGAGAATACCAGCCCCCAGCTGTGAGCTTTAGCAAGGCTGGTTATCAAAAATGGGGGGGGACCCCCACGCCGTTTTTTTAAAACTTTATTTAAATTTAAAAAAAAAAACGTTTAGACCCCTCTATTTTTGATAACTAGCCTTGCTGAAACTGACAGCTGGGGTTGCAGCCCCTAGCTGTGAGTTTTGTCTGGCTGGTTATCAAAATTAGGGGGGAACCCACACCGTTTTTTTTATTTTATTTATTATTTATAGCTCTGGAGCGTCAGACGAAAACTTCCATCCGCCGCTCCTGCTCTCACTGTAAGGCTATGTGCACACATACAGGTTTTTTTTGCGTTTTCTTTTGCGTTTTTTCACACTAAAAACGCTATAAAAACTCATTAAAAACGCATACATTATGCATTCTATCATTTAGAATGCATTCTGCATGTTTTGTGCACATGGATGCGTTTTTTTCCGCGAAAAAAACGCATTGCAGTAAAAAAAATGAGCATGTTCATTATTTTTGCGGATTTTCTGCGTTTTTCCCGCAATTCTATGCATTTGGGAAAAAACGCACCTAAAACGCGTCAAAATTGCGGTAAAAAAGCATGCGGATTTCTGGCAGAAATGTCCGTTTTTTTGTCAGGAACATTTCTGCAAGAAATCCTGACGTGTGCACATACCCTAATTAGCGGCTCTAGGTGTCTGATGATGGGAGCAGTAGTCCAATCATCTGACACCAGTGATCGGAGGGGAGTTTACACCTCCGATCACAGCTGAGTGCTCCCGCTGTCTTTTGACAGCGTGGGAGCCGCGGCTCTCTGACCGGCGGGGATGATTTCCCTGCCAATCAGAAGCGGTGTTTGACGCGCTGTCATGCATATGACATGGTGTCAAACACTGTATTGTCGGACCCCCCCCCCATTCAAGTGAATGGGGATCGGGTCCACTCTGTTGGATGACAGGCTGCATGGACGCATCGTGCACCCTGCCATCTAGATATAGCTGAGCCGAGTGTGACGTCACATCCGGCTGTACTTGACTTTTCTGCAGCAAATACGCTGCAAGAAAAGTCAAACTTGCTGAAAGAAGTGACATGCCCTGTGTTAAAAAGACACTGCAAAGCACAAAATACTGATCACACAAAAACCCAATGTGTGTGCGTGAGATTTCTGAAATCTCATATGCTTTGCTGGTACTGTAAAAAGCAGCTGAAAATTAGCATAAAAACGCAGCAAAAATGCCCTGTGTGAACTTTCCCTAATACTCCGACTCCATATGGATAGTGGAGGTGACCATACACATGACAGCTTGTGCCATGTGTCCAGGAACTGCATAGCGCGATTTATTGAAAATTGTTGTGGCTTTGCAATGCAGTTTTCAGTTGCCCAGCAAGTACAGGGATAGACCTTGGTTTTCATGCGTCTTAAATATATTTACTATGCTGCAGAAAACTGAATTGCAAAACAGTGGGTGATTCACAGTAAAGCCACTAAGGGTATGTGTCCACGTTCAGGATTGCATCAGGATTTGGTCAGTATTTTTCGTTAGTATTTGTAAGCCAAAACCAGGAGGGGGTGATAAATGCAGAAGTGGTGCATATGTTTCTATTATACTTTTCCTCTGTTTGTTCCACTCCTGGTTTTGTCTTACAAATACTGATGAAAAATCCTGACCAAATCCTGATGCAATCCTGAACGTGGACACATACCCTTACGGTTTTCACTGTACTATTCTTGAAAGTGGAGCAAAAAAAAGCGCAATTTGTGCGGCCACCATTGCATCTTGATTTACACAGCGTTTTTCACTTTTGTAATTGATTTGTCTTTTTGTAGCCAGATTTTAAAGTCTATATTGAGAGAGCAATATCTTGCATACATTATTTGAGTTTTTGTGGGTATTTTGGTTGTGTTTTTAATTTTTTTTTTAAAGCCTCATTTTCTGGGTATAACTTTGTTCATTGGTATTTTTTCTGGCCCAGTCACAGAGCTATAGACCAACTACAGTGTGTATTGTAATGTGCGGTGTATGAAGCGAGGACTCCAAAGCTTCTGTGTATTACCGACCACTCATTATATTACACATGACCGGTGACTGGCAGCTTCCCAGTAGTATAACATTTACTTGGTTTGAGACTTGGAGAGCGGACAAGAATGACATTGCATTGTTCTGTGCAGCTCGCTGTCATTGGAGCCTGTGTAACATCTCAGTTCGGGGGAAGTTTAGGCTGCCTCTTGTTAGTGCCAGAGCCCCTCCTTATATGTGAAATTCCTTCCTTCCAGTAATGCTTTCCATATGTGCCTTTCCCAGTCCTGTTCTCCTGAGCTTGGTGACATGAGAATGTGGGCTGTTCCATATAACCAGCTTCCTTCCCTGTTCTTCATATAAACACTTCTGCTTTATAAAAAGAGGTGTTACCATCCAGCACAAAGGGAGGACTGCAGAACAAGGCCGGCAACAGCCTGCTGTTTGTATTTTGGCAGATATTACATGATAGTTAAAAGACAGATACACTACTCCTACTACTATTCCCATTCTGGAGACTTCTCGAAGAATTATTATTTATTTATATTATATTTATTTATATAGCACCATTGATTCCATGGTGCTTTACATGAGAAGGGGTTACCGTACATACAAGTTACAGTAAGCAAACTAACAATGATAGACTGATACAGAGAGGAGAGGACCCTGCTCTTGTGGGCTTACATTCTACATGATTATGGGGATGGAGACAGTAGGTTGAGGGTTGCTTGAGCTCCGGTGTTGGTGAGGCGATAGCTTCGGTAGTGATGAGGCGGCAGCGGGGTCAGTGCAGGCTGTAGGCTTTCCTGAAGAGGTGGGTTTTCAGGTTCCGTTTGAAGGATCCGAATGTGGTTGATAGTCGGACGCGTAGGAGCAAAGAATTCCAGAGGATGGGGAATATTCGGGAGAAGGCTTGGAGGCGGTTGGGTGAGGAGCGAATAAGTGTGGGGGAGTGTTGTGAATTCTGTTATCGAACTCCCTCCTGTGGTCATGAATGGTACTTCGGCGAGTTCTGTCCATGGACTCCCTCTGGTGGCTGTGAGTGGAGCTGCTGCTTCTGATGTTCCTTCCACAGGTGACGTAGTTTATTCTTTGGCTGGCTGCTCTATTTAACTCCACTCAGATCGTTACTCCATGCCAGCTGTCAATGTTCTTGTGCTGGTTCAGTTCGCTCTTGGATCTTTCTGGTGACCTGTCTACTCCAGCAGAAGCTAAGTCCCTACTAGTTTATCCCCTTCCCGACCCATGACGCCACGTAGGCGTCATGAAAGTCGGTGCCAATCCGACCCATGACGCCTATGTGACGTCATGGAAAGATCGCGTCCCTGCAGATCGGGTGAGAGGGTTAACTCCCATTTCACCCGATCTGCAGGGACAAGGGGGAGTGGTAGTTTAGCACAGGAGGGGTGGCTTCACCCCCCCCCCCCCCCGTGGCTACGATCCCTCTGATTGGCTGTTGAAAGTGAAACTGCCAATCAGAGCGATTTGTAATATTTCACCTATTATAACTGGTGAAATATTACAATCCAGCCATGGCCGATGCTGCAATATCATCGGCCATGGCTGGAAACACTAATGTGCCCCCACCCCACCGATCGCCCCCCCTAGTCCTCCGATCAGTGCTATGCACCGCTCCGTCCTGTGCTCCGCTCCCCCCGTGCTCTTGTCCGCTCCCCCCCGTGCTCCGTTCCACCCCCCCCCGTGCTCCGTTCCACCCCTCCCGTGCTCCGATCCACCCCCCCGTGCTCCCCCCACCCCATCATACTTACCGATCCTGCCGGGGTCCGTCCGTCTTCTCCCTGGGCGCCGCCATCTTCCAAAATGGCGGGCGCATGCGCAGTGCGCCCGCCGAATCTGCCGGCCGGCAGATTCGTTCCAAAGTGCATTTTGATCACTGAGATATAATCTATCACAGTGATCAAAATAAAAAAAATAATAAATGACCCCCCCCCCCCTTTGTCACCCCCATAGGTAGGGACAATAAAAAAAATAAAGAATTTTTTTTTTCCACTAATGTTAGAATAGGGTTAGGGGTAAGGGGTAGGGTTAGGGCTACGGGTAGGGTTAGGGCAAAGGTTAGGGTTAGGGTTTCGGTATGTGCACACGTATTCTGGTCCTCTGTGGATTTTTCCGCTGCGGATTTGATAACTCCGCAGTACTAAACCGCTGCGGATTTATGGCGGATTTACCACGTTTTTTCTGCGCATTTCACTGCGGTTTTACAACTGCGATTTTCTATTGGAGCAGTTGTAAAACCGCTGCGGAATCCGCACAAAGAAGTGACATGCTGCGGAATGTAAACCGCTGCGTTTCCGTGCAGTTTTTCCGCATCATGTGTACAGCGATTTTTGTTTCCCATAGGTTTACATTGAACTGTAAACTCATGGGATACTGCTGCGGATCCGCAGCGTTTTCCGTAGCGTGTGCACATACCTTTAGAATTGGGCTATGTGCACACGGTGTGGATTTGGCTGCGGATCCACAGCGGATTGGCCGCTGCGGATTCGCAGCAGTGTTCCATCAGGTTTACAGTACCATGTAAACCTATGGAAAACCAAATCCGCTGTGCCCATGGTGCGGAAAATATCGCACGGAAACGCTGCGTTGTATTTTCCGCAGCATGTCAATTCTTTGTGCGGATTCCGCAGCGTTTTACACCTGTTCCTCAATAGGAATCCGCAGGTGAAATCCGCACAAAAAACACTGGAAATCCGCGGAAAATCCGCAGGTAAAACGCAGTGCCTTTTACCTGCGGATTTTTCAAAAATGATGCTGAAAAATCTCACACGAATCCGCAACGTGGGCACATATCCTTAGGGTTAGGGTTGGAATTAGGGTTGTGGTTAGGGTTATGGCTACAGTTGGGATTAGGGTTAGGGGTGTGGGGGGTTAGTGTTGGAGGTAGAATTGAGGGGTTACCACTGTTAAGGCACATCAGGGGGTCTCCAAACGCAACATGGCGCCACCATTGATTCCAGCCAATCTTGTATTCAAAAAGTCAAATGGTGCTCCCTCAATTCCGAGCCCCCGACGTGTGCCCAAACAGTGGTTTACCCCCACATATGGGGTACCAGCATACTCAGGATAAACTGTGCAACAATTACTGGGGTCCAATTTCTCCCTTGTGAAATTTCTCCCTTGTGAAAATAAAAAAATGCTTGCTAAAACATCATTTTTGAGGAAAGAAAAATGATTTTTTATTTTCACGGCTCTGCGTTGTAAACGTCTGTGAAGCACTTGGGGGATCAAAGTGCTCACCACATATCTAGATAAGTTCCTTTCGGGGTCTAGTTTCCAAAATGGGGTCACTTGTGGGGGGTTTCTACTGTTTAGCCACATCAGAGGCTCTGCAAATGCAACGTGACGCCCGCAGAGCATTCCATCAAAGTCTGCATTTCAAAACGTCACTACTTCAATTCCGAGCCCCGGCATGTGCCCAAACAGTAATATACCCCCACATATGGGGTATTACCGTACTCAGGAGAAACTGGACAACAAATATTGGGGTCAAATTTCTCCTGTTACCCTTGGGAAAATTAAAAAATTCTGGTCTAAATAATTATTTTTGAGGAAAGAAAACGTATTTATTATTTTCACGGCTCTGCATTATAAACTTCTATGAAGCACTTGGGGGTTCAAAGTGCTCAACACACATCTAGATAAGTTCCTTTCGGGGTTTAGTTTCCAAAATGGGGTCACTTGTGGGGGGTTTCTACTGTTTAGCCACATCAGAGGCTCTGCAAATGCAACGTGACGCCCGCAGAGCATTCCATCAAAGTCTGCATTTCAAAACGTCACTACTTCAATTCCGAGCCCCGGCATGTGCCCAAACAGTAGTTTACCCCCACGTATGGGGTATCACCGTACTCAGGAGAAACTGGACAACAAATATTGGGGTCAAATTTCTCCTGTTACCCTTGGGAAAATAAAAAATTGCAGGCTAAAAGATCATTTTTGAGAAAATAATTTTTTTTTTTTTTTCATGGCTCTGCGTTATAAACTTCTGTGAAGCACTTGGGGGTTCAAAGTCCTCACCACACATCTAGATTAGTTCCTTTGGGGGTCTAGTTTCCAAAATGGGGTCATTTCTGGGGGATCTCCAATGTTTAGGCACACAGGGGCTCTCCAAACGTGACATGGTGTCCGCTAATGATTGGAGCTAATTTTCCATTTAAAAAGCCAAATGGCGTGCCTTCCCTTCCGAGCCCTGCCGTGCGCCCAAACAGTGGTTTACCCCTACATATGGGGTATCGGCATCCTCAGGACAAACTGGACAATAACATTTGGGGTCCAATTTCTCCTATTACCTTTGGCAAAATAGGAAATTCCAGGCTAAAAAATCATTTTTGAGGAAAGAAAAATTATTTTTTATTTTCATGGCTCTGCGTTATAAACTTCTGTGAAGCACCTGGGGGTTTAAAGTGCTCAATATGCATCTAGATAAGTTCCTTGGGGGGTCTAGTTTCCAAAATGGGGTCACTTGTGGGGGAGCTCCAATGTTTAGGCACACAGGGGCTCTCCAAACGTGACATGGTGTCCGCTAACGATGGAGATAATTTTTCATTCAAAAAGTCAAATGGCGCTCCTTCCCTTCCGAGCCTTACCATGTGCCCAAACAGTTTTTTACCCCCACATGTGAGGTATCGGTGTACTCAGGAGAAATTGCCCAACAAATTTTACGATCCATTTTATCCTGTTGCCCATGTGAAAATGAAAAAATTGAGGCTAAAAGAATTTTTTTGTGAAAAAAAGTACTTTTTCATTTTTACGGATCAATTTGTGAAGCACCTGGGGGTTCAACGTGCTCACTATGCATCTAGATAAGTTCCTTGGGGCGTCTAGTTTCCAAAATGGGGTCACTTGTGGGGGAGCTCCAATTTTTAGGCACACGGGGGCTCTCCAAACGTGACATGGTGTCCGCTAAAGAGTGGAGCCAATTTTTCATTCAAAAAGTCAAATGGCGCTCCTTCCCTTCCAAGCCCTGCCGTGCGCCCAAACAGTGGTTTACCCCCACATATGAGGTATCAGTGTACTCAGGACAAATTGGACAACAACTTTCGTGGTTCAGTTTCTCCTTTTACCATTGGGAAAATAAAAAAATTGTTGCTAAAAGATAATTTTTGTGACTAAAAAGTTAAATGTTCATTTTTTCCTTCCATGTTGCTTCTGCTGCTGTGAAGCACCTGAAGGGTTAATAAACTTCTTGAATGTGGTTTTGAGTACCTTGAGGGGTGCAGTTTTTAGAATGGTGTCACTTTTGGGTATTTTCAGCCATATAGACCCCTCAAACTGACTTCAAATGTGAGGTGGTCCATAAAAAAAATGGTTTTGTAAATTTCGTTGTAAAAATGAGAAATCGCTGGTCAAATTTTAACCCTTATAACTGCCTAGCAAAAAAAATTTTGTTTCCAAAATTGTGCTGATGTAAAGTATACATGTGGGAAATGTTATTTATTAACTATTTTGTGTCACATAACTCTCTGGTTTAACAGAATAAAAATTCAAAATGTGAAAATTGCGAAATTTTCAAAATTTTTGCCAAATTTCCGTTTTTATCACAAATAAAAGCAGAATTTATTGACCTAAATTTACCACTAACATGAAGCCCAATATGTCACGAAAAAACAATCTCAGAACCGCTAGGATCCGTTGAAGCGTTCCTGAGTTATTACCTCATAAAGGGACACTGGTCAGAATTGCAAAAAACGGCAAGGTCTTTAAGGTCAAAATAGGCTGGGTCATGAAGGGGTTATTATTTGTTCATTGTTTCCTTGTCCAGCTTGCTATCATGATTTTGCCTTGCTAGCTGGAAGCTCTAGGATGCAGAGTGGCATCTCCGCACCGTGAGTCGGTGCGGAGGTCTTTTTGCACACTCTACGTGGTCTTTTTGTAGTTTTTTGTGCTGACCGCAAAGATACCTTTCCTATCCTCAGTCTGTTTAGTAAGTCGGGCCTCCCTTTGCTAAAACCTGTTTCATTTCTGCGTTTGTGACTTTCATCTTAACTCACAGTCAATATATGTGGGGGGCTGCCTTTTCCTTTGGGGAATTTCTCTGAGGCAAAGTAGGCTTTATTTTCTATCTTTAGGGCTAATTAGCTCTTAGGCTGTGAAGAGGCGTCTAGGCTGAGTCAGGTACGCTCCACGGCTATTTCTAGTTGTTGTGATAGGATTAGGGGTTGCGGTCAGCAGAGCTTCCACTTCCCAGAGCTTGTCCTGTGTGAGTTTAAAGGGACACTGTCACCTGAATTTGGAGGGAACAATCTTCAGCCATGGAGGCGGGGTTTTCGGGTGTTTGATATACACCCTTTCCTTACCCGCTGGCTGCATGCTGGCTGCAATATTGGATTGAAGTTCATTTTCTGTCCTCCGTAGTACATGCCTGCGCAAGGCAAGATTGCCTTGTGCAGGCGTGTACTACGGAGGAAAGAGAATGAACTTCAATCCAATATTGCAGCCAGCATGCAGCCAGCGGGTAAGGAAAGGGTGTATCAAACACCCGAAAACCCCGCCTCCATGGCTGAAGATTGTTCCCTCCAAATTCAGGTGACAGTGTCCCTTTAACCATCAGGTCATTCCGGGTGCTCCTAACCACCAGGTCCATAACAGGGGAGAGAAGGAGGTCTTGGGAGGAACGGAGATCACGTGAGGGAAGATATCAGGAGATTAGTTCATAGATATATGGAGGAGACAGGTTTTGGATGGCTTTGTAGGTTAGTATTAGTAATTTGAACTGGATACGCTGAGGGAATGGGAGCCAGTGAAGAGATTGGCAGAGGGGGAAGCGGAGGAGTAGCGAGGAGAGAGATGAATTATTCGGGCAGCAGAGTTAAGGATGGACTGGAGAGGTGCAAGGGTGTTAGAAGGGAGGCCACAAAAAAGGATGTTGCAGTAGCATTTTGGTAGAGTGAGTGGTGAGGAAAGGACGGATTCTGGAGATATTTTTGAGCTGGAGGCGACAGGTGGTGGAAAGAGCTTGGATGTGCGGTTTGAAGTGTTGTGGTGGTTGAACAATGAAGACTTGCCTTGTTTGGTCAATCTTATTTTTAAAGTATGTGGCAAAGTCCTCAGCAGAGATGTGGGAGGTTGGAGAGGGCTGTGGGGGGTGGAGGAGGGAGTTAAAAGTTTGGAATAATTGTTTGGGGTTGTAGGATAGGGAAGATACAAGGGTTGTGAATTAGGCCTGTTTATCAGAGGTGAGAGCAGATTTGAAAGCGAGTGTTGCCTGTTTGAATGCAGTGAAGTCGTCTTTTGAATGTGTTTTCTTCCAATGCCGCTCTGCTACCCTGGACACTTGCCGCAGCTTTTTAGTGGTGTTATTGTGCCAGGGTTGTCTGTTGATATGTCACACTCTGCCATGAATGAGAGAGGCAACCACGTCAGTAGCTGAAGCGAGAGTGTAATAACATTCATGTACTTATTAGTATATAACTATAACATGTGTATAGTGTTTGATGTCTGGCACAGGTACGTTATTGCACATTGTATACAAGTACAGATTCTATTTGCTACATACAGGAAAGATATATATCTTGGTACCGTGTTAGCCAGTAGATATAAAAATATTTAGAATTGAGAGTACTCAGTGATTGATACCTTTTAATGGCTAACTGAAAATATGGTAACAAATTGCAAGCTTTCGAGACTACACAGGATACTACTTGGCTGTTCAATATACTACGTGTCTGTGCTGTATACTACGTGGCTCTGTGCTGTATACTACGTGGCTGGGCAATATGCTACGTGTCTGGGCAATATACTACGTGTCTGGGCAATATACTACGTGGACATGCATATTCTAGAATACCCGATGCATTAGAATCGGGCCACCATCTAGTGGATAATAAAGATCCTTCAAAGAATATTGCAGCAAGAGACTTCTTTCCATTTGTAAACATGTTTTTATCCTGCTTTGGTAATTTCCATCTGGCATATTTTGTGGCCAACCACAGGGCATTGGCATCTGTCTGTGTAAACCTTTATATAATGACTGTGCCTTCACACAACCACCCAAGGTGAGCAAAACGATCTCCTATATTAGGGTTCTATTCTATTGTGCGCGTCTCCCTTCACAGTCACTGTTTCCTCAATATGATCTGTCTGTCAGACTTCCAGTATAAATCACCAGTGGCCTAGCCACCAACTTTTTCATTCACATAATTTGTATATTTGGGTTAAAAGTACTGTATCACCGATGAATCTGGGAATAATAAATTTTTGTGGCAAGGCCCTACCTCCAGAAGCAAAAATATGCAGCGCCATTTCACTTTTGTGGATGCCTCTGGCGTTATTCATGTGCTTCTGATGTGCATTGATTATGAGCTGCTGGTCCTCTGAGCTGGAGCAGAGGATATTGGTAATTTTCTGAGAGGTAGCGAAAAGATGGTTTTTACTTCCTGCCAAAAGTTAGATTGTATAGACAGTATCACTTTACAGTTTGTTCCAGAAATATTTGAATAGTGACCAAATCTTTGTGTTTTGGCGTCTGTATGCCAATTTTTTATTTAACCCCTTAGTGACAGAGCCAATTTGGTACTTAATGACCGAGCCAATTTTTGCAATTCTGACCACTGTCACTTTATGAGGTTATAACTCTGGAACGCTTCAACGGATCCCGCTGATTCTGAGATTGTTTTTTCATGACATATTGTACTTCATGTTAGTGGTAACATTTATTCGATATTACTTGCGATTATTTATGAAAAAACGGAAATATGGCGAAAATTTTTAAAATTTTGCAATTTTCAAACTTTGTATTTTTATGCCCTTAAATCAGAGAGATATGTCACGAAATATAGTTAATAAATAACATTTCCCACATGTCTACTTTACATCAGCACAATTTTGGAACCAAAATTTTTTTTTGTTAGGGAGTTATAAGGGTTAAAAGTTTACCAGCAATTTCTCATTTTTACAACACCATTTTTTTTTTTAGGGACCACATCACATTTGAAGTCATTTTGAGGGGTCTATATGATAGAAAATAATGAAGTGTGACACCATTCTAAAAACTACACCCCTCAAGGTTTTCAAAACCACATTCAAGAAGTTTATTAACCCTTTACGTGCTTCACAGGAACTGAAACAATGTGGAAGGAAAAAATGAACATTTAACTTATTTTTGCAAACATCTTAATTCAGAACCATTTTTTATTTTCACAAGTGTAAAAACAGAAATGTAAAGATAAATTTTGTTATTCAATTTCTCCTGAATACGCCAATACCCCATATGTGGGGGTAAACCACTTTTTGGGCGCACCGCAGAACTTAGAAGTGAAGGAGCGCCGTTTGACTTTTTCAATGCAGAATTGGCTGGAATTGAGATCGGACGCCATGTCACGTTTAGAGAGCCCCTGATGTGCATAAACAGTGGAAACTCCCCACAAGTGACAACATTTTGGAAACTAGACCCCTTAAGGAACTTATCTAGATGTGTGGTGAGCACTTTGAACCCCCAAGTGCTTCACAGAAGTTTATAACATAGAGCCGGGAAAATAAAAAATCGCTTTTGTTTACACAAAAATGATCTTTTTGCCCACAAATTCTTATTTTCACAAGGGTAACAGGAGAAATTAGACCACAAAAGTTGTTGTGCGATTTCTTCTGAATACGTCGATACCCCATATGTGAGGGTAAACCACTGTTTGGGCGCACCGCAGAGCTTGGAAGTGAAGGAGCGCCGTTTTTACTTTTTCAATGTAGAATTGGCTGGAATCGAGATTGGACGCCATGTCGCGTTTGGAGAGCCCCTGATGTGCCTAAACAGTGGAAATCCCCCACAAGTGACCCCATTATGGAAACTAGACCCCTTAAGGAACTTATCTAGATGTGTGGTGAGCACTTTGAACCCCCATGTTCTTCACAGAAGTTTATAATGCAGAGTCGTGAAAATAAAAAATATTTTTTTTTTCCACAAAAAATATTTTTTAGCCCCAAGTTTTTATTTTCACAAGGGTAACAAGAGAAATTTGACCCGAAAAGTTGTTGTCCAATTTGTCCTGAGTGTGCTGGTACCCCATATGTGGGGGTAAACCACTGTTTGGGCGCACGGCAGAGCTCAAAAGGGAGGGAGCACCATTTGACTTTTTGAGCGCAAAATTGGCTGTCGTGTTTGGAGACCCCCTGATGTAACTAAACAGTGGAAACCCCCCAATTCTAGCTCCAACCCTAACCGCAACACACCCCTAACCCTAATCCCAACCCGATCCATAATCCTAATCACTAACCCTAACCATAATCACAACCCTTACCCCAAAACAACCCTAATGTCAACCCTAACCATAACCCTAATCAAAACCCTAAATCCAACACACCCCTAATCCTAATCTCAACCCTAACCTCAAACCTAACCCTAATCCCAATAAACCCCTAATCACAACCCTAACCTTAACCCTAATCCCAAACCTAACCCTAATCCCAAGCGTAACCCTAATGCCAACCCTAACCCTAATCCCAACCCTAACCCTAATCCCAACTCTAACCCTAACTTTAGCCCCAACCCTAGCCCTAACTTTATCCCCAACCGTAACCCTAGCCCTAAGGCTACTTTCACACTTGCGTCTTTTGGCATTCTGTCGCAATCCGTCGTTTTGGACAAGAAACGGATCCTGCAAATGTGCCCGCAGGATGCGTTTTTTGCCCATAGACTTGTATTGCCGACGGATCGTGACAGATGGCCACACGTCGCGTCCGTCGTGCACTGGATCAGTTGTGTTTTGGCTGACCGTCGGCACAAAAAAAGTTCAATGAAACGTTTTTTTGTACGTCGCATCTGCCATTTCTGACCGCGCATGCGTGGCCGTAACTCCGCCCCCTCCTCCCCAGGACATAGATTGGGCAGCGGATGCGTTGAAAAACTACAGCCGCTGCCCACGTTGTGCACAATTTTCACAACGTGCGTCGGTATGTCGGGCCGACGCATTGCGACGGCCCCGTACCGACGTAAGTGTGAAAGAAGCCTAACCCTAAATTTAGCCCCAACCCTAACCCTAAATTTAGCCCCAACCCTAACCCTAAATTTAGCCCCAACCCTAGCCCTAACCCTAGCCCTAAACCTAACCCTAATTTTAGCCCCAACTGCTGTTCTCCTGCCGGCCAGCAGATGGAGACAGATGGCAGGCGCACTGCGCATGCGCCCGCCATTTTCTTTTGCCGGCGGCCAGGAGGAGCAGCAGGAGGATCCAGGGACACAGGTGAGTATGATAGGGTCCCCAAATCCCCCTATTTCTCTGTCCTCTGATGTGCGATCACATCAGAGGACAGAGAATTACACTTTGACTTTTTTTTTTTTTTTTTTGCGGTCGCCGGTAAACAGTTAATTACCGGCGATCGCAAAACAGGGGTCGGTAAAACCGACCCCGATCATGCTCTTTGGGGTCTCGGCTACCCCCGGCAGCCGAGACCCCAAAGATTGTCGCTGGGCCGGCCGGCGGGCGCACTGCACATGCCCCCGCCATTTTGAAGATGGTGGCGCCCACCGGGAACCACGAGGAGCACCGGGGGAGACAGGTAAGTATTGGGGGGCTACCTGGGACCCCTTTTCTCTGTCCTCCGATGTGCGATCACATCGGAGGACAGAGAAATTAAAAAGAGATCGCGTTTTTTTTTTGTTTTTTTTCCGATCGCCGGTAAACGGTTAATTACCGGCGATCGCAAATGCGGGGTGGGTAAAAAAAAACCCGAATCATGTTCTCTGGGGTCTCAGCTACCCCCGGCAGCCGAGACCCCGGAGAAAATCCCACTCTGGGGGGCGCTATTTACTTTTTCCACAGCGCCGTTAATTAACGGCGCTGTGGTGTAAGTACCCTTAGCGGCCGCCGTTAAAAGGCGTATCGGCGGTCGCTAAGGGGTTAAAGTGAAAAAACTGAGATGCAATTGAAGTGTAGACTTTTAGGTTTAATTAAAGGGGTTAAACAAAAATATCCTGTGATAAGTTTAGGAATTGCAACCATTTTACTACAAAGCCTCATTTCTGGGGCTAAAAACTAATTGGACAAATTAATTTTACCATAGATAAAATGTTCATTTTTAAAACTTTGCAGAGAATCCTTTGCAGACAATGCCGGCCTGAAGTCTGAAAGCCATTGACATCACCAAATGCTGGGTTTCCTCCTATGTGATGCTTTGCAAGGCCTTTATTACAGCTAACCTCAGTTGTTGCTTGTTTGTGACTCTTTCTGCCTTAAGCTGTGTCTTAAAGGGAAGGTACCGCGTTTGTAGATCATTATTAAATCAATGTAATGTAGCATACCATGTTATAATCAAGTTTTGAATGCATTTGAAACATATTTCCTGTGTTATATGAGTTTAAAGAAGGCACTGGGGGCTGACATCTTGGTTACACAGTAGCAGCACCACACTTTGTGTCATAATACGGCACCCCATGGTCATATGAGATAACAGACGGACTCCAACCTATCTATTGTAATAGAACTGTCACTGCTGTGAACTGGGCACGCCTCTGTGGGCTGCACAATTCACAGTAGTGGGAGTGTTGAGCCCTCGGATCTGCTAACATACGGTAAGCAGTACTGCTTCTAGCAGAACAGATCCTAGATTGATGGCTGACGGGAGTAAAATGCAGGAGAAAAGTACAGGCAGAATAGCAGAGACATCAAGGAGGAACAGTGTACCATTAGCATTATGGAGCAGGAGCTGTCAGCTGCTTGGCAGGAGTTGTGACTAATCCCTCAGTAAGATAAGAAGGAGCTGCAGGTCTAGAGTGAATGGCCAGACATTGTTGAGGGGGGTGAGAGAATCATGTAATCTGGGTGAGAGAGAGAGAGACAGTAACTGCTGGTGATAGCAGATCACAGGGCAGTCATCCACAAAATGGCGCTGCCCTGTGATGCTGCTCTTCACTCTGCCCCAGGAGTACTAGAACACCCAAAAGGGGAGGGAAATGGTGATGTCAGCAGTTACTGAGCCAATTTTCCAGCTAACAGTAAAGCTGGTAAGTCTTACTATAGCTGCTTGAGGTCTAAAACGGAAAATGCTCCCCCTAGTGGTAAATATATATATATTTTAAGAAAATATATCATATTTTTCAAATGTTTGCAAATATTGCATTAATACATTTTAACTACTATTTAAGCTTAATTTCACAAAAAAACAAACTACAAGAAAACTGGTGGCACCTTCCCTTTAAGCATCTGAAATACATGCTCAGGGAGGGTTGAGATCTGGTGATTGACTCATCCATTGTAGAATATTCCACTCCTTTGCCTTAAAAAAACTCCTTGTTTGCTTTCTCAGCGTGTTTTATTTGTCCGCACTTAACATCACAGATGGACAATCAACCTTACTGCATTTGGTTGAATTTGAGCAGAAAGTATAGTATAGCCCTGTACACTTCAGCATTCATCGGGCTGTTTGTCTTCAGTCACATCAATAAACACTAGTCACTCTTGCCATTGGAAGCCATGCATGCTATCACACTTCCTCCACCATGTTTTACAGATGTGGTGTGCTTTCAATCATGAGCCAGTCCAAGCCTTCTTCATATTTTCTTATTCCCATCATTCTGGTATAGGTTGATCTTAGTTTCATCTGTCCAAAGAATGCTTTTCTAGAACTGGGCTGGTTTCTTTAGAGTTTTTTTTTTTTTTTTTTACAAAGTGTAATCTGGCCTTTCTATTATAGTTAAGGCTGATTAATTATTTTCACCAAGTATTGCACCCTCTGTATTTGGTCTCATGAAGTCCTGTCTTTACCCCCCAAGCCTGACTGTTTTTACCTTTTATAATTCTGACCAGTGTCACTATAATGCCGGGACCACACCTTGAACCCCCGGGTGCTTCACATAAGTTTATAACGTAGAGCCGTGAAAATGAAAAAAAAAATCAGTTTTCCTACAAAAATTTTTTTTCAGCCACAAATTTTCCCAAGGTAACAGGAGAAATTGCACTGAACAATTTATTGTGCAATTTCTCCTGAGTACGCCGATACCCCATATGTGGAGGAAAACTACTGTTTGGGTGCATGACAGGGCTCGGAAGGGAAGGAGTGCCATTTGACTTTGAATGCAAAATTTTCCGGAATAATTAAAACCATGTTGCTTTTGGGCAGCCCCTGTTGTGCCTAAACAGTGGAAACTCCCCACAAATGACCCCCATTTTGGCCTATAGGCACCTCCGAGAACTTATCTAGATGTTTGATGAGTATCTTGATCCCCCAGGTGCTGCAGAGAAGTTTATAACATAGAGCTGTGATGATAAAAATAAAATCATATTTCTCCCACAAAAATGTTAGTGGAGCCCCAAGTTTTTTTTATTTTCACAGGACAAAATGGACCTCGAAAATTGTTGTGCAATTTTTCCTGAGTATACCCAATACCAATACCTCATATGAGGTTGAAAACTACTTTTGAGGAACAGTGCAAAGGTCAGAAGGGATACAGCATAACACCCTATTTTACAAATTACACTTCTCAATGAATTCATCTTGAGGTGCAGTGATCATATTGACACCACAGGTGTCGCAGAATTTTATACAATTGGGCAGTGAAGAAAAAATAATTAAATTTTTACCACCAAAATTTTGTTTTAGCCTGGGATTTTACATTTTCTCAAGGGAAAATAGGTAAAAATGGCACCAAAATTTGTCCCACAATTTCTGCTGAATGTAATATACATACCTTACATGTGGTTGTACAGTACCGTTTAGCAATACTGTGAGACTCTGGAGGGACGAGGGCTATTTGCCTCCTGGAGTCCAGATTTACCTAGAATAGTTTGCAGACTTTTAGACCTAATTTTTGTTTACTTTCGCAAGGGTAACAGGAGAAAATGGACCATACAATTTGTTATGTAATTTCTCCTGAGCATGCTGATACCACACATGTGGGAGAAATCTACTGTTTTGGTACACAGCAGGGCTCGGAAGGAAAGGAGCGCCGTTTCACTTTATGAATATAAAATTTGCTGGCATAATTAGCGGACGCCATGTCATGTTTGGAGAGTCCCTGATGTGCCTAAACAGTGGAAACCCCCCAAAAGTGACACCATTTTGAAAAGTAGACTCCTTAGGGAACTTATCTAGAAGTGTATTGTGAACCCCCACAGCTGCTTCACAGAAGTTTATAATGTAGAGCCGTGAAAATAAAAAAAAACAAACAAATTTTTCCCAGATAAATGTTTTTTAGCCCCAAACTTTGTATTTTCATAAGGGTAAAAGGAGAATTTGCTCCATTCAATTTGTTGTTGTGCAATTTCACCTGAGTGCCAGATACCCAATATGTGGAGGAAAACTACTATTTAGGCACACGGCAGGGCTCGGAAGGGAAGGAGCACCATTTGAATTTTGGAATGTAAAATTTACTGGAATAATTAGCGGATGCCACGTCACGTTTGGAGAGCCCCCTATGTGCCTAAACAGTGGAAACCCCCCAACAAGTGACACCATTTTGGAAACTAGACCCCTTTAGGACCTTATCTAGATGTGTATTGAACACCTTGAACCCCTAGGTGCTTCACAGAAGTTTATAACGTTAAGCCGTGAAAATATTTTTTTTAGCTCCAAATTATGTATTTTCACAAGAGTAACAAAAGAAAATGGACCTCTGAGTTCGACACCTCATATGTGGTTGAAAACTACTTTTGAGGCGTTCACAAGGGAAGTAATGCCATGTTACAGTGCAGATTTTGCTGCACTGGTTTGAGGGTGCCATGTCACATTGGCAGAGCTCCTGAGGTGCCAGAACAGCAGAACCCCCCCATAAATGACCCCATGTTACAAACTAAACCTCAATGAATTCATCTAGGGGTGCAGTGATTTGATTTTGAAACTACAGGTGTCTCACAGAATTTTATAACATTGGGCAGCATGGGTGTTATGCTGCTGTCCACTAGGAGGCGACACTATGCATAATCTGAAAAAGATTAACCGTGCTCTTCCTCTGCAGTATACACTCCTGGACGGCGTCAGCCTTTTCCAGTTTTTGCTTAGTGTTGCATAGGAGGCACACCGCAAAAATTTTTTACTCCATTTTTTTCCGACGGATTACAGATGAAGAAAAGTGGGTCTCCTGTGAGACTCCCGACATGGCTCCTTCCTCAGCCCCCTATTACGGGGTGCCTGGTTGAAGTCGAGATGGCTATTCCCCATGTCGCTCCTTCCCCAGTCTCTCGGGTGCTGGTTTGAAGTCGAGACCCCCCCTCCTTCCCCAATTCCTTTTGGTTTCTGGGTTGAGGTCGAGGCAAGGATAAAGCCCCCTGATGGTAACACCAGCACCCTCCCTAATCCCCCTCTGGGGGCATTAGGTTGAGACGCCTCAGGTAGGGTCTGTACAGGCAGCACTCTGCAGCTCCCAACAATGGGCCAGCACACTTCACTTGCATCCAGGGACCCCAGCCCAGCTGCAGGCTCCTGTCGGGGCCTGGGGGAATGTAGGCAGTCATGGCACAATAGAGACACAGGGCTCCCTGCGCCCCTGTCAATGCGGCAGCACCAGCTCTATACTGCCTCGGGGACCCCTCACCGGGCCCCCCTTCCGCTTATAGCCCCACCGCTATCCTGCCGGTTCAGATCCGGCCCCATCTCGGACTTTCGTGCCGGCCTGGAGCCTTTCTGGGCATCAGGCATCTAATTTAGGCCGCGCCTTCGGCCTAGCTGAAGCCGCCGCCTCCTCTCTGCGCCAACAAGCCCACGGATGACAAATATGACACTCTACAGTGTCATAGAGGGGGCGGATCAAGACAGAAAGGGCGCATTTTTACACAGCTCTGCCACGTTTTTCTTAGCTCTCCGCCCCCCTCTCCCCCTTCCTCTTCTTCTCGGCGGCCATTTCTGCTGCAGCAAGGATTAACCCTGCATCTCCCGGTCACCAGGACCAGGCCAGCCAGTCTCCGCGGGGCACAGGACTGTGGATCTTCGGCGCTGGACCTAGGGGCAAACTGGTGGGGTAAGATCACAGCTGAGATTTTTACTCGGCTGTGAATCCATATTCCCTATAAGGCTCCCCTATAGGTTCCTCTGCATAGCTACACCTGTAAGGTCCTCTGCATAGCCAGCCCTTCTGCACTCTGTGCACTATGCCGGGCTCAAGGTCCAAGAGAACCAGGCAGGACTGCTATTATGCATTCTGCACAGCCTGCAGGACCGCTCTCCCCAGTGGCAGCACGTACCCGCACTGCCAGGACTGCATCCAGACTACTGTGTCAGGGCCCCAAGAAGCCCCTGCCAATGCTTCGGTGTCTAATGCCACGCTGGAATGGGTCACTCAGATGTCGCAATCTATGATGCAGTCTCTAGATAACCTAACCTCCACATTGCTTCAGGCTCTGCAGAGTCATGCCTCGGCTATGACGGTTACCCGGCAAAGGGAGAGCTTGACTCAGGAACAGGACGACCCTGGCACATCCACGTCTAGGTCAGGACGCAAGTGGACCCATAGGTCAAGTCCATCTGCGTCATCCCATAGCACACAGTCATCCCCTTCTAGGGAGAGACACCGTAGTTCCAGGTCATCTAGACCGTCCCCTTCCAGGGGCAGACAATGCAGATCTCCGCAATCCCCAACCAGAGAAGGCCTCCACCCCAGCTCACCCAGCAGGGGACGCCTCAGTGATACACAGGATTCGGAAGGCATCTGTGACTCCATCTCAGACAAGGAAACAAAAGGGTCCCTGATTCCAATCCCCTCTAGCAATACAGCGCTAGTTGAGGACATAATCTCTTCCATCCATCAGGTGCTGGACATTTCTGATCCGCTACCAGGGGCACCAGAACACAAGATTTCCCTTGAAAGACCTCTGAAGCCGCCTAAGGATTTCTCTAGCCACCCAGAGTTTAAGGCGATCCTTAAAAAGCAGCTCTCACAGCCTGAGAAAACATTCGCTAATCACAAATATCTGGAGGCGAGGCACCCGTTCCCGCAGAAGGACACCAAGGAATGGACAGACCCACACGAAGTGGACCCCCCAGTTTCTAGACAAGCAGCACAGACCCTCCTTTCACTGCCAGATAGCTCAACCCTCAGGGACGCAGCAGACCGGCAGGTAGAACGCATGGCTGTTCAATTTTTGAGGCTACAGGGGCATCCCTGTCTCCCGTGTTCGCTTCAGTTTGGGCTGCCAAGGCCATTCTGGCCTGGGCCAAAAATTTACAAGCTGGCCTCCAAGCATCCGCTCCTGAGCTGTCGGACCAAGCGGTTCAAATAGCAGTTGTAGCAGATTACATGCTTCATGCAGCTCTGGATTCAGCAAGGGGTATAGCGGGGATAGCATCAAACGCCATCACAATTCAGCATATCCCCTGGCTGCGGGAATGGAAAGCGGATGCAGCCTCAAAGAAGTCCCTCACGCAGCTCCCGTACCTCAGTGGGCGACTTTTTGGTGAACAGTTGGACACGATGATATCCAACGCCACCGGGGGTAAGAGTACCTCTCTTCCCCAACTGAAACCTAAACGCACTTACAAGAAGCGTAACCAAACTCGATTCCCATCCTTTCAGAACTCCTCGGGCTGGTCCGTCTCACGTCCAGCACAAAATCGTAACCGTTCCCCACGCAGGGACAACTCGCGATCGACGCAAAGATCGGACAAATCCTGGCAGTCAAAAGCAGGCCAGTCTAAGCCCAGAGGAGGAAAAGCTCAGACTTTCTCCTCATCATGACTCACGGACTCCAGAAGACACCACACCCGTAGGCGGCCGACTTTTGCTCTTTCATCAAGTCTGGCTGCCTATTACAGAAGACAGGTGGGTCAGTGAACTAGTGTCTTCTGGATACAAGATAGAGTTCACCTCCAACCCACCGGACCGATTCTTCCTCTCTGTCCCCTCAAAACCACCAGCCAAGGCTTGTGCCTTCCAACAAGCGGTCTCCTCGCTTTTTCAAGCAGGAGTCATAGTACCGGTCCCCACGGCCAAGTGCTTCCGAGGGTTCTACTCCAATCTATTCATAACCAGAAACACATGGGCTACTTGCACAATGAACAAGTCTGTAGGAACCTGTTCACACGCCACCAAGAAACTTGAAGACACAAAAGAGCACAGTGAGGTCAAAAATACTCTGTTGTAAAAAAAAAATCACAGTTAAATAAGCAAGTGCTAGTCAAAAGATGGAAAAAAACTGTATTTAGTTGATGTTTTTTTGCAAAAAAAGGTATCCTCCAATCGTCAAGGTATACCCATATAGAGCAGTCCTACCTAATGTATATAATCCCTATCTGATGTATTTAAAAACCTGATCATCTGAATAGTACCTGTATAAGCAGGGTTCAGAGAGGGAATTTTCATGTGGACATGCTGGATGGAACAGATTTGATGCAAATGACCCATAAGGAGTGGTGGACTCCCTAGTCTTGTAGAAACAAGAGGGCAATTACAGAACCAGAAATACATGGGCTACTTGCACAATGAACAAGTCTGTAGGAACCTGTTCACACACCACCAAGAAACTTGAAGACACAAAGAGCACATGGTACGCCGACATCATACAACTTACAGCAGACGCCCCCTGGCGCCTCCCGACCCCCAGAATCTTCTATCACAAGGCCCGTTCTACCACCAGAACTCAGGCGCCCTCAATTTGACGGCGTGGCTCTTGAAACTTGGGTTCTAACCCAGGCAGGGCTCTCGCCAGACGTTATTAGGACCATGATCAGGGCACGGAAGCCAGCCTCTGCCAAGATCTATTACCGTACCTGGAAAGCATCTCGTGTCCAGACCCCATTCCCTTGTTCCCTCCCCAAATTAGTTGGTTTTCTCCAATCGGTTCTGGAGGCCAGGCTGTGCCTGGGCTCGCTTAAGAGCCAGGTGTCAGCCCTCTCAGTGCGTTTTTCAAAGGCACATTGCTACCAAGCCGCAAGTAAGGACATTCCTTCAGGGGGTTTCCCGATTGGTTCCCCCCTACAGATGACCACTAGAAATGTGAGACCTCCAACCTGGTCCTGACAGCATTGCAGGAACCACCCTTCGAACCCCTTAAGGAGGTCCCGCTCCACCTTCTATCCCAGAAGATGGTTTTCCTGGTGGCAATCAGCTCGCTACGCAGGGTGTCTGAACTGACAGCACTCTCCCTGCAGACGGCCCTTTCTGGTTTTTCACCAGGACAAGGTAGTCCTCCGTACGGTCCCATCCTTCCTTCCGAAGGTTGTGTCCAACTTCCACCTAAAGGAAATTTCTCTGCCTTCCCTTTGTCCGGTCCCAGTTCATAGAGCGGAGAAGACTCTGCATACGCTTGACCTTGTCAGGACATTGCGTATATATACGTCTAGGACTGCGTCCTTCTGGAGGTCTGATTCTCTTTTCCTTCTTCCAGAAGGCGGCTGCAAGGGTCTGCCAGCTTCCAAAGCTACCCTTGCCAGGTGGATCATATCCACCATACAAGAGGCCTACCGCCTTAAAAATTCTCCTATTCCAGCCGGTATTACGGCACACTCTACACGGGCGGTTGGGGCCTGCTGGGCCATTCGGCACCAGGCTTCAGCACAAGAAGTGTGTAAGGCAGCCACTTGGACTAGCCTACACACGTTTACTAAACACTACAGAGTTCATACCCATTCCTCAGCGGACGCGAGCTTGGGTAGACGTGTTCTGCAGGCGGCGGTGCCCCAAGTGTAGGGGCCTGTCTACACAATATTCGTCCATTGCTTCCCACCCAGGGACTGCTTTGGGGCGTCCCATGGTCCTGTGTCCCCCAATGAGGCGACAAGGTAAAGGAGATTTTTGTGTACTCACCGTAAAATCTTTCTCTTAGCCTCTAATTGGGGGACACAGCTCCCACCCTGTTGCCTTATCCGGGCCGTTGTTACTGCTGAGTTTTCATATTGTTTTCTTGAACTCGTACATAGTTGCCTTGTTATAGGCATGGTTATAGTAACATAGTAACATAGTAACATAGTTAGTAAGGCCGAAAAAAGACATTTGTCCATCCAGTTCAGCCTATATTCCATCATAATAAATACCCAGATCTACGTCCTTCTACAGAACCTAATAATTGTATGATTGTTATGTTATTCATGTTACGTTCCTCCTACTGCTTTTGCACAAAACTGGAGAAGGCGGACGCCGTCCAGGGGTGTATACTGCAGAGGAGGAGCCACGGTTAATCTTTTTCAGATTATGCATAGTGTCGCCTTCTAGTGGACCGCAGCATAACACCCATGGTCCTGTGTCCCCCAATTAGAGGCTAAGAGAAAGAGATTTTACGGTGAGTACACAAAAATCTCCTTTTTTACCACCAAAATTTTACATTTTCATACTGGGAAATTGGTAATTTGGCACCAACATTTGTCCCACAATTTCTACTGAAACTGAATGTAGAAATACCCCATATGTGGCTGTACGATACTGCTTAGCCATACGGAGGGACGGAGCGTTATTTGCCTACTGGAGTGCAGATTTTCGTAGAATAGTATGCGGACTCCATATACAGAGCCCATAAGTGCTAGAAAAGCAGAATCCCCCTCGATTGATTTTGGAAACTATACCCCTTTGGTAATTTATCTACAGGTGTATTGACTATTTTGACTCCATGGGTGTTTTCCAGAAACAAGCAGCAGTGGATGTTGCTGAGTGAAAATTGCAAACTGCCATTGTAATGACCTGTACATTATGCCCAGCTCATGCTTCTGGAGACACGCACCTGTAAATTAGGCGGGCTCTCATCACTATAGAAATGCCAAACATGTGGGCGCTAAATGTAGTTTCGGTACACTGAGGCTCAGAAGGGAGGGGGGGATTTGGATTTGGGAGTGGAGAAGTTGCTGAATTTGTTTTTTTTTTTTTTAACCAATCAGTATTTATTGAACATTTTTCACAATAAACAACATATCAGAATGAAAAGGGAAGGTGGGGGGGATCAGGGGAAAAATCCAATGCATACCGTATTAAGGACCACAATGTAATCAATACAAAATACATAAATACAGTGTCACATAGAGGATAAAAGAAATAAACAGAAAACCAAAAAACGAGCAGAATTGTAGGAGCAAACAGTTTAAATAAGGGAAAGAGCAGACTGAGATGCAAATGGCGAGGACGTCCAAGGGTCCCACCACGAGAGGACCTTAGCTCTTTTCGATAGACCCCCTGCCATTATGACCTCATAACAAAAATGTAAATCAATCCTGGAGATCAGCTCTGCTCTGGAGGGGGAAATGGAGGTCTTCCAATGCTTCGCGATACATTGCCTAGCAGCCACTAGGATATTAGAAACTATGGGGCGCAGGGGGGCAGGGAGATCGATGAGGGAGATGCCCAGGACAGCGAGTTGGCCACTCAGAACAAGGGGCATACGGATCAGATCCTCAAAGTCTCTACCTCACGCCAGAAGACCCGGACCTGCGGACACGACCACCAGACATGAGAGGAGGACCCAAGGGCGCCACATCCCTTCCAGCAGCGCGGAGAGGTAGCCGGGAAAACCCTCGCCAATCGGGCGGGGGTGAGGTACCAGTGGAGCTGAATTTTTTTTCACCTGCTCCAAGTGGCCCAAACAAGACGAGAACCTAGAAGGGTGTACCATAGCAAATTGCCAATCCTCCAGGGAAGCCTCAAAGCCCAACGCTGACTCCCAGGAAGACATAAAAGGAAGTTTGTCAGTAGAACCAAATGAAATGAGGGCTTTATAAATTATGGAGATGCCATGTGGCACAATAGTGGATGGTCTGAAGAATCTATGGGCCGGGTCCTCTGTCAGAGGCGGGGGTGCACCGAATGACCGCCACGGTCTGAGGAAGCTGCGAATCTGCAGGTATTGAAAGAAGTCAGACCCAGTGAGGGAAAATCTCCCTGCAAGGTCCTCAAACGACAAGAGACCGTCCGAGCCGAAAAGGTCCGCCACCCGGTGCACCCCACGCCTCGTCCAGGAGGCAAGAGAAATGTGGACAATGGCACACTCCACAGCCTGCAAAGAGACATAGTCAAACATGAATGTTAGGAGAGAAGTGCTAAGGAGCGCCCATAGTTTAGATGCGTTCCTAATAGAACGGAGACAGGGGCCCACAGGAGGAACTTGAAGTAGTTGGAGCTCCAAAAGCAATCTAAGCGAGTTTTGGGGAGCAAAATGGGATTCAATCAGAAACCAGGGCAAACATGAGTTCCCCTCCCACCATATTTTAAGGGGCTCAAGGATCGCCGCCCTGTAATACGCCTGGACCGCAGGAGCTCCCAACCCCCCCGCAGAGTACGGAAGGGACATAATCCGACGCCTGACCCTATGGGGCTTCTTATTCCAGATAAATCGGTCTATCAAAGATTGAAAAGCCGAAATAAACTTCGAGGAGATAAAAAGGGGAAGGCACCGAAAGAGGTACATTATTTTGGGGAGGAATAGCATTTTCGCCGTTTGTATGCGGGCCATCCACGAGAGAGACGCGCTTGATATTTGCTCCATGCCCCTCCTGACCTCCGAAAGAGTTTCTTCGCAATTTACTCGGACTATGTTATCTAGCCTAGTAATCTTGATGCCCAGATATGTAAAGCCCAAGGGAGCCCAAATAAAAGCATATTGAGATTGAATTTGAATCTGAAGGGGGGGGGGAGGAAGAGGGGGAAAATTGTGGATTTGGTGAGATTAAGTTTATAATATGAAACCGCCGAAAACTCAGATAGGATTGTGGTGATTGCAGTCAATGAAGTTAAGGGAGAGGTGCAGGTCAGGACCACGTCGTCGGCATAAAGACCAATTTTATGTTCAGTTCCCCCCACCGCAATTCCCCTTATGTCCGCGCACTGCCTGACCATGGCGGCCAAGGGCTCCATGATCAGAGCAAAGATGATAGGGGAGAGGGGGCAGCCTTGACGAGTACCGTTCCTAATAGGAAACGTTCGAGACCCGAATCCCGCCGATCGAACCGACGCGCATGGGTTGGAATACAATGCCATAACCGCTTTGCTAATCTGCCCGGTAAGCCCAAATTTCTCCAATGTGAGCTCGATATAGCCCCAGTGCACTCTGTCAAACGCCTTCTCGGCATCGAGCGACAGGAATACACTGGGGAGACTCCCCCTCTCCACTACATCCAAGAGATCTATCAGTCGTCTGGTACCATCCCTCGTCTGTCTGCCAGGAACAAACCCAACTTGGTCGGGGTGAATGAGATCAGGAAGGACTGAGAACAATCTATTGGCCCAGACTTTTGCGTAGATCTTAACGTCGCAGTTTAAGAGTGCTATCGGGCGGAAGTTCCCCGGAGATGTTGTGGGTTTCCCTTGTTTGGGGAGAGTCGCAATGGCAGCCTCCAACCCCTCAGCCCTAATACTACCAACCGCCAGCCAATTATTAAAAAGACGCAACAGAAAGGGGGCAAGGACAGGAAAAAACTGAGCATAGGAGAAGGGAAAGCCATCAGGCCCCGGGGAAGAACCCTTATTGGCCTCTCTGATAATCTGCGAGAGTTCAGACTCGACAATGGGGGAATTTAGGAAGGAGAGCTGCTCCTGAGTGACCGAGGGGAGATTAGCCCTCTCCAAGAACGCCAAAATTGACTCCCGCGTAGGTTGAGGAATCCCCAGGTCAGACCCGAGGTCATAAAGCGAGGAATAATAAGAAGCAAACTCCTCCGCAATCTGAATCGGGTTGCGAACCTGGGAGCCGTCAGACCGGAGCAAGAATGGGATCTTGGATTGGGCCTCTCTCTTCCTAACACGTCTAGCCAGAACAGCACCCGCTCGATCCCCCATTGTGTAGAATTTGGCTCTGGTTTTCCTCAGGGCCTTCTCAGCCTTATGGAGGAGGAGATTGCGAACATGTATGCGGGCTTTAGAAAGGTCAGAGAGAAGCGCTGGAGTAGGAGAAAGTTTATGAGCAGATTCCAGGCGAGATAATTCGTCTAAGGCTACCTGAAGTGCCGCATTGTATTTCCTCTTAGCCTTTGCCGCTAGCTTGATGAAGTGACCCCTAATCACCGCCTTGTGGGCGAACCAGAGGGTATCGTCACCAATGTCAGGAGTGTCATTGGAGGCAAAAAATTCTCCCAAGGCCTCCTCTATACATTGGGAATTGGATTGGTCAGCCAGGAGGTGGGCATTAAGGCGCCAACGCGCAGGGGGTCTGATGGCCAAGGGGTCCTTCAGGGTAAGGGACACCGGGGCATGATCCGACCAGGTGATACTGCCAATATCTGCTGCGATGCAGTGAGGGAGAGCCACGTCATTCACCAGCACAAAATCGATCCTGCTATAAGAACCGTGTCTGGGAGACAAAAATGTGTAGTCTCTCTCACCGCAGTGCAGGTACCGCCACACATCATGCAAGTGGAAAGAGTCAGCTAGAGGCCCGACTTCACATCTAGACAGTGAAGAGGCAGAGCAGTCAAGGACTTTGGACATTGGGGCATTGAAGTCACCAGCTATCAGCTTGTGCCCATGTTGAATATCATTAAGAGTTTTGAATACACCCTCCAAAAACTTAAGTTGGCCTACATTAGGGGCATATATCGAGGCAATAGTATATGGGGCATTATTAATGAGACACAACACCACAATGAATCTACCCAATGGATCCGCTATAGATCGAACCAGTTGGAAGGAGTTGGACCTGCTGAAGAAAATGGCTACACCCGCCTTTTTTGACGGGCCATTGGCAAAAAACTGATGCGGGTACAGACCTGATTGCATTCTGGAGTTATCACATTCCAGCAAGTGCGTTTCCTGGAGACATAAAATATCATGACGGGGTTTGCTCAACTGACGCCAAACCACAGACCTCTTACCCGGCGAGTTGAGGCCATTAACGTTAATTGAATACAGTGAGATACTCATTGAAAAGGCATAAGAACAGTTTTACAGTCCTCAAATACTGATAACCTGAGCAAAGGCAAAGAAAACATGTGGTCAATATAGCAGGACATAAGAAAGGGCAAAACAGAAACAGAAGAGAAAGAACATAGGGAAACAAACGGGACATACAACAAAAAAACCAGCGGATCAAGGTCCATTCAGGAATATCCTGAGTCCAGAAGGTGAGAATCAAAAAAACAGTTCACCTATGGGGCAAACAGATGCTGCTGGAGCTCTCAAGCGAGAAACCAACGCAGCTTAAAAAAGGAAAAAAAAGAAAAACCAAGTAAATCCGTGCGGGAAAATAGCCAGGAACCAAAGATACAGTAGACTCAGGCCTCCTCCCAGTCCGGTGTGATACGGGCCCTGGGACCTCCGTCAGACCCATGCTTAGGAATGTTCATGGCACTCGAGGAGTCCGGAGTCGGGAGTCCCCATTTAGCGAGAGCCGAAGCCGCGTGGGACGGAGTTAGGCAGGTAGTGATTGATCCATCTTTGCGAATGAGCAGCTTCGTCGGAAATCCCCAGCGATACAGGATGCCTTTCTCTCTGAGGATGGCAGTGTAGGGGGCGAAGGTCCTCCGCAGAGCCAAAGTGCCCGGAGAGAGATCCGGAAAGACTGAGATGTTTGCAAATCGTTCAGGAAGCGCTGGGGTTCTCCTTAGGGCCTGTAGGAAGTCCTCCTTTATCTCAAAAAAATGTATGCGCGCCAGCACATCTCTGGGAATGGAGGGCCCCAGGCCAGAGGGTTTAGGGATCCTATGCACGCGGTCTATTATGAAGTCCTTTGGCGCGAACTGCGGTAAGGCTGCCGCCATAAAGTCCTGCAGGAATGGCTTCAAATCCCCTGCCAGGACAGATTCCTCGATGCCTCTCAGTTTAACGTTATTTCTCCTGGACCTATCTTCCAGGTCCAGGGCTTTAGTGTGGGTTTTAGCAGCTAGGGTTTGCAGGGATTCATGTGCGTCCCAGAGCTCATTATGAGAGGAGACCAGTTCCGCCATCTTGCGCTCCAGGCGGTCCGTGCGGTTGCCCAGCTCCGCCACCTCTCCTCTTAGCTCAGCCAGCATAGAACGCAAGTCCTCTTGGATGGAGGATCTAAGGTCCCCAAGCAGTCCTTTAAGGAGAGATGCGGTCACCGGGCCATCAGCTGCGTCAGACGCCGAGCCGCCTGAATTTAACGCTGCTCCGCCAAAATGCGACGCTGCTGCGTCCGAATGTAGCGCTGTTCCATCTGGATGCAGCGCCGGACCGCGACGCCTGAGCGTTGCGTTGTGAGGAGCGGGAAGCCCTGGGGGAGGACGGCGCCATCTTGGATTCCGGCGGTGGCTGCGGGGTGGCTGCAAAGAAGTCGGGAATTCTCCTAGGGGGATCGCGGTTGGACGCTCTGGATTTCCCCATGCACTCACCGACGCTCCGGGAGCCAGCACCGATGTCGTGAAGGCAGAAGAGGACACCTGAGAGGTAGAAGTGTGCCGCTTTGAGGTTCCTGGCTGAGGAGCTCCCACTCTGTGCGACCTACTCCATCAGCAGATAGGCCACGCCCCCTGCTGAATTTGTTTTGAGGGGGTGAGGAACCATTTCACTTCTCCAGAGTCTTTGTGCTACCAGTAACATGGAAGCCCCTATATTTCAGATAACAGACCTCAGTGAGGGCTTGCTTTTTTGTGGATTGAGTTGAAGCTTTTATTGGGAACATTTTACATAACCTTTATAATCACATTCATTTGGCACTCTATGCTGAGCACTTACATCGGGGTGTCCATCTAAATCTCCAAGTGACGTGACAGATGAAACCCCTGATGGATCCATTCACTATAATGAGATTACTCTGGACTTCGTCTGATATCTGTTCAGCAGTGTCCTTCTTTTCAGAAGTGCACACAACTGTGGCCGACGGCACTTTTATGCCATCCTAAAAAGATGGACACCATCGGATCACAGGTCCTATGGCGTCCACAGTGCCTCCATCTGTCTCATTATAGAGATTCAGAGATTTTCACGGAAACCCTGATGTAAGCACTCAGCGCAGAGCGCTGGATAAATGTGCGCCAAGCCTTACTGCGATCTTTGGGAGGCAGAATGAAAAAATCAACAGCATGTGAAGAATTGGTTTTTATTTTTGATGCCGTTCCTCGTACGGTATAAGTGATTAGGTGACTTTATTCTTCGGGTCTGTGTGAATACAGTGATACCAGATTTATATCGGGTTTTTATGTTTGGCTGCTGTCACACACTAAAAGATACTTTTTATTGCGAAAACTAGTTTTTGCATTGCCACGTTTTGAGAGCTATGATTTTTTCCATATTTCGTCCAAGAGAGTAATGTTATGGATTGTATTTCACGGGACGAGCTGATGTTTTTATTGGTACCATTTTTTGATACATGAATTTTTTGATTGCTTTCTATTCCGATTTTTGGGAGACCGAATGAACAAAAACCAGCAATTCATGAATTTCTTTTTTTTTTTTCTTTTTATACTGTTCTGTGTGTGGTAAAATTGGTAAGGCAGCTTTATTCTTTGGGTCAGTACGATTACAGCTATACCCAATTTATATCTTTTTTTGTGTTTTGGTGCTTTTACACATTAAAAACTATAGTGTAAAGGAGAACACACGCGCTACCTCACACGAGCTAAGCATGTAAGTGATCCTCAGCTGCAGGAATCAGGACAGGTAGGTGCCACCGCTGTCAATTATAAAGATGAGTGATGATGCAGCTGATTCCGCGCTCAAAGGATGACAAAACACAGGGGAAAAATGGCTGGCGTGTGGCACAGCGTGTGACGTCACAGATACTACAGAGCGGCACAGAGACCAGAAAGTGACTGACGCGTTTCGAAGGAGTGGCGTCCTTCTTCATCAGGGTTACCGGTCTCTAAGTGCGCCCAGACATATGAACTAATGGCCTGTCAATCAACTTGAAATAGTACCGCCTGCCCGCTTAACCCATTGCTGCACTACCCAAAATGGTCATCGTGGGTTAAAAGCCAAAAGGATCCAGAGGTCGCAATGTGGAATATAGGACGTAACCCATAGAGTAGGATAAATGAAACACAGGGGTATGATAACATCACACTGGAATGGCATATAAAGCTCAATGTAAATAAACCTGTACACTCTGCTCGATAAACTTATATCAATAGAGGCAGAATGGTGGCCTATAAATCGAATTGAGAAGTTAAAAGTAAAAATTGAAAGTAAAAATTAACCTTTAATTAATTACCAATTAAAAAATAATAAATACTTACCTAAAGACCCAATACACTAAAGGACTAAAAACTTTACAGGCGGTTAAGCTGGCAGGCGGTACTATCAAGTTGATTGACAGGCCATTAGTTCATATGTCTGGGCGTACTTAGAGACCGGTAACCCTGATGAAGAAGGACGCCACTCCTTCGAAACGCGTCGGTCACCTTTCTTGTCTCTGTGCCGCCCTGTAGTATCTGTGACGTCACACGCTGTGCCACGCGCCAGCCATTTTCCCCCCTACTTCCCCGCTCGTATCCAGGGATGCCACCGGACGCCCCGTCCGGTGGCGTCCCTGGCTCTGCGCAGCTTCCCTGTCTCAACGCTGTGCCGCGGTCGATTAACTCTGCCTGCCTGCTCTCTGATCCATCTCTGACGCGTCGGATTCTCCACCACAGAGCCGGACGAACTGCACTCCGTTACACACTGCTGCACCTGCACCCTGGTGAGTTCCCGCCTGGCGCGGTCCCATTTGTGCTGTTAATCCCTCAGCCATCCCGGCTTTCACATATGACACCAGGCCAGCTGCAGCCCACAAGAGACTGTCGTTCCATTTGCAGGGCACTAGCAGCACAGGCTTTAACACAGTATTTTAACAGAAAAAATAATTATTTTTGCATCTCTTATATTCTGAGAGCTCTTTTTTATTTTTCAGCTGATGGAGCTGTGTGACGGCTTGATTTTTGACGGACATGATGATGTTTTCAGTTGTACTATGCTTATATACATTCGTCTTTTTGATCATGGTTTATTGCACTTTTTGTTCAGCGGTATGATGATAAAGCATTGTTTTTTGCCTCATTTTTTATACTTTTTTTTATGTTTTTAGAGTGGGTCGTTAAGTTATTTGTTTTATAGAGCAGGTCATTACGGACGTGGCGATACCAAATATGTGTACTTCGATTGTTTGTTTTTATTTACATAAATGTATTTACTGGAAAATGTCTTGTTTTTGTTTTTTTTTAATTGGGATTTAAAAAAGAAATATTTTTACACTTTTTAGTATTTTTTTTGTTTTTTACATCATCCCATCCTGAGACATCACTGTATGGTGTCAGATCGCTGCAGAGTATCACAACAGCATCTGACAGGCAGGGAAGGAGGCATCTCAGTCATCTTGCGGCTGGGGTCTCCATGAAGACCATCAGGACAACGCGATCGTTTTGCGTTGTCCTGATGGAAGTGTGCATGGAACTCATTTCCTGTGCGATGCTCCTCTATGCTGCTGTCATCAGATGGGTTAAATGCCCGTGATCGGTGCCAGCACCAATTGTGTGCGCTGCTGCGGGGTGTCAACTCTCACGCAGAGCTGACACCCGCGCGCGATCTCTGCGGCAATCAGCGTGAGGCTGTGCGATCGTGCCACCGTACATATACTACTGTTTGCAGGAAAGCAGAGCAGTTTATGTACACGCATGTTGGGAAGGGGTTAAAGAGCTGTAATTCTTAGACCCTAACTCCATTTAGGATGTGAATACCGTCAAATTAAAGCTGAGTGTGCACTATATAAGCCCATTGATTAAGCAACTGTATCTTGAATATGTTTTGGTAAACAGCTAAAATGCCAAAACCTGACAACTGTATATACAATGGTTTTGGATTGATAGTCTATGGTTGGTCATGTCAGAACTGGTAAATGAATGTAGAATGAGAAGCAAAGGTCCTATTTCAGGTTGTCATTTGGTGCTCCCAGTGGAATGTGCATTTGTTCCCAGAGCTGTGAACAAGTTAAGAAGAAGGTCAGAGACATGAATGTATTTCCTGTCAGCCTTGTAAAGACCTCACTGTATTCACTGACTGCTGGAATGAGGGCGAGCTGGAAGCATTATTGACAGAGAACAGACATCTTTGTACTGGAGAAGCTCCCTAGGTGTGTGATCATTCTTCAGCAGCCAGTGTCTTATTATAGTGGTCAATATCATACAGAATATACTGAAGCTTTTCCTTTCACATCCTAAAGGGTATGTCCCCACGGTCAGTAATCGGCAGCGCTTTGGACACCGCACATGTCCGCTCCGTCCTAAGCGCTGCCAGCTTTTGAACGCCGGTGATTCTGCATGTGTTCATTGAACCGTGTGGAATCACCGCATCCAATATATTGGACTGGTTATATTTATCTTGCGGAGACTGAGCGTCTCCGCAAGATAAATAGACATGCTGCGGTCTGGAAAGACGCGCCGCATGTCTGTCTCCGCAGGGAAGCCGGAGGCGTTCCTGTACGCATAGTGGAGATGGGATTGCATGAGATCCCCTCCACTATGCTGTAACATCTGGCCGCAGCGGGTTGGACGCTGTGGATGTACGCAGCGTCAAACCCGCAGCGTTTACTGACACATGTACTCTGTGTTTTGCGAGGATTTGCCAGTTTCTGAGCCAGGACCGGCGGTGATGTATCCGATATGCATACTCCCATAAATATTTTTCTATCTACTAGCTAATACGGTCCAAAGATATATATCTTTTCTGTACTTGGATGCAGAAACTGTCAAGTGGGCGTGGAGCGAGGGTGCTGCCATTCAGTGGGCACGGTCTCTCTCCCTGCACTTGGAGCGAGGCCGCGCCCACTAGATGGCTTCTGCCCAGGGGTACGCATATTGCATACATCACATCTGATCCTGGCTCAGAAGCTGGCAAGCGAGCTTCCCCCTACAGACCTACACACTGGAAGTCACCGATGCAGTTTCTTGATTTTAAATTTTTTGTGATGACATACCCCTGCCTCAGGAACATCAATCAAACCTGCATGGGTGTGTGTGTCTCAATACTTTTGTCCATATAGTGTAGTAGATATCTGTTGGCTAACGGCTATCATTCTAAATTGACACCCCCTATATACACATGATGGTTTGGCTAAGCTTGCATGTATTTAGCATAGACACAGGGAAGTAGCCCCTACCAGCCAACTCTGGCTGAGAACAAAAGCATGAGACACGTTTTTAAGGCAACTGGGAAGAACTAGGACCCCCTACCTAAGCATTACATTACAGCTAAGAAATAGATTTAACCCCTTCACGAATGATAACATAAAGGTACCTTAGTCAGGTCCCTGCCTTTGAAGCAGGCTCTAACGTACTGACCTGGAAATTGGTAATGGCAGGTCAGTTTTAGCATTTAGTGAACACAGTAAATAAAAAATGCTCAAAAAGAATTGTAAAATGCGTTTGTTTGTTTTTTTGTTATTTCACCGCACTAGTTATTTTTTCCCATTCTCCAGTACACTATATGATAAAATCAAGTGTCCTTCAAAAGTTCAACTCATCCTGCAAAAAACAAACCATCATACAGACATATTGACAGAAGTATAAAAAGTTCTAGCTCTTTGAAAAAGGGGAGGAAAAAAACAGAAAATCGCCAGTCGGTGAAGAAGTTAAAGAATGCATGTATTTAGCTTACTAGTATTTACATCTGTTTTCCTGGGGACAGCCAGCCATTGTGGATAATCAGGTGTCCCTACTGAAAAAGAAAGTATGTAAGTGAAAGTGAGTCCCTAAGGTAAAAGTTAGAGCCAGTAGGCGCTTATTTGCGCAGCTTTCCGTGTGATCAGTGAACCCTGTTGGTCCCTTTAAAACCTTGCCCAAACTCTGGTGGCAATTTTGCTTTGGGATATGTAGAGTATTTTCCTTTATTTGCTGCAGAAATGTCTCTTGTTTTGACCTTTTTGTTGCTTTGGGACAAGAGAAGATATGTGGCACATGAAATATGTGAGGAGAGCTACAAAGTATCAAATATAAAGAACTGACATATTTTTAGTTTTTCTTTGTAATGTGAAAAAAAAGAATCGTAACTTACCGTATATTGAATCATTCTGTATTTGCTGTAGCTTCGCCAACCCAATTTTGGAATGAGGATCCCGCAAAATCCTTCAGATGACTATTCCGGAGATGGCAGTAAAGTAAGTTCCCCATGTAACTGTTTATTCATATATTTTTTTAAGTTGTTTTCTTTATTGACTGAGTTAGTGGCTTTGTTTTAACAGCACAGTTGTGTTGTTTTTTTTTGTGCAGATTATATTATTTATTATATAGATATATTAGATGTTTGGATGTGTGCTTATTGTTTGTGCATATTGTATTTACACTTCTTAGCAGGAATAGCATTGATTCCTATTTAATCTTATAACCTTTTTTTTTCTTTGAGCAGAATGAAAATTTCCGTACATTACCTCTCTCCGGTCATGTGGGGTTTGACAGCTTACCGGATCAGTTGGTTAATAGATCAGTCTATGAAGGGTTTTGCTTCAATATTTTATGCATAGGTAATCTATATCTCTCAAGCTTTATATCTCTCTATCTCTATACTTATCCAATAAAAACTAGTATTTACAAGTATGTACTTACATAAGTTTTTTGTTAGGACGTTATAAGGGTTAAAAGTTGACCAGCGATTTCTCATTTTAAAAAGCGGTGCTGAGGGATAAGTACTTTTAGCTGTCGCCATTAAAAGGAGTATCGGCGGTCATTAAGAGGTTAAGACTGGCATTTTGTACGACAGTCTTAATGAATGCAACACTGGAATTAAAAGCACATAATTCATTAAGTATGCCTCTTAATGAATTAGGCATATTTTGCCACTGCCGTGCACCTCCAACAGAATTGTTACTCCAGTCGGGTGCCTGGAGTTCATTTCTGGCTTAATTTTGATTAATTTGCTGGGCTGGCCTCACTATTAGAGATATGCGAATTTGATTGGGTCAGGGCTTATTCGGTAAGCACTATAGCTAGCTGAATAAGTCCTGACCCAATCAAATTCGCTCATCTCTACTCACTATGCCCTTTCCCACCCAAGCGGTACCCACTTTGACAGATGTGGCCAGGACTGGGGTAAAAATGGCAAGTGTCAAGAGTTTTGCACAACATACGACATTTCAAGGTGTTATGTCAGAAAACCGGCAAAAACACCTCCATGAATGAAGCCCAAGATGCTCCACCTTGTCATCATGACACCAAGTCCTCATTTTATGTATCAAAAGTCAAGGGTAGCTATGGAAAAAGATGATCAGTTTTAAAAGTACATGACTTACAAATATGACATACAGAGTGGCCTTCCATATAGCAACAGCTGTAAAGGTCTTACTGCAGCTCTGATCTCATTGCTTCATTAGAATCATATCATGTTTCTTATTTATACCAGTTGTGCTATCTTCCACATCTTGGTATCAGTCATACATTTTCTGAGTTCCTTGTACCATAACCAGAGAACGTCAATGTTATGTATGGAGAGGGTTTTAGAGAGAAGAAAGCAGAAGCACACACATGGGAATACACGCCTTTGCCTAGTCTTTTTTAAGAATCGCTGGAGGTTAGGCTGGATTTCATCCAGTCGGATCTGGAACACATCCTGTAGTGAAATTTTAGTGCCCAACCCAATTTTCCTGTAGCTTTGTCACAAATTAAATTTTTTTATTTAGTGATATACAATTTGTGTGGGGTTAATAATATTTTTCTTTGAATATTTGGAACCTTTATTGCATTTCAATCTACAGTTGTGTGAAACAGTGTTTGCCCCTTCCTGATTTCCTATTCTTTTGCAATGTTTGTTACTCTTAAATGTTACAGATCAGCAAAAAAATGCAAATATTAGACAAAGATAACACAAGTAAACCCAAAATGCAGATTTTAAAATGAAGGTCTTTATTATTAAGGCAACAAGAAATCCAACCCTACAAGGGACTGTATGAAAAAAATGATTGCCCCCTAAACCTAATAACTGATTGGGGCACCCTTAGCAGCAACAACTGTAATCAAGCATTTGGGATAACTGGCAATGAGTCTTTTGCAACGCTCTAGAGGAATTTTTGCCCACTCATTTTTGCAGAATTGTTGTAATTAAGCCACATTGGACGGTTTCTGAGCATGAGCTGCCTTTTTAAGCTCATGCCACAGCACCTCAATCGGATTAAGGTCATGACTTTGGCTAGGTCACTCCGAAGTCTTAATTTTGTTTTTCTTAAGCAATTCAGAAGTGGACTTGCTGGTGTGTTTTGGATAATTGTCCTGTTGCGTAACCCAAGTGCTCTTCAGATTGAGTTCGCGAACAGATGGCCGGACATTCTCCTTTAGAGTTTTTTTGGTAGACTGCAGAATTCATGGCTCCATTTACCACAGCAAGTCTTACAGGTCCTAAAGCAGCAAAACAGCCCCAGACCATCATACTACCACCGCCATATTTTACTATTCGTATAATGTTCCTTTTCTGAAATGCTGGGCTACTTCTACGTCAGATGTAATGGGGCATACACCTTTCAAAAAGGTCAAGTTTTATCTCATCAGTTCACAGAGTATTTTCCCCAAAGGCTTCGGGATCATCAATATTGTTTTCTAGGAAAACTGAGAAAAGCCTTTATTTTCTTATTGCTCAGCAATGGTTTTGGTCTTCGAACTCTGCCATGCAGAGCACTTCGCCCAGTCTCTTATGGTGGAGTCATGAACACTGTCCTTAACTGATGCAAGTGAGGCCTCCAGTTCTTTGGATGTTGTTGTGGGATCTTTTGTGACCTCTTGAATTGGTCATTGCTATTCTTTTGGGGTAATTTTGGTCTGCTAGCCGCTCCTGGGAAGGATCAACACTGTTCCATGTTTTTTGCCCTTCGTGGATAATGGCTCTCACTGTGGTTCGCTGGATTCCCAAAGCTTTAGAAATCTTTTTAAGACTGATAGATCTCAATTACTAGTTTCCCAAAGATGTGATAAACTACAGATAATTTATGTTTTAATGGGGGGAAATCACTTTTTCACTCAGCGCCCTGTAGGTTTGGATTTCTTTTTCCCTTAATAATAAAGACCTTAATTTAAAAACTGCATTTTGTTTTGACTTGTGTTATCATTGTCTTATATTTAAAATTGTTTCATCTGAAACATTTACAGTAAGTGTGACAAATATGCCAAAGAATAGGAAAGCAGGAAGGGGGCAAACACTTTTTCACACAACTGTATATAGACAGCAGAATGAGAGACCTGAAAAGTGTAGTCTCTGCCGCTGTGTTTTGGTGAGAGTTTTTCTTTTTAGAAAAGGATAATTATTAGAGGACCTGTAACTTGCCATAAATAGGTAATTTTTACCTTGGTCTATTTGTATTTATCGTTTAACTTCCCTATTTTAAAAAAATGTTATTTTGAAAGCGGCTGTTTATGGGTCCAGTTATACTGAATGTGTGCTTTTTTTAAAAAAATTCTTTTTAACTTTGAAAAGGTGGAGACTTGGACTACCATACTTTTTTTTTTAAATACCAGTAGTTTCCTTTAACTTTATTTTGTAGTCTCTTTAGGGGATTGCAATGTGTAAATTGTTCTATTATGAATCCCATACACTTGACATCATAGGGGAATGACATGCCAGCAATGGGAGCTTTCAGTAGGCTTCAGTGGTAAACCATCGGCACCTCATGATCACATCGTACCAACAGCCAAGCTATATAAATGCTGTAGTCAGTAACTTGTTAAACAATCGCTGTCAGAGCTGCTCTTATAGGCAGATGCCGATTGTATAACATACTGCTGGAACGTGGTGCTGGCTCAACTCATGAGCCCACTATATACAACCCCTGAGTCCAAATTGTTTAAATTAACAATGGGGTTGCAAAAATGACATAGATCTAGCAAGTGACAGGTCTTTTATGAATTAGAGGAACCAATGTTTCTGGGATTATTACAGAAATACTGGATCAATGTTTTGCGTACATATATTTAGATGTTGTGCTACAATGGGACCTAAAAAGAAAATTTTACAGCAATATTAACCCCTTAAACCTCGGAGCTTTATTCTGTTTTGCATTTTCGTTTTTCCGTCCCTTCCTTCCCGGAGCCATAACTTTTTAATTTTTCCGTCAATATGGCCATGTGAGGGCTTATTTTCTCCTATGCCTCATTGGGGACACAGGACCATGGGTATTATGCTGCTGCCACTAGGAGGACACTAGGTAAACATCGAAAAGATTAACTCCTCCTCTGCAGTATACACCCTCTCACTGGCTGAGATTCAACCAGTTCTTGGTTATTGTCTGTAGGAGGCACTTGGGTCTGTTTCAGACCCCATCATTTTTATTTTCAATTTTTTCCCTTTTTTACTGTAAATTTTTATTTTTTAATTAACGGAGTGGAGGTGAGACGGATTCCTTTTAAGGGTCCGTTCTCCTCCGAACCATGAACAGGCGAGAATGCGGAGTATATCTCCCCTTACCCTCTCCTGTGGCGATGACTGGGGCACTCCTAATCTCACCTTGGGCCAACGGTTCCTTCATGGTCCCGATCTCCCCACCCCTGAAAGACGGAGAGCACATGGAGTTTTTCCCCTCCAAGTTCCTCTCCAGGGCCAAAAAGACCCATAGCTGGATGGACAGAGGCCCCCACCTAATGGCGTCACTACAGCCCCACGACCGCAGGCGAAAATGGACGGAGTGTCCTCTCCATCCCCCGCTATAGGGAGGATGGATTAAGGTTCATACCTTTAGGAAGGGAGGAGGCGCTGCACAACTCCGACTCTGCTGCATCACCTCCGAGAGTATGAGCCCCTTGCGTTTTCCTGCGAGACTGATGGTGCGGGTCCTGGTCCCCTGGGGAGAGGAGTTGCTGGCCCGGTGCCAGTGGCAGTCGATCTGTGTCCCGTTGCAGTCCCCTTCTTCTCAGCCGGCGCGCATCGCCGGCAGGCCCCAGAAATTTAGCCCCTGGCTTTTAACTGGACTAGGCCGCAATTTACATGGCGCCGCCCACATTCCTGGCGCTTCTCGTCCTGAACAAGAGGCGCCCTTCTAATCTCGGAGGCCATGCTTTTTTAGGCAACTGCTGTGGGACCACGCTGACTGACAGCCCAGTAACGCGACAGGACCGCCGAAAATCATTCTGCGGTTTTCAGACCACCGACTTCTTCCCTGGGGACACAGGCACAGGACCTTGGGTAAGCTGCATCAGCCGCTGGAAGAGAGCTTAACACCACCTCTGCACCTGTAGCGCATACTCTGCCTTTAACCCTTAGGGACACACTGTCTTAATCTAAGGAGCCCAAACGGGTTAACAAAAAGCACAGTGTTTTTTACCTCATGTGCAACTTGCAATACTGCCTTGCCTCGTGCTCACAATACTCTGTTATGCACGGATTGTGACCCGGCCTGTGTGCAGCCGCTTCCCGCCACTGACCCTGCTGAGCCTAGCCCCCCTGAGTGGGCCGCTTCCCTGTCACGATCTATGGCTTCCCTTGCCAAGGAAATAGACTCTCTCCGGGAACCCTCTTTAAGTCAGAACGTCACTTTGTCACCCACGGAGGACTCTGGCGATGGTAGGGAACCGTCCACCAGCAGGGGTCGTACTCAAAGGGGGCTCAAGTCTCCAGAAAAAGGACCAATGTCACGTCCCCCGATCACGTTCGTGCTTCGTCATCTGCAAGCTCAATTTCTCGCTCCCCTTCTCCTGAGGGTCGCAGTGCACATGACTCCGAATACGATGCGTCTTTAGTCCAGGATTCCTCGACTTGTCAAGAGACGCTTGATTTCCTTATTGAGGCGGTCAACAAGACCCTGAGGGTGGACGAGGAATTCATATCCTATCCAGGACATGTGGTGTCTTTTAACAAGACTAAATGTGTCCAAAATTTGCCAATCATCCTGCGTTTAAGGACATTGTCCAGAAACACAGGGACCGACCAGATAAACGGTTCACGGGCCAAAAGCCTATCGAGTCCAAATATCCTTTTGCCCCGGGTTTAATAAAGGATTTGCTACAGTCCCCTTCAGTGGATCTTGCCGTATCGAGTCTCGCATCCAGAACACTCCTATCCTTGTCTGACGGTTCCTCAGTCAAAAACCCCACTGACCGTTAAATTGACTACCTCACTCGCTCTGTCTTCGAGGCTTCAGGAGCGGCACCTTTTCCATCCTTCGCCGCGATTTGGGTGGCTAAGGCAATGGTCGCTTGGGCAGAGGTGTTAACTGCAACGATCCACGACAGCAGTCTTCCCCCGGAGGTGACCAACCTCGCTAGTCAGATAGCTCAAGTCGGGGACTTCGTAGTTAACGCTTCGAAAGATGCGGCCAATTGCGCGGCACAGGCAGCTGCAAATGCAGTCTCCATCAGAAGGGCCCTATGGCTCCAAGATTGACAGGCAGATTCTGCCTCCAAAATATCATTGACCTCTCTGCCTTACCAAGCTGGTTGCTTATTTGGAGAAAAACTAGACCAAATAATTTCTGACGCTACCAGAGGGAAGAGTAAATTTCTTCCTCAACAAAGGCCTACCTGGTTCTCAGGCCTCATTCAGACGTAACCGTACCTGGAAATCCAGACCGAGGACGTCTGGATCTAAGGGAACCAGATCCCTTAGATCTTCTACACAATGACTCGTCACTACATCAGGCGGCCGCTTACTTTCGTTCCGTCAAGCCTGGCTCTCTGTCATCCACGACGAGTGGATCGGAGAGCTGGTGTCCTCCGGATACAAAATAGAGTTCTCTTCTCCTCCCCTGACACGTTTTTTTCTGGTCTTCCCCTCCCAAAAGAAGGACCACAGCTTTTCTCCAGGTCGTCGGTCGTACAGCGCTATGAAGGGACGGAGTCATTATTCCTAAGAACAAAAGGTTCAAGGGGTTTTACTCAAACCTATTTGTGGTCCCAAAGAAGGACAGATTGCTGCAGCCTATACTGGACCTAAAGCTGTTAAACAAGTTGGTCAAGGTTCGACGGTTCATAATGGAATCTCTCCATTCTGTCGTCACATCCATGGAAAAAGGAGAGTTCTTAGCATCCATAGACATCAAGGATGCTTACCTTCACATCCCAATTTTTCCTTTCCATCAACAGTTCCTATGCTTCGCATTCCGCGAGGAACACTTCCAGTTAGTTGCCTTGCCCTTCGGCCTCGCCACCGCCCCCAGAGTCATCACCAAGGTCATAGCAGCTGTCATGGCCATTCTTTACGCTCGGGGAGTGGTGCTACTTCCATATCTGGACGACCTACTGATCAAAGGCCCGTCCTATCCAGCCTGTAAGGAGTCCGTCGGTATCACGGATACTCTTTCTCGCCTGGGCTGGAAAATAAACTTTGAAAAGTCTTCTCTGGTACCAACTCAGCGAATTTCCTTCTTGGGAATGATCCTAGACACTTCCCGCGGGTTGGTCATTCTCCCTTCAGAAAAGGCCTTGGCCTTACAACATGGAGCACGGAGTCTTTCCCGCCCAGCCCCTCACTCCATTCGTTTCAGCATGGGCATTCTCGGGGGGGAAAAATGGTAGCACCGGTGGAAGTGGTTCCATTCGCACAGTTCCATCTCCGCCCTTTGCATCATGCGCTGCTGTTGGCCTGGGACAGGAACCCGTTCTCTATTGACCATCGGTTCCGTCTGTCTCTGCGGGTCAGGCAGACCCTCAGGTGGTGGACGCTGAAGCCCTCCCTGAACCAAGGGAAGTCCTTTTCTCCTGGTACGCTGGTTCGTGGTGACCACTGACGCCAGCCTTTTGGGCTGGGGTGCAGTTTTCAGCCACCACACGGCACAAGATCATTGGTCCACTCGAGAGTTGCAACTCCCCATCAACATCTTGGAGATACGAGCGATCAAACTAGCTTTACTCAGTTTTCAGCATCTCCTCGCAGGTCACCCCATCAGGATCCAATCCGACAAAGCCACAGCGTATAACAACCGTCAAGGGGGAACCCGCAGCAGGACAGCCATGCACGAAGTGAGTCACATCCTCCATTGGGCTGAGCAACCATTTGCTTATCTCTGCGATCCACATCCCGGGTGTAGAGAATTGGGCGGCGGATTTTCTCAGTCGCCAGGGCCTCGCCTCGGGAGAATGGTCTCTTCATTCCGAAGGCTTTCATCAGATTTGTCATCGCTGGGGGACTCCGGATGTAGATCTCATGGCTTCAAGGCCAAACAACAAGGTTCCCCAGTTCATTGCCCAATCACACGATCCATGCGCCGTCGGAGCAGATGCCTTGGTTCTGCTGTGGCATCCGTTCCGACTCCCGTACATTTTGCCCCCTCTCCACTTGCTCCCAAGGGTCATCAAGAAAATTAGCCAGAGGGGGTACCAGTGATCCTAGTCACGCCAAACTGGCCGCGCTGGGCATAGTATGCGGAACTAGTTCAACTGGTCACCGACGTTCCAGAGCGGCTACCAGATCCCCTGGATCTACTGTCACAGGGCCCGATTTACCACCAGAACTCCGTGGCCCTGTCTTTGAGGGCATGGCCATTGAATCCTGGATTTTAGCCCAAGCTGGATTCTATCCTGAAGTGACCTCCACCATGATTAGTGATAGGAAGCCCGCGTCCATGCGCATTTATCATCGCACCTGGCGAATCTTCTTGTGGTGCAACGCCCATGGACGATCTCCTCTAGTGTTCTCCATTCCTTCCATATTGTAATTCCTCCAATCGCACTTAGTTCGCTCAAAAGACAAGTTTCAGCATTGTCAGTTCTATTCCAACACAAGATTGCCACAAGATTACCGGTAAAGACGTTCATTCAGGGAGTCTCCCATGTGGCGCCTCCCTATAAAATGCCATTGGATTCATCGGATCTTAATTTAGTCCTCGGAGTTCTACAGGAGGCTCCTTTGAACCACTGCAGGACGTTTCACTAACCTTTCTTTCCTGGAAGGTGGTTTTTCTAGTGGAAATTACATCAATCAGACGAGTCTCGGAGTTGGCAGCCCTAACCTGCCAACTCCCGTTCCTGATTTTTCATCAAGATCAGGCAGTCTTGAGGACATCCCCCTCTTTCCTGCACTAAGTTGTTTCCTCGTTCCACGTCAATGAGGGGATTGTTCTGCCTTCATTTTGTCCTGCACCAGTCCATTGTATCGAGAAAGCTCTTCACTCTTGATGTAGTTAGGGCTCTTCGACGGTACATCTCGTGGACGGCTCCCTTCCGCAAGTCACATGTCCTGTTCGTGCTTCCAGAAGGGCATAGGAAGGGTCTAGCCTCTTCAAATGTCACACTAGCCAAGTGGATTCGCTCGGCTATTCAGGAGTCCTACCGTGTCAGGGGCATTCCTGCCCCAGCAGGGCTTAAAGGGAACCTGTCACCTGAATTTGGCGGGACCAGTTTTTGGTCATATGGGCGGAGTTTTCGGGTGTTTGATTCACCCTTTCCTTACCCGCTGGCTGCAATATTGGATTGAAGTTCACTCTATGTCCTCCGTAGTACACGTTTGCGCAGGCATGTACTACGGAGGACAAAAAAACGTAATTCTGGCGTTTTGAATTCTTTTTTCACTACGCTGTTTAGCGATCAGGTTAATCCTTTTTTTATTGATAGATCAGGCGATTCTGAACACGGCGATACCAAATATGTGTAGCTTTGATTTTTCTTTTTTTAATGTTTTATTTTGAATGGGGCGAAGGGGGGGGGTGATTTAAACTTTTCTATTTTTTTTCTTTTTTTTTAAATTCATATTTTGAAATACATTTTTTTTTTCTTTTGCCATGCTTTAATAGCCTCCATGGCAGGCTAGAAGCTGGCATAGCCTCTACTACATAGGAGCTATGCTCAGATCGCCCCTATGTAGCTAAATTACAGCATTGCTATGAGTGCCGACCACAGGACGGCGCGCACAGCGATCTGGCATCAACAACCATAAAGGTCTGCAGGAGACCTCTGGTTGTTATGCCAATGCACCGATGACCCCCTCCCCCCCCCCCCCCCCCCCGCCCCGATCATTTGACGGGGGTCACCAGTGCGCGCATTTCTGGCAGGATGGCTGGAAGCGCTTGTTAAATGCTGCTGTCAGAGTATGACAGCGGCATTTAACTAGTTAATAGGTGCCGGCGGAACGCAACTCCGCACTCGCCTGTTGCAGGTACATGTCAGCTGTTCAAAACAGCTGACGTGTCCCTTCTTTGATGCGGAGACCTTATCAAAGTGGTGGTACTGACCTTGGATGTACTATTCTGTCTGAGGTCAGAAAGGGGTTAAAATAAAGCCGGGTTCAGACAGACGTATTTCATGGTTCATATACAGAGCGCAGCACTTGGACTGATCACAGGTCTCCTGATATGAACTTACATCCTCAGTCGGGGCATTTTGGTCCGTATACAAATCGTGAAATATGTCCATCTGAACCTGGCCTAAGAAATAAGTTCAATGCCTAGATGTTTCACGTAAGCGATTCACACTTTCTAATTATTAGGCTTGTGTTTTTAGGATATATATATATATATATATATATATATATATATATATATATATACACACATATGCGTACAGACCAGAAGGGTGGACACACCTTCTCATTTAAAGAATTTTCTGTATTTTCATGACTATGAAAATTGTACATTCACACTGAAGGCATCAAAACTATGAATTACCATATGTGGAGTTATATACTTAACAAAAAAGTGTGAAACAACTGAAAATGTGTCTTATATTCTAGGTTCTTCAAAGTAGCCACCTTTTGCTTTGCTGACAGCCTTGCACACTCTTGGCATTCTCTTGATGAGCTCAAGAGGTAGTCACCGGAAATGGTTTTCACTTCACAGGTGTGCCCTGTCAGGTTTAATAAGTGGGATTTCTTGCCTTATAAATGGGGTTGGGACCATCAATTTTGTTGTGCAGAAGTCTGGTGGATACACAGCTGATGGTCCTATTGATCATGATTAAGGGTGCTTTGTCACAAGAAACGCGTTGATATCGCTTTTTATCCTTTGTATTGCTGATGTTTTTATCCTCCACTGAATATATTTCCAAGTGAATAAAGAAAGAAGTTTTTTTCACTACCTCGTTGAGCTGGATTTCTCATTTCTTCTTTGATTGTCTACGCCCTGACCCAGCGGCTCCGTGCTCCGAGTCTCCAAGGATGTCGATCATGGTGAGCTGGACTTTGTTCGAAGAAAAAGCGCTACAAAGAAACTGGCCCACATGAGGACTGTCCCAGGAAAGGAAGACCAAGAGTCACCTCTGCTTCTGAGGATAAGTTTATCCGAGTCTCTAGCCTCAGAAATTGCAGGTTAACAGCAGCTCAGATTAGAGACCAGGTCAATGCTACACAGAGTTCTAGCAGCAGACACATCTCTACAACAACTGTTAGGGCTCCTTCTCACTTGCGTGAGACTCGGATGAGTCTCGCACGGCAATACCCCGGCTCTGCACCTGGCACAGAGGAGCGGAGCGTGCGGCTGCATGTATTCCTATGCGGCTGCATGTATTCCTATGCGGCAGCACGCTCCAATCTGAGTGCCGGGTGCAGAGCCGGGTTTTAAACATGCGAGACTCATCTGAGTTGCTCGCAAGTGAGAAGGAGCCTTAAGAGGAGACTTTGTGCAGCAGGCTTTTATGGTAAAATAGCTGCTAGCAAACCACTGCTAAGGACAGGCAACAAGCAGAAGAGACTTGTTTGGGCTAAAGAACACAAGGAATGGACATTAGACCAGTGAAAATCTGTGCTTTGGTCTGATGAGTCCAAATTTTAGATCTTTGGTTCCAACCACCGTGTCTTTGTGCGACGTAGAAAAGGTGAACGGATGGACTCTACATGCCTGGTTCCCACCATGAAGCATGGAGGAGGAGGTGTGCTTTGCTGGTGACACTGTTGGTGTGTCCAAACTTTTGGTCTGTACTGTATATATAATATATATACCACTTTTATATAATATATATACACTCTACATAATTGTGGTTAGTCATTGACTTCAATGGGCAAAACAGCATTGAAAACCACATGTGAAGACTCAGAACCACAAAAAAGTCTTTGACCTGTTTCTTCACCAAAAAGCAAATATATTCTTTAATAAGCAGCTTAGAGAATGTGAATAAACTAAGCAAAGATACTAACTAATTTCTAAATTCATATCTTGAATACTTTATCTGGTTCTTACCTTAGGGGAGACTGGAATTGGCAAGTCAACACTGATCAACACCCTGTTCAATACTAATTTTGAAGAAAATGAATCCAGTCATTTTGAGCCTTCCGTAAAGTTAAAAGCCAAAACATATGACCTCCTTGAGAGCAATGTGCGCTTGAAGCTGACTATTGTGAATACGGTGGGCTTTGGGGACCAGATAAACAAAGAAGACAGGTAATGTTCTACACAACTTGACTTGCAATGGATATTTAAACTGGGAGAATGTAGAAGACTCTGCTCTCCTGACATGTTTGTTTTGGTAAATACTTGCATTCCTTATGACATTACACCACTGGAGCATCGTTTCTTCTGTGTTGTGCTGTTCCTCTGTTATTCCTCCTGGGAATACGTGAATAAATTTGACACCTGGGCATACCATTCTCCCTTTGAGGTACGTCCCTGCACTGTCAGAAGTGATACAACAGTGTCAGATTGTGTAGAGAACTTCAGTGGTTTGGGAAATGATACTGCTCAGCCAGCAATTAGTTTTATACATTTGCAGTAAGAAAAACAGGAGAGCAGCAAAGTGCAGAGTCCTAAGAAAAAATACTTCAGCATGACTGTTTCACAAGGAGTACAAGTATTCACCAAAACCAACATGTCAACAGCGCTAAATCTACCAGTGTCCATATAACTGAAAAAGCCATCGGCCCACGCTGTTTAGCTGACAGCTTTCATCTAACCTCGTGATGTCTCCAATACATAGAGGGACAAAATTATAAGCTTAGACAAAGCCAACCTTGATATTTATTCACAAAATGTTTACAATTTTCCTTATCAAATACAACAATGAACCTTTTCATATGGAAACAAACTTAAAGGGGTTATCCCATGAACAAAGTATATTTTAATTAATAGATCTTAGAATAAAATATTAGAATAATATAATATGTTATGTAACAGCATTAAAAAGCATATGGCCAAGTGGCCTAATTTAAATATGTAATAACAAAGGACAAAAAACCTTGAATAATACAGATAAAATATGGTGCCAACAAATGTACCCCCCTCCAAGCAAAGTAAGATACCCCCACAGTGAATTCATCCACACGCAGTATAATGACACTACTGTACCGCCACTCCCTTGATACACCCAGCAAACTATGGTGACCCCATCACAGTATGATTCCCCAAGTGTAACCCTCACACAGCCCTCCATACAGTAAAATGGCCCCACATAGTGCTCCATACAGTATAATGGCCTCAAAAAGTGCTTCATACAGTGTAACGGACCAACATATTGCTCCATGTAGTATAATGGCCCCACATAGTGCTCCATACAGTATAATGGCCTCAAAAAGTGCTTCATACAGTGTAACGGACCAACATATTGCTCCATATAGTATAATGGCCCCACATAGTGCTCCATACAGTATAATGAACGGACATAGTGCCCCATGCAGTATAATGGGCCCCACATAGTGCCCCATACAGTATAATGGGCCCCACATTAAAAAAATGGTGTTTTCTGATCCTCTGCAGATATCGATACAGCGGGCTCGTTTTAATGACATCATCGCACACGCTGCGCTAAGATGTCAGACGCAGAAGGGGACTGATGGAGTGTCAGCTGACTTTCCCTCTTCCTTCATTTCTTTCAGCTATATTGGCATCCAGCATGCCCACACAGTTGAAAGTGCAATTCTGAGGCGGGGGAAATATTCTCATCCCGGGGGCCAGAGTTTGACATGTATAGTAGAACATGATTAGTCAATAAGTGGAAGTAGAGGATAATCTTTTTTTGCCAGGGCTGTTGTTCTGCTGCATGGTGTTACTTCTCTGCACTGTATCAGTGGAGCTGATGGGAAATGTAGTTAGGAGGGAGCTGAGGATTCTTACAAGGATGTGATGACTGGGACAGCAGAGCTAATGCTAGTGAACAGGAAATTAAACGTGTCTAAAACATGAAAATTGTCAGAAAAGGTATATGGGGGATCTTTGACATCATGGTTTGGCATTTACGTATGTAAAAAAAAAAAAAAAATCTGAAAAGAAGTTGTCCACTACACTAGATCAGTTAAAGTAAGATAAAAAATATCCTCATAGGTGGACAACCTTTTTAAATGCTCTGTTTTCTTCATGGTACTAGCCTTATGTCGCCTATGGCATAAGGATGTGAAATATCCCACTCTTTGGACATAGTCAGATGCTTTTCTCATAGGCCAAAAAAGGTATGCTACAGCACACTGCTCCAACATATGCAGAATGCCCATTTGACATACCCTGCATCGGTATGCAGGAGCAGACATATTGGCAATGCATCTGAGTGTATGTCTGAAGACGAAAAGTGTGGTGCGTCGCAGTGAAGCCCTATAGATATGCTTAGTGTTGTACACTGAATGCTTTCCATACATTTACTAATGGCTAGAACAAGTTGTGAACAGGTCCTCGTGTATGGTGCTCTATAGAAGAGCGGACAGGTGTATGTTTGCACATACCCCAAAAGAGATATATGGGCCGCATCATACATGTATCCGTTAAAGCCTCTGGTGAGCACAGTTATATCTGTTGTTGAGTGAGCCAACATTTTATTCTCTTCCAGCTACATGCCCATCGTGGACTATATTGACACACAGTTTGAATCCTATTTACAAGAAGAGTTGAAGATAAAAAGATTATTGTACAAATACCATGACACTCGCATTCATGTGTGCCTTTACTTCATTGCTCCTACTGGACATTCCCTCAAATCTCTTGATCTTATAACCATGAAGAAGCTAGAAAGCAAGGTACTATGTTCTGATTACGTTATTTATTAATATTATAAGTCTTCATTGATTTAGCTCAATCTTGACATTTTGTAAAGGATCCAATCTTATATTGAATTAGAGGACTTAAACCTGTCATGTCATCAGATTCATGTTGCCGTCCCATGCACTGGTTGTGTGATTGCAGCATGGTATGTTTTACTCTGAAACACTGGTTTTCTGATTAAATATACTTAGAAAAGCTGTCTGACTTTCTAACCCCTTCCCAGCATCCGCCGTATATGTACAGCACAAGTCAGGAGCGGGTGTACAGAGACTTCATGAGCCTGCTCCATACCCATCAGACTATGGCTGTGATACACAGCCAGAACCTGCCTTTGACAGCCACTGGTGGAATGGAGCTCAACCCACTATTGTTAACCTGTTAAATAGCCCTGTGAATCTTGACAGCAGCACTAAGGCTATGTTCACACTTTGCGGATTTTGCTGCGGATCCGCAGCGGATTTGACCGCTACGGATCTGCAGCAGTTTCCCATGAGTTTACAGTACAATGTAAATCTATGGGAAACAAAAAACGCTGTGCACATGCTGCGGAAAAAACCGCGCGGAAACACAGCGGATTACATTCCGCAGCATGTCACTTCTTTTCTGCGGATTTTCACCTGCTCCAATAGGAAACTGCAGATGAAAATCCGCAGAAGAAACCGCAGTAAAAACCGCGATAAATCCGCAGTAAAGACCGCGACGGGTTTTCACTGCGGATTTTGGAATTCTGCTGCGGAAAAATCCGCAGTGGAATCCGCAAAGTGTGAACATAGCCTCAAAGTGCGCCAACATAGGGGCGTGTCATTCTATACACCCATCGGCTTTCCCGCAATGTGATCGCGGAGCGCCAATGGGTTGCTATGACAACTGGGGATCTATTGAAGACCTTTGTGCCAGGCATCATGAAGCTCTGTTAAAACCTAGCTTGTGGCCAGGATTCAAAGGAAACCATGATTTTTGTAGTATACACCAATATTGTGGTATTTCTGTATATAGAACAAGCGAGCAGACGATCGCCGGATCAAGTTCTCTATGGGGACTAATAAATTAAAATGAAAAGTAAAAAAAACATGAAAAAAATTAATGATTAATTGCACCCCTTTTCCCTATTAAAAATTAAGATATTACAAAAGAAAAAGAAAAAAAATACGCATATGAGATTGCCGCATCCATAAGAGTCCAATCTATCAAAATATAAAACTAACAAAGTTGGTAAACGCTGTAAACAGAAAAAATGTAAAAACGTCAAAATTGTGTTTTTTGTCTGGTCGGCACAGCACCGCAAAAAATGCTGGACAAAGCAATCAAAATGTCATATCTAACCCAAAATGGTATAAGTAAAAACAATGTCTTGCCTCACAAAAAAATGAAAAAGTTTCAGGTCTTTGAAAAATGGCGAACACTAAAAAAAAAAAATTGTTACAAATTTGCGTTTTTTTTTTTTCTTTCTTGTTTCCTTTTACTAAAATTAAAAAAACAAAACCAAATAAGTTTGGTATTGCCGTTATCGTCTTGACGAGGAGAATCCTAAGGTAATTTTTGACACACAATATACGCCATAAAGAGAATTCCCCAAAAACAATGTTGTAACTATTTAATTATTTAAAAGCATTTTTTTCTCCATTTTCCAGTACAGTACGTGGTAAAATGAATGATGTTATTAAAAAGTACAACTCATCCTGCGGAAAACAAGCCAACGTACTTCCAAGTGGAAAGAAAAAAAAATATTATAGCTCTTGGAAGAAGGGGAAGGAAAATTTCAAAAAAACACAAAACTGGAGATTAGCTGTGGAGGGAAGGGGTTGAAGTATTCTTGCTCTTAAACGTTGCAGCCTTTCCGAGTACAATGCACCAGGCTGCTGTCCTACTCAGTGTCTGATTCGTGTGGTTCGGAAAACATGAATCTGATGACAAGTTTGCTTTACGTAAAGGTACCTTCACACTAAACGACGCTGCAGCGATCCAGACAACGATCCGGATCGCTGCAGCGTCGCTGTTTGGTCGCTGGAGAACTGTCACACAGACAGCTCTCCAGCGACCAACGATGCCGGTAACCAGGGTAAACATCGGGTTACTAAGCGCAGGGCCGCGCTTAGTAACCCGATGTTTACCCTGGTTACCATCCTAAAAGTAAAAAAAAAAAACACTTCATACTTACCTTCCGCTGTCTGTCCCCGGCGCTCTGCTTCTCTGTACTGGCTGTGAGCACAGCGGCCGGAAAGCAGAGCGGTGACGTCACCGCTCTGCTTTCCGGCCGCTGTGCTCACAGTGAGTGCAGGAAAGCACAGCGCCGGAGGACAGACAGCTGAAGGTAAGTATGAAGCGTTTGTTTTTTTTACTTTTAGGATGGTAACCAGGGTAAACATCGGGTTACTAAGCGCGGCCCTGCGCTTAGTAACCCGATGTTTACCCTGGTTACCAGCGAAAACATCGCTGAATCGGCGTCACACACGCCGATCCAGCGATGTCAGCGGGAGAGCCAGCGACCAAATAAAGTTCTGGCCTTCTAGCCCAGACCAACGACATCACAGCAGGAATCTGATCGCTGCTGCGTGTCAAACTGAACGATATCGCTAGCGAGGACGCTGCAACGTCACGGATCGCTAGCGATTATCGTTTAGTGTGAAGGTACCTTAAGTGAAGGTTACAACATTGGGCGGTCATCACACGTCTGTCAGTCACAGCTGAGCCTAGTTCTGGTGCCACTGAAAATCCCAAGGTGCTATGGAACAGAACCGAGAAATGACTGTATTGACCACTGCTATTATTATGTATTGTTATTTTGCTGTTACATTCTTTACTAGTTAGTACCTTCCATCCAGGTGTCTACAAGAGTTGTCTTTCATCTTACATGTGGAATGTGCTCCTTCTCAGGTGAACATCATTCCTGTCATTGCTAAAGCAGATGTGATCTCAAAGTCAGAGTTACAGAAGTTCAAAACAAAGCTGATGAGTGAGCTGGTGAGCAATGGCGTGCAAATCTACCAGTTTCCAACTGATGATGAGACCATCAGCAAGCTGAATGCATCAATGAATGTAAGTGTCCAGTAATGTGCATTTCCATTGTCAGAGGTCCTTCTCTGTCCCCATTATGGGCTGTTGTATTTTTTTAGGTCCTGACTTTACAATACCTAAGAAGTTACACTTTTTCTCTGCTTTTCCTTTACCATGCATTATAAGTATTGTAATATGTAGAGGAAACTAGTAGTATGAGAACTTGAGACTACAAAAAAATGTTTAATTTTTCTTTTTTTATATTTTTCTTGCTTCAGACTCAGCTGCCTTTTGCAGTAGTGGGGAGTATGGAGGAAGTTAAGATTGGAAACAAAATGGTAAAGGCTCGGCAGTATCCATGGGGTACTGTACAAGGTAAAGAAATTCACCTTCATATTCAAGTCTATGCTTAAAAAAAGCTGTATTTAGGCAAAATGTAGCATTTCTCAAAGTTCCCCAGTGATTCTGCAGGTAAGGCTACGTTCAGACTAGTGTTGTGCGCCGCTGCGTCGGCGACGCAACGCATAACGCACGCAAAACGCACGCAAAAACGCTGCGTTTTGCGACGCGTGCGTCGTTTTTTGCCGAAAATCGGACGCAAGAAAAATGCAACTTGTTGCGTTTTCTTGGTCCGACGCTTGCGGCAAAAAAGACGCATTTGTCGCAAAACACAACAAACAAAAACGCATGCGTCCCCCATGTTAAACATAGGGGCGCATGACGCGTGCGTCGCCGCTGCGTCGCCCGACGCACACTAGCACAACGCTAGTCTGAACGTAGCCTAATATATTTGTAAGAGCCGCTATTAGATTCTGCTTAGTCTCCATGTGTGGGAGAGATGGACCAGGCTTCACGGAGATACTTGTCACATTTCTCCACAGATATTTGAGTCTGCTTTTAATTTACTGGTTTTTTTTTTTATACTCCAAAGTGATATTTTGCATTTTAGGCACCCAACACCCTTCTCCCACAAATGATCAGCACCATTAATTTCCACAATGCTTTACTGTCATTATCATTACTGTCCCTATGGGAATTCCGAATCTAGATTCCCTACCAGTATGCTTTTGGACTGTGGGAGGAAACCGGAGTACCCGGAGGAAAACCACGCAAACACTGGGAGAACATACAAACTCTTTGCAGATGTTGTCCTTGGTGGGATTTGAATCAGGTTGGGACCAACTTCTGCCCGTTGGTGGTGATAACCTAAATGAGATGTCCACTTCCTAAGAAAAAGAGAAGAACTGGGTAGATCAGAGATACGCTTCCTCCCTCGGCCCGCAATGTTGTCTTATGTAACCTATAACCATCAGGGAGATGTCTTTTTGACACAGATTCATCAAGACTGGCAATCTTCCTGGTGGTCTTGATGATGGGGCATGGTGGAGTCATGTGCTTCTAATTCATAAAAAGTGTATTCCTCTTCCTGAATCTGGAGCGTCTGACAAGGAGCGTGTGCCACATTAGAAATCCGATTTCTTTATCGCCTCTCATTGGGGGACACAGGAACCATGGGTGTATGCTGCTGCCACTAGGAGGCTGACACTATGCAAATAAAAAAGTTAGCTCCTCCTCTGCAGTGTACACCCCACCGACTGGCATTATACTCTTCAGTTTAGCTTAGTGTCAGTAGGAGGTGGACACGGGTCTTTCATTAGACCCTTATCTACCTCAATGTGCGTCGTTTTCTTTCCGCATCTTCTGTGAGCTCAGCACCAGGGGATTTCTCCACCAAGGACAAGTGGGACATCTTCCAGGACCGGGTCCGTGAGTAGCTGCACTGCAGTCTGACACCCCCCTCTGCCCACTGTCCCCTAACCAACTGGCATCTTCAGGGTCCCTCAAAATGTCTTCCTCTAAAGGGGGCCGCTCTCGCCCCCCTACTTCTTCTTCATCTACTACCTTAGTCATCCTGCAGCAACCCGATTGCTCCCACCGCCCAGGATCCCCCGGCTGTTCCGCCCGAGAGTGATCCCCCCATCCCAGGCTGGGCCGCTTCTCTGTCACAATCGGTGGCCGATTTAACACGGGTGTCTCAAACCCTGGTGTCCGCGCTGGATCGGTTACCCCTGCAGACCCCTGCAGTGGCCAGCGGGTCGCAGGAACCGCCGCCCGAGCCCTCCTTGATTAGCCACAAAAGGTCCAGACAGGAACGTCGGTCTGAGTCCTCTTCGCGTTCCATCTCGCCGCACGGCCCTCCCCTGCGGTTGGTGTCGCACCGTTCCTCCTCCCCTGAGTCAGGCGAGGCTTTATCTGATGCGGCCTCAGAGGAGATGTCGGAGTTGGATCCTAGCCAAATCGCCACCATGAGTGAGTCGGTCCAGAACCTCATTCGGGCTATAAACCAAACCTGTGGCATTAAGGATCCCTCTACGGAACCCGCAGATCAGGCGGTTTCGTTTAGACGGGCCAAACCACCTTCAAAATTTTTTGCCCCTCATCCTGAATTCGAGGAAATCCTGGCCAGAGAGCGAGAGAATCCGACCAGACGTTTTCAGAGGGGAAAACGCCTGGGGGTGTTATATCCTTTTTCACCAGATCTTACCGCCAATTGGACGGTCTCTCCCTCGGTGGATCCACCTGTGTCCAGGCTGTCCACCAACACGGTGCTCCCACTGTCCGGCGGAGCGTCTCTGAAGGATTCTAACGACAGAGTTATAGAATCCTTCGCAAAATCTGCCTTCGAAGCGGCTTCAGCAGTGCTATGCCCGGCCTTTGCTTCCACTTGGGCCTCAAAATCCATCTCAAAATGGGCCAAGGATCTGCGGCGAGGTATCCTGGACGGAGCTCCTCGTCCCCGCGCAATTAGCGGAACTTGCCAACCAGATTTCCCATGCTGGTGAATACCTGGTTTCCGCCTCCCTGGATGTCGCCTCTTGTGCGGCTCAGGCTTCCAGCAATGCCGTTGCCATCCGCCGGACCGTTTGGCTCAAGGCCTGGCAGGCGGACTTGTCCTCCAAAAAGTCCCTCACTAGTCTGCCCTTCCAGGGCTCTCGTCTCTTTGGTTCCCAGCTGGACCAGATCATTAAGGACGCCACTGGGGGCACAAGTTCCCTTCTCCCCCAGGCTAAACCTCGTCGCCCTCCTCCTAGACGGCAGTTTCGCTCGTTCCGGCCTTTTCGTCGCTTCGCTGCATCAAACTCCTTTTCCCAGCAGCAACAGAGGCCACAGGCACGTCAAGAGAAGAAGGCGGTGTCCTTCAGGCCCACTCCGTCCTGGCGTCCTCGCTATTCCCAGGGTAGATCGTCCAGGCCCAGGACTGGAAGATCCACTTCCGCATGACTCTCGGCAAGACTCCAGCCCAACTCCCAGGTTGGGGGGCCGTCTTCTCCGTTTCAGGGACGTCTGGATTTCCGCAGTAGAGGATGCATGGGTCAGGGAAGTTGTGTCTTCGGGATACAAAATAGAGTTCGCCTCCCGACCCAGAGATCGTTTCTTCCAATCTCGTCCTCCAAAAGATCCCGCTTTGGTTCCGGGCTTCTTCGCAGCCATCGCTTCTCTGCTCAAATCCGGGGTAATCGTTCTCGTCCCAGAAAAGGAACGGTACACGGGTTTCTACTCGAACCTCTTTGTGGTACCGAAAAAAGACGGCAAGGTTCGTCCCATTCTGGACCTCAAATTGTTGAACAGGAGGGTTCGCCTGAGACACTTCAGGATGGAATCCCTTCGTTCAGTAATTGCTTCCATGGAGGCTCAGGAATTTCTATGCTCTATAGATATCCAGGACGCCTACCTACATGTTCCAATATTTCCCGGACATCACCGTTTCCTGCGCTTCGCAGTGCAACAAGATCATTTTCAGTTCGTCGCCCTGCCGTTCGGTCTCGCAACCGCGCCAAGGGTGTTCACGAAAATCATGGCGGCGCTGATGGCCATTTTGAGAGTCAGAGGCTTGGTTCTGTTTCCATACCTCGACGACATCCTCATCAAGGCTCCGTCCTTTGCTCAGGCCCACGAAAGCTTGTCCATTGTTCTCGACACCTTATCCCGTTTCGGATGGCTGGTCAACCGGAAGAAGTCCTGCCTTATTCCTTCTCAGCGCATCATCTTTCTGGGCATGCTCATCGACACTCGTCAGTCCAGAGTCTTCCTTCCCAAGGACAAGAGATCCACCCTTTGTCGGGACATTCTCTTGCTCCAGGGTCCTCGGCCTCCCTCCCTCCGATCGGCCATGAAGGTTCTGGGGAGGATGGTAGCTACCTTGGAAGCGATTCCCTTCGCCCAATTCCATTCTCGACCCCTTCAGCAAGCCATTCTGTCTCAGTGGGACAGGTCGGTCTTCTCCCTGGATCGGCCGATCAGACTCTCCTTTCGGGTCAAGCGGTCTCTCAACTGGTGGCTGACGTCTCCTCTCATCTCCCAGGGCAGGTCCTTCCTTCCGGTTCACTGGCAGGTGGTGACAACGGATGCCAGCCTGATCGGCTGGGGTGCGGTTTTTCGCCACCTGACGGTTCAGGGCCGTTGGTCGCTGCAGGAGTCCGCGCTGCCGCTCAACGTCCTCGAAATTCGGGCCATCTTTCTGTCCCTCCGCCATTGGGAAAGGATCCTCAGGGGCCTTCCAGTCCGGATCCAGACGGACAATGCCACGGCTGTGGCATATGTCAACCATCAGGGGGGGACTCGGAGCTCCTTGGCCCTTGCCGAGGTGTCCAAGATCCTCCTTTGGGCAGAGGCAACGGTTCCGGTGATATCCGCGGTGCATATCCCCGGCGTAGAAAACTGGGCCGCCGACTTCCTCAGCCGCGAGGGTCCCGCGGCGGGGGAATGGTCCCTGCATCCGGAGGTCTTCCATCAGATTTGTCTTCGATGGGGAACTCCGGATGTGGATCTCACGGCGTCTCGGATCAACAGGAAGGTTCCACAATTCGTCTCCAGGTCACGCGATCCTCTCGCAGTGGGCGTCGATGCTCTGGCCATTCCTTGGTCACAGTTCGAGCTGCCCTATCTGTTCCCACCCCTTCCATTACTTCCCAAACTGTTGAAGAAGATCAAAGCAGAAGGGGTGCCGGTCATCCTGATCGCCCCGGATTGGCCCAGGAGAGCTTGGTTCGCGGAGCTCGTCAACCTTCTCGCGGACGCTCCCTGGTGCCTTCCAGACAGGCCCGATCTGCTGTCCCAGGGTCCGATCTGCCACCCGAATTCTCGGTCGCTCAGTTTAACGGCGTGGCTGTTGAGACCGCGGTTCTAAGAGCGTCCGGCCTTTCGGACCGGGTGATTCACACCATGATTCAGGCTCGGAAGCCTTCGTCTTCCAGGATCTACTACCGCACCTGGAAGGCCTACTTCCGTTGGTGCGAGTCCAACCGCGTGCCGCCTATGGTTTTTTCCCTGCCTTCTCTTTTGGCCTTCCTTCAGGCAGGACTGGATTCGGGCCTGGTTCTTAGTTCCCTGAAGGGTCAGGTCTCTGCGCTTTCCATCCTCTTTCAGAAGACCTTGGCCTCTCGGCCACAGATTAAGACCTTCTTTCAGGGGGTAGCCCACGCCGTCCCGCCGTACAGGGCCCCTGTGGAGGCATGGGACCTAAACCTGGTACTGGACGTTTTGAAGGTTTCTCCCTTTGAACCTCTTAGGGAGATTCCTCTATCAGTTTTATCTTGGAAGGTGGCCTTTCTTGTGGCCATCACGTCCATTCGCCGCGTTTCCGAGCTGGCGGCACTGTCTTGCCGCCCTCCGTTTTTGGTCATTTACCAGGACAAGGTGGTCTTCCGACCTCCACCTTCTTTTCTTCCTAAGGTGGTTTCCACCTTCCACCTCAACGAGGACATCGTTCTACCTTCCTTTTGTCCAGCTCCGACTCATCCTCTGGAGCGATCGTTGAACAAGCTGGACCTAGTCAGGGCAGTGAGGATTTATCTGGATAGAACATCCTCTTTCCGGAAGACGGACTCATTTTTTGTCATTCCTGATGGCACGCGCAGAGGCCAGCCGGCTTCTAAAGCGACTATTGCTCGCTGGATCAGAACGGCAATTTTGGAGGCTTACCGGGTCAAGAACAGAGTGCCCCCTCCTGGGATTAAGGCTCACTCTACCCGGGCAGTCGGCGCCTCCTGGGCGGTGCACCACAGGGCTTCCGCCCTACAGCTTTGCAAAGCGGCAACTTGGTCTTCCATCCACACGTTCGCCAAATTTTACAAGGTCCATACCTACGCATCGGCGGACGCCAGCCTAGGCAGAAGGATCCTGCAGGCGGCAGTGGTGAGTCCTCTGACCTGATGGAAGTCTGTTTTCCCGCCCTTGGGACTGCTTTGGGACGTCCCATGGTTCCTGTGTCCCCCAATGAGAGGCGATAAAGAAAACAGGATTTTTGGTTGCTTACCGTAAAATCTGTTTCTTGAAGCCTCCATTGGGGGACACAGCTCCCTCCCAATGTTTTCTGTTGTTATCTGTTCTATGACTGTTCTCACGTTACAGTTCTCAAGTTTGTGGTTATGGTTTTTCAACCTTGTTTCATTATCTCCTACTGCTTTCTCACTAACTGAAGAGTATAATGCCAGTCGGTGGGGTGTACACTGCAGAGGAGGAGCTAACTTTTTTATTTGCATAGTGTCAGCCTCCTAGTGGCAGCAGCATACACCCATGGTTCCTGTGTCCCCCAATGGAGGCTTCAAGAAACAGATTTTACGGTAAGCAACCAAAAATCCTGTTTTCTGGTGTAGGGAACTCCACAGCTTATCGAGAATTAGATGGGCTGTTGTGTTATACCCCTACCACGCCTCCGTCCCTCACCAGCAGCACCCATTTTGGCGAAGCTGTGAGAAACTAGCTTTAAGGCTATGTGCCCACATTGCAGAATATAAGCAGATTTTTCCTCATCAAAACTGCACACCCTTGTCAGGAAAACGCGTGCGGATTTTGATGCTTTTTTACATGGTTTTGATGCTTTTACATGCGGTTTTTTCCTATACACTTCTATGGCTGCGTAATCGCGGTGATTCCGCAAAATAAATGAACATGCTGCGTATTTTACCGCTATGTAATTCCACTGCGGAAAAATACGCAGCATGGGCACAGAAATTGCGGAATGCTATTAAAAAATGGGATGCATTTTGCGTTTTTTAAGCGTTTCCACAGCGGAAAAACGTGTCGGAAATGCTTAAAAAACACAAATTGGGCACACAGACTAAAACATAAAAGGTCGCAAAATATTGGCGCAATTCCAAGTTTAGCAAAAATGTTTAAAATTTTGGGGCGTAAAAGCTTTGATAAATAGGGGCCATTGTGTATTTATTTGACAGCAGTTTTGTTATCTTCTCTTCTACTTCTATCAATAATTTCAATATCCATTGTAGAAAATGCAACTGAATTGAATGTATACCTAACCACAGAAATCGACGTGTACTAAAGGTACTGTCACACTAGACGATATCGCTAGCGATCCGTGACGTTGCAGCGTCCTCGCTAGCGATATCGTCCAGTGTGACACGCAGCAGCGATCAGGCCCCTGCTGGGAGATCGCTGGTCGGGGAAGAAAGTCCAGAACTTTATTTAGTCGCTGGACTCCCCGTAGACATCGCTGAATCGGCGTGTGTGACACCGATTCAGCGATGTCTTTGCTGGTAACCAGGGTAAACATCGGGTAACTAAGCGCAGGGCCGCGCTTAGTAACCCGATGTTTACCCTGGTTACCATCCTAAAAGTAAAAAAAAACAAACAGTACATACTTACCTACAGCCGTCTGTCCTCCAGCGCTGTGCTCTGCTCTCCTCCTGCTCTGGCTGTGAGCGTCGGTCAGCCGGAAAGCAGAGCGGTGACGTCACTGCTCTGCTTTCTGGCTGCCCGGCGCTCACAGCCAGACCAGAGAAGCAGAGCGCCGAGGACAGACAGCGGTAGGTAAGTATGTAGCGTTTGTTTTTTTACTTTTTAGGATGGTAACCAGGGTAAACATCGGGTTACTAAGCGCGGCCCTGCGCTTAGTTACCCGATGTTTACCCTGGTTACCGGGGACCTTGGGATCGTTGGTCGCTGGAGAGCTGTCTGTGTGACAGCTCTCCAGCGACCAAACAGCGACGCTGCAGCGATCCGGATCGTTGTCGGTATCGCTGCAGCGTCGCTATGTGTGACGGTACCTTAAGCCTGGCTGATCCACTAAATGGCTAAAGTTTATATATTGCATTAACATCTCAGACTGCTATCATAATGAATGAGCATTGAACTAGCGTTTTCCTTAAAATAGACCCAGCTGTATAACTGGTTTAAGTTTAGAAAGTAAATCCCATTAATTATCTTGTGAGCATTGGAAGCATTACCCTTTCTAGGGTTATGTAAGGTGAAGAGACTGGTGGGATAGTCACGATTGTAATCAAGTCTGGTGAGTTGTACCTTCTTGTAAATGCTTTTAGCCTTTTTTTACTGATACTTTCTACTGTTAAAATTGTGTGAAAACGAATATATGTGTCCATCACCTACAGATGAATGAATGCAAAATATTAGATCTCTTACACATGAGCGTATTTTGGTCTGTCTTTACATCCGTGTTCGTCAAGCTGCTGTTTGTTCTTCCAGGAAAAATGAACGAATTTTAATGTATATGATCTGTAATATATTCTTGTATATAATCTTTGTAATGGATTCAGTGAAATGGATCTGCCTATGTAATGTGCCATTATGGGATCTGGATTTTTAGCTTCCATTAAGTTCTGTATTTTTTTTCTTTCACATGGTCATCCGGCTTGTGTTTAAAACTGTCATCTGAACTAGCCCATCCAATTACATGGGTACATGTGGCATTGTGGGGGTCGAGGGGAGGAGGATTATAGAAAGGTGGTTTCTGACTTTGTGGATTGGTGCCGGACTGTCTAGAACTAAATGTAAAGAAAACCAAGGAGTTGGTGGTGAGTTATAGAAGGAAAAAGGAGACTTAAGGTACCGTCACACTAGACGATATCGCTAGCGATCCGTGACGTTGCAGCGTCCTCGCTAGCGATATCGTCCAGTGTGACAGGCAGCAGCGATCAGGCCCCTGCTGTGCTGTCGCTGGTCGGGGAAGAAAGTCCAGAACTTTATTTGGTCGCTGGACTCCCCGCAGACATCGCTGAATCGGCGTGTGTGACACCGATTCAGCGATGTCTTCACTGGTAACCAGGGTAAGCATCGGGTAACCCGATGTTTACCCTGGTTACCATCCTAAAAGTAAAAAAAAAAAAACACTACATACTTACCTACAGCCGTCTGTCCTCTAGAGCTGTGCTCTGCACTCCTCCTGCTCTGGCTGTGAGCGTCGGTCAGCCGGAAAGCAGAGCGGTGATGTCACCGCTCTGCTTTCCGGCCGCTGTGCTCACAGCCAGTACAGGAGGAGTGCAGAGCACAGCGCTGGAGGACAGACGGCTGTAGGTAAGTATGTAGTGTTTGTTTTTTTTTTTTACTTTTAGGATGGTAACCAGGGTAAACATCGGGTTACTAAGCGCGGCCCTGCGCTTAGTTACCCGATGTTTACCCTGGTTACCAGCATCGTTGGTCGCTGGAGAGCTGTCTGTGTGACAGCTCTCCAGCGACCAAACAGCGACGCTGCAGCGATCCGAATCGTTGTCGGTATCGCTGCAGCGTCGCTAAGTGTGACGGTACCTTTACTTACCGATCAATAATGCTGGCCAAGAGGTTAAGATTGTTGAGAGCTACAAATATTTGGGGGTTCACCTTGACAGTAAACTCGATTGTAGGTGTCATACAGAAAAGGTTTACAAGAAGGGTATGAGCAGACTGTGCTTTCTTCGGAAGCTCAGGTCATTCAATGTGTGCAGTAAAATGCTGGAAATGTTCTACCAGTCCGTTGTGGCAAGCGCCATTTTTTTGCTATCATAAGCTGGGGCAGTAGTGTGCGAGTATCTGATGCTAATAAGCTCAGCAAACTTATCAAGAAGGCAAGCGCGGCTGCTGGCCTCCATCTGGACTCTTTTGGGGAGGTATTGGAGGATAGGATTCAGAAGAAGTGTAGGGCTAGAATGATGAATAATACACACCCACTATACGAGCTGTTCTTGAAGCAGAAGAGCACATGTAGATTGTGAGCCTTCGCGGGCAGGGTCCTCATTCCTCCTGTACCAGTTATGACTTGTATTGTTTAACCCCTTAATCCCATAAGACGTACTATCCCGTCCAGGTGACCTGGGACTTAATTCCCAGGGACGGGATAGTACGTCATATGCGATCGGCCGCGCTCACGGGGGGAGCGCGGCCGATCGCGGCCGGGTGTCAGCTGCCTATCGCAGCTGACATCCGGCACTATGTGCCAGGAGCGGTCACGGACCGCTCCCGGCACATTAACCCCCGGCACACCGCGATCAAAGATGATCGCGATGTGCCGGCGGTGCAGGGAAGCATCGCGCAGGGAGGGGGCTCCCTGCGTGCTTCCCTGAGACGATCGGTACACGGTGATGTACTCACCGTGTACCGAGCGTCTTCTCCCTGCAGTCCCCGGATCCAAAATGGCCGCCGGGCTGCATCCGGGTCCTGCAGGGAGCACTTCCGGGTCAGGATCAGGCTGCAGCTGCAGCTCTAATCCTGCCCGCCTGTATGTCAGATCACCGATCTAACAGAGTGCTGTGCACACTGTCAGATCGGTGATCTGTGATGTCCCCCCCTGGGACAAAGTGAAAAAGTAGAAAAAAAAATTTCCACACGTGTAAAAAAAAAAAAAAAAAAATTCCTAAATAAAGAAGAAAAAAAAAAAATATTATTCCCATAAATACATTTCTTTATCTAAAAAAAAAAACAATAAAAGTACACATATTTAGTATCGCCGCGTCCGTAACGACCCGACCTATAAAACTGGCCCACTAGTTAACCCCTTCAGTGAACACCGTAAGGAAAAAAAAAAAAAAACGAGCCAAAAAAACAACGCTTTATTATCATAACGCTGAACAAAAAGTGGAATAACACGCGATCAAAAAGACAGATATAAATAACCATGATACCGCTGAAAGCGTCATCTTGTCCCGCAAAAAATGAGCCGCCATATAGCATCATAACCAAAAAAATAAAAAAAGTTGTAGTCCTCAGAATAAAGTGATGCCAAAATAATTATTTTTTCTATAAAATAGCTTTTATCGTATAAAAGCGCCAAAACATAAAAAAATGATATAAATGAGGTATCGCTGTAATCGTACTGACCCGAAGAATAAAACTGCTTTATCAATTTTACCAAACGCGGAACGGTATAAACGCCTCCCCCAAAAGAAATTCATGAATAGCTGGTTTTTGGTCATTCTTCCTCACAAAAAATCGGAATAAAAAGCGATCAAAAACTGTCACGTGTCCGAAAATGTAACCGATAAAAACGTCAACTCGTCCCGCAAAAAACAAGACCTCACATGACTCTGTGGACCAAAATATGGAAAAATTATAGGTCTCAAAATGTGGAGACGCAAAAACTTTTTTGCTATAAAAAGCGTCTTTTAGTGTGTGACAGCTGCCAATCATAAAAATACGATATAAAAAACGCTATAAAAGTAAATCAAACCCCCCTTCATCACCCCCTTAGTTAGGCTAGGTTCACATTGCGTTAATGGGTTAACGCTAACGGACAGCGTTGCACGGCGAAAATGTCACAATTAACGCCGTGCAACGGGTCCGTTAGCACACCCATTGACAGCAATGTGATTTTCGGGTGTAGCGCATCGCTAGAGCGTGCCATTTTTGGCTCGCGCTAGCAAGGTGCCGTTCTTTTGTGGCGCGCCTCGGACGCTGCTTGCAGCATCCGCGGCGCGCCCGAGGTCCGATCCCCGATCTTCCAGAGCGGGGACGTTAACGTGACCACTAAACACGACACCTAAAAAGACATTGCGTTAGCGCAATCCGCTAGCGCTAAACGGATTTCCCTAACGCAATGTGAACCTAGCCTTAGGGAAAAATAATAAAATTTAAAAAAATGTATTTATTTCCATTTTCCCGTTAGGGTTAGGGTTTGGATTACATTTACGGTTGGGATTAGGGTTGGGATTAGAATTAGGGGTGTGTCAGGGTTAGGTATGTGGTTAGGGTTACAGTTGGGATTAGGGTTAGGGGTGTGTCTGGGTTAGAGGTGTGGTTAGGGTTACAGTTGGGATTAGGGTTAGGGGTGTGTTTGGATTAGGGTTTCATTTATAATTGGGGGGTTTCCTCTGTTTAGGCACATCAGGGGCTCTCCAAATGCGACATGGCGTCCGATCTCAATTCCAGCCAATTCTGCATTGAAAAAGTAAAACAGTGCTCCTTCACTTCCGAGCTCTCCCGTGCGCCCAAACAGGGGTTTACCCCAACATATGGGGTATCATCGTACTCGAGACAAATTGGACAACAACTTTTTGGGTCCAAGTTCTCTTGTTATCCTTGGGAAAATAAAAATTTGGGGGGCTAAAAATCATTTTTGTGGGAAAAAAAAAGGATTTTTTATTTTCACGGCTCTGCGTTGTAAACTGTAGTGAAACACTTGGGGGTTCAAAGTTTTCACAACACATCTAGATAAGTTCAGTGGGAGGTCTAGTTTCCAATACGAGGTCACTTGTGGGGGGTTTGTACTGTTTGGGTACATCAGGGGCTCTGCAAATGCAACGTGACGCCTGCAGACCAATCCATCTAAGTCTGCATTCCAAATGGTGCTCCTTCCCTTCCGAGCTCTGCCATGCGCCCAAACAGTGGTTCCCCCCCACATATTGGGTATCAGCGTACTCAGGACAAATTGGACAACAACTTTTGGGGTCCAATTTATTCTGTTACCCTTGTGAAAATACAAAACTGGGGGTTAAAAAATAATTTTTGCGGAAAAAAAAAAAAATTATTTTAACGGCTCTGCGTTATAAACTGTAGTGAAACACTTGGAGGTTCAAAGCTCTCAAAACACATCTAGATAAGTTCCTTAGGGGGTCTAGTTTCCAAAATGGTGTCACTTGTGGGGGGTTTTAATGTTTAGGCACATCAGGGGCTCTCCAAACCAACATGACGTCCCATCTCAATTCCAGTCAATTTTGCATTGAGAAGTCAAATGGCGCTCCTTTCCTTCCGAGCTCTGTCATGCGCCCAAACAGTGGTTTACCCCCACATATGGGGTATCATCGCACTCAGGACAAATTGCACAACAACTTTTGTGGTCTAATTTCTTCTCTTACCCTTGGGAAAATAAAAAATTGGTGGCGAAAAGATCATTTTTGTGAAAAAATATGATTTTTTATTTTTACGGCTCTGCATTATAAAAATCTGTGAAGCACTTGTTTGGTCAAAGTGCTCACCACACCTCTAGATAAGTTCCTTAAGGGGTCTACTTTCCAAAATGGTGTCACTTGTGTGGATTTCAATGTTTAGGCACATCAGTGGCTCTCCAAACGCAACATGGCATCTCATCTCAATTCCAGTCAATTTTGCATTGAAAAGTAAAATGGCGCTCCTTCCCTTCCGAGCTCTGCCATACGCCCAAACAATGGTTTACACCCATATATGGGGTATCAGCACACTTAGGACAAATTGGACAACAATTTTTGAGGTCCAATTTCTTCTCTTAATCTTGGGAAAATAAAAAATTGGGGGCGAAAAATCATTTTTGTGAAAAAATATGATTTTTTATTTTTACGGCTCTGCATTATAAACTTCTGTGAAGCAATTGGTGGGTCAAAGTGGTCACCACACATCTAGATAAGTTCCTTAGGGTGTCTACTTTCCAAAATGGTGTCACTTGTGGGGGGTTTCAATGTTTAGGCACGAGGGGCTCTCCAAACGCAACATGGCGTCCCATCTCAATTCCTGTCAATTTTGCATTGAGAAGTCAAATGGCGCTCCTTTCCTTCCGAGCTCTGCCATGCGCCCAAACAGTGGTTTACCCCCACATATGGGGTATCAGCGTACTCAGTACAGATTGTACAACAACGTTTGGCATCCATTTTATCCTGTTACCCTTGGTAAAATAAAACAAATTGGAGCTGAAATAAATTTTGTGTGAAAAAAAGTTAAATATTCATTTTTATTTAAACATTCCAAAAATTCCTGTGAAACCCCTTAAGGGTTAATAAACTTCTTGAATGTGGTTTTGAGCACCTTGAGGGGTGCAGTTTTTAGAATGGTGTCACACTTGGGTATTTTCTATCATATAGACCCCTCAAAATGACTTCAAATGAGATGTGGTCCCTAAAAAAAAATGGTGTTGTAAAAATGAGAAATTGCTGGTCAACTTTTAACCCTTATAACTCCCTAACAAAAAAAAATTTTGGTTCCAAAATTGTGCTGATGTAAAGTAGACATGTGGGAAATGTTACTTATTAAGTATTTTGCGTGACATATCTCTGTGATTTAAGGGCATAAAAATTTAAAGTTGGAAAATTGCGAAATTTTCTAAATTTTCGCCAAATTTCCGTTTTTTTCACAAATAAACGCAAGTTATATCGAATAAATGTTACCACTAAAATGAAGTACAATATGTCGCGAGAAAACAATGTCAGAATCGCCAAGATCCGTTGAAGCGTTCCAGAGTTATAACCTCATAAAGGGACAGTGGTCAGAATTGTAAGAATTGGCCCGGTCATTAACGTGCAAACCACCCTCGGGGCTTAAGGGGTTAAGATTATTGTACTTGTTTTTATGTATACCCCTCCTCACATGTAAAGCGCCATGGAATAAATGGCGCTATAATAATAATAATAATAATAATAATAATTCAGCAGCCGTCTAATCCTACTAAGGTGCAAGAAAAAGAAATTCAGGAAATCGTTTGTACCTACTGCTATGGGGATGTATAATAATTTCCTAAGGGTGGTAGACAGTAATGACTGATTGCTGGTGTACGAATGTCAATTAACAGTGACTTATATACTTGAACCACCCACATTTATTTATGTAATGTTGGTATACTTGTGCAAGATTTGTGGCTAATATTTTCTGTACTGCTGTTTGTATTGCTGCTGTAATACTCTAATTTCCCCCCGGGATCAATAAAGTGTATCGTATCATATCGTATCGTATGTGCTATCTATTTTCCACATGATCAGGACACAGATTGTAAATCCATTCAGCTACATGAAATGGACAATAAATTGAGAAAAACTGTAAGGCTACATCCCCACAATGAGCCTTTGGTGAGTTCCTGATGTTGCATGGTTTCTGCACCTATTAAGTAAAATAGGTTACTAGCATTTTTCAAAAATATGCAGCGTAAAAAACTCATCAAAAACTAATCGTGGGAACATAGCCTAACGATGACTTCATGTGCTTGTTTCGCGGGTCATGCACGGATTTCAATGCCCAGATTCACCGAGTGTCTCTTGACCCGAACAAACAGCCATATATACAAGTGGCTTGCAAAAAGTATTCAACACACTTTTATTTTTTTTTATTTGCTACCTCACAACCTGCAATTTGTCAGTTTTTTTTTTTTTTTTTGAGGGTTTGCATCAGTTCATATAAAGAACATGCCTGCAACTGTGATCATTTGGTTTTCTTTTTAATTGTGAAGAAAACAACTAATAGGACAAAATTACTGAAAACTTCAATGTGCATAACTAGTCACCCCTAAAGTCAGTACTTTGTAGAGCCTCCTTTCGCAGCAATTACAGCTGCAAGTCGCTTTTTATAAGTTTCTGAGCTTTTCAAATACTGTCACTAGGATTTTTGCACATTCCTCAAGGCAAAACGGCCTCAGTTTCTTCAAGTTAGATGGCTTCCTCTGGTGAACAGCAATCTTCAAATCTGACCACAGATTCTCAATTTGATTAAGGTCTGGGCTTTGAATAGGCCACTCCAATACTTTTACATTTTTCCCCCTTAAACAACTCAAGTGTTGCTTTAGCAGTATGGTTTGGGTCGTTGTCTTGGAAGGTGAAACTCCATCCCAGTCTCAAACTACTGACAGTTGGCAATAGAAAACGTTGTCACTCAGCAAATTTGAGGGTGCCGACTGGACTGGAGTATTCCAAAATTCCAAGTAGATAATAAACAGGCGCATTTGATTGCAAATAGTGATTGATTTTATTAACATGAAATAATTATTCACCACACCATTGGATAGCAAAAAAAGAGATGATGGGTAAAGCGATATGTTGTAAGGTTTCAACCCAATCTTGGGTCTTTGTCAAACACCGCTATAACCAATTGTGTATATATAGAGGAAGAAATGCGCTGTCTGCAGCAATGTGTTTCCCCAAGGGAGTCGTATGGCAGGGTGCCAGGGATATCTGGTGTAAAGAGTGCACCACGTAGAGCGCTCTTTACACTTGATCACCCTGGTGCCCTGCTGGATAGCGCATTTCATCCTCTATATATTTCATATCTACCACAATTGATAACAATGTTGATAATGACCCAATATTGCATCGAAACGTTATGATAATCGCTTTATCCATCATCACTTTTTTGTTATCTAATGGAGTGGTGAATAATTATTTCATGTTAATAAAATGAATCACTATTTGAAGTCATCTGAAAGTGTGGCTGTTTATAGTCTATTTCAAATCACTGACAGACAGAAACAGGTTTTGCTCAAGAATATCTCAGTATTTCGCAACATCCATCTTCTTCTTGAATCAGACCATTTTCCCTGTCCCTGCTGCCGAAAAACATTCCCACAGCTTGATTCTGCCACCACCATGTTTCACTGTGGGGATGGTGTTCTTGGACTGATGAGCTGTGTTTTTTTGCCATACATAGCATTTACCTTGGTGATTATAGCACCTTTCTCCATACATTTTGGAAGTCTGCAACATATCTTTTCGCAAACTCAAAATGAGCTTTACAATTTTTGTGTGTAAATAGAGGCTTTTTGTGCCCACTCTTCCATAAAGGCCACCTCTATAGAGTATACGGCTTTTTGTGATCATATGGACAGATACTCCAATTTCATAGCAAAAAGGGTGAATATATATGCCCATGCCAATTTTTAGTTATTTAATCCCAAAAATTTGATCCCATAAATTGATTTTTTTGCCCATATTTTACTCACTTCACCAACTTAGACTATTTAGTGCTGATGCATCACACACAAAGCGGTTTACAATTTATTTATTTTTTTAACACAGGTTCTAATGTAGCAAAACAAGTTAATAGCCAAGGGGTGAATACTTTAGAAAGGCACTGTATGCCTACGAGCATGTTAATTTGGGTCAGAAGACCAACGGTCAGTCTGCACATTGCAGTGTGTGCACAGAGGTGTGAATTCAGCCTAATAGAAAGATCTGTAAATCTTCCATGTTTTGGACTTACCCCTTGAATTTTTGAGAACACTTGGCCAAGCTGTGAATGCGTGTTATGAATTTATGTTGCTCATTATTCTCTCTGCCATTTTCTTACTAGTGGAAAACGAAAATCACTGCGATTTTGTAAAGTTGCGTGAGATGTTGATTTGCACTAATATGGAGGACTTAAGGGAACAGACCCACAGCAAGCATTATGAGTTATATCGCCGCTGCAAGTTAGAGGAAATGGGATTTCAAGACATGGGTCCCGGAGATAAGCCAGTAAGGTAGGCATTTTACTTCATATGAGGCCATGCTGATTTTCTCTGAATCTAATAAGCCATCCAAAGTAGGCAGTACACTGTGGAATGAAGGATTCATAGATACATTTTTATACTATTCACAGTGCTCAGCAGTAAGAAATTCCGTTTTTCTAGTTGGCACATCAATCACAATAATTGCAGTGATTCGGCTGTATGCTGCCAGACTACTCCCATGCCTAGTAACACTTTCCTTACAGTCACGATTGAGCATGTCGGAAATAAATTAACTATGTGACTGATGGCAATCTCTTATCTGTGCAGTTATCATTAATGTTCTTTTGACCCATGTGTAGCCTGAGGGAAAAAACAGCCTGTTATAATCCTATGTGCATATTGTGTGCAGAGACAGACTTTATTGAGCAGATACACTGATACGCCCGTGGTTGGTTTCATACACCCCTACTGTTTTATTAAATGAATGGAATTGCTAAACTTACCGCTGGTTTGCCTTTGCAGTTCTTAAAGGGAACCTGTCGGCAAGTTTGGCCGATATATAAGATACGGCCACTGCCTTTCAGGGCTTATCTACAGCATTCTATAATGCTGTAGATAAGCCTTTGATCCGACCTGAAAGATAAGAAAAAGAAGTTTTACTATACTCACCCAGGGGGCGGTCTGGTCCGATGGGTGTCGCTGGTCCAGGTCCGGTGCCTCCCATCTTCTTGGGATGCTGCCCTCCTGTTGCTTCATGGCTCCCCGGCATTGTGCTCCTGCGCAGGCGTGCTTATTTGCCCTGTTGAGGGCAGACCAAAGTACTGCAGTGCGCAGGTGCTGGGAAAGGTCAGAGAGGCCCAGCGCACTGCAGTAATTTAGGAAATGTCATCAGTAGGAATTGACCGTAGGCAGCAGTCTATGGGTTGAAGATATGCCAGATTGTGTCAGTCATTCATTACCCAACGCTGTCAGCAAATCAACACTGCAGAATTCACTCTAAAGGGAATCTGTCACCTGGTTTTTCCTACCACATCTGAGATCAGAATGATGTAGGGGCAGAGATCCTTATTCCAGCATTGTATCACTTACCAGGCTGCTTGCTACAGTTTCAATAAAATCACTTTTATTTGTTACAGCTCTACAAGTTCTCTGAATGCTGACCTCTGTATAACCCCACCACCGATTGGCAGCTTTCTGTGTACTCTGTGCATAGGCAGAAAGTTGCCAATGTGTGGTGGGGTTATACAGAGCTTATGAATTTGGAGGACTACATGGCAGCAGGTGTATTAGTCCTCCTAGTTATACTTTCCTGCTGTTAGAACTAAAGCAAGCAGCCCATTAAGTCGCACATCACTGGAATCGGAGTCTCTACATCATGCTGCTCTCACGTTATGTTTGAAAAACCTGGTGACTAATTTCCTTTAATTACTGAGTTGTAATTGATACAGCAGTGGAACTGGAGTGTAGTCAGCTTAAGAAAACCAAAGATGGGAATGTAAGGATCCCAGTGATTGGACCCCGCTAATCAAACATTGATGGAATAGCATTAGTTCTGGCAGGAAATCCCCTCCAGACCAGGGATCCACTTGAATCAGAGAGTCCTTTACATGGCTGCTGTGTTCACACCTTGGGTGTTGTAATTTGTGGGTGAACAACGTGTAGGAAAATATAAAGATTAGCCAGTCTTGGAGCCCACATCCAATCTATGAAATGCTCTAGGGTTTCCGATTGTAGAAAGATTTCGAGCCCTTGCCCTGCACCTGTTGCTTGCACAGCTGCTTGTTATAGTAGAGGGTAATACCAGCCCTTGCAGGAATGCTGGTGTGGAACTCAAGGCAAACTGCTAGCACTGACTATTGTAGATAATTGTACCCTGTGCTCAGCTTGTATCAGCGGAGTAATCTTGAAAAAACAAGACAAGTGTGAAGAAGTAAGGATTAAAACAGACTGAATAAAATGCTCTTTCTTGGTCATTGTAAAGTGAGGCAGTAACGTTACAAAGGTCCTGTTATTTTGCTTTATTTGATACAGCCAATCAGAAAGAGGACCTGTCGGTTCAGCTGACACCGTCCACTCAATTGTGACCTTGTATATGTGTAGGACACAGCTGCATCGCCGATTGAAGCTGTGTCACATCTGCATTGAGGTGCCCACTGACAAAATAGCAAAGCATATCATGCAAGCAAGTATTGGGTTGTATATGTTCTAGTAATTAGGATAGGACACATGCATGATACTTGCAGGACATAAGAAGGTTGCCCACTTTTACCGATTGCCTACCTTTGAGGAAATGTTGCTCAGCACCCTAGTTGGCTCTGCTTAGCACCTGTTGTGACTTAGGTGGGACATGACTTGTAGGAAAACACGGAGTATGCCTGTTGGACTGTTCTACTTTGTCTTCATAATGACTGAAACCTCCTGTTCCCAGTAACAGAAGATTGAACAGCTCTGGATGATAGATCACGGAGTCCCATGCACAGGAAGAAATGAGAGTGGGGTTTTCAGCAAAGAGAAACACTTCACAAGGAAAATGTAGTTGGTTGTATACCAGGGACAGTTTTGGTCAGTGACTTTCTAAAGGATTAGCTTTACTAAAAGTAGTTTTTTGTTTACCAGGCATAATAAAAGGAGTGCTGGAGTAAGATGCACCAAGTTCATTAAGAGTTAAAGATTCAGAAAAAGCCAACCTGTTACATGGGCGACACCAAAACCAAGAAAAATAATGATCAGCATGATCATAAATGAAGATTCCTTTATTGTAGGTGATTGTACCTGACAACGGGGGGGGGGGGGGGGCAGTTCAGTGTCTCCCCTTTACACTGGGCGCAGACTTCATGTCTGTTCTCCAGCAGATAACCCACTTCAATTACCTGCTGACAGCAGGAGGTCTTCACTGAATAGGTGTAAAATGTAGTGTCCTTAGAGCTTGCTCTTTTTCCTTTCAATTCATGATGAAGCCATGCTTCAATCCTCTATATGTGGGTCACATGTCCCTGCTCAAGAGACCGTTTTGATATTGGTCCCGTTTTACCTTTACATCTACGCCCTGTCTCAACCCATCTCTGCCCACTTTGGTGAAGGTAGCCAGGACTGGAGTAAAGACTTGAAAAGTTGCAAAATGTTTGTGCAACTTCGAGTTGCTTTTACTGCAGAAAAGTGTCAAAAACTGATAATTGATAAATTGGGGCCTAAGTCTTTCCATAAGGAATAAGGCCTCATTGGGTTGTTTTGGCCAGGTGTGTCCCACTCTACTTTCAGCAGAATTGCGGTCAATATTGGCTAAGCCTACATTGCCTGTGCATGCTTTGTTGCTCCATGCCATCCATTTTGTGCCCAAGCTGCTCACTATATCTGTATTTTGCATATGTGAAATCCTCAATCGCTCCCACATTCCCATCACTCTCTCCCTGTGCATAACTGTGCATAACTTCATCTGATTATCACTGCCCTGAACTAATCACTGAAGCATCACAAATCATTTCAACTCTGACTCATGAAATGTTTTCCACCATAATAAACCCTGTCTCTCAAACCTGGCAACTTCTTGTAGAATGGTTTGATTTATTAAATCTTTGTGTATGCTAAGAAAGTAAGACTTAATCTAAGAAACACAACTCACAAAGAATACCTTGAGAAGACCATTCACTATTCTGTTCTGGGAGGAGAATACCGTAAATCTTGTTGCAGTCAGATCAAGGCCATGAACATGTCGATCATTTTTTCACATAGAAGAATCTTTATCATCTTATGTCTCCTGCATTGCTGCAGGTTACCCTTCAGGTTGACTAGTATAAATAAAGTGTAAAGCTTTCCTGACAAGCAGACTATACAAAGAACTTTTCTCATTCAGTCACTATCAAGGCTATGTCGTGTTTGCTTTGACATCTTTGACATCCTTTCAGTTTCTTGGTTTCAGTATAAGGGTTCAGGTCTATGGACACCATTTGTGGCCTTCAGTCTGCTTCATGAGGATTGGGTATTTTGGATTTTTATTACACCTGATCTTTTCTTGTTCTGAGAAATAAGCTGTTGCAAAAAGAGTCTGTTTCCCATGCACCTGACAAAGGAGCTTTCTTGGCTCAAAAAGCATTGTTTTTGAGTCTTTAATAAATAAAGAACTTGTTTTTACATTGGCTTGGAGAGGTTTTGGATGTCCTTTTGAACCACCTGAAGGGATGAGATACAGCATGTACTTTAACTACTTCAAACGGCTGATTATCCTTTGTGGTTGCCATTGTTCACGAGAGGCCTACAACTAGCAGCATCATATTGCCAAGATTTCTATGTTGCATACCATAGAATGCCTATACCTTTGCCCAACCTATAAAAGTGAGACTTTTTAATCTATTTTATCATTTGACTGTAATTGTATTGTTTTGCATTGCCTTATTGATCCTAGCCCAGTTGTTGTTTTCTGAACAGTTATCACGCACAGTGTAAACGACTAAGTGCAGCATGAAGGGATGAGAGGAAGGGAGCCCAACACTAGCGAAGGGGGGAGTGGGGAATCGTAGGCAGATCTAAAGTCACCCTGTCTGCCCTAAACGTCCCTATATATATTCTGCACCTATCGCCGAGCAGGAACCTAATCCCTGCCGGACTGTGGCAATAAGCCCTGCTTAGGGACGGACGGGGTAGGCACTTGTCAATCCCCACTACAACTAAAGACAGCAGGGATAGACAAACAAGGGGAACATTTATCTTGAGTAGACTCATAGAGGTAATACAGACATTCTCCTACATATCCAAAGAGCAAGATAACCGACTGCTATAGCTCCAAGCCTCAACAGGGGAAAATGGAAATATCACCAGTGATTCCCAGAAGCAGACAGATGAAGTCTATAAACACCCAGTCCAGGTGTGTCAATCAGAGCAGGGGGGGGGGAGTTGCCACTGGGTCCAAGAGGCAGAAGGACTAGGAAGACGTCTGCAAAGCCAACCGCAGCCTCTGACACACCCTTAGCAACAGTTCTGGGATTCACAATTGAGTGTCTATGTCTACAAGTAGGTTCCGTGTATTGGGGCCTTATTGCTATTATGTTTTGCTAATGACAGTTACACAGTGACATACAGTAGTTAATGCCTGGCTTAATGGGTAGGTGGAAAAAGCATTGTGCCTTCCTAAAAACTTGTTTAACTCTTTCAAATGTCTGCATTTAATCTGAATCTCTGGTAACAGAGAATCTAAATGGCAGATTCTACCAATTTTCTACTCTGATATTTTGTCTAGGATATGACCTATTTGCTATGAGGCAGGCAATATTTTGCTGTGAAAATTATTCTATGGAATTTTGTTGCCTTGATTCATTTAATGTATTATATATTTTCAATACAAGAAAGAAAAGTAGAAAAAGCTAAAGAATACTGTTTTTATTAAAAAAAAATGATTACCCCATCCACACCTTTACCCATTAATTGGGAGTTAATCTTTAACCTGAATGCTTGGTCCTGATTCTTGAAAGCTTTTCCAGCAATATTCTGCTTTGAAAGATCACCTCATTTTGGCACAAGTGGCAGCTACACTAAAATTGTGACTTTTAATGTTCTCGCGCCATTTTCGATGAACTCCAACAAACTGGGCGGGGCTAGGACAGAGGCATGGTGACCAACACTCATCAAATTCATGAGGAGTGGCAGCATTCCTTATGCTCCAAATCTTATTCCAGCAGGGACAGGAGTAGGATTTGTGGTGAGGTGCGCACCACTCGTCAGGCACTTCTGACTCATGAAGAGGTGTACGCCTCTTTATGAATCAGGAGCGTCTGACTCCAGCACACCTCCTCATCAAGACCGGAGTGAACAACTCCAGTCTTCATGTTTAGGGACCATAACTGGACGCTCTATAGGTGATACTGGTTCTACTGCAGTTGCACCTAAAGTTGTACGTGGAGTTGTTAGACGTTGACAAACACAAAAATGTCACAATTTTATAGTGAATATTTTCAAATGTGCAACTTGATGGAATTAACGCTGCTTTATAAATGAATTATATTTTAGGTTATTTCTTACAATTGTATCTTTTTCCTGCAATATGTGTTACTTTATGTAAATTGAGAAGAGGAAATGATCATTGCTTTAGGAAGTAGGTTTTTATATATTTTGCAGGCAATCTGCTTCCCAAGCATTTTCACAGAGCAGTGAAATGAAATTCTCAGGATGAGTTTATGGCTCTTATATCCTGTTTACTCTTCACCAGCCTGAATTAATAATGCAGCTTCATAGAGTTTAGTGCTCCAGCCGGACATGCCCTGTGGCATCGCGGTCAGCGTTGGCTAGACCATATTCTTGTTCTTTTTCCTTTTTTATTTGCTGTGTACTTGGGGTTGTGTATTGTTCCTTGATGTGTATCTCTCAGATAGTTTCCTCTGTGTACATTACAGCCCTTACAAGGCAGGGAACAGCTGTATACTGTTACCTGAATGTCCAGACCTTGGGCTACCTAGTGATATCCACAAAGCATAGATCTACCTTTTTGGCCTTGCTCTAAAGGGACTCTGTCACCTGAATTTGGAGGGAACAATCTTCAGCCATAGGGGCGGGGTTTTCGGGTGTTTGATTCACCCTTTCCTTACCCGCTGGCTGCATGCTGGCTGCAATATTGGATTGAAGTTCATTCTCTGTCCTCCGTAGTACATGCCTGCACAGTGCAAGATTGCCTTGCGCAGGCGTGTAGTATGGAGGAAAGAGAATGAACTTCAATCCAATATTGCAGCCAGCATGCAGCCAGCGGGTAAGGAAAGGGTGAATCAAACACCCGAAAACCCCGCCCCTATGGCTGAAGATTGTTCCATCCAAATTCAGGTGACAGAGTCCCTTTAAATTGCTTGTCTAGACCACAGTAAATATATGCTTAGTAGTATAAAAAAAATGATATTTATTCATTATGAATTGAATTACTTAAAAAATAACGTATTTCAATCTGATAAAAACGACCCTGATATTCTTACTATCTGTCCATTGAGTACAGATTGTGACCTATGCACCCACCAGACTCTGGCAGCATTCCTCTCATAGCTGTCCAGCTAACACTGCTGTGTATTACTAAAATGATCGACACTATAATTGCTGACATCAGTATAATCCGCATGTTTAATAAATCCATCTTAATATGTATCTGGAGTTATAGTCCTGGTTTGCTCCTTTGTTCAGGTCTTAGAAATGCTCAAGTGCCAGAATTTGTGATTTGTCATCTGTTCTGCCCAAATATCTCACGTGCTACTTTCATAACATTAGGGCTGATTTACTAAGCTAGTCCGAATTCTCTCTGAAGTGCCCCAAAAATGGCATACATGATTTGGTTAGAGTTGTGTTGTACACGCTTTCTGGATCACATAAAGGAACGTGGTGTGGTCTGCCATAAGGAAGTTAAATATGTATCATGTCAGCAAGGTATTAAAAAAAAAAAAAAGTGCCTTACATTTTTCCCACGCTAACAAAGGTTTAGCAGTTTTTTACACACAACATCGAACACTGCACAAAACATCTATTTTGTATTTGTAGCATTGCAGCGCTGGATGGTTAAGATTCTGATGACCGTCCTAGGAAAGACATTATTGTGTGTGAGCCGCAAATTGATGCTCTGTTGATTAAAATGGCGTTAGTGAATCTGGTGCAACTCTGACAAGCTTTAATGGCAATCTCCTAGACAGCTTTCATCTGTCAGTATGGTGCACAAAAGAACCTGGAGCTCATTTAGTAATATAGCTTTTAGGCTATGTGCACACGTTCAGGATTTCTTGCAGAAAATTCCTGAGAATTCCGGACATTTTCTGCATGAAATCCGCAAGAAAACCGCATGCGTTTTTACCGCGTTTTTGCTGCGGTTTTGCAGCGTTTTTTTCCGGACACTTCCCAATGCATTTTGGAGTGGGAAATCCGCAAAAAAAAACGGAAAATTAATGAACATGCTGCGTTTTTTGCCGCAATGCGTTTTTTTCGCGGAGAAAAACGCATCATGTGCACAAAACATGCGGAATTCATTCTAAATGATGGGATGCTTATTGTATGCATTTTTTTTTTGCGGTTTTATAACGTTTTTATCGGGAAAAACCGCGAAAAAACCGCAACGTGTGAACACAGCCTTAGGGTTAATAAAAATAAATAGCTAATTAATGCAGATTTTATTACCAGTAGTACTTGGTGTAATGTGAGACTTCTGTGCAGAAGAGGACAATTAATACAATTGAACCACTGTCCCATCTTCTTTCTCCAGCTATATCGGTCACCAGGGCTGACATTACAGTATTGAGAGCAGCTGCGGCTGGGACTTTTGTGTGTTAGATGAGGGAATCTTAGTTGTGTGTTCTCTAATGGTCTCTATTAGCAAAACATACATGGATATCCGAATAAGGAAGATGGAGATCTGAAGGAAGCCTGACACTGGGAGTCCTTACAGTATTCCAGGAATTACCAACTTGTTACATAACAGGACCCCTGAAAAATGTGTATATTGTCTAGTAGACACTCCTCATTACTACCTCATAGAAAATCGGTGTAGTACCAGAAAAGCATTCTAGTTCTTGACCAGCATATGAGGCTTGAAATAGGTCCAGAACAGCATATACCATAGTGCTGGTCAGGAACTAGAATGAGGCTTGATGTAGGCCTGGGAAAGCATTCTCGTTCTTTACTATCACTTATTATGCATGGTGTAGTACCAGAAAAGCATTCTAATTGTTGACTAGAACTATATGAGGTGTATGCCCAGGAAATAAAATTCTAGTTCTTTGAGACTTGGTGTAGGATCAGGAAAGCCTCGCAGCTCTTGACAAGCCATATATTTATTTGAATCCCTTATATAGCGCCATTAATTCCACAGCACTTTACAGACATTATTGGCACTGTTCCCATTGGGGCTTGCAATCTTGATTTCCTTATCTGTGTGATTTTGAAATGTGGGAGGAAATCGGACGACCAGGAGGAAACCCACGCAAATACGGGAATAACATACAAACTCCTTGCAGATGTTGTCCCTGGTGGGATTTGAACCCAGGACCTCAGTGCTGCAAAGCAACAGTGCTAACCAATGAGCCACCGTCCTGCCTATTTATGAGGCTTGCGGTAGCCTCGTGAAAGCATTCTAGTTCTTGACAATCACTATATGAGGCTTGATGTAGGACCAAGAAAAGAGTCTAGTTCTTTACCAGCACTATTTGACGCTTGGTGAAGGACAGGGAAAGCATTACAGTTGTAGACCAGCACTATATGACACTTGGTGAAGGACCAGGAAAGCATTCTACTTCTTGACCAGCACTATATGAGTCTTGGTGTATGACCGAGAAGACATTCTAGTTATTAACTAGCACTATTTGAGTCTTGGTGAAGGACCGAGAAAGCATTCTAGTTCTTGACCAGCACTATATGAGACTTGGTGTAGGACCGGGTAAGCATTCTAGTTCTTGACCAGCACTATATAACTGCTTTATGTGTGGTATGCTGCAAATGATCACATACAAAGAAGTTTGCCATCTGTTATGTTTCGTTGCAATCTTCCACGCTGAACTTTCCTCCCACCTCTCATCTAACTTGCTCTTTGACCATCTACAATCTGGTTTCCGCCCCCATAACTCAACTGAGACAGCCCTGACCAAAATTACTAACTACCTACTTACAGCCAAAGCTAATGGACACTACTCTGTACTCCTCCTTCTAGACCTGTCCTCTGCTTTCAACACAGTTGACCACTGCCTCCTACTACAGATCTCCTCCTTTGGCATCAAAGACATCGTCCTATCCTGGATCTCCTCATACCTTTCCAACCGCTCATTCAGCGTCTCCCATTCCCACACTACCTCCTCATCCCATCCTCTCCCTGTTGGGAGTCCCCCAAAGCTTTGTTCTAGGACCCCTACTCTTCTCAATCTATACACTTGGCCTGGGGCAACTCCTAAAGTCTCATGGATTCCAGTACCACTTTTATGCTGATGACACTCAGATATACCTTTCTGGCCCAGACGTCACCTCGCTGTCCAGAATTTTGGAATGTCTATCAGCCATATATATCCTCCTTCTTCTTCTCTTGCTTCCTCAAACTCAATGTGGACAAATCTGAACTTATCATCTTTCCTCCATCTCATAGATCTTCCTCACCTGACCTATCTATCGCAATTAACGACATCACGCTTTCCCCCGTACCGGAAGTCCGCTGCCTTGGAGTAACCCTTGACTCTGCCCTGTCCTTCAAACTGCACATCCAAGCTCTTTCCACCCCCTGTCGCCTCCAGCTCAAAAATATCTCCAGAATCCGTCCTTTCCTCAACCCTCAATCTACTAAAATGCTTGTGCATGCCCTCATCATCTCCCGCCTCGACTACTGCAACATCCTCTTCTGTGGCCTCCTGCTAACACCCTTGCACCTCTCCAGTCCATCCTGAACTCTGCTGCCTGACTAATTCATCTCTCTCCTCGCTACTCCTCCGCTTCCCCTTTCTGCATGTCTCTTCACTGGCTCCCATTCCCTCAGCGTATCCAGTTCATATGACTAATACTAACCTACAAAGCCATCCTTAACCTGTCTCCTCCATATATCTCTGAACTAATCTCCCGATATCTTCCCTCACGTAATCTCCGGTCCTCCCAAGACCTCCTTCTCTCCTCACTTATTTGCTCCTCACCCAACTGCCTCCAAGACTTCTCCCGAATATCCCCCATCTTCTGGAATTCTTTGCCCCAACACGTCCGACTATCAACCACATTCGGGTCCTTCAGACGGAACCTGAAAACCTACCTCTTCAGGAAATCTGACAGGAGACTAGATATATACTGTATGTTACATGTTATGTAGATAAAAGCTTATAACCTGACCTTAAATTCATCCATTGGTTGTATAAATTATTCTTTTGAAAGCTGAAACCCTCCGAAATGTGGTTTAGGTTAAGAAAATAAATTGGCATCAATGCAGAAATATTGATCAGTTAATGCAGGGGTCCCCAACTCCAGTCCTCAAGGCCCACCAACAGGTCATGTTTTCAGGATTTCCTTTGCATTGCACAGGTGATGCAATTATTACCTGGGCAAGACTAAGGAAATCCTGAAAACATGACATGTTGGTGGGCCTTGAGGACTGGAGTTGGGGACCCCTGAGTTAATGGACACAGAATGATCAGATTTTGGCAAGACAAAAGTTTTGTTGCCCACAGAAAGTAATGTGATATTCAAACAAATAATTAACTTAAAATAGAAATATATGTTTCATAACATTGGTAAATGAAGTTGTGGTGCTATTAGTCATATTTAATATTTTGAGCTTGAAGGACTGCATCCATGCGGTTCAACAATGATTCATACAATTTATTAATGAAGTCATCAGGAATAGCAAAGTATGCAGTCTTACATGCCTCCCAGAGTTCATCTAGATTCTTTGGTTTTGTCTTCCAAGCTTCCTCTTTCATCCTACCCTATACATGCTCAATGATGTTCATGTCTGGTGACTGGGCTGGCCAGTCCTTGAGCACCTTGATCTTTTTTGCCTGGAGGAACTTTGTTGTAGAGATGGATGTATGAGATGGAGCACCATCTTGCTGCAGAATTTGACCCCTCTTATGATTTGGAATAGCGGTAGCTAATACTACTTGATATTTTAGGCTATTGATATTGCCTTCCACCTTGCAAATGTTTTGCACACCCCCATACTGAATATAACCCCAGACCATGATCTTTCCACCACCAAATGTAACTGTTTTGTGGGTGTATTTTGGATCCATACGGGCTCCGGTAGGTGTGGTGTAATTCTACTGAAAATTCATCAGAGAAATCCACCTTCTGCCACTTTTCCAGCGTCCATCTGTTTAGCAGGCTGTGGGACTTTGCAAATGCCACACGGTTTTTTATTTGCCTTTTATTTGGTGCTGGCTTCTGGGCACTGATTCGACCATGGAGGTCATTTTGAGACAGAATCCTACAAACTGTTCTAGTTGACACAGGGACCTGAGGTGACCAGGCCTGATGGAGCTCTGCTGCAGTGGAAGAGGGGCTTGATTTGGATCTTCTAACCAACTAGCGTTCCTCCTGAGCAGTTGTCTTGCGGGGTCTGCCGGACCTGGGCTTGTCAAACACATCTCCAGTCTCTTCAAATCTTTTTTTTTTAATTCTTTGTACTCGACGCTGAGACACATTAAAGCTGCCAGCCACCTCTGCAGTGGATCTGGTCTTCAGCCTCTTGATAATCCAGGCTTTGGTCGCAGGGTGGATTTTTGGCATGTTGTCAGAGCTCAAGTTGCAGTTCAAATGAAGGTCTGGGGTGCTGGGTTTCTTTTTATACACACACTAACTGATCATTTACTGAGCACAGGTGAGGATGTAAACTAGGACTGGGTGCATTATATGACAAGGCGACAAAACTTTTGTCTTGTCAAAATCTGACCATTCTGTGTCCATTAACTGATCAATATTTCTGCATTGATGCCAATTTATTTTCTTAACCTAAACCACATTTCGGAGGGTTTCTGCTTTCAAAAGAATAATTTACTCAACCAACGGATGAATTTAACATCAGGGTTATAGGCTTTTATTTACATAACATGGATAAGCGACATAACTTCTGTCAGGGAGTGTAGTAGGTGTCAGTTAATGGGGTGACCAGAGAACATCAAATGCAGCCTCCAGTTATTCGCCTTCCACTGAAAATTACAGTCAGTATGCTTTTGTGGCTGCATGAATAGCACAATACTGTCTGTTAGACATGTTTTCATTAGGTTGCAGTTGAGCATTGGATAGGACTATACTTTCTCTTGTAATATCTATAAATATGCAATACTTTATATTATATTGAGTTAGAAGTGATAGTACTTGCATGTTACAGTTTCATTAGAAAGAAACATTTGATTGGTGTAAGTAGCACCAGAGCAGCAAATCTGTAATTCTGTCACTGAATGTATGCTGCCATCTAGTGTTTGAGCAACTGTATTTCATCTGTAACTGCACTATATTGAAGTTACAGTAAAAAAAATTGGGCCAAACGGACTTCTGCTTTAGAGAAATAGGCCTCATAGCACTGCTGAATACAAAACCGTCGTGTATCATGTACCGATACCTGCCCTCCATAACCTGACTGACTTCTGTACTGATGTGCTATATTTTGTGTATAGGCGAAGGATACAGATCCCTTTAACAACAAACTATATTTTATGAAATCTGTGTCCAACCAGAACAAGCTATGGATGGAATAATGGTCATATCTGCAATGAGAACACAGATCTGTAGAGCATCAGGTCCTTGTGAATGACCACCTCTTGTTGGCACCTTGCACTGAAAGAACGAAATTAAAAAATGTAATGTTTGTGGAATGGTATGATGTTTGGGGTCATTTTTAGTTCAATGGAATCACAATGTATTTTATTTGTACTGCAGTTTACAAGAAACATATGAAGCCAAACGACAAGAGTTCTTCGAGGATCTGCAGCGGAAGGAGGAAGAGATGAGACAGACCTTTGTGCAAAGAGTGAGAGAAAAGGAGACTGTGCTGAAAGAGGCAGAGAGAGAGGTACAAAATCCATTCCTGACCTTTTTTTTTTTTTTTTTTTTTTTTAGTATTGACCGTTTTTTTTTTTTACAAGGCCAAACAAATCTGGACGTTGCTAGATCCTACAATGCAATAGCTTAGCTTTTTTTAAATCAAACCCTCATCCAGCCCCAATAATTACTTACAAGTCACTAGACAAATGAGGACCACATGTAATTCCAGTGTAGAGCATGCATAGCTATACATTGAGTTCTGTTCCTGTTCATACTACACAATTTACTTTAACCCCTCTGTGACCTTAGACGTACTATCCCGTCGAGGTGCCCTGGGCTTATCTGACCCTGGACGGGATAGTACGTCATAGCCGATCGGCCGCGCTCACGGGGGGAGCGCGGCCGATCGCGGCCGGGTGTCAGCTGCTTATCGCAGCTGACATCCGGCACTATGTGCCAGGAGCGGTCACGGACCGCCCCCGGCACATTAACCCCCGGCACACCGCGATCAAAGATGATCGCGATGTGCCGGCGGTGCAGGGAAGCACCGCGCAGGGAGGGGGCTCCCTGCGGGCTTCCCTGAGCCCCCCGCAGCAACGCGATGTGATCGCGTTGCTGCGAGGGTCTCCTCACCTCCCTCCCTGCTTGAGCCCCGGATCCAAGATGGCCGCGGATCCGGGTCCTGCAGGGAGGGAGGTGGCTTCACAGAGCCTGCTCAGAGCAGGCACTGTGAAGGCTGCAGCGCTGCATGTCAGATCAGTGATCTGACAGAGTGCTGTGCAAACTGTCAGATCACTGATCTGTGATGTCCCCCCCTGGGACAAAGTAAAAAAGTAAAAAAAAATTTTCCAAATGTGTAAAAAAAAATAAAAAAAAATATTCCAAAATAATGAAAAAAAAAAAAAAAATATTATTCCCATAAATACATTTCTTCATCTAAATAAAAAAAAAAAAACAATAAAAGTACACATATTTAGTATCGCCGCGTCCGTAACGACCCGACCTATAAAACTGTCCCACTAGTTAACCCCTTCAGTAAACACCGTAAGAAAAAAAAAAAAAGAGGCAAAAAACAACGCTTTATTATCATACCGCCGAACAAAAAGTGGAATAACACGCGATCAAAAGGACAGATATAAATAACCATGGTACCGCTGAAAGCGTCATATTGTCCCGCAAAAAAAGAGCCGCCATACAGCATCATCAGCAAAAAAATAAAAAAGTTATAGTCCTGAGAATAAAGCGATGCAAAAATAATTATTTTTTCTGTAAAATAGTTTTTATCGTATAAAAGCACCAAACCATAAAAAAATGATATAAATGAGGTATCGCTGTAATCGTACTGACCCGAAGAATAAAACTGATTTATCAATTTTACCAAACGCGGAACGGTATAAACGCCTCCCCCAATAGAAATTCATGAATAGCTGGCTTTTGGTCATTCTTCCTCACAAAAATCGGAATAAAAAGCGATAAAAAAATGTCACGTGCCCAAAAATGTTTTCAATAAAAACGTCAACTCGTCCCGCAAAAAACAAGACCTCACATGACTCTGTGGACCAAAATATGGAAAAATTATAGCTCTCAAAATGTGGTATTGCAAAAAATATTTTTTGCAATAAAAAGGGTCTTTCAGTGTGTGACGGCTGCCAATCATAAAAATCCGCTAAAAAACTCGCTATAAAAGTAAATCAAACCCCCCTTCATCACCCCCTTAGTTAGGGAAAAATAAAAAAAAATGTATTTATTTCCATTTTCCCATTAGGGTTAGGGCTAGGGTTAGGGCTAGGGCTAGGGTTAGGGCTAGGGCTAGGGTTAGGGCTAGGGTTAGGGCTAGGGTTAGGGTTAGGGCTAGGGTTAGGGCTAGGGTTAGGGCTAGGGTTAGGGTTAGGGTTGGGGCTACAGTTAGGGTTGGGGCTAAAGTTAGGGTTAGGGTTTAGATTACATTTACAGTTGGGAATAGGGTTGGGATTAGGGTTAGGGGTGTGTCAGGGTTAGAGGTGTGGTTAGGGTTACCGTTGGAATTAGGGTTAGGGGTGTGTTTAGATTAGGGTTTCAGTTATAATTGGGGGGTTTCCACTGTTTCGGCACATCAGGGGCTCTCCAAACACGACATGGCGTCCGATCTCAATTCCAGCCAATTCTGCGTTGAAAAAGTAAAACAGTGCTCCTTCCCTTCCGAGCTCTCCCGTGCGCCCAAACAGGGGTTTACCCCAACATATGGGGTATCAGCGTACTCAGGACAAATTGGACAACAACTTTTGTGGACCAATTTCTCCTGTTACCCTTGGGAAAATACAAAACTGGGGGCTAAAAAATAATTTTTGTGGGAAAACAAAAAGATTTTTTATTTTCACGGCTCTGCATTATAAACTGTAGTGAAACACTTGGGGGTTCAAAGTTCTCACAACACATCTAGATAAGTTCATTGAGGGGTCTAGTTTCCAATATGGGGTCACTTGTGGGGGGTTTCTACTGTTTAGGTACATTAGGGGCTCTGCAAACGCAATGTGACGCCTGCAGACCAATCCATCTAAGTCTGCATTCCAAATGATGCTCCTTCCCTTCCGAGCCCTCCCATGCGCCCAAACGGTGGTTCCCCCCCACATATCGGGTATCCGCGTACTCAGGACAAATTGGACAACAACATTTAGGGTCCAATTTCTCCTGCTAACCTTGGAAAAATACAAAACTGGGAGCTAAAATATAATTTTTGTGGAAAAAAAAATATTTTTTATTTGCATGGCTCTGCGTTATAAACTGTAGTGAAATACTTGGGGGTTCAAAGCTCTCACAACACATCAAGATGAGTTCCTTAGGGGGTCTACTTTCCAAAATGGTGTCACTTGTGGGGGGTTTCTACTGTTTAGGTACATTAGGGGCTCTGCAAACGCAATGTGACGCCTGCAGACCATTCCATCTAAGTCTGCATTCCAAATGGCGCTCCTTCCCTTCCGAACCCTCCCATGCGCCCAAACAGTGGTTCCCCCCCACATATGGGGTATCAGCGTACTCAGGACAAATTGGACAACAACTTTTGGGGTCCAATTTCTCCTGTTACCCTAGGGAAAATACAAAACTGGGGGCTAAAAAATAATTTTTGTGGGAAAAAAATTTTGTTTTATTTTTATGGCTCTGCATTATAAACTTCTGTGAAGCCCTTGGTGGGTCAAAGTGCTCACCACACCTCTAGATAAGTTCCTTAGGGGGTCTACTTTCCAAAATGGTGTCACTTGTGGGGGGTTTCAATGTTTAGGCACATCAGTGGCTCTCCAAACGCAACATGGCGTCCCATCTCAATTTCTGTCAATTTTGCATTGAAAAGTCAAACTGCGCTCCTTCCCTTCCGAGCTCTCCCATGCGCCCAAACAGTGGTTTACTGCCACATATGGGGTATCAGCGTACTCAGGACAAATTGGACAACAACTTTTGAGGTCCAATTTCTTCTCTTACCCTTGGAAAAATAAAAAATTGGGGGCAAAAATATAATTTTTGTGAAAAAATATGATTTTTTATTTTTACGGTTCTGCATTATAAACTTCTGTGAAGCACTTGGTGGGTCAAAGTGCTCACCACACATCCAGATAAGTTCCTTAGGGGGTCTACTTTCCAAAATGGTGTCACTTGTGGGGGGTTTCAATGTTTAGGCACATCAGTGGCTCTCCAAACGCAACATGGCGTCCCATCTCAATTCCTGTCAATTTTGCATTGAAAAGTCAAATAGCGCTCCTTCCCTTCCGAGCTCTCCCATGCGCCCAAACAGTGGTTTACTGCCACATATGGGGTATCAGCGTACTCAGGACAAATTGGACAACAACTTTTTGGGTCCAATTTCTCCTGTTACCCTTGGTAAAATAAAACAAATTGGAGCTGAAGTAAATTTTTTGTGTAAAAAAGTTAAATGTTCATTTTTATTTAAACATTCCAAAAATTCCTATTAAACACCTGAAGGGTTAATAAACTTCTTGAATGTGGTTTTGAGCACCTTGAGGGGTGCAGTTTTTAGAATGGTGTCACACTTGGGCATTTTCTATCATATAGACCCCTCAAAATGACTTCAAATGAGACGTGGTCCCTAAAAAAAAATGGTGTTGTAAAAATGAGAAATTGCTGGTGAACTTTTAACCCTTATAACTCCCTAACAAAAAAAAAATTGGTTCCAAAATTATGCTGATGTAAAGGAGACATGTGGGAAATGTTACTTATTAAGTATTTTGTGTGACATATCTCTGTGATTTAATTGCATAAAAATTCAAAGTTTGAAAATTGCGAAATTTTCAAAATTTTCGCCAAATTTCCGTTTTTTTCACAAATAAACGCAGGTACTATCAAAGAAATTTTACCACTATCATGAAGTACAATATGTCACGAGAAAACAATGTCAGAATCACCAGGATCCGTTGAAGCGTTTCGGAGTTATAACCTCATAAAGGGACAGTGGTCAGAATTGTAAAAATTGGCCTGGTCATTAACGTGCAAACCACCCTTGGGGGTAAAGGGGTTAAAGGAGTTTTCCAAAATTGCTCTCTTCCAGGAAAAAAAAATAGGAAAAACAAGTTGCTATACGGTACCCGATATGATTAGACTACTTGTGCAAATATATAGCAGTGCTCATAGTTTTTCAATTGTTGGCCAATAAAAGTGCAGACACATTGAAGTTACAGTGCCTTGCGAATGTATTTGCTTTTTACCTATCTTGTTACCCTACAACCTGTGTTTAAATATTTTTGTAATCTGATTTGTTTATGATGCATCAGCACCAAATAGACTAAGTTGGTGAAGAGAAGTGAGAAAAATATAGGCATTCAAGTTGTGGGATCCAATAACTAAAAATTGTCATATGCATATGTATTCGCCCCTTTTGGGAAGAAGCTCCTAAAAATTTCTGGAGCAAGCAATTACCTTCATAAGTCACATGCTTAGTGAAAGAAAGTCCACCTGAGCGCAATCTAAGTGTCACATGGTCTGTCAGTATATACACACCTTTTCTGAAAGGCCACTGAGGCTGCAAGACCATTAAGAAAGAGGAACCACTAATCAAACAACACCATGAAGTCCAAGGAGATCTCCAAACAAGTCTGGGGCAAAGTTATTGAGATGTACAAATCATCAGGGTTGAGTTATTAAAAAAAAATCCAAATCTCTGATGATCCCCCCAGAGCACCATCAAATCCATTATCATCAAATGGAAAACATGGTATCACAACAAACCTGCCAAGAAAGGGCAGCCCACCAAAACTATTCAGAGAGAAAGCACAGCGACCAAAGGTAACCCTGAAGGAGCAGCAGAGTTCCCCAGCAGAGACTGGAGTATCTGTCCACTTGACCACAATAAGCTGTACACTCCATAGAGGAGGCCTTTATGGAAAAGTGGCCAGAAAAAAGCCTTTACTTACTCACAAATTGTATGGCTCGTTTTGAGTTTGCCGAAAGACGTGGGAGACTACCCAAATGTATGGAGGAAAGTGACATGGTCAGATTAGACCAAAATTGAACTTTTTGGCCACCCAGGTAAACGCTAGGTCTGGCCCCAAACGAACACAGCTCATCACCCCAAGAATACCATCCCCATAGTGAAACATGGTGGTGGCAGCATCATGCTGCTGTGGGGATGTTTTTTAGCCATAGTCCGAGTTGAGGGAAAGATGGATGGTGCAAAATACAGGGATGTTTTTTAGCAAAACCTGTTTCAGTCTTGTCAGTGATTTGAGACTGGGACAGAGGTTCACTTTCCAACAAGACAATGACCCAAAGCATACACTAAAGCAACACTCGCATGGTTTAAGGGGAAACGTTTAAATGTTTTGAAGTGGCCTAGTGAAAACCCAGACCTTAATCCAATTGAGAATCTGTGGTCAATCTTGAGCACCAAGGGTATGATTCCTTTAAGTGGTATTCCCAACTACAAGATCCTATCACAATGTGTAGTAGGTGTAATGATGATAATATTAGCAAATACTTCCAATTAGAAATGTAGTATAGTTCTTCTGATTCGCTATGTCGCTTACCCCATGTGCAGGGCATTGCAGTAGTTTAGGTATCCATGGGAACGACCACTCCTATAGTGACAGTGGTCGTAGCCATGGATACCTAAGCTACTGCAATGCCCTGCATATGGGGTAAGCGACATAGCAAATCTAAAAAAACTATACTACATTCCTAATTGGAAGTATTTGCTAATATTATTACACCTACAACATATTGGGTTAGGTTGTTGGACATGCGAACACCCCTTTAACACCCATGGGAGAAGCACATAAACTGTTCATCTATTATAGGGAACCTATCACCAGTTTTGTCATATATCAACTAAAACTCACTTTTTATTCAGGTCCAGTACTGCATTTCATAAACGCTTTTATAACCCAGGAACGCCAGGAAAGTAGGAGGGAGACTGCAGTTTTTTCAAACAGAGTGGGGGGGCATAATTGGCAACAAATGGATCCTGCAAACCATAGGAGAAGCTTACAGGATAGATTTCGCCCATCTCCCTCCCCATCGGTTTTGCATCACCAAACCCCAATCCCTTTCCGCGCTAAGCAGGCTCTGGACAGATATCAGAAATCTCTAAGAATTGGGTGTGGTCGAGCCAGGACCTATTGTAGAAATAGATCAGAGCCACTGCTCCTCCCTATTCTCCATAAAAAAGCCTTTGGGCAAATATCGCACCATCATAAATCTAAAACCCCTGAATCAGTGGGTAAGATACAAAAGATTCAAAATGGAGACAATAAAATCTGTTATCCAGCTCATAGAGACAACACCATGTGCACTTTAGATCTAAGAGATGTGTATTATCATGTGCCGATTCACCCAGACCACAGCCAATATCTGATGTTCGCTCTATACCATCATGATTCAAACCATCATTTCCAGTTCACATGCCTCCAATTTGGCCTATCCTCAGCCCCGTGCATCTTTACGAAAATAATGACTGAGGTGGCAGCTTTTCTGAGGAAGCAAGGGATTCTCGTGATCCCCTACCTGGATGACATCCTGCTAGTAGCAGACTCTGCTATACACCTCAAACAGCTATCCCACACTATAAAAGTTCTGGAGGATCTAGGGTGGCAAATAAACTGGGAAAAATCCAATTTACATCCAGGGACCCAGAAAGTATTCTTAGGGGTCCTCCTCGATTCCCATCGCAGGATGTCCTACCTACCCCACGTGAATCAGGAGGAGATCAGAAGCAGGATCTGTGCGTTAAAGAGGAAGATGACCTCCATCAGATACGCCATGAGGATCCTAGGACTGATGACATCCTGCATCCCAAGTGTACGTTGGAGTCAGGCCCACTCAAGACTAGTGATGAGCAAATATACTTGTTACTCGAGATTTCTCGAGCATGCCCGGGGGTTTTCCGAGTATTTTTTTTTTTAGTGCTCGGAGATTTAGTTTATCTTGCCGCAGCTGAATGATTTACATCTGTTAGCCAGCATAAGTACATGTGGGGGTTGCCTGGTTGCTAGGGAATCCCCACATGTGCTTTTGCTGGCTAACAGATGTAAATCATTCAGCTGCGGCAAGAAAAACTAAATCTCTGAGCACTAAAAAATACTCGACCCCCAAGCATTCTCGAGAAATCTCAAGTAACGAGTATATTCGCTCATCACTACTCAAGACGCCTTCAAAGCGCAGTCCTTACATCCTGGAACAGGCATCACTCGGGCCTAGACAAAAAGATGGCGGTCCCCACCGGTCTAAAACGTTTCTGTATTGTCTGACAAGATCCTCGCATGAGATCCTCGGAGCTGTGGGAGAAAGTGATGCAATGCATGACTGACTGCTTTCAATTCTTTCAAATTTGAGGAGTCATCCGCCTCCCTTGTGTCCCACTATTCCTGGGCTAGGTTGTCCCCCATATGAGCCCCCCATCCATCAGGACTAGCATCAGTAGTCATTATCCTGGATGGTTTTACTACCGAAGGAACCCCTCTAGAAAGATGGTCCTTCTCCAACCACCAAGACGGAGTTTATCACTTCCCTTGACAAGGTCACACTACCCCCTAGGTGACCCTGCAGACGTTCCTCGGCGCCTCGGATCTCCTGCTGCAGGCACCGGGTCTGAATCTGGGCCCACTGGACCACTGGAATGCAGGAGGTAAGGGACCCCAGAAGGGACATGGCATCTCGTGAGGTCATCCGAGGGTTATCCATTGCTGTCCTAACCTTTGTTATTATTACCAACATTTTTGACTCTGGGAGGAGACACCTTTGACTTACTGAATCTAGGTGTAGACCCAGGAAAGACTGAAGGGTTACCGGGCCAAGTCTGGATTTGTCAAAGTTGATTATCCACCCCAACGCCTGTAAGGATGAAGTCGTATCAGCCAGATGACCTCTACATTGGGAGGCAGATTTCCCTACTACCAATAAATCCAAATATGGCACAATCAGTGTGTCCTGCTGACGTACGTAAGCCATCACCTCTAACATCACTTTTGTGACCACCCGAGGAGCCACAGAAAGACTAAACTGCATTGCTGCGGACTGGAAATGCTGGTTTCTACCTCCCAAGATGACTGCCACTCTGAGATACTGTTGGTATTCGGCATGTATGAGGAGATAATACGCATCCTTCAGATCCAAAACAGCCATCACACATCTGGGAAATAAAAGTTTAATAGCGGATCTAATCATTTAGGCTTGGTTCCCATTGCGTTAATGGGAACACGCTAACGGACAGCGTTGCACGGCGAAATTAACGCCGTGCAACGAGGCTGTTGGCGCGCCCATTCACGGCAATGGGAACGCGCAGCACCAGCGCGTGCCATGTTCGGCACGCGCTAGCGACGCGCCGGTGTTTTGTGGCGCGCCGCGGACGCTGCTTGCAGCGTCCGAGGCGCGCCCGCGGTCCGTTCCCCGGATCGGGGATCTGCGAGAGCGGGGACGTTACCGTTAGCGCGCCCATTCACGGCAATGGGAACGCGCAGCACCAGCGCGTTCCATGTTTGGCACGCGCTAGCGATGCGCCGGTGTTTTGTGGCGCGCCGCGGACGCTGCTTGATCTGCGAGAGCGGGGACGTTACCGCGGCCCCGGTAAAAACATTGCGTTAGCGCAATCTGCTAGCGCTAAACGGATTGCACTAACGCAATGTGACCCTAGCCTTAGAAAGTGTGGTTACAAAGGAAAGTATTTAACCTCTTCAAATTTATTATAGTCCTAAATGAACCATCCGGTTTGGAGATCAGGAACAAAGGGGAATAAAATCCACTTCCCTCCTGATCCCCCGAGGCCTCCATCAGGACATTTTTAGGTAACAAACTCAAAATTTCTAACTCATGAGCTTCTTGTTGTGTGGGTGATTTAAGAGAGGTCATTATGAAGGAATCCTGGGGAATTTGATGAAATTCCAGCTTCAACCCAGATGTTACTAAGTTCAGGATCCAAGAACTAGAAGTGATTTCCTTCCCTTTCCCACTGGAGGGTCAGGACTAACGAAATATGTTACCCTTTCTGGAAGAGGATCCACTAAAGAGGGACACTTTTTGTTTGACCTCTTTTGTGTCCCAGCGATCCCTGTTTTCATAAGGCTTTCTCCTACTAAACGGGCACTTCCTGAACCTTCTCCTGTAGGATGGAACAGACTGGTTAGGAAACTTCTTCTTTCTCTCTCCCGCCTTGGTGAGGATTTCATCAAGTACTAACAGGAACTCACCCTGGCATTGGATTGCGCATAATTTAGCTTTTGATTGCGCATTACCTTTCCAGCTTTTCAGCCACAGAGCACGACGAGCAGAATTAACTAACTCAGCCGACCTAGCCTCCAGACGTAGAGAATCCGCTAGATACGCTGTGGTCCCCCTGATCAATGGAATGGAGTATAACAACCTCTCCCTAGACGCCCCTTCCTTGATTTGTTCCTCCAGTTGGTCCACCCAAACTAGCATTGACCTTGCTGTGCATGTGCTGGATATAGCTGGTTTAAAGGCTCCGGTACACAACTCCCATGCCATCTTTAGTAATGTCTCTGCTGTGCGGTCTAGCGGGTCAGATAGAACGCCCGCATCCTCCACAGGCAGGAACGAGTGTTTAGACGTTGACGCCACCGCTGCATCCACTTTGGTGACTTTGAACCAGGTTGTTAACTCATCATCGCTAAAGAGATACCTTCTTTTAGAAGATGAAGGGAGGAACCCTCATTGACCCTGCTTGTCCCATTCCTTCTTTACCAAATCTTTCACTGCTGCAATAACCGGGAAGGCTCTCCTCTTTTTCTGTGCTAGACCCACAAACATAATGTCTTGCGTAGACCTGGTTTCTTTTGCGTCTGAGCACCCCATGGTATTCCTGACTGATTTCACCAAGTTGTCTATACATTGATTTCACCAAGTTTCTCAATGAGAAAACATTAACGACCTTCCTCATCAGATGATGACGACGACGACGAGTCAGACCAGAGAACCTGACCTGATCACTCCCGGATTCCGAACTGAAGACGGGTAACATTTCCCATTTGTCACTATGTTTCTCAGGTCTATTAGACCATTCTAAGGCCTGGAGCTCTTCCTTTATCATCATCCATATATCAACAGATACCAACATAGCCTCCCCTTGTAATGTCTGGCTGATGCAACCCTGGCACAGTCTTTTAGGTCAGGCGTCAGGAAGGGGCTGCGTGCAGAAGGTACACTCTTTATGTGTGGATTTTTTTGTTTTCTTAGCCTGGAAGGGAGGTACACAGAAAGACGGGGAATCGGCTTAATAGGCAGAGTTAAATCACACTCACCCAGTGAAGCTTGCAATAAGGTACCGATTCTGGAGGCGTCCACTTCTGCTCTTCATAATGCTGTGCGTCGCACGCACCAGCGGTGGAAGTGCAATCTCAGACTCCCCTGGGGAAGACATCCTTTAGCACGCCAGCCGCAATGGAGCTGCCGGATTTTATGTTTACCGCCTCTTTGGAGAATGCCTCCCCGGACCTCTGGAAGCACTCCGAGCACTTCCGATTCAGGAATGATGCATCGGCCAGTGCGCATGCGCAGCCACCACCCGGAAGTATTGCCTGTGGAGACGCCAGGCGGCTGCCGCTTACACTCTGCCTCCGTGCCTGCCCTGCACCGCATTCTGCGTGAGCCCGGACGGCTATCCCCAGAATCGGGCCTGACGATCTGTTTGCCAGACGAGGGGAAAGACTGACCGGCAGGGCTACCCGGACGCTGCTTCTGGTGCCGCAGCCCCAGCCATTCACATGGACACCGCACAGGCGGCATGCATAAGCCTAGGTACTCTTCTTTCTTCTGCAGGATCCCCTAGGAACAGGAAACCAACTGTGGAGGAGAAGAGACGGACTTCCCCTTTTATTCTGTACTAGATGGCAGCCCGATTCTAAAGAATCGGGAGTCTAGAATCCATATATACTTTATTTATTCAAATGTAAGAATAATACAATTAATAAATAATAGTAAGAAAGAACAAAAATAATAGGCAGTATATGGAGAAAACACCAAACAAAAGTTCAAAATTGGTGTGAAAATGTCACTGAACCACTTCACAACTAAATATATATAGTTTTGGTAAATGGTATTATCATTTTTTTGACGAAATTCGGCAGGAGCTTGAAGAGCAACGTCACTGGGCCCGCCTCCACGCAGTAGAAACTTGCTGTGAGGTAAAAATTCAAAAATCACACCAAAATGGCGGGCGGAGTGTGTCACAGTACGGCACGTTTCTGATTGGTCGCTCGCAGCAGGCGGCAACCAATCAGACACTGGACACTGTTGACGTCACTTATCTCCGGACATTAGCTCCGGACATTAGCTCCGGACAAAGCCCCGGAAGTTGGCACAAATTGCAGGAAGTAGTATTCTAGGCAATTATATATTAGATTCTGTTCCTATGGGTGGGTCCCCTCTCAGTGGGTGCTGTGGCGGCAAAGAGAAAACAGGTCTTGGGGATTAATTGGCGAGGGGCTTACTTGGGGATTGGGACATTGTCTGAGACGTGGAATGGAGGTTACCCGATGGTCCGTACATTGTAATGTAATTATACATAGGGTGCCTGCATTGTTAAATGCACAGATTTTTATGTCTGTCATTTTACTGTATGTATGAAAATGTAAAATGTATAAACTGTGGTTTGTTCAATAAAAATAGTTTGATTTTAAAAAAAGAAATGAATGGAAGTTACAGAAGTAACACTGATTCTGTAACTCCCAAGTTCCCTATTTAGTTCTTTGATACTCACGGACAAGGTGTAGCTCAGCGACTCTGCTGTATCTATGGCTTCACTTCCATTGAGCGAAACCTGGACGTAGAGGCAACCGTCTGCAATGGGAAAAACCTTTTATAGGTAATATTCACACACAGAAGAAATGTCTGACTGAGGCTTGAAGAAATTAATGTATATGCAGGAGAAACATCCCTATGTATTACATGTATTGTCTAGATGCACGTCGGCATGGACACGTTTTTACCATTGTTTGGTAGTGCTTATAAGGATATCTTTTACAGAATATTGATAAGGTATGTGATTTATACAGCTTCAGAACAGATTTGAGCAGCTGAAGAGACACCATCATGATGAAAGGACAAGTCTAGAGGACAAAAGAAAAGAATTGCAGGAAGAAATTAGTGCTTTTAATAAACGTAAGGCAGCGGCAGACCTTCTACAAGGACAAGCATTTGGAACGGTTTCCAACACCAGCCTGAAAAAGGATCGCAAAACGTAAGTATAAATGTTACTCGCCTGTGCGCTCACTGATTACTGAGAAGCTGCATTTTATAGTGAGAACTTTTTCTACTAGTGAATGGTATACACCACAACTGAACATTACCAAATTACAGGATTTAGGTCTTTTTATCTAAGGCAAAGCTAAATATTCCCTAAAGCTACGTGCACACGTTGCGGAAAGTCGTACTGATTTTTGTAAATCTGCAGGTAAACCGCACTCTCCAGTCATATATATATATATATATATATATATATATATATATATATATATATATATATATATATATATATATATATATATATATATATATATATATATATATATATATATATATATATATATAGCTCTCTCCAGTCATATATAATGTGTAATCGTACAGAAAAGATGATCAAACAACCCACAAACAAGTTTCAATTATTCTAAAAAGCTATATAAATTAAACTTTAAAAAGCAATAAAAATGAATCATACAACATATGAGCAGTTTTCCAGGAGTAGGAGAGGAAGGATAGCAGTAAGGTAATTTGTAGATGTATGAAACGTAACTAACAGTCAAAATAATTAGCAAAAGCACGAATGATAAATATGGTGCTCTGTAGTAATGTAACATGTGATAGAGATTTAAGTAAAGAAATGAATAATAATTGTGTATACAATCTTAAAAAATGCTATGCAGACTACCTAAATAAGCACATGTTAAGACCAAGCAATAAGAATGATAGTAAATAGGGTGAGAAAAAAAGTAATATAGAATTGCATAAAAATATTATTTCTTCACTGAATATACAAATGAATACAGTTATGCAAGATTAAAACCAACTTCTCAGACACATTAAAAAACATATGGTGGTTGAAGCCAAAAAAAAGTGCACCAAGGCTGGGGCTACATAGCAACATGTTACGCGCTAGCTATTCATAGTTTTTAAGGTTGAAGGTAGACATGAGTCCATCGAGTTCAACCTATAGCCTAACATGTCGATCAAGAGGAAGGCAAAAACCCCATGGGGCAGATTCTAATTGCCCATATTAATTAGAAAAGTTCCTTCCCATGCTGCAATTAGACTGGTTCCCTGGATCAACGGCCCCTCACCATATTAAGTACCCATAACCTGTAATATTATATTTTTCAAGCAAGGTACCAAGACCATCTTGACATTCTGCTCTAACTGTAAAGAATGTGATTTATGTCTGTGATGATTAAACCTTTTTTCTTGTAGACATAGAGGATGTCCCCTTATCACCATCGCAGGCCTAGGTGTAAAAAGAGGATTCGAAAAATCTCTGTACTGTCCCTTCATATAAATTTACATTGTAATACGATCGCCCAAAACCTTAGTTTTTTTCTGAACTGAATAACCAAAAAATTGATAACGTGTCTTAGTATTGCAGGTCACCAATTCTATTAATAACTTTGATCTTTGAAAAGTAGATTTGGCCATAAATAAGAGCCAAGTTGCCAAGAAGTCGCAAACTAATTGCTTATCGCGTGTGACTTGCATTGAAGTCTATGGCGAGTCTGTCACTTGTGACAAGCGACAAAGTCCTATACATTTGGAAGCATGTGACTCTCACAGTGTATCTCAGGTCGCAGCCCAACTCCATGGGAAATCATTACATCCAAAGGTGGAATTCGTCTTTGCAATTTGTGTTGCGCCATACATGTTGCCATGTAGCCCTAGCCTAATTCATATATCCATTGTACCCATGCTGCAGATATATTAGTAAAGTGCAAGTGCAACAAATAGTACATTGAAGTATATTAGATTCCAGTATATGGTCTTCAAGCTGAAAGAAGAGGACTGAACAGTAGGGCCCAGAGAGATAATTATTTACCTTTTTTTTTAACCTCTGCTGCTCTACTGAATGGTTTCCATTCCTCTTCCTTCTGTCGTCGGATGCACCACATCTTCAGCCTCTACACTATAGGACAGGACTAATGGCTGCGTGCAGGCCTTGTAAGTCACTGTGCATCATAAAGTCGCAACATTAACATTGCGACATTATGCCGCGGGGCTTGGACGCGACTGGAAGACTTGGTAATGCAGCACGTGGCAGCAGAAAGGAGAGAGCCGGAGAGGTGAGTATTAGTGGGGGTTTTCTTATCAATACTCGCCTCGTCGTCCTGTCGTCTTAGCGTCATTGGTCACGTTGCATCTCTGACCTCTTCACAATAGGCCAAGACTTCCATCTGCGTCCATACCGGAGCTTGCTGTGTGTCATAAGGTTGTGATGATGTGACCTTACAATGCACAGTGAGCTCCGGCCTGTAGTGAAGAGGCCAGAGCTATGGAGTGCGATGGCGGAAAGAGGACCAGACGACAGCTGAAGAGGTCAACAGTGAGGTATGTTAGTTTTTTTCCCCTTAAGATCTGACATTGGTCACTAAGGGACATATGTAACTTAGATATTTGTAAGTCGGGACTCCCAGTACTAAAGTCTAATATCTGATACTATTTGCTGCTTTCCTACTTTACTTCATTTATCTGCTTCTATAATACATATATCTAAGTCTTATGTACAATGTGCATATGAGTTATTGTATCTTTTTTTGGATTCACCCACCATACACTATTTTTAACATTATGTAATTGTGTTCTTTTGTATATTTCAGTAAATATTATTTTTATGCAATTGTATCACAACCTTGTTGGTTTTGTTTGTATTTCTTGTGCTATGTGAACAGTTATTATATCTGGTGAAATGATAATGTATTGATATAGAAAAACAAGTATATGTTATATTTGCTGACATATAGCATATATAATATCTAAGTCAAAAGTGGATCATCAATTTAGTAACAGAAATAAAACTGACAGGGTAAAATTAATAGGAAAAAAGTATTCACTGCAAATAATGCTCCATGTCTGTATATATTACATTTTCTATGTTTTTGCTTTGCAGGTTCATGTGATCAAACAAAGCTGACATGATACTACATAAGCAGGCGTGCATTTTCTTTTCATTCTTTACTACAAAATAAAACGTATTCTCTCTACCCCGTTACCTTGTAGCCCTTTTATTAAACCATCGGGCTCCTTAGACTTGGGGAGCTCAATCATACCAAAGGAAAAGACAAGACTGCTGGGGCGCTGCTTTGTTACAAGACTGTTAAAAATTCGGATATGTTCAGATATGTTTAGATGGAACAGTTATATGTGATAAGAGGGGATGTGATTTATATTCAAGGATATCATGTGCAATCTGAAAAGCCTAAGGAATATTCTGTTTAGGAAGTGGCGTATGTTCTACTGAATTCAAGCCAGTTGCAAAGCTGCAGAAGATCATAAGATGTCGACACTGAGAATTTACTGCCTCAAACTGCAATCACATGGGTGACTCTTACAAAACACATAAATACCTTCCACACATGTCTAGAGGCCCTTAAACTCTTTTTTGTGTCAGTCCACATTTGGATCTGCTTATAGAAGTGTATAAATGCCACTCAAAAATGTAAAGTATTCTAACACATCAATAAGGGGTTTTATTTTTCTGTATGTTCAAAACAAGTCATTTCCAATCTTCTGGTAGCCCACCATAAAAACAGTTGCACGTAGAACAGTTTTTTTCAAATGTTTATTACGGTATGTTGTTTTTTTATTAAAAAGAATTGTTACTTTTGATTTAATGAACATAAAGTTGATGTTGGTGTTTTGTTATTTTACGAAGTAATAAAAGGTCATAATGTTTATTTGTCTCTTTTAGCTGATGACAAATAATCCAGTTTTTTACATTCCAAATGTAAGCTTTAAATGTACCTATATCCTGGGAGCCTTGCAGGGCGTCTGGGGATCAACCCTCTTAAGCCATCTGCATAGGCATGCAGGTAATACATAGAAAGGTGAATAAAATGATACCTTGTTATCTGTAATCTGATGTCTTATTTAAGAGAAATCCACCTTTTTCTTGTATATGTGAGTGCACTGTTGAGGGCTATTGCCCCGGACTCTGATCTGAATGAGAATCTGCTTACAAAGCTTATTTTAAATAACAGGAGGTGTAACAGTGTGATATGTAATGGCTGCTCTTCTGATCTCACTGCAGAGCTGTGTGTGACTATAAGGCCAGGATCACACATTCGAGAAATACGTCCGAGTCTCACATGGTAATACCTGGCATTGCCGCCGTCTCTCTGGAAGAGAGCATGTATTGCTATGCGGCCGCACTCTCCGCTCCTGAGTGATGGGGGCAATGCCGGGTATTACCATGCGAGACTCAGATGTATTTCTTGCATGTGTGATCCCGGCCTACTGACACATCTGCAGGTTCCTCTCAGCTTCCATCTCACAGGCAGCCAGGTTTACAATATTGTTAGAAGGTACAGCTCTGCTGAATTGTAACAGGTTTGTTATGAGACAAAGTTCAGTTCTCCTGTTCGGTGTTAGTTATGTTTATCACACTGGTAGTGCCCCATTTCATTTATAATAAACTCTGGAGGCGGATTCTTGTGCAGATGTGTCCATCCCATAGATCTTAACAGCTAACTTACATATAAGAAAAACATTTCTCTGGAGAAGAAATCAGATCACAGATAACAAGATAAAATTTTATCCAGTTTCCTACGACCTACCGATATGTGCCCTTACAGACAGCTTAGGCTATGTTCACATTTGCGTTGTGCGCCGCTGTGTCGGCGACACAACGCAAATAAAAACGCATCAAAACGCACGCTAAAACGCTGCGTTTTGCGACGCATACGTCCTTTTTTGCCGAAATTTGGACACACAAAAATGCAACTTGTTGCGTTTTCTGCGCCCAACGCTTGCGGCAAAAAAATGCATGCGTCGCACAACGCAGCACAACGCATGTCCATGCGCCCCCCATGTTAAATATAGGGGCGCATGACGCATGCGTTGCCGCTGCGGCGCCCGACGCAAACACGCAAAACGCTAATGCGAGCGTACACTTAGCAGGGTTGATCCTTGCATGCACATACCCTAAAATGAATGTCACTATCAATAAATGCAGATTGGACGTCAAACCCGCAGCTGCCAGATGTTACAGCATAGTGGATGGTATTTCAAGAAATCCCATGACCACTATGCGTCCACAGACACCCGATGCTCACCTACGGAAACGGACATGCGGCGCGCTTTTCCAGACTGCAACATGTCAATTTCTCTTCCGGAAACGCTGGTCTCCGCAAGAGAAATTTCACCCATAGAATGAATTGAACACGATGAATCGGTATGCAGTGTGTCCAAAGTGCTGCTACTTCCAGATCTTGTGCACCAGGCCTTAATGATTAGTTCTAGTACATACATTGAAGTTCTAAATATATCTTAAAAGTTAAATTAAATGCACTTTAAATTGGAATATCTGCTCCAAAAACTCAGAAAAAAAAGACTCAATGTGCACACACGCTTAAGCTGTACTCGCTTTATCTTTACAATATTTTCAGTATAAATAACCTATAGGGTCACTCTGACTCCTTCTTCAGGATAACCCAAAAAAAGGTCTCGGAGTGATCTAAAGTGCGTTGATATTAAGCCAGCAATTCTTTATTTTATCGTGGCTTGTCATTTAATCGGCAGTGCGGGATACAGCCATCACTCCTGACACATTTGTATATATTTCCGCTGGAGGCTGCAGCGACTGCTATTTATGCGATTCTAGGGGTTGTGTCTCACACAGCCCCTTAAGGTGAGCACTCCCACCCTCTTGTTCTCTCTTTATTACTTTGAAGAGACCCTATTGCAGTTTTGCATTTTTGTTTTTATCAAACAGCAGAACAGATCAGAGCAGGTACAGTATATTTTATTCTATATAGACGGGAGGACTTAGGAGCTAGAGACAGAGCCCCATCTGTTGTGAATTCTGTTGTCGGGCTCCCTCCTGTGGTCATGAATGGTACTTCGGCTGGTTCTGTCCATGGACTTCCTCTGGTGGGTGTTTCTGAGTTTCCTTCCACAGGTGACGAGGTTAATTTGTTAGCTGCTGCTCTATTTAACTCCACTTAGATCTTTGCTCCAGGCCACCTGTCAATGTTCCAGTATTGGTCTAGTTCTCTCCTGGATCGTTCTTGTGTCCTGTCTTCCCAGCAGAAGCTAAGTTCCAGCTTGTATTTCTTTGGTTTGCTATTTTTCTGTCCAGCCTGCTATTTTTATTGTTGTCTTGCTTGCTGGAAGCTCTGGGACGCAGAGGGAGCGCCTCCGCACCGTGAGTCGGTGCGGAGGGTCTTTTTGCGCCCTCTGCGTGGTCTTTTTGTAGGTTTTTGTGCTGACCGCAAAGTAACCTTTCCTATCCTCGGTCTGTTCAGTAAGTCGGGCCTCACTTTGCTAAATCTATTTCATCTCTATGTTTGTATTTTCATCTTTACTCACAGTCATTATATGTGGGGGGCTGCCTTTTCCTTTGGGGAATTTCTCTGAGGCAAGGTAGGCTTTATTTTTCTATCTTCAGGGCTAGCTAGTTCCTTAGGCTGTGCCGAGTTGCATAGGGAGCGTTAGGCGCAATCCACGGCTATTTCTAGTGTGTTTGATAGGATTAGAGATTGCGGTCAGCAGAGTTCCCACGTCCCAGAGCTCTTTCTTATTATCAGAAACTATCAGGTCATTCCGTGTGCTCTTAACCGCTAGGTCCATTGTTGTCCTGACCACTAGGTCATAACAGTACAGGTGGCCCAAAGTATTAATGCATCGCAATAGAGGGATAAGAGAAGTTCTGAGACCATTTTTTTTTCTTTGCAGTGTTTTTTGTCTCTCATTTCCCCTTTACCTCTGGGTGGTTCAGGACACTGGTGTAAACATGGACAGTCAAGGTCTGTCCTCTTGGATGGATAATCTCACTACAAGGGTACAAAACATTCAAGATTTTGTGGTTCAGAATCCGATGTCAGAGCCTAGGATTCCAATTCCTGATTTGTTTTTTGGTGATAGATCTAAGTTCTTGAATTTCAAAAATAATTGTAAATTGTTTCTTGCCTTGAAAGCTCGCTCCTCAGGTGACCCTGTTCAACAAGTAAAGATCATTATTTCTTTATGTGGTGACCCTCAAGACTGGGCATTTTCCCTTGCGCCAGGAGATCCGGCATTGCGTGATGTTGATGCGTTTTTACTGGCGCTTGGATTGCTTTATGACGAACCTAATTCAGTGGATCAGGCAGAGAAAATCTTGCTGGCTCTGTGTCAGGGTCAGGATGAAGTGGAGATATATTGTCAGAAGTTTAGAAAGTGGTCTGTGCTCACTCAGTGGAATGAATGTGCCCTGGCAGCTATCTTCAGAAAGGGTCTCTCTGAAGCCCTTAAGGATGTCATGGTGGGGTTTCCCATGCCTGCTGGTCTGAATGAGTCTATGTCCTTAGCCATTCAGATCGATCGACGCTTGCGTGAGCGTAAAGCTGTGCACCATTTGGCGGTACTATCTGAGCATGGGCCTGAGCCTATGCAATGTGATAGGACTTTGACCAGAGCTGAACGGCAAGAACACAGACGTCGGAATGGGCTATGTTTTTACTGTGGTGATTCCACTCATGCTATCTCCGATTGTCCTAAGCGCACTAGGCGGTTCGCTAGGTCTGCCACCATTGGTACGGTACAATCTAAATTTCTATTGTCTGTTACTCTGATTTGCTCTTTGTCATCCTATTCTGTTATGGCATTTGTGGATTCAGGCGCTGCCCTGAATTTGATGGACTTGGAGTATGCTAGGCGCTGTGGTTTTTTCTTGGAGCCCTTGCAGTATCCTATTCCATTGAGAGGAATTGATGCTACGCCTTTGGCCAAGAATAAGCCTCAGTACTGGACCCAATTGACCATGTGCATGGCTCCTGCACATCAGGAGGATATCCGCTTTCTGGTGTTGCATAATCTGCATGATGTGGTCGTTTTGGGGTTGCCATGGCTACAGGTTCATAATCCAGTATTGGACTGGAAATCTATGTCTGTGTCCAGCTGGGGTTGCCAAGGGGTACATGGTGATGTTCCATATTTGTCTATTTCGTCTTCCACTCCTTCTGAAGTTCCAGAGTTTTTGTCGGATTTTCGGGATGTATTTGATGAGCCCAAAGCCAGTGCCCTACCTCCTCATAGGGATTGCGATTGTGCAATTAATTTGATTCCTGGTAGTAAGTTTCCTAATGGCCGATTGTTCAATTTATCTGTGCCAGAACACGCCGCTATGCGGAGTTATATAAAGGAATCCTTGGAGAAAGGCCATATTCGCCCGTCGTCATCACCGTTAGGAGCAGGGTTCTTTTTTGTGGCCAAGAAGGATGGTTCTTTGAGACCTTGTATTGATTACCGCCTTCTAAATAAAATTACAGTCAAACTTCAGTATCCTTTGCCGTTGCTGTCTGATTTGTTTGCTCGTATTAAAGGGGCTAGTTGGTTCACCAAGAGAGATCTTCGAGGGGCGTATAATCTTGTGCGTATTAAACAAGGCGATGAATGGAAAACAGCATTTAATACGCCCGAGGGCCATTTTGAGTACCTGGTTATGCCATTCGGGCTTTCCAATGCTCCATCAGTATTTCAGTCCTTTATGCATGACATCTTCCGAGAGTACCTGGATAAATTCCTGATTGTGTATTTGGATGATATTTTAGTCTTTTCGGATGATTGGGAGTTTCATGTGAAGCAGGTCAGAATGGTGTTCCAGGTCCTTCGTGCGAATTCCTTGTTTGTGAAGGGGTCAAAGTGTCTCTTTGGAGTTCAGAAGGTTTCATTTTTGGGGTTCATTTTTCCCCTTCTACTATCGAGATGGACCCTGTTAAAGTCCAGGCCATTTACGATTGGACTCAGCCGACATCTGTGAAGAGCCTGCAAAAGTTCCTGTGCTTTGCTAATTTTTATCGGCGCTTCATCGCTAATTTTTCTACTGTTGCTAAACCGTTGACTGATTTGACCAAGAAGGGTGCTGATGTGGACAATTGGTCTTCTGCAGCTGTGGAGGATTTTCAGGAGTTGAAGCGTCGTTTTTCTTCTGCCCCTGTGTTGTGCCAGCCAGATGTTTCGCTTCCGTTTCAGGTTGGGGTTGATGCTTCTGAGATTGGAGCAGGGGCTGTTTTGTCACAAAGAAGTTCTGATGGCTCGGTGATGAAGCCATGTGCTTTCTTTTCTAGAAAGTTTTCGCCTGCTGAGCGTAACTATGATGTTGGTAATCGTGAGTTGTTGGCCATGAAGTGGGCATTCGAGGAGTGGCGTCATTGGCTGGAAGGAGCCAAGCATCGCGTGGTGGTCTTGACAGATCACAAGAATTTGACTTATCTTGAGTCTGCCAAACGGTTGAATCCGAGACAGGCTCGATGGTCGTTATTTTTCTCCCATTTTGATTTTGTGGTTTCGTAGCTTCCGGGCTCTAAGAATGTGAAGGCTGATGCCCTGTCAAGGAGTTTTGTGCCTGACTCTCCGGGTGTTCCTGAGCCGGCGGGTATTCTCAAAGAGGGGGTAATTTTGTCTGCCATCTCCCCTGATTTGCGGCGGGTGCTGCAAAAATTTCAGGCTGATAGACCTGTCCGTTGCCCAGCGGAGAAACTGTTTGTCCCTGATAGATGGACTAGTAGAGTTATCTCTGAGATTCATTGTTCGGTGTTGGTTGGGCATCCTGGAATCTTTGGTACCAGAGATTTGGTGGCTAGATCCTTCTGGTGGCCGTCTTTGTCACGGGATGTGCGTTCTTTTGAGCAGTCCTGTGGGACTTGTGCTCGGGCTAAGCCCTGCTGTTCTCGTGCCAGTGGGTTGCTTTTGCCCTTGCCGGTCCCGAAGAGGCCCTGGACGCATATTTCTATGGATTTTATTTCAGATCTCCCCGTCTCTCAAAAGATGTCGGTCATTTGGGTGGTTTGTGATCGCTTTTCTAAGATGGTCCATTTGGTACCTTTGTCTAAATTGCCTTCCTCCTCTGATTTGGTGCCATTATTTTTCCAGCATGTGGTTCGTTTATATGGTATCCTGGAGAACATCGTTTCTGACAGGTTCCCAGTTTGTTTCGAGGTTTTGGCGATCCTTTTGTGCTAGGATGGGCATTGATTTGTCTTTTTCCTCGGATTTCCATCCTCAGACAAATGGCCAAACCGAACGTACTAATCAAACTTTGGAAACATATCTGAGATGCTTTGTTTCTGCTAAATCAGGATGATTGGGTGTCCTTTTTGCCGTTGGCTGAGTTCGCCCTTAATAATCGGGCCAGCTCGGCTACTTTAGTTTCGCCGTTTTTCTGCAATTCTGGTTTCCATCCTCGTTTCCCTTCAGGGCAGGTTGAGTCTTCGGACTGTCCTGGTGTGGATACTGTGGTGGATAGGTTGCAGCAGATTTGGACTCAGGTGGTGGACAATTTGACATTGTCCCAGGAGAAGGCTCAACGTTTCGCTAACCGCCGGCGCTGTGTGGGTCCCCGACTTCGTGTTGGGGATTTGGTTTGGTTGTCGTCTCGTTATGTTCCTATGAAGGTTTCCTCCCCTAAGTTTAAGCCTCGTTTCATTGGTCCATATAAGATTTCTGAGGTTATCAATCCTGTGTCATTTCGTTTGGCCCTTCCTGCTTCTTTTGCCATCCATAATGTGTTCCATAGGTTGTTATTGCGGAGATACGAGGCGCCTGTGGTTCCATCCGTTGATCCTCCTGCCCCGGTGTTGGTTGAGGGGGAGTTGGAGTATGTGGTGGAGAAGATTTTGGATTCTCGTGTTTCGAGACGGAAACTCCAGTACCTGGTCAAGTGGAAGGGTTATGGTCAGGAAGATAATTCCTGGGTTTTTGCCTCTGATGTTCATGCTGCCGATTTGGTTCGTGCCTTTCATTTGGCTCATCCTGGTCGGCCTGGGGGCTCTGGTGAGGGTTCGGTGACCCCTCCTCAAGGAGGGGGTACTGTTGTGAATTCTGTTGTCAGGCTCCCTCCTGTGGTCATGAATGGTACTTCGGCTGGTTCTGTCCATGGACTTCCTCTGGTGGGTGTTTCTGAGTTTCCTTCCACAGGTGACGAGGTTAATTCGTTAGCTGCTGCTCTATTTAACTCCACTTAGATCTTTGCTCCAGGCCACCTGTCAATGTTCCAGTATTGGTCTAGTTCTCTCCTGGATCGTTCTTGTGTCCTGTCTTCCCAGCAGAAGCTAAGTTCCAGCTTGTATTTCTTTGGTTTGTTATTTTTCTGTCCAGCTTGCTATTTTTATTGTTGTCTTGTTGCTGGAAGCTCTGGGACGCAGAGGGAGCGCCTCCGCACCGTGAGTCGGTGCGGAGGGTCTTTTTGCGCGCTCTGCGTGGTCTTTTTGTAGGTTTTTGTGCTGACCGCAAAGTAACCTTTCCTATCCTCGGTCTGTTCAGTAAGTCGGGCCTCACTTTGCTAAATCTATTTCATCTCTATGTTTGTATTTTCATCTTTACTCACAGTCATTATATGTGGGGGGCTGCCTTTTCCTTTGGGGAATTTCTCTGAGGCAAGGTAGGCTTTATTTTTCTATCTTCAGGGCTAGCTAGTTTCTTAGGCTGTGCCGAGTTGCATAGGGAGCGTTAGGCGCAATCCACGGCTATTTCTAGTGTGTTTGATAGGATTAGGGATTGCGGTCAGCAGAGTTCCCACGTCCCAGAGCTCTTTCTTATTATCAGAAACTATCAGGTCATTCCGTGTGCTCTTATCCACTAGGTCCATTGTTGTCCTGACCACTAGGTCATAACACCCATCCTGTCTTAGTGTATCTGCTAATGTAACATTCAGTTTTCGCTGAATATGGATTTATCCTCACAATTAGGAATTTTTATCAATTTTGGCAGAGAAGGAAGCCGATTTCTCTGAGATATATTACAAAGTTGCTTATTTTCACATGTACTATTGATTTCTGAAATAAAAATTAAGACAATGGTAACTCTTTAAGCAAAAACTTAGAAATATGGACACTTCTTTTTCAAAATGAAAATTTGAACAATCAGCGATAGCTTTACCTCCACTAAAAAGGTAAGGTGAATAATATTGATTATGCTATTACAGTGGTAATAATCATGGCAGCAACCTTTCAACAAGGTGCTGTACTGGAGTAGTGGCTTTTCCTCCCTTGAAATTATTTATGACCAACCAGAGAGCAGAATAGCTTCACAGTTAACCTCAATATTTATTTCAATAGTGTATATCTTTATATGACTCCTTATCAATCTACTTTACTGAGTGTGCATTATTACTTCTGCTCCAGTGCGCCTGCTCACGTCTATGCTAATGTTGTATAATAAATGTACACAAATAACACTGTTACAAAGGTTTTGTCCCTCTTTTTTAGTGTTCCTGATAAATTTTTTCATGCTGATTTCAGAAATAACTTCAGGTTTTTCCTATCACGTAAGGTTTTTGAGAAATGATATGAAACATTATAATATTCTGTTATAATTCTAAAAACACTGATTACACAGCGTAACAAATTTCAGGGAAGTTCTTGTCCCCTGAGAAAATTTTATTGTATCTTATAGATTTTGATATGCTGATCACGAATATGTGCTCCAAAAGTCTGCATCAATTAAGGTTTTTAACCCCTTCATGACAGGAGCTTTTTTTTACTCTTCATCACGACAGCAGCAACACAAGAGGGATCCGCCCATAGGAACAGGAAACCTACAGAAATAAAAGGAGCGGTCCGCCTCTCCTTAGTTGGTTTCCTGTTCCTAAGGGAACCGAAGAACAAAAACCTACGGAGAAGAAAATACATACCTGGGCCAATGCATGCCGCCTGTGCAGTATCTGTTGAGAACGGCAGGGGCTGAGATTCCAGAAGCGTCGGGGGAGCCCTGTCTATCAGTCTTCCCCCTTGTCTGGGCTGAGTACGTGAGGACCGGATCCGGGGACCACCAGCCTCATGGAGCACCATGTGGAAGGTGTGTGGATTGTGTGCGGCCAGGGTCTGGGTGAAGCCGTCCTGGCTCACGCGGAAGTGAGGAGTCCGGCACCGGTTACCCGCCTCTGTTTAACTGGTATCAGCGTGCATTCCTGGGGAAGTGAAAAGACGGTCCCGCGCATGTGCAGTAGACCAGTAAGTGCTCCCTGCCCCGGAAGTGGCTGGATAACTTCCGGGGGGACCGGAGGAGGTGAAGCAGTTGGCTTGGCGCACTGCGAATGTGCAAAAAATGCCTGGGAGGGAACCATTAAATACTGGTGGCTATAGTACTGCCAGTGTGCTAAACATATCCCCAGGTAAACATGAGTTGCGCCCACCAGCAGTGGACTTACAGGCGCATGCTGTGGGTAAAAGTAGTGGACACTCCAGAGAAGGAGGCACCATGGACAGAAGTTTGAGAAGTGGAACATCGAACCCACCCAGGACTCGGACTGTATCGACCTCCAGAACCGATACTGTATAAGCTTCACTGGGTGAGTGTGCGGAGCTCTACTTATTACGCTAACTCCCCTTTCTTTCTGTATACCTCCCTCTTTCAGACCAAGAAAACAAAATCTAAGCATAATGAGTGCATTGTGCAGGCAGCCCCTTCCTGACTCCTACCCCAAGAGACTGTCAAAGTTATATTAGTGAGCCGCTACAGGGGGAGGCTGCAGTAACATCAACGGACATTCGTATGTTGATAAGGGAGGAGCTTGAAGCCTTAAGTCAGACCAAAACACCCAAGAGCCATACAAGTAAAAGGAAAAAGATCCCCCCCATATCCAGTCCGGAGTCTGATAGTGACCAAGAACAGCTTTCTGACTCCTCGCAGTTGTCTTCATCCTCCCTTTCATCTGATGTAGAGGGGCGTTCATGCTTTCCTATAGAAAGTATAGACAACTTAGTTAAGTCAGGAACACTTTGGGGTGCATGGATGCAAAAGAAGCCCAAACATCTCTGGATATATTTGCGGGACTTGCTCAGAGAAAGAGGAAAGCCTTCCATGATTCCGACAGTAAAGGACCTAGTAAAGAGGGAATGGGACAAACAAAACCAGAGGGGCTTCCTTCACTCTGCTTCTAAGAGGAAATATCCATTTAGTGACGAGGAATTGTGAACCTAGGCCAAAGTCCCTAAAGTGGACGCGGCAATAGCCTCCACATCTAAACAATCAACTCTACCAGTGGAGGATGTGGGGGGTGTTATCTGACCCGCTTGATCGTGGAGCGGAGACCTCTCTTAAGAGGGTGTGTGAAGCCTCTACCAGGACATTTAAGCCAGCTATATCCAGCACATGCACTGAAAAAGATCAATGCTGGTATGGATAGACCAGCTTGAACAACAGATTGAGCAGAAAGTGCCCCGGGAAAAATTGTTCCCCATTCCATTAAGAAGAGGAGCGGCTGCGGATTCATTATGCTTAGCCGCCAGATCAGCTGGTCTAGTTATTGCCGCCAGATGCGCTTTGTGGCTTAAGAGCTGGAAGGGAGATACGCACTCAAAAAGGAAACTGTGCAATCCCGTGTCAGGGTGAGTTTTTCTTCGGAAGTGTACTTGATGAGATACTCACCAAAGCGAAATAAAGAAAAAAGGGGTTCCTTAATCAGTCTCTTCCGTTTTATAGAAGAGCGTTTAAGAAACGTCCATTTAACAAAAGGAAAACGTCAGGAAGCTTGGACCATTGGGCAATGAAGGAGGTCAAACAAAGAGGGGCTATGTTCAAAGGACATTCTTCCCAGAAAGGTAGCAGGCTCCGATAGCCCAGACCCTCCAGTAGGAGGCAGACTAAAAATTTTTCCTCCAAAAATGGAAGGAAATAACAGCAAGTGCCTGGGTCCAGAACCTAGTAATTTTGGATTGAAATTGGAATTCCGTCAAATTCCTCATGAGTCATTCATTTTAACATCTCGTAAATCACCGGAACAACAAATAGCTCTTGAATCAAAAATTCTGAACTTAGTGTCCAAAAATGTCCTGGTAGAAGTTCCGATGGGTCAGTGAGGAAGGGGAGTTTATTCCCCTTTGTTCCTGGTCTCTAAACCAGACGGGTCCTTTAGGACCATTATAAATTTAAAGAAGTTAAACTCCTTTCTTTTCAATCGTAAATTCAAAATGGAGTCAATTAGTTCCACTATCATTTTATTTCCTAGATGTATGATGGCTGGATTGGATCTAAAAGATGCGTATTATCATCTTTCTATACATACCAAATACCAGCAGTATCTCAGGGTGACAGTGATCCTGTCAGGGAGAGTCTGCCATTTCCAGTTCACAGCGATGCCCTTTGGTCTCTCCATGGCACCTCGAGTATTCACGAAAGTAATATTGGAGGTGATGTCCTTTTTACGTCAGCAGGATACGTTGATTATACCATATTTAGATGATTTCCTGGTAGTTGGATATTCGACCTCCCAATGTAGTAACCGCCTTGCTCACGCAATTTCGTCTCTACAGGCGTTGGGATGGATTATCAATTTCGAGATGTCCAGGCTGGTGCTACAGACCCTTCAGAATTTCCTGCCTTCATCCTGGATTCCACAAATAAAAAATGTCTGCTTTCTGAGGTAAATAATTTAATGATAAAGGCGAACATTAGAATGGCAATGGACAGCCCTCGGATGTCCTTAAGACTCACTTTTAGTCCTGCATTCCAGCGGTCCAATGGGCACAGTACCGTACCCGGGGGTTGCAGCATATGGTCCTCCACAAGGAAGAAAGCTTGTGGGGTCATCTGGAGGGAGTAATAACCTTGTCCGCAGAAGTGTTAACCTTGACCTGGTGGCTGGACGATGCCCATCTTTCTAGAGGTGTCCCATGGGTATACTAAGACCATCCAGTATAATCACCACTGATGCTAGTCTGGAAGGTTGGGGTGCCCATATAGGGGACAGTCTGGCCCAGGGACAGTGTAAAATAGAGGAGATGCAGGACTCATCAAACTTGAAAGGGCTGAACGCCATCAGTCATGCATTACATTATTTTCTTCTACAGCTTCGAGGTTCGCATTTAAGAGTCCTGTCAGACAACACTACGGCGATCGCGCATGTGAACCGACAAGGTAAAATGCGATATAAAAAAAGCTGATGTCTACCACAGTAAAAATCTTCAGTTTAGCCGAGGCCCATTTACTTTCCCTCTCAGCTGTCCATATCAGGGAAAAGGACAACTCAAAAGCGGACTTCCTGAGCCGTCATGTGCTACGTCAAGGAGAATGGTGTCTCAACCTCCACATATTCAGGAAGATTGTAGATTTATGGGGTCTTCCTCAAATAGACCTTTTGCCACGAAGGAGAACAAGCAGGTGCGGAGATTTGCCTCCCTGAATACATCAGATCATCCGGAGATGGTGGATGCCTTTCAGGCTCCTTGGCAGTTCAAACTGGCATATGCCTCCACCGATAATGTTGCTACCTCTGATCATCAGGAAAATCAGGCAAGAAAAAGCAAGGATAATCCTCATCGAACCATTCTGGTCCAAGAGGCCTTAGTTTTCTTTGCTGCGGGCCATGTCCATGACCGACCCATGGATCCTCCCATCGATTCCAGATCTACTCTCAAGGTCCATGCCTTCATCCTCAAGTGGAGAGCCTCCACTTAACGGCATAGAACTTGAGAGGGAGTTATTAAAATCAATGGGATTCTCAGAAGGCTTAATTAATCTTACTCTTTTTTTAAATCTTTTTTATTTTTATATAGCGCTAACATATTCCGCAGCGCTTTACACACATTATCATCGCTGTCCCCGATGGGGCTCACAATCTAAATTCCCTATCAGTATGTCTTTGAATGTGGGAGGAAACCGGAGTACCCAGAGGAAACCCACGCAAACACGGAGAGAACATACAAACTCCTTGCATGTGTTGTCCTTGGTGGGATTTGAACCCAGGACCCCAGCGCTGCAAGGCTGCAGTGCTATCCACTGAGCCACCGTGCTACCCCAATTAACACACTTCTACTGAGTGGGAAGGAATCTACAACAAAAATTTATAATACAGTATGGAGGAAATTCCTAGAATTCCATACAGATACCCTCTCTAGGATCGTTGTGATCACACCTATTTTAGAATTCCTGCAGAAAGGTAGAGGACCGGATCTGTCCATTAGTACGTTAAGGGTATGTGCACACGATGTGGATTTTGCTGCGGATCCGCAGCGTTTCCGCAGCTGCGGATCCGCAGCAGTTTCCCATGAGTTTACAGTACAATGTAAAACTATGGGAAACCAAAAACGCTGCGCCCATGCTACGGAAAAAAACACGCGGAATGTCAATTCTTTTTGTGGAATCCGCAGCGTTTTTACATCTGCTCCAATAGAAAACTGCAGATGTAAATCCGCAGCGGAATCCACAATAGTAAACGCGATAAATCCTCAGTAAAAACCACATCGGTTTTGCACTGCGGATTTATCAAATCCGCTGCGGAAAAATCCGCAGTGGACCATTCTACGTGTGCACATACCCTAAAGGTCCAGGTATCTGCCTTAGGCCAGAGTCGCAGTAGAGCGTAATACGGACTAGTGCTATGCGATAAAAAAATTGCATAGCCCTCGGACTAATGTTAATCTATGGGGCAGCTCCTATCATCCGTTGTTTTCTCGGCCGTATTATATGTGCTAGGGAAATCGCAGCATGCTGCGATTTGCACCATATATCGGCCGAGACTCACCAATGAAAGTCTATGGGTGCGAGAAAAACACACCACACGGATCATCAGTGTGACTTGCGAGAAATACGCCGGTAATTCAGTGCGGTGTAATGTAAAATCACACTGACAGGTTAAAATAGAATAGATAAGTGTCTACACATAGTGTGTGTGTGTGTGTATAAATATATATATATATCTCTCTTCATATTTCATAGAGAGATAGCAGAATAGGCAATAATTCAATTGTCGGGTTCTGTAAAATCATTGCAGACCCCGACAGTATATGAGACATGGTTTAGTCCCTGACTAATAATGTTAGTAGTGTGTATGTGTGTGTAAAATTTTGGACCTTTAGGTGTTAAATTAAAGGATAATTTCAACGCAAAAAACGTGTGGGCTCCAGCGCAATTTTCTCTGCCAGAGAGGGAAAGCCAGTGACTGAGGGCAGATATTAATAGCCTAGAGAGGGACCATGGTTATTGGCCCCCCTAGCTAAAAAAAAATCTGCCACCAGCCACCCCAGAAAAGAGCATCTGTAAGATGTGCCTATTCTGGCACTCAGCCTCTCTCTTCTCATTGCCCAGTAGCGGTGGCATATGGGGTAATAAGGGGTTAAGGTGAACTTGACAGCGTGGGAAAATGTTCAGAAACTTTCCCACACTGAGTTCATGTCCAGTCAGGCGGGGAGGCTGTGTAGGCAGCTTTTCATTCATTACACAGTGGTTTACAGTCGGGGCGGTAGCATTAGCACTGCTCCCGATTGTAAACTATTTAACCCCTTGAGATGGATTGCAGCGTGGGACTTGACTGTACAGCAGACAGGTATGGGATATTGTTGCCTTTTTATTTTGGATTTTTTTCACAGAAGAACGAGGGCTTTGCTTGAATTGAGAGTGTAAGAAAGATGTTAAACTTGTTTATTTCATTAAAAGACTTTATTCTTAATGTGTGTGTGTGTTTAACCCTTTCATACTATTGGATTAATAATGGATAGGTGTCTTATTGACAGATCTTCATTATTAACCAGGCTTAATGTCACCTTACAATAGCAAGGTGACATGAACTCCTTATTACCACAAAAGCCACCGCTACTGGGCAATGGGAAGAGAGGCTAAAGGTACCTTCACACATAACGATTTCGTTAACGATATCGTTGCTTTTTGTGACGTAGCAACGATATCGTTAACAAAATCGTTATGCGTGACAGCGACCAATGATCAGGCCCCTGCTGGGAGATCGTTGGTCGCTGGGAATGATCAGGACCTTTTTTTTTGTCGCTGATCACCCGCTGTCATCGCTGGAGCTGATCCAGCGATGTGTTCACTGGTAACCAGGGTAAATATCGGGTTACTAAGCGCAGGGCCGTGCTTAGTAACCCGATGTTTACCCTGGTTACCATTGTAAAAGTTAAAAAAAAAAAAACAGTACATACTCACATTCCGGTGTCTGTCACGTCCCCCGGCGTCAGCTTCCCGCACTGACTGTGTCAGCGCTGGCCGGCCGTAAAGCAGAGCACAGCGGTGATGTCACCGCTGTGCTCTGCTTTACGGCCGGCCGGCACCTACACAGTGCAGGGAAGCTGACGCCGGGGGTCGTGACAGACACCGGAATGTAAGCATGTACTGTTTTTGTTTTTGTTTTTTTTAACTTTTACAATGGTAACCAGGGTAAACATCGGGTTACTAAGCGCGGCCCTGCGCTTAGTAACCCGATGTTTACCCTGGTTACCCGGGGAGTTCGGCATCGTTGGTCGCTGGAAAGCTGTCTGTGTGACAGCTCTCCAGCGACCACACAACAACCTAAACAGCGACGCTGCAGCGATCGGCATCGTCTATATCGCTGCAGCGTCGCTAAATGTGACAGTACCTTAAGTGCCGGAATAGGTGCATCTTACTATAACCATGGTCCTTCTCTAGGCTATTAATACCTTCCCTCAGTCACTGGCTTTCTCTGAAAGAGAAAATAGCGTGGGAGCCCACGCCAGTTTTTACTGAGAGTCGTTTAATTTGACACCTACAGCTCCAAAATTGTACACATACACACAACTAACGTTATTAGTGAGGGACATATAAAAATCTAAAGGATATGCAATGGTTAATTGTATGTAAACCATGTCTCATATCCTGTCGTGTTCGGTAATGATTAGTGATGAGCGAATATACTCGTTACTTGAGATTTCTCGAGCACGCTCAGGGGTCCTCAGAGTATTTTTTTAGTGCTCGGAGATTTCGTTCTTATTGCCGCAGCTGAATGATTTACATCTGTTAGGCTGGTTTCACATTTGCGTTTAAAAACGCAGCATTTTAAACGCAAACGCATTTGATGAAAAAGCGCGTTTAAACGCTGCGTTTTTTAGACGCAAGCGTTTTTGCTTGTTTTAATACGAACACGGCGTTTTGACGCAAACCCAAACGCTAAGGGATCCTAATCCAAACCCAAACGCTATGGGATCCTAATCCTAACATTAACCCTAACCCAAACGCTAAGGGATCCTAACCCTAACCCAAACGCTAAGGGATCCTAACCCTAAGGGTTAGGGTTAGGATCCCTTAGGGTTAGGATCCCTTAGGGTTTGGGTTAGGATCCCTTAGCGTTTGGGTTAGGGTTAGGGTTGGGGGTTGGCTTATCAGTGTGTTTTTCTATAAAAACGCATGCAAACGCATGTGCTTAAAAATGCATGCGTTTCCATAGACATCAATACGTCTTTTTTGCTGCGAAAAAACGCATGCGTTTTTTTGCGGCAAAAAAAACACCGCTAAAAATTACTACATGTTGCATTTCTGCAACAAACCGCATGCATAGAAACGATGCATGCGTCGTCAAAACGCACGCAAAAAACGCATGCGCTTTTAATGTTAAGTATAGGGAAAAAACGCATGCGTTTTTTTACCGTAAAAACGCAAAAAAAAAACGCAAATGTGAAACCAGCCTTAGCCAGCATAAGTACATGTGGAGGTTGCCTGGTTGCTAGGGAATCCCCACATGTACTTATGCTGGCTAACAGATGAAAATCATTCAGCTGCGGCAATAAAACCTAAATCTCCGAGCACTAAAAAAAATACTCGGAGGACCCCCGAGCATGCTCGAGAAATCTCGAGTAACGAGTATATTCGCTCATCACTAGTAATGATTTTACAGAACCCGACAATTGAATTATCTACTTTTCTGCTATGTAGCTCTGTATGAAAAATATATCTATATAATTGTCTAAGGGGTACTTCCGTCTGTCTGTCCGTCCTCAACTTCCGTAACGGAAATCCCGTGTCGCTGATTGGTCTCGGCAGCTGCCTCCCCTACTCCCGTGCACTCACTGCCCGGCGCCCGCTCCATAATCCCCTCCACTCACCGCTGACAGGGTTAATGGCAGCGGTAACGGCCCGTGGTGTAACGCACTCCGTTACCGCTGCTATTAACCCTGTGTGTCCCCAACTATTTACTGTTGATGCTGCCTATGCAGCATCAATAGTAACAATATGTCATGTTAAAAAAAAAAAAAAAAAACCTGCTATACTCACCATCCGCCGCCTTTCTCGCTCCGGTGACTGCTCCATGCAAGCGGCAGCTTGCGGTCCCAGGGCTGGTATGCGACAAGGACCTGCCGCGACATCACAGGTCCTGCTCATACCAGCCCTGGGACCGGAAGCTGCCGCTTGCAATGGAGCGGTCACCGGAGCGTCGCAAGGAGCGGGAAAGGCGGCGGATGGTGAGTATAGCAGGACTTCAACGGGCCTTCAGAAGGTGAGTATATGTTTATTTTTTATTTTAAATCTCTATACTACGTGGCTCTGTGCTGTATACTCCGTCGCTGTGCAATATACTATGTGGCTGTGCAATATACTATGTGGCTGTGCAATATACTATGTGGCTGTGCAATATACTATGTGGCTGTGCAATATACTATGTGGCTGTGCAATATACTATGTGGCTGTGCAATATACTATGTGGCTGTGCAATATACTATGTGGCTGTGCAATATACTATGTGGCTGTGCAATATACCATGTGGCTGTGCAATATACCATGTGGCTGTGCAATATACCATGTGGCTGTGCAATATACCATGTGGCTGTGCAATATACCATGTGGCTGTGCAATATACCATGTGGCTGTGCAATATACCATGTGGCTGTGCAATATACCATGTGGCTGTGCAATATACCATGTGGCTGTGCAATATACTATGTGGCTGGGCAATATACTATGGCTGGGCAATATACTATGTGGCTGGGCAATATACTACGTGGACATGCATATTCTAGAATACTCGGTGCGTTAGAATCGGGCCACCATCTAGTATATATATATTTGTGTGTGTGTCTCACTGACATATATATGTTTTCAAGAATATTTGAGGCCATGGATCCATTATATGTCCATTTTGCAAGCCGGTGAGAAAATCTTGCCAGATACTTTGATTAGAAAAAAATCGCATCTCGTATTGCACACAGATGACATAAAGATCGCTGTTCGGGAACATTTCTGCGAATCTCAGCCTTGAAAAATGGACTGATTTTTTTTTTTTATACGGTATGTGTGACTCCAGCCTTAGGGCCCTTTATGGTTATAATGTGGCAAGAGATAGGTGGGTCTCTCGGTTCATCGCAGCTTGTGAACGGTTCACATTCCTCGAATTCCTCCCTGGGATCTAAATTTAGTTCTGGAGGCCCTAACGGGCTTCCCGTTTGAGCCATTGGAGTCCGTTCCCTCGAAATACATATCATTAAAGGGAATCTGTCACCTACTTTTCGTATGTAAGCTTTGGCCACAGCCATTAGGGGCTTATCTACAGCATTCTGTAATGCTGTAGATAAGCCCCCCATGTAACCTGAAAGATAAGAAAAACAAGTTATATTATACTCACCTGGGGGCGGTCCGGTCCGATGGGTGTTGCGGTGTAGGTCCGGCGCCTCCCATCTTCATGATGATGTCCTCTTCCTTGCTTCTGTCACTGCTCCTGCACTGGCGTACTTTATCTGCCCTGTTGAGGGCAGAGCAAAGTACTGCAGTGCAGGGAAAGGTCAGAGGCCCTGCGCACTGCAGTACTTTACGCTGACCTCAACAGGGCAGATAAAGTACGCCTGCACAGGAGCCACAACAGAAGCAAGGAAGAGGACGTCATCACATGAAGATGGGAGGTGCTGGACCGTGACGCTCATCGAATCGGACAACCCCCCAGGTGAGTATAATATAACTTGTTTTTCTTATCTTTCAGGTTATATCGGGGGGCGTATCTACAGCATTACAGAATGCTGTAGATAAGCCCCTGATGGCGGTGGCCGAAGCTTATATACGAAAAAGTGACAGATTCTCTTTTAAAACAGCCCTTTTGGTATCATTGACTTCAGCCTGAAGAGTTAGCGATATCCAAGCCCTTTCCATAGATCCTCCCTTCTTGTTAGTATCTCAAGACAAAATTATACTGAAACCAGATCCTTTATACCTTCCTAAGGTGGCAGCAAAGTCTCACAGGAGATTATTCTTCCCTCCTTCTTTAGTAATCCTTCCACTCCAGAGGAAGAGAAGTTTCATACCCTGGATGTGAGGAGGGCTGTCCTAAAATATTTAGACAGGTCTAGGGCCTGGAGACAGAGCAGGGCTCTGTTGGCATCCTTTCAGGGCCACAGAAAGGGGTACGGAGTCATGAAGGGCACCTTATCCCGTTGGATCAGGGATTCAATCTACCTGGCATACTCCACGAAAGGCGAAAATTCTCCGGAGGGTATAAAGGCACATTCTGCTAGAGCAGTGGCATCCTCTTGGGCTGGGAGAGCGGACATTCCATTTGAACTTATATGTAAGGCCGCAACGTGGTCATCTCAATCCACCTTTTATAACCACTAAAGGCTGGATCTTTCATCTTCGGAGTTGGTCTTTGGGAGAGCTGTCCTCTGCATCGTGGTCCCTCCCAGGTGATGGTTCTCTGAAATTTTTTCATGTAGGTGCTTTTGTGGCAAAGAGTAAAAAGCCAGATTACTTGCCAGTAATGCTCTTTTATTGAGTCCACGACCGCACCCCTTCACTACCCTCCCTAAGTTAGATATCAGCAGATCACGTATTGGTGGTTGCAGATAGGAAATTATATTTTTATATATAAGTATATAGTAGATGGAAAAAAAACTTATATTTTGACATAATACTCGGGCGGCTCCTCTGGTACTCTGAAATCCAACTGAGGAGGAGAAGTGGACCACCCCTTCTATTTCTGTATGTTTCCTGTTCCTATAGGCAGAACCCTCTGTCATGTGAGTGCTGTCGTGGACTCGGTAAAAGAGCATTACCAGTAAGGCTAGGTTCACATTGCGTTAGTGGGTATCTGCTAATGGAATCCGTTACATAGCGCCACTAACGCAATGTAACAGATCCGTTACATTTACAGTGCACCCATTACAGTGCACCCATTGACCGCAATGTATGTAACGCATCCCTAACGCATGCCATTTTTGGCATGCGTTAGCGATGTTCCGTTATTTTGTGACGGACCTCGAACGCTGTCTGCAGCGTTTTTGGGTCCGTTCTCGCAAGCGCAGATCGGGCATCTGCGCTAGTGCGATCGCTAAACGCGATTTTTTTTGGACATTGCGTTAACGCAGTCCGTTAGCGTATGCGCTAAACGGACTGCACTAACGCAATGTGAACCTAGCCTAAGTAATCCGGCTTTTCGATTTTTAGTTTTTCGCTCCCCTTCTTTCCAGAGCCATCATTTTTTATTTTTCCGTCAATATGGCCGTGTGAGGGCTTATTTTTTGCAGGACATGCTGACTTTTTTAATGATACTTTTGTGCAGATACGTTCTTTTGATTGCCCGTTATTGCATATTAATGCAATGTTGTGTGGACAAAAAAAGTAATTCTGGCGTTTTGACTTTTTGATCGCTACGCCATTTAGCGATCATGTTCATTCTTTTTTTTTATTGATGGATCGGGCAATTCTGAAAGCGGCGATACCAAATATGTGTAGGTTTTTTTTTTTTTATTGTTTTATTTTGATTGGGGTGAAATGGGGGTGATTTTAACTTTTTTTTTTTTTTTTTAAACACTTTTTTTCTAACTTTTGACATGCTTCAAGACGCTGCCATAGCGCGATCGCCTCTGCTACATAGAGGTGATGCTCAGATCACCTCTATGCAGAATTACAGGCTTGCTATGAGCGACAACCACAGGGTGGCTCTCAAAGCAATCTGCCATCAACAACCATAGGGGTCTCGAGGAGACCTCTGGTTGTGATTGCAATGCCGCGATGACCCCCAATCACGTAACGGGGGTTGTCGCGAGTATTTCCGGACTGGCGTCTGGAGGTGCATTAAATGCCCGCTGTCAGAGTTTCACAGCGGCATTTAACTAAATAGGCTCGGGCGGATCACGAGTCCGCTCACGCCTATTGTGGTTTTGGGGAGGGCTCACCGCCGGAGCGGACCTCAAAGCGGGATACTGCCAGCTGATGTACTATTACGGCAGCTGGCAGTAAGGGGTTAAGAAACAGTTTATAGTCTACATTATGATGTCTGAGACACTACATACATGTGCATCAATGTCAGCAGCAAAAGCAATTGTTCAGAATACTGATGAGCGAATATACTCATTACTCGAGATTTCGCGAGCATGCTCGGGAGTCCTCTGAGTATTTTTTTAGTGCTCGGAGATTTAGTTTTTATTGCCGCAGCTGAATGATTTACATCTGTTAGCCAGCATAAGTGGATGTGGGGGTTGCCTGGTTGCTAGGGAATCCCCACATGTACTTATGCTGGCTAACACATGTAAATCATCCAGCTGTGGCAATAAAAACTAAATCTCCGAGCACTAAAAAATACTCGGAGGACACCCGAGCATGCTCGAGGAATCTCGCTCATCACTAGTTCAGAAGTGTTTTGCCGACTATTAAGTAGCAGTTATTTAAATGCACTTCTGGATGCCGGTCCGGAAATACGCGCAGCGACGGCCCCCATCACTTGATCGGTGGTCATCGCTGCGTTGCCATCACAAACAGAGGTCTCCTTGAGACCTCTAAGGTGGTTGATGGCAGATTGCTATGAGCGCCACCCTGTGGTTGGCGCTCATAGCAAGCCTGTAATTCTGCTGCATAGAGGTGATCTGAGCATCACCTCTATGTAGCAGAGGCAATCGTACTATGGCAGCTTCTAGCCTCCTATGGAGGCTATTGAAGCATGCCAAAAGTTAAAAAAAAAAAAAAGTGTTTAAAAAATATTTTTAAAAAGTTCAAATCACCCCCCCTTTCGCCCCGATCAAAATAAAACAATTAAAAAAAATCAAACCTCCACATATTTGGTATCGCCGCGTTCAGAATTTCCCCGTCGATCAATAAAAAAAATTAGCATGATCGCTAAACGGCGTAGCGATAAAAAATAATCAAAACTCCAGAATTACGTTTTTTTTGGTCGCCGTGACATTCCATTAAAATGCAATGATGGACAATCAAAAGAATGTATCTGCACAAAAGTGGTATCATTAAAAACGACAGCTCGTCCCGCAAAAAAGAAGCCCTCACACGGCCATATTGACAGAGAAATCAAAAAGTTATGGCTCTGTAAAGAAGGGGAGCGAAAAATGAAAAAAGCTCCTGTAATTAAGGGGTTAAAAACCTTACATGATACAGACTTTTGGAGCACATATTTGTGTTCTGCATATCAAAGTATGTAAGATGCAATAACATTTTCTCGGGACAAGAACTTTCCTGAAATTGGTTGCGCAGTGTAATTAGTTATTTACAAACAGGCAACCCCCACATGTATTCAAGTTGTCTAGCAGCCGCAAATCATGCAGCTGCGTCTACATAAACTAAATCCCGGAGCTTGTCGAAATACTCGGAGACCACCCGAGCAACGAGTATACTCGCTCATCACTACTAATAATGTGACTTCTGGAGGCAAATTGTCACTCTGGATTTTATGTATTTAGGGGTATCAGATTACATTCACAATTTCCAGATTTATCTTTTGAAAATAATTAGAAAACCATGCATCATTTCCTTTATACTTCACAAATACTTGATACTTGCATTTTATTGGGATTTTATGTGATATAAGAAGCACATTTAAGTTTGTGAGTGTCATATGAAGTCACACCATTGTGATGTCACTCCAGAATCCAAAGACAAGATCGCAGACAGTCAGACGTGACATCACAAGTCAGAGGATTCTCAGCCAGGCAGCATGTGAGCAGGAGAGCAGCTCAGGTTCCAGAAGGATTTGAGAAGCAAGGTATTTTGTGAAGTGTCATCTACGGCAGTTCCCTCACATGAAAGGGCCATGGAAAGTGGTGGCCAGATATCTCTAGGGTGCATTTTTGGTCATCAGAGCTGAATGCACTAGGCTCCTAAAACCTGGTGACATGTGGAAGGAGGGACCTCCCTGCAGTAATACAACGCAGACAAAATTTCATAAATTTATTTTTTTTCCCACCAAAAAGTAAGTGATGCAAGAACTCTGGCAGGAATGGGGCTTATTACAGAATGTATAACACCCCACTCACTGGCACTGTACTGTGATATATTCTTCTTTGCTAAAATCGGCAACAAATACATTAAGTGGTAATATCGGCTAAAGGTTTTTTGTTTTTTTTAAAACCTGGTCATCCTAACGAGAAGATTCATTTTTTCCCCACCGACTGAGAGCTACAGAATGCCCAGGGATCCCCAACCTGCGGCTCGCATGCCCATGTATGGCTCGCAGGCCCATTATGCGTGGCTCGCAGGCCCGTGATGCCTGGCTCGTGCTGTCTGCCATCTTGATGCATCAGCACCAGCTCCAGTAAACCGCTATGAAGAGCAGGTCTCCAGATGGTGACCAGCCCTGCACTAGAGCAAATCTGGATGCTCATATACTGGCCTTACATAGTAACATAGTAACATAGTTAGTAAGGCCGAAAAAAGACATTTGTCCATCCAGTTCAGCCTATATTCCATCATAATAAATCCCCAGATCTACGTCCCTCTACAGAACCTAATAATTGTATGATACAATATTGTTCTGCTCCAGTAAGACATCCAGGCCTCTCTTGAACCCCTCGACTGAGTTCGCCATCACCACCTCCTCAGGCAAGCAATTCCAGATTCTCACTGCCCTAACAGTAAAGAATCCTCTTCTATGTTGGTGGAAAAACCTTCTCTCCTCCAGACGCAAAGAATGCCTTGTGCTTTTAGAGATAACTATATTTAATTTATCTGCAAATAGGAAGATCCTGTCAGTCGCAGAAGGTTCTTTGCAGTAAATAGTAATAACGGTCCTAGGAGCGCTGGGAATGAGACCAAAACAAGGATTTTAGTGTTGAACCACAACGCGTTTCAACGGTTAAACCGTCTTCATCAGGTTTGCAGAAGGTTCTTTAACCCTTTTATGACCTTGGGATTTTCTGCTTTTGCATTTCCGTTTTTTTTTTTTTTTTGTACCCTGTCTTCCCAGACGATAATTTTTTGGTCAATATGGCGGTGTGAGGGCTTTTTTTTTTTGCGGGACAAGTTGTACTTTTGAACAACACCATTGGTTTTATAATATCGTGTACTGGAAAACAGGAAAAAAAATTCAAAATGCAGTGAAATAGCAAAAAAGTGCAATTCCACAATTGTTTTTTAGTTTTTTTTTTACCATGTTCACTAACTGCTAAATCTGACCTGCCATTATGATTCTCCAGGTCATTACGAGTTCACAGATGCCAAACATGTATAGGTTCTGTTTTATTTAAGTGGTGAAAAAAAAATTGGAGCCATTTTCTGAGACCCGTAGCGTCTCCGTTTTTCGTGATCTGGGGCTGGGTGAGGGCTTATTTTTTGCGCGCCAAGCTGCCGTTTTTATTGCTACCATTTTAGTACAGATACGATGTTTTGATCGCCTGTTATTGCATTTTATTACAATGTTGCGGCGACCATAAAAACGTAATTCTGGCTTTTTTTTTCTTGTTACGCCGTTTACATTTGTTTACGCAGATTAATTATTTTTATATTTTGATAGATGGGGCGTTTCTGAACGCGGCGATACCAAATATGTGTATTTTTTTTTATTTTAAATGGGGCGAATGGGATTGGAACTTTTATATTTTATTAATTTAAAAAAATATTTTTAAAAGCATTTTTTTTTACTTTTCACTTCAATAGTTTCCATGGGAGACTAGAAGCTAAACTGCTCATAGCAATCTGGCAATGACAACCACAGGGGTCTCCTGCGGTCATGTGACACAAGTGCTGATAGGCGGAGTGGGTAACATGCTTCAGGCACGAGCATGTTAAATGCCGCTGTCGGATATTGACAGAGACATTTCACATGTTAACAGCGGCGGGAGGATAGCAATTCCACCCAAGGCTGTTAGAAGGGGATGAAATCAGCTGACATTTGCAGGAAAACATGCTGGCTCAGCACTGGAGCCCACTTGGAGTGCGGGGACACGATCTATGACATGTATGTATATGCGTCAAAAGTGGTGAAGGAGTTCGCAGGAGGTTCTTTAAGCTGGATGAGATAGTGTGGTGGGAGTGCTTCATGCAAGAATACTGAATCGCGATAAAGAGACAACCAATGGATATAAGTATATGGTCTCTGTTTAATTTCTATGGGAAAACTTTGGCTGCCATTATAAGAGTAATTGGGGCTTTGGGTGACCTTACTTTGGGAGAGGTCAAGAGCAGGATGTCACTACTCCCAGGGGGATTTGGATGTGGCTGGAAACCCCCTCTCACAACTGAATGTGGCTCTCCAGATAAGAAGGGTTGAGGACCACTGCCCTATACAGAGTCCATAGCACTGTCATCGCTAGCTGTCCCAAAACAATATATGGAGAAGTAGTATTTCCCAGCGGTCAAACCCCAAAAGAGGAAAGTGTAATCACTTAAGTTATCTATTTACAGGATAAAAGGGAACCAAGTATCTAATCCTTACTCCTGCAGTTTATAAACTTTTACAAAAGGGAACAGAGTGTACTTACTAAATGCAAGACTGTTAATTCTGAAATAAAGAGGCTTCATTCTTTGAGATTACAATTTGGAAATATTGCATTTATGTGTAATAATTCTCTTAGTAACTATATACTACACACACCACCTGAGGAAGCATGGTGAAACGCGTGTTGGGGCTCAGGACTGCACTGACTAAGCCCATTTTCTTTACTGGTGTGCATAGAACATTTTTAAAATTTAGCTATGCCTGCAATTGTATTTCTTTGATCTTACACGGGACATAAATAATTGACCTCTCACCACTATGCACTTTTGAATCCATGATTAGGTGGCTTATGAATATGGTATGACAATTGAAAAAACATTCTCCAATTGTTTACTGGGCCATGTATTGATATATTGACTAATATTTATCACCTGTCTGAAGGTAAACTGTGTAGACAATCTTTGCACCATTAGTATACAACCTTAGTATACATGAGAGTTAGTATAAGGTCTGTGATCAGATGACTATATAATGGGTGAATGCACCTAATAGGCTCTGAATTCTGCAATATATAGAACTATAACACTAGGCTTGCCTGTCATGTATGCCAACATTGTTGATGTAAACTACATATACCGTTTTAATACTTACTATTGTATGACATTGTTTCTGTAAGGTGGTCCTCCACCCAATGCAACCCATTCAGGCCATCCTGCTTTTTAATTTGCCTGATATTGTTATTTTAGACATATCTAAATAAAAATGATTTTATAATTTTTAGTGTATTAATTTGCACCAGATTGCATCCTTAGGACTTTAGTCTATGATAGTTGTTATGTCTTATAATTGAAGAGGTGCATCCTATACTGTTACTATAAGTTGATCTAAGAAATGCTGTTGGCATAGATTGGTCACTAGAGGCCATAAAACTTAAATTTATAACCAAATTTCAAACCATCCAGTATGCATGGACCCACAGAGACATAATTTATAAGGTAGCAGTAATTCAACATTATGCTGATCCACAACGCACAAGGAATTCAATGTGAAGTGAAACTATTAACAGAAAGGCAAACTCGAATGGTAAAATTCATTGCACGGACCTCAAACACCAGAAGTTAGTGTTACTGTTCAGGTTTGGCAGCCCGAACACAGCTTGTTGAAAGACTGCATCGTGACCAATCAACAAGCTTTGTATCCTGGATGGTTATCAAAAATAGAGGGGCCCTCACACAGTTTTTTTTTGTTTTAATTCTTTATATATTAGATCAACTAAAAAGACGGGGTGGAATCCATCCCCCCCCCCCCCATTTATAACCAGCCTAGCTAAAGCAGACAGCTAGGGGCTGGTATTCTCAGGTTGGGAAGGTCCAAGGATATTTGTCCCTCCTCAGCTTAAAAATAGCAGCCCACAGCCACCCCAGAAAATGCGCATCCCTAAGATTCTCCAATTCTGACACTTTTTCTGGCTCTTCTTGCTAGCCCTGGTGCATTGGCGTAACATTTTGGGGTTGATGTCAGCTTTGTAATGTCCTTTGACATCATGCTCAGGGAATGGAGAGAAGTCTATAAGATACCCCCACTACTAAACCCATAAGTTTAAAGGGAACCTGTCACCCCGTTTTTTGAGATTGAGCTATAAATACTGTTAAATAGGGCCTGCGCTGTGTGTTCCTATAGTGTATGTAGTGTACCCCGATTCCCCATGTATGCTGAGAAATAACTTACCAAAGTCGCCGTTTTCGCCTGTCAATCAGGCTGGTCAGGTCGGGAGGGCGTGGTGACATCGCTGGTTCTTCCTCAGCTTTACGTTGGTGGCGTAGTGGTGAAGACACAGCGCGCGATCTGCGCTGTCATCCCTTTCGTCGGTGGGGGCGGCCATCTTCCTGGGGCCGCGCGTGCGCAGATCGAGTGCTCTGCTGCACGGGGCTTCAGGAAAATGGCCGCGGGATGCCGCGCGTGCGCATTAGAGATCGCGGCGGCCATTTTCCCAAAGCCGAGATGCAAACTCGGCTTTGGGAAAATGGCCGCCACGATCTCTAATGCGCACGCGCGGCATCCCGTGGCCATTTTCCTGAAGCCCCGTGCAGCAGAGCACTCGATCTGCGCACGCGCGGCCCCAGGAAGATGGCCGCCCCCACCGACGAAAGGGATGACAGCGCAGATTGCGCGCTGTGTCTTCACCACTACGCCACTACGCCACTACGCCACCAACGTAAAGCTGAGGAAGAACCAGCGATGTCACCACGCCCTCCCGACCTGACCAGCCTGATTGACAGGCGAAAACGGCGACTTTGGTAAGTTATTTCTCAGCATACATGGGGAATCGGGGTACACTACATACACTATAGGAACACACAGCGCAGGCCCTATTTAACAGTATTTATAGCTCAATCTCAAAAAACGGGGTGACAGGTTCCCTTTAAAGGAAAAGTCCTTTGTTTGTACAAAGTACTCCCCGACCCTCTTCTACCCATTTATTACTTTTTAAAAAAATCTAAGGGGTAAGGTTTCTCCTTGTGGAGAGTGACATAAAAGCTCTGGCTTGTCAAGGTAAGGAGGCTTATTTGCCGTGCAACGCTCCTCTGGGAAATGTAAAATGCAAATTGCCTCTTCAGAGAAAAAGAGGACTTAAAATCTATAGCACCAACTATTGGAAGTAGTGATCCTACAAGTCACAATCAACCCTTTAACGAGTCTTGCAATATGACTTGGGATAAAAGCCAAATCAATATCTCGATTCGCAGACACGGTGTTTCAGGCTGTTGGCCCTTGTCAGTGCAAAGCATGAGAACTGATTTGGCTAGGTGAGAGGTTCTGGACTGGGGTCTAAGGGGCAATGGTTCTCATTATGGAGAGTGACCTACCAGCTCTGGCTTGTCAAGGTAAGGAGGCTTATTCGCCGTGCAATGCTCCTCTGGGAAATTTAATATGCAAATTGCCTCTTCAGAGAAAAAGAGGATTTAAACTTTATAGCGCCACCTGTTGGAACGAGCGATCCTACAAGTCACAATCAACCCTTTAATGAGTCTTGCAATATGACTTGGGATAAAAGCCAAATCAGTATCTCGATTCGCAGACACGGTGTTTCGGGCTGTTGGCCCTTGTCAGTGCAAAGCATGAGAACTGATTTGGCTAGGTGAGAGGTTCTGGACTGGGGTCTAAGGGGCAATGGTTCTCATTATGGAGAGTGACCTACCAGCTCTGGCTTGTCAAGGTAAGGAGGCTTATTCGCCGTGCAATGCTCCTCTGGGAAATTTAATATGCAAATTGCCTCTTCAGAGAAAAAGAGGATTTAAACTTTATAGCGCCACCTGTTGGAACGAGCGATCCTACAAGTCACAATCAACCCTTTAATGAGTCTTGCAATATGACTTGGGATAAAAGCCAAATCAGTATCTCGATTCGCAGACACGGTGTTTCGGGCTGTTGGCCCTTGTCAGTGCAAAGCATGAGAACTGATTTGGCTAGGTGAGAGGTTCTGGACTGGGGTCTAAGGGGCAATGGTTCTCATTATGGAGAGTGACCTACCAGCTCTGGCTTGTCAAGGTAAGGAGGCTTATTCGCCGTGCAATGCTCCTCTGGGAAATTTAATATGCAAATTGCCTCTTCAGAGAAAAAGAGGATTTAAACTTTATAGCGCCACCTGTTGGAACGAGCGATCCTACAAGTCACAATCAACCCTTTAATGAGTCTTGCAATATGACTTGGGATAAAAGCCAAATCAGTATCTCGATTCGCAGACACGGTGTTTCGGGCTGTTGGCCCTTGTCAGTGCGAAGCATGAGAACTGATTTGGCTAGGTGAGAGGCTCTGGACTGAGGTCTAAGGTTTCTCCTTGTAGCGCTATAGAGTTTAAGTCCTCTTTTTCTCTGAAGAGGCAATTTAAAAAATCTAATATTCCAAAGGGGTTAGCCGTACATCCATCCCACATCTCACTTCAATCCCCAACTAGGCTACATCCAGATTCAGTGCTGAGCGGTGACATCAGTAATGTGACTGCTCAATACGATAGCCGGAACACACTGGCAATAGCGTGTGAAGCCATCTGCTGCAAAGAGTGGTGACGTCACTAAGGTTATCGCAGTTCAAAGCCAATGAGTTGCGGTAACCTTACTGATGTCACCACTTGCAGAACCACAAAACTGATTTCTTCACCGCAAGTGTCATTTTAATCAGTGTAACAGTGCCAGCATGACAATGCCTGCAGTGTACTTAGCAAAATCCTACTGACAGGTTCTCTAAAGGTACTGTCACACTAGACGATATCGCTAGCGATCCGTGACGTTGCAGCGTCCTCGCTAGCGATATCGTCCAGTGTGACAGGCAGCAGCGATCAGGCCCCTGCTGTGCTGTCGCTGGTCGGGGAATAAAGTCCAGAACTTTATTTGTTCGCTGGACTCCCCGCAGACATCGCTGAATCGGCGTGTGTGACACGCGTGTTTGTTTTTTTTACTTTTAGGATGGTAACCAGGGTAAACATCGGGTTACTAAGCGCGGCCCTGCGCTTAGTTACCCGATGTTTACCCTGGTTACCGGCATCGTTGGTCGCTGGAGAGCGGTCTGTGTGACAGCTCTCCAGCGACCAAACAGCGACGCTGCAGCGATCCGGATCGTTGTCGGTATCGCTGCAGCGTCGCTTAATGTGAAGGGGCCTTAAGTCTAAGGGAAATGACCCAACAATGGAGGCAGAATATGAAATCTTGTATAATAGAGATACGCGCACACACATGCTAACCTGACATATTGAAATGCTCTAGTATGTGATCCTGATCCATATACCTACAGAAGAAAAATTAAAAAAATGTTACTTTTATGGTGAAGAAAAAGAAAACATTTTAAAACACCCTTATAGACATAGGAAATATAGAATTAACTGTAAGGATGAGCGTCAGGGAGCTTCTATGTAGTGAAAATGGAAACTGACTACAATGAAACCACAGGTGTGTGCCGATCCCGCTGGTGACTACAGCCACAATGTATGGATTCGTGTCGGCATATTGTCCAGATAAAATACAGAAAACTTTATTTAGCCATAATAGACATGTTAAAAAGATTAAAAACCACCTGATGTATTTCTGGCGCGATTATTGCACTCTTAGTTGTAGGATGTCAGTACAAGAATGCAGACTAGAAATATATAGAGGAAGTAGTCCAATTAGACGTAAGCAGAAAGAGGGATGCAGTGACAGACAGAAAGCAGAGCAAGGGTTAACAAATTTAACTGTTTTAATTTAGCAGGGTTTACTCCTGGCAGGGAGGAGCAGGGTTAAATGGGGAGAATAACAGTCCAATTGTAAAGGATGTAAAGCATATGCAGAGTTAAGGAACAATGAATCGGATAACGGCAGTTCTTGTGAATGCTGCGGGGGAGTCAATGGCACCAACAACGGCTGGTGCTGCGCTTGTACAAGAAGGTTCAGCTGGTAACGGTGGTCCGTCTTCTGGCGGCAGTGGTCGGTGACCGGTACCTTCCGCTGGGCTCCTAGTCCATGAACATATGCGGCCGAAGCAAACAAGGCTGCAGCACGATCAGGGTCTCCCGTGGGTGGGAAGGTATATGCTGGTAAGGTGGGTTGCAAAATCTGTCCAGTACTCAGTTCTCTCTTTGCGGCACGTGGCACCTCGCTCTCTGCCAGCTATCGGGCGCACTGCACTTCTCTCTCTGGGCCGTGCACAGCCTGTTCCCGCCAAGTCTGTAGCACCGACAACAGCTGGCGCGACGTTTCTCCAAAAAGGTTCTGTAGACAACGGTCGACGAGGGCAGCAGAGAACAGTCCTGAACTCTGCCCTGGCTCTAAGGCTGGCGTGCGGCACTTAGCTGAACAGAGCTCCCGGCTGTTTCTCTGTTACTGTGGTGGGCTCCGGCAGCGTCCCGGCATTGGAACTGCACACCCCTCAGAGCCTGCTGCGAACGCACCTTGCCTCTCACTGCCGGTCGGAAATGTCCAACCCTGCCTGCGCTTTTACTTATAACCGCGCCCCCAGCTTCAGGGTCAGGGAACCTGTCCGGGCCTTTATGCCTTCCCCCGGACAACATGGGACGCAGCCTCAGCAGCTCCGGACCCGGTCAGGCACAGGTACTCGCAGTCCGGTCTTCCTCCTTATATAGACAAATGACTTAAATTATGTAATTAATGAAGCACAAGGTGTGCACAGAAACTGACAGCAGTATTAGCAATCACATTAAAGTGCAAATCAATAAATATAAATCATTTTTAAACTTCATTCCTTTTGGATATTTTGTATCTAAACGTAAAATCCAATATGGTTTTCTGGTGGTGAGATGTTTGTGCCAATTACCACCATGTTTGGGGATAAGGACTCTTTCTAGACCAAAAAACTCAACGTGTGAGATCCCCTTTATGGATACTTACAAAGTGTTTGAATGCTCCTGAATAGGTGCTATTTTTATTGTTGATGTTGCATACAGTTAGGGCCAGAAATATTTGGACAGTGACACAATTTTCGTGAGTTGGGCTCTGCATGCCACCACATTGGATTTGAAATGAAACCTCTACAACAGAATTCAAGTGCAGATTGTAACATTTAATTTGAAGGGTTGAACAAAAATATCTGATAGAAAATGTAGGAATTGTACACATTTCTTTACAAACACTCCACATTTTAGGAGGTCAAAAGTAATTGGACAAATAAACATAACCCAAACAAAATATTTTTATTTTCAATATTTTGTTGCAAATCCTTTGGAGGCAATCACTGCCTTAAGTCTGGAACCCATGGACATCACCAAACGCTGGGTTTCCTCCTTCTTAATGCTTTGCCAGGCCTTTACAGCCGCAGCCTTCAGGTCTTGCTTGTTTGTGGGTCTTTCCGTCTTAAGTCTGGATTTGAGCAAGTGAAATGCAATCTGGAGATTGACTTGGCCATTGCAGAATGTTCCACTTTTTGGCACTCATGAACTCCTGGGTAGCTTTGGATGTATGCTTGGGGTCATTGTCCATCTGTACTATGAAGCGCCGTCCAATCAACTTTGCAGCATTTGGCTGAATCTGGGCTGAAAGTATATCCCGGTACACTTCAGAATTCATCCGGCTACTCTTGTCTGCTCTTATGTCATCAATAAACACAAGTGACCCAGTGCCATTGAAAGCCATGCATGCCCATGCCATCACGTTGCCTCCACCATGTTTTACAGAGGATGTGGTGTGCCTTGGATCATGTGCCGTTCCCTTTCTTCTCCAAACTTTTTTTCTTCCCATCATTCTGGTACAGGTTGATCTTTGTCTCATCTGTCCATAGAATACTTTTCCAGAACTGAGCTGGCTTCTTGAGGTGTTTTTCTGCAAATTTAACTCTGGCCTGTCTATTTTTGGTATTGATGAATGGTTTGCATCTAGATGTGAACCCTTTGTATTTACTGTCATGGAGTTTTCTCTTTACTGTTGACTTAGAGACAGATACACCTACTTCACTGAGAGTGTTCTGGACTTCAGTTGATGTTGTGAACGGGTTCTTCTTCACCAAATTAAGTATGCGGCGATCATCCACCACTGTTGTCATCCGTGGACGCCCAGGCCTTTTTGAGTTCCCAAGCTCACCAGTCAATTCCTTTTTTCTCAGAATGTACCCAACTGTTGATTTTGCTACTCCAAGCATGTCTGCTATCTCTCTGATGGATTTTTTCTTTTTTTTCAGCCTCAGGATGTTCTGCTTCACCTCAATTGAGAGTTCCTTTGACCGCATGTTGTCTGCTCACAGCAACAGCTTCCAAATGCAAAACCACACACCTGGAATCCACCCCTGACCTTTTAACTACTTCATTGATTACAGGTTAACGAGGGAGACGCCTTCAGAGTTAATTGCAGCCCTTAGAGTCCATTGTCCAATTACTTTTGGTCCCTTGAAAAAGAGGACGCTATGCATTACAGAGCTATGATTCCTAAACCCTTTCTCCGATTTGGATGTGGAAACTATCATATTGCAGCTGGGAGTGTGCACTTTCAGCCCATATTATATATATAATTGTATTTCTGAACATGTTTTTGTAAACAGCTAAAATAACAAAACTTGTGTCACTGTCCAAATATTTCTGGCCCTAACTGTATATGTTCTGCGATTCTTATCTTTAGTTTACGGGTGGTACAACCAATATAACGTGTTTGACATGACAGCATATTATACAATATACATATTGTACATACATACGTATTTGGTGTCACAGTTCATAAAAGATTAAATATTATAATCCATGGTAGGGGATAATTTACATGTTTTAGTTCGGTCTAAAACATATGTACATACATTACATCTGCTGCTAGCACACTTATGGAAGCCCTTTGTAGATAGCCAGTTAGAAGTTTGAATGGGTTGTCTCAAAAGGCTAGGAGATAATGAATTGGCTAGAGTGAGACCCCTATTAGCAACACATCTACATCCATTATTAATAATTTCACATAAGGTATCATCTTGATTTGTTACAGGTAAAAATTCATTTAAATGGATTTACTTTCATTGAATTGCAGACTGTATGCTGTTGAGAAGGTGATAGAAGAGTGTGTCATTGTCCAATGATCCCTTGCTGTGTGGTGAAAAGGACCTAAGTTTTTTGAAGACAGAAGCCAACATTTATATTATTTCGCCTAGAGCGATCTTCCAAATCCACAAGTTTATTTTGAATGGCTTCCAAATCCTTCCAGAGTTCATTATTACATTATCAACTTGTTATGTGGTTTAGCAAAGTATCCCATTTTATTTTCCATATGAGATAATCTCTTATCTAGCTCTTAGTTAGAGTTTGTATAGGCAATACTAAAGTGGCAAAGTCATTTTGCATAGAACTGTTGAAGGCTACCAGCACAGCATGTCTCTAAAGGTACCGTCACATTTAGCGACGCTGCAGCGATACCGACAATCGCTGCAGCGTCGCTGTTTGGTCGCTGGAGAGCTGTCACACAGACAGCTCTCCAGCGACCAACGATCCCGAAGTCCCCGGGTAACCAGGGTAAATATCGGGTTACTAAGCGCAGGGCCGCGCTTAGTAACCCAATGTTTACCCTGGTTACCGTTGTAAATGTAAAAAAACAAACACTACATACTTACATTCTCGGTGTCTGGTCAGGTCCCTCGCCTTCAGCTTCCCGCACTGACTGAGCGCCGGCCGTAAAGTACAGCGGTGACGTCACCGCTGTGCTCTGCTTTACGGCTGGCCGGCGCTCACCAGTCAGTGCGGGAAGCTGACGGCGGGGGACCTGACCAGACACCGGAATGTAAGTATGTACTGTTTGTTTTTTTACATTTACAATGGTAACCAGGGTAGTGAACACATTGCTGAATCGGCGTCACACACGCCGATTCAGCGATATCAGCGGGAGATCCAGCGACAAAATAAAGTGCTGGACTTTCCTCAGCGACCAAAGATCTCCCAGCAGGGGCCTGAGCGTTGGTCGCTGTCACACATAACGATTTCGTTAACGATATCGTTGCTACGTCACAAAAAGCAACGATAGGATGTTTTGGTCTCCACGAGGTCAATCATCCGTGCCTTTATAGACTTTCTACTAGGCACTGCTCCTGATAGCCAGTTTCCTACTCCACACTGATGAGGGGCAAAAACCCCGAAACAGCTGTCTGTGGATGGATACCATGCTTGGCATAGGTGGTTTTCCTTTATTGGATGTTTTCCTTTATTGGATGCTGCCCTTCCCTTGGTTGTTCCTTCCCGGGGAAAGGCCTGGCTATTCACTGCCTGCGTTGAGAAACACGTGATGGTGTCTCCGCAGCTCCTCTACTTACAAAAAGCAACGATATCGTTAACGATATCGTTATGTGTGACGGTACCTTAAGTAAGTTGTTTGATGCTGGTTCATCAGCTGTGGTGAACTGTGCCAGTGCAAGTGAAGTATTGGATGTAGCAGAGCTGGCTGATTCCCCTGACACTTGCAGCTCCTACCACAGTCTCTGGCTATGTGCAGTTTGGTGAACTGTGGGGAAAAGGAAATATCCTTCCGCCTACCCAACGGGACCACATCCTCCATGTCTGTCAGGGTACTATATCTTGAACTCAGTGAGTGATTTTGCTGTAGGGAGGGACCCGGGGATCCCGTACTCACTGCAGGTGGGGAGCAACTCCGCTGGAGGTGTCTGGGTCACGGGGCAATACGCCGTCCGTGGGACCCTGCTGTTATTGGAGGTCTCAGTGCCCTCCTTGCTCCTGTCTTCTGTGAAGTAAAACTCCAGCTTTCCTTGGTTCTTCTGATTTCTTCTACCTTGGGTCATCATGCAGGTGTTAGATGAGAGGGATGAGCCATAAAAAGTAGAATGAACACTGCATACGTTGCTGAACTGGCTCTGGGTGAGAGGGAGCTCAGTACTCACACAGCCATTTCAGTCAGCTGCCAGGCCACCCCCCTGGGTAGGTTAATTTCAACAATGAGAAATAAAATTTCAAAAATAAAATCCAGAAAATCACATTGTATAAATTACATAAATGTATTTGCATTTTGCAGTGAGAAATAAGTATTTGATCCCTCTGGTAAAGAAGACTTAATGCTTGGTGGCAAAACCCTTGATGGCAAGCACAGGAGTCAGACATTTTTGTAGTTGATGATGAGGTTTTCACACATGTCAGGAGGAGTTTTGGTCCTCCCTTCTTTGCAGATCATCTCTAAATCATTAAGATTTTGAGGCTGTTGCCTGGCAACTCAGAGCTTCAACTCCCTCCATAAGTTTTCTATGAGATCAAGGTCTGGAGACTGGCTAGTCCACTCCATGACCTTAATGTGCTTCTTTTTGAGACACTCCTTTGTTTTGGGTCATTGTCTTGCTGGAAGACCCAGCCACCAGCCATTTTTAATGTCCTAGCAGAGGTTGACACTCAGGATTTTACCGTACATGGCTCCATCCATTCTCCATTTATGCCGTGAAGTAGTCCTGTGCCATTAACAAAGAAACACACCAAAATATAATGCTTCCACCTCCATGCTTTACAGTGGGGATGGTGTTCTTTGGGTCATAGGCAGCATTTCTCTTCCTCCAAACACGGCAAGTTGAGTTAATGCCAAAGATCTAAATTTTAGTCTCATCTGACAGCAGCACCTTCTCCCAATCACTGACAGAATCATCCAGGTGTTTATTGGCAAACTTCAGACGAGCCTGCATATGTGCCTACTTGGGCATGGGGGCCTTGCGGGTACTGCAGGATTTTAAACCTTTACGGCGTAATGTTACCAATTGTTTTCTTGGTGACTGTTGTCACAGCTGCCTTGAGATCATTAACAAGTTCCTCCCCTTGTATTCTTAGGGTGATCTCACCTTCCTCATGATCAAGGATACCCCATAATTTGAGATTTTGCATCATGGTGCCCCAGATCAATGTTGATTGATAGTCATTTTGTATTTATTCAATTTTCTTACTATTGCATTACAGTTGTCTCCTTCTCACCCAGTGTCTTACTTATGGTTTTGTAGCCCATTCCAGCTTTGTGCAGGTCTACCATATTGTCCCTGACATCATTAGGAAGCTCTTTGGTATTGCACATATTGTAGAGGTTAGAATGTGACTGATTAATTGAATCTGTGGACAGGAGTCTTTTCTAAATGTGACTATGTAAGACAGCTGTCTTTAATGCAGGTAACAAGTTGATTAAGAGCGTCTAACTGGTCTGTAGGAGCCAGAACTCTTAATGGTTGGTGAGGGATCAAATACTTATTTTTCACGGCAAAATGCAAATAAATGTATATAATTTATACAATGTGATTTTCTGGATTTAATTTTTGATATTCTATCTCTCAATGTTAAAATTAACCTACCCTTAAAATTATAGACTGTTCATGTCTTTGTTAGTGGGCAAAGGTACAAAATCAGCAAGGGATCAAATACTTATTTCCCCCACTGTATGTACTGTATATATTTAGTACACACACTTTTTACGACTTGAAGCACTCACATGAAAATTTTTATCCTCTCAATATATTGCAATCATCATATTATATAGCACTGTGTACTTTCAATTTCTCATTTCTACCCAGCTAATGAATCATTCATTTGTTAAACTGCCTGAACAAGGAGCCTCATGTTCTGAAAGCTTGCAAACATACCATTATTGGCTAGCCAGAAAAATGATCACTCCTAGAATAGTTTTGTCATTTTTCAGCATAGAAGCATTTACTTCGATTTTTCTGGCTAACACGGTACCACAATATCATTTGTTATTGTACATCATAACTGTGTGGGATACATATTTTGAACTTATTTTTTAGTTGGACGAATTATGCGAGCAATGATGCCAAACAGAGTTTCTTTTGACATACATTTCTATTTATATTTAAGGAAAAAAATGGAAGCAATTTAAACATTAATATGTTTTCAAAAAGTATACAATACACTGTACTGTATTATTAAACTCTCTTGTAAAACAAGAGAGTCTCCAAAGAAGCTAAGCTGTAATATGGCAACTCATCACCCCGAGGGGATGAATGCTCAATTAAATGGAAGCCAGAAATGATTTGTGTAATGTTATGATCAGAGTTCACTCAGACAGAATGCGCCCGACAAAACTGGTGTGACCACAGTCAGCATCTGTCATTTTTTAAAAAGTGTGTTTTTTAGCTTAATTTTTATATTTATTTTTTTTACTAGCAACTAGCAAGTAGATATTAACCTATTAAATACCGCAGATACGCCTTTTAACAGCAGCAGTTAAGGGTACTTATTCCTAAGCACAGTAGTGGTTAGGGTTATGGTTGTGGTTATGGTTGGGATTACGGAAAAGGTTGAGATTAGGGATATGGTTAAAGTTGAAATTAAGGTTAGGGGTGTGTTGGGATTAGGGTTGGAGTTGAATTGGGGGGTTTCCACTGTTTAGGTATATCAGGGGGTCTCCAAATGCGACATGGCGCCTGTGAAGAAACCAGATTATATCTTACCCATATGACTATGTTTAGCAAACCAAGAAGAATTGACTTTTTATCTGCATGTTGGATTATGGATGTAAATGTTGATTTCTCGTGGGTCAAGAAAACAGACTTATGTTTGTGTAAGCCTGGAATATTGACTTGTAAGCTGATATGCGATATAACATAGTGTGTTTTTATCCTTGTGAAAAGTGAGGTCTGCTGATATGCAATGTCTAACCCAGATAGTTGTTGATTTTTGGGACATAGGAGGAAGATCTGTGCAAATAGATTACATAGTCAAACAAGGCAACTTGGTCACCGCCATTCTTCTCCTTGTCTGTGGGGGTGGACTGAGGGACACTGAGTAAATCCAGAGACAGGTGATATGCCCCTGTATAAAGAGACTCAGAGACAGAGAGAGACAGCCGAAGATTCTGCAAAACACCCAACAGACGAGAGATAGGACTGCAGCCAATCTATCATGGCACCATCACGAGGGACACGGTTCTATGATTCTACAGGAAACAACCTAGGGGTTTTTGGCTCCAGTTGGAAGGATACCGATCTGCTCCATTGACCATCGCTGAAACATGGATATGTTTAGAGAAAGCCAGGTTTGGGATCTGCTGGTCACCTGGCTCCATGGAGATGTTCGGATAAGCCAGGTGGTGACTCTCATGTGAACTGGCTTTGCACCTTGTATGGACTCTATGGAATGTCATCTCCCTATGCTTGTCGTTACCTCCTCTCTGTGTGTATGTACCACAGGTGGGGTAGCTACCCTAGGCGCTCTGATGTAACATTTACCATTATCCCGGCGAGCCAGCGGAAGGGTGAGACTCTGTAATGTGCACCATCTTGGGTACTGTGCTGGGACTGTTCCACGCATTACCTGCCTGTGTTGTGGTTCAATAAAGCATTGCCACACTGTTCAACCTTCACCCTGTGTTATCTGAGTAGCGTTATGCCTACGTTTAACAGGAGAGCGGGCATTAGGGGGCGACGATCCCTGGTCCATGCGGCTTTGGCTAGGAGAATGAGGTGCCTGTTGACCCCCCTCCCACTTGTTTCCTCACTGCGCCCACCATTGATTCCAGGCAATTTTGCGTTCAAAAAGTCAAACTGTGCTCCCTCCTTTCTGGGCCCTGCCATGCGCCCAAATAGTGGCTTTCCTTCACATACGGGGTATCAGCGTACTTAGGAGAAATTGCACAACAAATATTGTGGTTCATTTTCTCCTGATACCCTTGTGAAAATAAAAAAAATTGGTTCGAAAGTAATTTTTTTGTGAAAAAAGTAAAATGCTCATTTTTTCATTCCACGTTGCTTTGGTTTTTGTTAAGCACCTGAAGGGTTAATAAACTTGAATTGTAAGCTTGCGAGCATGGACCTCACTCCTAATGTCACTGTTTAAATTGTCTTAACTTGTATTGAATTTATTGTCTGTACATGTCTCCGCTTAATTGTAAAGTGCTGCGGAATATGTTGGCGCTATATAAATAAAAAATTATTATTATTATTATTATTATTATAATAATGTTGTTTTACGCACCTTGAGGGGTGCAGTATTTAGAATAGTGCCATTTTGGGTATTTTTCTTATATTGACCACCCCAAACTCACTTCAAATGTGAGGTGATCCCTAAACAAAAATGGTTTTGTAAATTTTGTTGGAAAAATGAGAAATCTCTGGTCAACTTTTAACCCTTATAACGTCCTAACAAAAAAAAATATGTTTCCAAAATTGTGCTGATGTAATATTGACATGTCTATTTTGTGTGACACCCCTCTCAGATTTAAGAGTACAAAAACTAAGTTTGAAAATTGCAAAATTTTCTCAATTTTTGCCAAATTTCTGTTTTTTTCATAAATAAATACAAGTTATATTGAAGAAATGTTACCGCTAACATGAAGTACAATATGTCACGAAAAAAAACAACAAATCTTAGAATTAGTGGGATCCGTTGAAGCGTTCTAGAGCTTATTACCTTATAAAGTGACAGTGGTCACAATTGTAAAAATTGGCTTGGTCATTATGTACTAAATTAGCTCTCTCACTAAGAGGTTAAAATTTTCTGTATATCAAAACATCTATGCATTCATTTAGACTGTCTGTCTGATTCTGCAGAGGAGGGATTCACTGGCAAGAGGACGTGGAGGTAGCAGACCGATTTTCAAGAGGAGAATGAGGCCGCAGACGGACGGGGGAGGACAAGGAGGTCACGGGCAAGAGGAGGAGGTCGCAGACCGATGGGCAACAGGAAGAGGAGGTCGCAGACCAACAGGGGAGGACAAGAAGGTCACGGGCAAGAGGAGGAGGTCGCAGACTGACGGACAAGAGGAGAAGAAGGTCGCAGACCGACAGGAGAGGACGAGGAGGTCACGGGCAAGAGGAGGAGGTTGCAGACCGACGGGCAAGAGGAGAAGATCGTGGACCGACGGAGGAGAAGGTCGCGGACCGCAGGAGGAGGAGGTCTAAGCGATAGACAGGAGGAGGAGATCACTAACCGACGGACCGCAGAAGTAGGAGGAGGGAGTAGAGCGATGGACTGGGGGGGGTAGCAGCTCGTCGGACCGGAGGAGGAGGAGATCGCTGACCGAAGACCCAGAGGAGGAGATCAATGACCAAAGGAGATTGATGACCAACAGACCGGAGGAGGTCACAGAGTGATAGACAGGAGGAGATCGCAGAGCGACGGCCGTAGGAGGAGGTTGCAGAGCAACAGATCAGAGAAGCTAGCAGACCAACAGACTGAAAGAGGAGGTCGAGATCACAGACCAACAGACTCTAGGAGGAGGTCAAGATCGCAGACCAATGGACATCAGAAGGAGGAGGAGGTTGGAGAGCGACGGACCAGAGGAGGTGGACGTAGCAGACCGACGAAGCGGAGGAGGAGAAGGTAGCAGACCAACAGAGCGGATGAGGAGGAGGTAGCAGACCGACGGAGCGTAGGAGGAGGAGGTAGGAGACCGATGGAGTGTCAGAGGGAGACCGACGGAGTGTCGGAGGAAATTGCAGACCGATGGACAGAAGAAGGAGGTCAAGATCGATAACCAATGAACCACAAAAGGAGGAGGAGGTCACAAAGCGGCAAATTGGAGGAGGTAGCAGACCGACTGACCGAAGGAGGAGATCGCAGAACGATGGGCCGGAGGAAGAGGTTGAGATCGCTAACAGACAGACTGCAGAAGGAGGAGGTCGCAGAACGACAGACTGGTGAAAGAGAATGCAGAATGACGGACTGGAAGAGGAGAATGCAGAACGATGGACAGGAGGAGGAGAATGCAGAACGAAGGACCGGAGGAGGAGATGGCAGACCAACGAACCGGAGGAGATGGCAGACCGACAGACCAGAGGAGGAGGTTGCAGAGCGACGGACTGGAGGAGGAGTTTGTCGCAGACTGACGGACCGGAAGAGTAGGTTGCAGACCGACAGACCAAAGTATGTTGCAGAGTGATAGACCGGAGGAGGATGAGGAGGACATCGCAGACCAATGGAGCAGAGGAGGACGCCATTGCAGATTGACGGACCGGAGGAGAAGGAGATCATAGACCGACGGACCGGAGGAGGGCATTGCAGACCGACGGACTGGGGGAAGACGACATCGCTGACCAACGGACTAAAGGAGGTCGCAGACTGACGGAGAGGAGGAGGAGAAGATCACAGACCGACGGACCAGGGAGGAGATCGCAGATCGATGGACCGGAGAAGGAGATCGCAGACCGACGGACGGGAGGAGGACATCACAGACTGACAGAGCAGAGGAGGATGACATCGCTACCGACGGATCGTAGGACGAGGAGATCGCAGACCTACGGACCGCAGAAGGAGGAGGTCGCAGACCAAAAGAAAGATGGAGGAGGTCGCAAAGCAACGGACCGGAGGAGGTTGCGGACCGACGGACCTGAGGAAGAGGAGGATAGCCCAGACCGACGGATTGGAGGAAGAGGAGGACATCGCAGACCGACAGACTGGAGGACATTGCAGACTGACAGACCGGAGGAGGATGACATCGCAGACTGACGAACCGGAGGACATTGCAGCCCGACGGACTGGAGGATGGCATCGCAGACCGACGGACCACAGGAGGAGGAGATCGCAGACCGACTGACCGCAGAAGAAGGAGGAGGTCGCAGACCAAAAGAAAGATGGAGAAGGTCGCAGATCGACGAACCGGAAGAGGAGGTCGCAAAGCAACGGACAGGAGGAGGAGGAGGAGGATGCGGACCGACGGACCTGAGGAGGAGGAGGACAGCACAGACAGACAAACAGGAGGAAGAGGAGGACATCGCAGACCGACAAACCAGAGGAGGACCTCGCAGACCGATAGATCGGAGGAGGAGGAGGAGGACATCGCAGACCGACAGACTGGAGCAGTAGGATGTAGCAGACTGACGGAGAGGAAGAGGAGGAACACATTTCAGACCAATGGACCGGAGGAAGAGGACATTGCAGACCGGAGCAGGAAGAGCTAGTAGACAGACGGACCGGAGGAGGACAGCACAGGCCAACGGACTGCAGGAGGAGAACATCGCAGAACGACAGACCAGAAGAGGAGAAGGACATCGCAGAACAACTGACCGGAGCAGGAGGAGGTAGCAGACCGATGGAGCAAGAGGAGGTAGCAAACCGACGGATCGGAAGAGCTAGCAGACCGACGGAGCGAAGGAGGAAGATGTCGCAGACCGACGAACCGGAGCAGGAGGAGGTAGCAGACCTACGAAGCGAAGGAGGAGGAGAACATCGCAGACGGACCAGAAGAGGAGGAGGACATCGCAAAACAGACCGGAGCAGAAGGAGGTAGTAGACTGACGGACTGGAGAAGGAGGACATCACAGACTGACGGACCGAAGAAGGAGGACATCGCAGACAGACGGACTGGATGATGGCTTCGCAGACCAACAAACCGGAGGAGGAGATCGCAGACCAATGGACCGCAGAAGGAGGAGGTCGCAGACCGAAGGACCAATGGAGGAGGTGGCAGACCAACGGATCGGAGGAGGAGGTCGCAAGGCAACAGACCGGAGGAGGTCGCAGACCAACAGACCAGAGGAGGAGGAGGATAGCGCAGACCGACGGACTGGAGGAGGAAGAGGACATCGCAGATCGACGAACCGGAGAAGGAGGAGGACTTTGCAGACCGACGGCCTGGAGGAGGACATCGCAGACCGACGGACCGAACTAGGAGGAGGTAGCAGACCGATGGAGCAGAGGAGCTAGCAGACTGACGGAGCAGAGGAGGAAAACATCGCAGATCGACGGACCAGAGTAGGAGGAGGACATCGCAGACTGATGGACCGGAGCAAGAGGAGCTAGCAGACCGACGGAATGGAGGAGGACATAGCAGAAAGACAGACAGGAGGAGGAGGAGATCACAGACCGATGAACCGGAGGAGGAGAACGCAGACCGATGAACCGGAGGAGATCGCAGACCGACGAACCAGAGGAGGGGATTGCAGACCGACGGACGAGAGGAGGAGGTCAGAGACTGACAGACCGCAGAAGGAGGTTGCAGAGAGACAGACCGGAGAGAGGAGGACTTCGCAGACCGAATGAGCAGAGGAGGAGGATGACATTGCAGACCAACGGACCGGAGGAGGAGGAGATCAAAGACCGACGGACCGGAGGAGGGCATTGCAGACTGATGGACTAGAGGAGGAGGACATCCCAGACCGATGGGAAGGGAGGAGGAGGATGACATCTCAGACCGATAGAAAGGGAGGAGGAGGACGACATCGCTGACCCATGGACCAAAGGAGCTTGCAGACTGATGGAGAGGAGGAGATTGCAGACCGATGGACCAGAGGAGGAGAAGGACATCGCAGACTGATGGAGAGGAGGAGATTGCAGACCGATGGACCAGAGGAGGAGAAGGACATCGCAGACTGATGGAGAGGAGGAGATTGCAGACTGATGGACCAGAGGAGGAGAAGGACATCGCAGACCGACGGACTGGAGGAGGGGGAGGACTCGCATACAGACGGAGCGGAGGAGGAGGCCGACATCGCAGACCGACGGACCGGAGGACGACATCGCAGCCCAATGGATCGCAGGAGGAAGAGATCGCAGACCGATAGACCACAGAAGGAGGAGGTCAGAGACCGAAAGACAGATAAAGGAGGTCGCAGACCGATGAACCGGAGGAGTAGGTCGTAGACCGACCGACAGCAGGAGGAGGAGGTCGCAGACCGAAGGACCGATGGAGGAGGTCGCAGACCAAAGGACCGGAGGAGGTCGCAAAGCAACGGACCGGAGGACAGAAAAGACCGATGGACTGGAGGAGGAGGAGGACATCGCAGACCGACGGACCGGAGGAGGAGGAGGACAACGCAGACCAACGGACCGGAGCAGGAAGAGCTAGCATTCCGATGGAGCGGAGGAGGTCGCACACCGATGGACCAGAGGAGGACAGCGCAGACCGACAAACTGGAGGACATCACAGACTGACGGACTGGAGGAGGACATCCCAGAACAACGGACTGGAGCAGGAGGAGGTAGCAGACCGACGGATCGGAGGAGCTAGCAGACCTACGGAGCGGAGGAAGAGGACATTGCAGACCGATGGACTGGAGAAGGAGGAGGTAGCAGACCGATGGAGCGGAGGTGGAGGAGGTAGCAGATGGACAGAGCGGAGGAGGAGAACGCAGACCAACGGACCGGAAGATTAGGAGGAGAACGCAGGCTGATGGACCGGAGGAGGAGGAGGAGAACGAACACCGTCGAACCAGAGGAGGAGATCGCAGACCGACGAACTGGAGGAGGAAGAGCATGGACCGGAGGCAAGTTCGCAGAGTGATGGACCGGTGGAGGTCGCAGATCAACCGACCAGAGGCGTAGGTTGCAGAGCGACAAACCGGAGGAGGAGCGGAGGAGGTAGGAGATCAAAGGAGGAGGTAGCAGACCAAAGGAACGATGGAGGAGGTCGCAGACCAACGGACCGGAGGAGGAGGTCGCAGACCGATGGACTGGAGGAGGACATCACAGACCGATGGACCAGAGGAGGAGCAGGACATCGCAGACCGACGGACTGGAGCAGGAGGAGGTAGCAGACCGATGGAGCGGAGGAGGTAGCAGACGGACAGAGCGGAGGAGCTAGCAGACCGACGGAGAGAAGTCGAGGAACACATCGCAGACCGACGGACCAGAGGAGGACATCACAGACCGACAGACCGGAGCAGGAAGAGCTAGCAGACCGACGGAGCGGAGGAGGATAGAGCAGACCGACTGACTGGAGGAGGAGGAGGACATCACAGACCGACGGACTGAAGCAGGAGGAGGTAGCAGACCGATTGAGCGGAGGAGGAGGAGGTAGCAGACGGACAGAGCGGAGGAGCTAGCAGACCGACGGAGAGGAGTCAAGGAACACATCGCAGACTGACGGAGAGGAGTCGAGGAACACATCGCAGACCGACGGACTAGAGGAGGACATCGCAGACCGACAGACTCGAGCAGGAAGAGCTAGCAGATCGACTGAGCGGAGGAGGACAGAGCAGACCGACTGAGTGGAGGAGGAGGAGGACATCGCAGACCGACGAACCAAAGGAGCACACAGCACCCGCAGACCGACGGACTAGATGAGGAGGAGGACATCTGAGACCGACGGACCTGAGGAGGACCTAGCAGACTGACAGACTGGAGGAGGAGGAGGACATCCCAGAACAATGGACCGGAGCAGGAGGAGGTAGCAGACCGACGTATTGGAGGAGCTAGAAGACCTACGGAGCGGAGGAGGAGGACATTGCAGACCGACGGACTGGAGAAGGAGGAGGAAGCAGACCGATGGAGCGGAGGAGGAGGAGGTAGCAGACGGACAGAGCAGAGGAGGAGAACGCAGACCAACGGACCGGAAGATTAGGAGGAGAACACAGGCCGATAGACCGGAGGAGGAGGAGAACGCACATCGTCGAACCAGAGGAGGAGATCGCAGACCGTCGAACTGGAGGAGGAGGATGGACCGGAGGCAAGGTCGCAGAGTGATGGACCGGTGGCGGTCGCAGATTGACCAACGAACTGGAGGAGGAGGATGGACCGGGGCAAGGTCACAGAGTGATGGACCAGTGGTGGTCGCAGATTGACCGAATGGAGGCGTAGGTCGCAGAGCGACAAACCGTAGGAGGAGCGGATGAGGAGGAGGAAGCAGACCAACAGACAGGAGGAGGAGGTCACAGACCAATGGACAGGAGGAGGAGGTCGAGATCTCTAACTGACAGACCGCAGAAGGAGGAGGACATCATAGACCGACGGACTGGAGGAGGAGGAGAACGATGGACTGGAGGAGGAGGAGAACGCAGACCGACGAAACGAAGGAGATCACTTATCGACGAACCAGAGGAGGAGATTGCAGACCGACGAATAAGAGGAGGAGGTTGCAGGCCAACGGACCGCAAAAGGAGGTCGCAGAGCGACAGACCGGAGGAGGAAAAGGATATTGCAGACCGATGGACCAGAGGAGGAGGAAAACATCGCAAAGTGATGGAGCGGAGGAGGAGCAGGTAGCAGACCATCAGGGCGGAGAACGAGGACATCGCAGACCGACGGAGCGGAGGAGGATGACATCTCAGACCGACGGACCGGAGGAGGAGGACATCACAGACCGACGGACTTGAGGAGGGCATCGCCGACCGACGTACCGGAGGAGGTGATTGCAGACCGACGGACAGCAGAAGGAGGAGGAAGTCGCAGACCAAAAGACAGGAGGAGGAGGTCACAGACCCACGAACTGGAGGAGGTAGCAGACCGACGGACAGGAGGAGGAGGTCACAGACCAATGCACAAGAGGAGGAGGTCGAGATCTCTAACTGACGGACCACAGAAGGAGGAGGACATCGCAGACCAACGGACTGGAGGAGCACGCAGACCAACGGACCAGAGGAAGAGGAGAACGGAGACTGATGGACTGGAGGATGAGAATGCAGACCGACGAACCAAAGAGGATCGCTGACCGACGAACCAGAGGAGGAGGTTGCAGGCTGACAGACCGCAAAAGGAGGAGATCGCAGAGCGACGGACCGGAGGAGGAAGTGGACATCGCAGACCAATGAAGTGGAGGAGGAGGTAGCAGACTGTCAGGACAGAGGAGGATGCAGAGGGATAGCCCAGAGCAGGTCGCAGAGAAACGGACCGGAGAAGGAGGAGGTCGCAGAGCCACAAACTGGAGGAGGTCGAGATTGCCAACCGACGGACTGCAGGAGGAGGAGGTAGCAGATCGACGGACAGGAGGAGGAGGAGGACATCACAGACTGACAAAGCGAAGGAGGAGTACATCGCAGACCAACGGACCGGAGGAGGAGAAAATTGCAGACCAACTGGAGAAGGACATCGCAGACCGACGGACTGGAGGAGGAGGACATCACAGACCGACGGACCTGAGGAGGACATCACAGACTGAAGGACTGGAGCAAAGCATCGCAGACCGATGGACTGGAGGAGGAGGTCGCAGACCGAAGGACCGATGGAGGAGGTCGCAGACCAACGTACCGGAGGAGGTCGCAGACCGACGGACCAGAGGAGGACATCGCAGACCGGAGGAGGAAGAGGAAATTGCAGACCAACGGCCTAGAGGAGGAGGAGGACATCGCAGACCGATGGATCGGAGGAGCAGTAGGACATCGCAGACCGACGTACCAGACCAGGAGAAGGAGATCACAGATCGACGGACCGCAGAAGAAGGAGGAGGTAACAGACCAAAAGAAAGATGGAGGAGGTCGCAGACCGACGAACCGGAGGAGGAGGTTGCGGACTGATGGACCTGAGGAGGAGGAATTGCAGACCGACGAACTGGAGGAGCAGCAGGAGAATGTAGCAGACCGACAGACCGGAGCAGGAGGATGCAGCAGACCGACGGAGTGGAGGAGCTAGCAGACTGACGGAGAGGAAGAGGAGGAACACATCGCAGACCAACGGACCAGAGGAAGAAGACATCACAGACCGGAGCAGGAGGAACTAGCAGACAGACGGACCGGAGGAGGACAGCACAGACCGACGGACTGGAGGAGGAGAACATTGCAGAACGACGGACCAGAAGAGGAGAAGGACATTGCAGAACAACTCACCGGAGCAGGAGGAGGTAGTAGACCGATGGAGCAAGAGGAGGTAGCAGACCGACAGATCGGAGGAGCTAGCAGACCGAGCGGAGGATGAAGACGCCGCAGACCAAGGAACCGGAGCAGGAGGAGGTAGCAGACCGACGGAGCGAAGGAGGAGGAGAGCATTGCAGACCGACGGACCAGAAGAGGAGAATGACATCGCAGAACAATGGACCGGAGCAGAAGGAGGTAGTAGACCGACGGATCGGAGGAGCTAGCAGACAGACTGAGCGGAGGAGGACATGGCAGATGGGCAGACCGGAGGAGGACATCGCAGACTGACGGACCGGAGGAGAACTCAGACCGACGGACCAGAGAAGGAGAACGCAAACCGACAGACCAGAGGAGGAGGTCGGATACTGACAGACCGCAGAAGAAGGTTGCAGATCGACGGACCGTAGAAGGTTGCAGACAGACAGACTGGAGAGAGGAGGACTTCGCAGACCAACGGACCGGAGGAGGAGGACATCACAAACAGACGGACTGGGAGAGCATCGCCGACTGATGTACCAGAGGAGGAGATCGCAGACCGATGAACAAGAGGAGGAGGTTGCAGGCCGACGGACCGCAAAAGGAAGAGGTTGCAGAGCGATGGACTGGAGGAGGAAGAGGACATCACAGACCGATGAAGCGGAGGAGGAGATAGCAGACTGTCAGGGCGGAGGAGGAGGATGCAGAGCGATAGCCCAGAGGAGGTCGCAGACCGATGGACCAGAAGAGGACAGAAAAGACCGATGGACCAGAGGAAGAACAGGACATCGCAGACCGACGGACTGGAGCAGGAGGAGGTAGCAGATCGACGGATCGGAGGAGCTAGCAGACCTACGGAGCAGAGGAGGAGGACATTGCACACCGACGGACTGGAGAAGAAGGAGGTAGCAGACCGATAGAGCAGAGGAGGAGGAGGTAGCAGACGGACAGAGCGGAGGAGGAGAACGTAGACCAACGGACTGGAAGATTAGGAAGAGAACGCAGGCTGATGGACTGGAGGAGGAGGAGAACGAACACCGTCGAACCAGAGGAGGAGATCGCAGACCGACGAACTGGAGGAGGATGGACCGGAGGCAAGGTCACAGAGTGATGGACCGGTGGAGGTCGCAGATCGATCGACCGGAGGCGTAGGTCGCAGAGCGACAAACCGGAGGAGGAGCGGAGGAGGTAGGAGATCAAAGGAGGAGGTAGCAGACCGAAGGAACGATGGAGGAGGTCGCAGACCAACGGACCGGAGGAGGAGGTCGCAGACCAATGGACTGGAGGAGGACATCACAGACCGATGGACCAGAGGAGGAGCAGGACATCGCAGACCGACGGACTGGAGCAGGAGGAGGTAGCAGACCGATGGAGCGGAGGAGGAGGAGGAGGTAGCAGACGGACAGAGCGGAGGAGCTAGCAGACCGACGGAGAGGAGTCGAGGAACACATCGCAGACTGACGGACCAGAGGAGGACATCGCAGACCGACAGACCGGAGCAGGAAGAGCTAGCAGACCGACGGAGCGGAGGAGGAGGTCGCAGACAGACGGACCGGAGGAGGATAGAGCAGACCGACTGACTGGAGGAGGAGGAGGACATCGCAGACCGACGGACCGAAGGAGCACACAGCAGACCGACGGACTGGAGCAGGAGGAGGTAGCAGACCGATTGAGCGGAGGAGGAGGAGGTAGCAGACGGACAGAGCGCAGGAGCTAGCAGACCGACGGAGAGGAGTCGAGGAACACATCGCCGACCGAAGGAGAGGAATCGAGGAACACATCGCAGACCGACGGACTAGAGGAGGACATCGCAGACCGACAGACCGGAGCAGGAAGAGCTAGACGACCGACGGAGCGGAGGAGGACAGAGCAGACCGACTGACTGGAGGAGAAGGAGGACATCGCAGACCGACGGACCAAAGGAGCACACAGCACACCGCAGACCGACGGACTGGACGAGGAGGAGGACATCTGAGACCAACGGACCCGAGGAGGACCTTGCAGACTGACAGACTGGAGGAGGAGCAGGACATCCCAGAACAACGGACCAGAGCAGGAGGAGGTAGCAGACCGACATATCGGAGGAGCTAGAAGACCTACGGAGCGGAGGAGGAGGACATTGCAGACTGACGGACTGGAGAAGGAGGAGGAAGCAGACCGATGGAGCGGAGGAGGAGGAGGTAGCAGACGGACAGAGCAGAGGAGGAGAACGCAGACCAACGGACCGGAAGATTAGGAGGAGAACACAGGCCGATAGACCGGAGGAGGAGGAGAACGCACATCGTCGAACCAGAGGAGGAGATTGCAGACCGTCGAACCAGAGTAGGAGATCGCAGACCGACGAACTGGAGGAGGATGGACCGGAGGCAAGGTCACAGAGTGATGGACCGGTGGAGGTCACAGATTGACCGACTGGAGGCGTAGGTCGCAGAGCGACAAACCGTAGGAGGAGCGGATGAGGAGGAGGAAGCAGACCGACAGGAGGAGGAGGTCACAGACCAATGGACAGGAGGAGGAGGTCGAGATCTCTAACTGACAGACCGCAGAAGGAGGAGGACATCACAGACCGACGGACCGGAGGAGAACGCAGACCGACGGACTGGAGGAGAACGATGGACTGGAGGAGGAGGAAAACGCAGACCGACGAAACGAAGGAGATCACTTATCGACGAACCAGAGGATTGCAGACCAACGAATAAGAGGAGGAGGTTGCAGGCCAACGGACCGCAAAAGGAGGTCGCAGAGCGACAGACCGGAGGAGGAAAAGGATATTGCAGACCGATGGACCAGAGGAGGAGGAAAACATCGCAAAGTGATGGAGCGGAGGAGGAGCAGGTAGTAGACCATCAGGGCGGAGGAGGAGGACATCTCAGACCGACGGAGCGGAGGAGGATGACATCTCAGACCAACGGACCGGAGGAGGAGGACATCACAGACCGACGGACTTGAGGAGGGCATCGCCGATCGACATACCGGAGGAGGAGATTGCAGACCGACGGACAGCAGGAGGAGGAAGTCGCAGACCAAAAGACAGGAGGAGGAGGTCACAGACCCACGAACTGGAGGAGGTAGCAGACCGACGGACAGGAGGAGGAGGTCACAGACCAATGCACAAGAGGAGGAGGTCGAGATCTCTAACTGACGGACCACAGAAGGAGGAGGACATCACAGACCAACGGACTGGAGGAGCAGGCAGACCAACGGACCAGAGGAAGAGGAGAACGGAGACTGATGGACTGGAGGATGAGAATGCAGACCGACGAACCGAAGAAGATCGCTGACTGACGAACCAGAGGAGGAGGTTGCAGGCTGACAGACCGCAAAAGGAGGAGATCGCAGAGCGACGGACCGGAGGAGGAAGAGGACATCGCAGACCAATGAAGTGGAGGAGGAGGTAGCAGACTGTCAGGACAGAGGAGGATGCAGAGGGATAGCCCAGAGCAGGTCGCAGAAAAACGGACCGCAGAAGGAGGAGGTCGCAGAGCCACAAACTGGAGGAGGTTGAGATCGCCAACCGACGGACTGCAGGAGGAGGTAGCAGATCGACGGACAGGAGGAGGAGGAGGACATCACAGACTGACAAAGTGAAGGAGGAGTACATCGCAGACCAACGGACCGGAGGAGGAGAAAATCGCAGACCGACTGGAGAAGAAGGACATCGCAGACTGACGGACTGGAGGAGGAGGAGGACATCACAGACCGACGGACCGGAGGAGGACATCACAGACTGAAGGACTGGAGGAAAGCATCGCAGACCGATGGACCGGAGGAGGAGGTCACAGACCGAGATACCGATGGAGGAGGTCGCAGACCGACGGACCGGAGGAGGAGGCCGCAAAGCAACGGACCGGAGGAGGAGGTTGCGGACTGACGGACCTGAGGAGGAGGAATTGCAGACCGACGAACTGGAGGAGCAGCAGGAGGATGTAGCAGACCGACAGACTGGAGCAGGAGGATGTAGCAGAACGACGGAGTGGAGGAGCTAGCAGACTGACGGAGAGGAAGAGGAGGAACACATCGCAGACCAACGGACCGGAGGAAGAGGACATCACAGACCGGAGCAGGAGGAGGACAGCACAGACCGACGGACTGGAGGAGGAGAACATTGCAGAACGACGGACCAGAAGAGGAGACGGACATTGCAGAACAACTCACTGAAGCAGGAGGAGGTAGTAGACCGATGGAGCAAGAGGAGGTAGCAGACCGACAGATCGGAGGAGCTAGCAGACCGAGCGGAGGAGGAAGACGCCGCAGACCAACGAACCAGAGCAGGAGGAGGTAGCAGACCGACGGAGCGAAGGAGGAGGAGAGCATTGCAGACCGACGGACCAGAAGAGGAGAATGACATCGCAGAACAACGGACCGGAGCAGAAGGAGGTAGTAAACCAACGGATCGGAGGAGCTAGCAGACAGACGGAGCGGAGGAGGAGGAGGACATGGCAGATGGGCAGACCGGAGGAGGACATCGCAGACTGACGGATCGGAGGAGAACTCAGACCGACGGACCGGAGGAGGAGATCGCAGACCGACAGACCAGAGGAGGAGGTCGGAGACTGACAGACCGCAGAAGGAGGTTGCAGATCGACGGACCGTAGAAGGTTGCAGACAGACAGACTGGAGAGAGGAGGACTTCGCAGACCAACGGACCGGAGGAGGAGGACATCACAGACAGACGGACTGGGAGAGCATTGCCGATTGACGTACCAGGAGAGGAGATTGCAGACCGATGGACCGCAGAAGGATTAGGAGGTCGCAGACCGAAAGACAGATGGAGGAGGTCGCAGACCCACAAACTAGAGGAGGAGGTCGTAGACCAAAGGAGGAGGTAGCAGACTGACAGACAGTAGGAGGAGGTCACAGACCAATGCACAAGAGGAGGTCGAGATCTCTAACTGACAGACCGCAGAAGGAGGAGGACAACACAGACCGATGGATCACAGGAGAACGCAGACCGATGGACCAGAGGAGGAGGAGAACGGAGACCGATGGACCAGAGGAGGAGGAGAATGCAGACCGATGAACTGAAGAAGGAGATCGCTGACCGACGAACCAGAGGAGGAGATCGCAGACCGATGAACAAGAGGAAGAGGTCATCGGAGACCGACGGACCGGAGGAGGACACAGCAGACTGACGGACTGGAGGAGGAGGAGGACATCCCAGAACAACAGACTGGAGCAGGAGGAGGTAGCAGATCGACGGATCGGAGGAGCTAGCAGACCTACCGAGCGGAGGAGGAGGACATTGCACACCGACGGACTGGAGAAGGAGGTAGCAGACCGATGGAGCAGAGGAGGAGGAGGTAGCAGACGGACAGAGCGGAGGAGGAGAACGTAGACCAACGGACCGGAAGATTAGGAAGAGAACGCAGGCTGATGGACCGGAGGAGGAGAACGCACACCGTTGAACCAGAGGAGGAGATCGCAGACCGACGAACTGGAGGAGGATGGACCGGAGGCAAGGTCACAGAGTGATGGACCGGTGGAGGTGGCAGATCGACCGACCGGAGGCGTAGGTCGCAGAGCAACAAACCGGAGGAGGAGCGGATGAAGAGGAGGTAGAAGATCAAAGGAGGAGGTAGCAGACCAAATGAACGATGGAGGAGATCGCAGACTGATGGACCGGAGGAGGAGGACATCACAGACCGATTGACCAGAGGAGGAGCAGGACATCGCAGACCGACGGACTGGAGTGGGAGGAGGTAGCAGACCGATGGAGCGGAGGAGGAGGCAGACGGACAGAGTGGAGGAGCTAGCAGACCGACGGAGAGGAGTCGAGGAACACATCGCAGACCGATGGACCAGAGGAGGACATCGCAGACCGACAGACTGGAGCAGGAAGAGCTTGCAGACCAACGGAGCGGAGGAGGAGTTCGCAGACTGACGGACCGGAGGAGGACAGAGCAGACCGACTGACTGGAGGAGGAGGAGGACATCGGAGACCGACAGACCGGAGCAGGAAGAGCTTGCAGACCAACGGAGCGGAGGAGGAGTTCGCAGACTGACGGACCGGAGGAGGACAGAGCAGACCGACTGACTGGAGGAGGACATCGGAGACCGACGGACCCGAGGTGGATATTGCAGACTGACGGACAGGAGGAGGAGGACATCCCAGAACAATGGACCGGAGCAGGAGGAGGTAGCAGACCGATGTATCGGAGGAGCTAGAAGACCTATGGAGCGGAGGAAGAGGACATTGCAGACCGACTGACTGGAGAAGGAGGAGGTAGCAGACCGATGGAGAGGAGGAGGTAGCAGACGGACAGTGCAGAGGAGGAGAACGCAGACCAACGGACCGGAAGATTAGGAGGAGAACACAGGCCGATGGACTGGAGGAGGAGGAGAACGCACACCGTCGAACCAGAGGAGGAGATCGCAGACCGACGAACTGGAGGAGGAGGAGGATGGACCGGAGGCAAGGTCACAGAGTGATGGACCGGTGGAGGTCGCAGATCGTCCAACCGGAGGCATAGGTCGCAGAGCGACAAACCGGAGGAGGAGCGGAAGAGGAGGAGGTAGGAGATCAAAGGAGGAGGTAGCAGACCGACAGACAGGAGGAGGAGGTCACAGACCACTGGACAGGAGGAGGAGGTCGAGATCTCTAACTGACGGACCGCAGAAGGAGGAGGACATCAAGACCGACGGACCGGAGGAGAACGCAGACCGATGGACTGGAGGAGGAGGAGAACGCAACCGACGAAACGAAGAAGATCACTTACCGGCGAACCAGAGGACGAGATTGCAGACCAACGAATAAGAGGGGGAGGTTGCAGGCCGACGGACCGCAAAAGGAGGTCGCAGAGCGACGGACCGGAGGAGGAAGAGGATATTGCAGACCGATGGACCGGAGGAGGAGGAAAACATCACAAAGTGATGGAGCGGTGGAGGAGCAGGTAGCAGACCATCAGGGCGGAGAACGAGGACATCGCAGACCAACGGACCGGAGGAGGAGGACATCACAGACCGACGGACTGGAGGAGGGCATCGCCGACCGACGTACCGGAGAAGGAGATTGCAGACCGACGGACAGCAGAAGGAGGAGGAGGTCGCAGACCCACGAACTGGAGGAGGAGGTCATAGACCAATGGAGGAGGTAGCAGACCGATGGACAGGAGGAGGAGGTCACAGACCAATGCACAGAAAGAGGAGGTCGAGATCTCTAACTGACGGACCACAGAAGGAGGAGGACATCGCAGACCGACGGACCGGAGGAGGAGGAGAACGATGGACTGGAGGAGGAGAAGAAAGCAGACCGACGAAACGAAGGAGATCACTTATCGACGAACCAGAGGAGGAGATCGCAGACCGACGAATAATAGGAGGAGGTTGCAGGCCGACGGACCTCAAAAGGAGGTCACAGAGCGACGGACCGGAGGAGGAAGAGGATATTGCAGACCAATGGACCAGAGGAGGAGAAAAACATCGCAAATTGATGGAGCGGAGGAGGAGCAGGTAGCAGACCATCAGGGCGGAGGAGGAGGACATCGCAGACCAACGGAGCTTAGGAGGACGACATCGCCGACCGACGTACCGGAGGAGATTGCAGACCGACGGACAGCAGAAGGAGGAGGTCGCAGACCGAAAGACAGGTGGAGGAGGTCACAGACCCACGAACTGGAGGCGGATGTCATAGTCTGACGGAGGAGGTAGGAGACCGACGGACAGGAGGAGGAGGTCACAGACCAATGCACAGGAGGAGGAGGTCGAGATCTCTAACTGACGGACCACAGATGGAGGAGGACATCGCAGACTGACGGACTAGAGGAGAATGCAGACCAACGGACCAGAGGAGGAGGAGAACGGAGACTGATGGACTTGAGGAGGAGAATGCAGACCAACGAACCGAAGAAGATCGCTGACCGACGAACCAGAGGAGAAGATTGCAGTACAATGAACAAGAGTAGGAGGTTGCAGGCCGACGGACCGCAAAAGGAGGAGATCACAGAGCGACGGACCGGAGGAGGAAGAGGACATCACAGACCAATGAAGCGGAGGAGGAGGTAGCAGATTGTCAGGGCGAAGGAGGATGCAGAGCGATAGCCCAGAGCAGGTCGCAGAGAAACGGGAAGCAGAAGGAGTAGGTCGCATAGCCACAAACCGGAGGAGGTCGAGATCGCCAACCGACGGACTGCAGGAGGAGGAGGTAGCAGATCGACGGACAGGAGGAGTAGGAGGACATCACAGACTGACAAAGCGGAGGAGGAGTACATCGTAGACCAGCAGACCGGAGGAGGAGGAAATTGCAGACCGACCGGAGAAGGACATAGCAGACCGACGGACCGGAGGAGGAGGACATCGCAGACCGTTGGAGTGGAGAAGGAGGACAACATCGCAGACTGAAGGACTGGAGGAAAGCATCGCAGACCATCGGACTGGAGGAGGAGATCGCAGACTGAAGGACCGCAGAAGGAGGAGGAGGTCGCAGACCGAAGGACTGATGGAGGAGGTCGCAGACCAACGTACCGGAGGAGGAGCAGGTCACAAAGCAACGGACCGGAGGAGGTCGCAGACCGACGGACCAGAGGAGGACATCGCAGACCGGAGGAGGAAGAGGAAATTGCAGACCAACAGCCTAGAGGAGGAGGGAGACATCGCAGACCGACGTACCAGACCAGGAGGAGGTAGCAGTCTGATAGAGGAGCTAGCAGATCGATGGACCAGAGGAGGAGGAGGACATCACAGACTGATGGACCGGAGCAGTTGGAGTTAGCAGACTGATGGAGCGGAGGAGCTAGCAGATCGACGGAGCGGAAGAGGAGGCGGACATCGCAGACCGACAGACCGGAGGACAATGCAGACCGACTGACTGGAGGAGAAGGACATCGCAGACCAACGGACCAGAGGAGGGGAACGCAGACTGACAGACCAGAGAAGGAGGAGAACACAGACCGACGGACCAGACGAGGAGGAGGAGAACGCAGACCAACGATCCAAAAGAGGAGATCGCAAACCAACGGAGCGGAGGAGGCTGCAGAGCGACGGACTGCAGAAGGAAGAGGAGGTCGCAGAGCGACGGACCAGTAGAGGAGGAGGTCGCAATCCGACAGACCAGAACAGGAGGACATAGCACACCAACGAACCAGAGGAGGAGGAGGACATCGCAGACCAACGGACCAGAGGAGGAGGAGGACATCGCAGATCGATGGACCAGAAGGAGGAGGAGGCAGCAGACCGATGGAGGACAGGAGGAGGAGGAAGCGGTCGAACGGACCAGAGGAGGAGATTGCAGAGTGAGACACTGCAGGAGGTCGCAGATCGACGGACCGCAAAAGGAGGAGGTCGCAAAGCAATAATACGAAGGAGGACATTGCAGACCGTTGAAGCAGAGGAGGTAGCAGACCGATGGAGGAGAGGAGGAGGAGGTAGCGGTCCGAGGAAGTCGCAGAGTGAGACACTGCAGGAGGTCGCAGAAGGAGGAGGTCGCAGAGCAAAAAAACGGAGGAGGAGTACATTGTAGACCGTTGAAGCGGAGGAGTAGGTAGCAAACCGATGGAGAGGAGGAGAAGCTAGCAGACAGAGCGGAGGACTTAGCAGACCGACGGAGTGGAGGAGGAGGTAGCAGACCGAAGGAGCGGATGAGGAGGTCGCAGAGCGAAAAACTGGAGGAGGACATTGCAGAATGATGGAGCGGAGGAGGAGGAGGTAGCAGACCGACGGAGTAGGTAGCAGACCAACAGACCAGAGGAGGAGGACATCGCAGAGTTATGGAAGGGAGGAGGACATCGCAGACCGACGGAGTGAAGGAGGAGGACATCGCAGACCGATGGATCAGAGGAAGACATTGCAAACCAACGGAGCGGAGGAGGCCGCAGAGCGACGGACCGCAGAAGGAGGAGGTTGCAAAGCGAAAAATAGGAGGAGGAGGACATTGCAGACCGATGGAGTGGAGGAGGTAGCCGACCAATGGAGGAAGAGGAGGTAGCAGACCGACGGAGGAGGTAGCAGACCGACTGAGCGAATGAGAAGGAAATAGAAGACAGACGGAGCAGAAGAGAAGAAGGTAGCAGACCAACGGAGTGGAGGAGAAGGTCGCAGACCGACGGACAAGAGGAGAAGCTGACGATGTCGCAAACCGACAGACTGCAGGAGTTCACAGACTGACGTACTGCAGTTCTCAAACCAACGGACAAGAGGAGGAGGATGCCGAAGGGGATATCAAGGATGGATGAGGAGGATGTTGAAGAGGATGTCGAGGACGGACGAAGAGGATGTCGAGGTCGGATGAGAAGGAGGAGGATGCCGAGGATGGAGGAGGAGGATGTTGACGACGGACGAGGAGGAGGATGTCAAGGATGGACAGATGTTGAGCACAGATGAGGAGGATGTTGAGGACGGATGAAGAGGAGGACGATGTCAAGGACGGAGGAGGATATCGAGGATAGACGAGAAGGACAATGTCAGGAGGGAGGAAGAGAATGATAATGTTGAGGAGGACGATGTAGAGTATGGACAAAGAGGAGGAAGATGTCGAGGATGGACAAGGAGAAGGATGGACGAGGAGGAGGAGGAAAGGGTAGCAGACCGACAGAACGAAGGTAGCAGACCAACAGAGCGGAGGAGGAGGTAGCAGACCTACGGAGGAGGAGGACATTGCAGAATGACAGAGTGGAGGATGTAGCACACCAATGGAAGAGGAGGAGGTAACAGACCGACAGAGGAGGTAGCAGACCGACAGAGGAGAAGGAGGTAGCTGACCGATGGAGTGGAGGAGGAGAAGGTAGCAGACCGACAGAGCGGAGGAGGAGGTCGCAGAGGGACGGACGGTAGAAGGAGGAGGTCGCAGAGTGAAAAACCAGAGGAGCAGGACACTGCAGAATGAGGGAGCGGAGGAGGTAGCAGACAAACAGATGAGGAGGAGGTAGAAGACCGACTGAGTGGAGGAGGTAGCAGAACGACAGAGCAGAGGAGGGGAAGGTAGCAGACTGATGGAGCAGAGGAGGAGGTAGCAGACCAATGGAGCAGAGGAAGAGGTCGCAGACCGATGGACCAGAGGAGAAGGTCGCAGACTGATAGATTGTAGGAGGAAGCTGACGATATCGAAGACCGACGGACTGCATGAGTTTGAAGACTGACGGACTGCAATTCTCAAACCAATGGACTGGAGGAGGAGGATGGACGAGGAGGATGTCAAGGAGAATGTCGTGGATGGCGAGCACGGACAACGAGGAGCAGGATGTTGAGGACAGACGAGGAGGATGTGGAGGTCGAACGAGAAGGAGGAGGATGGCAAGGACGGACGAGGAGAATGGCGAGGACGGACGAGGAGGATGTCGAGGTCGGACGAGAAGGAGGAGGATGTTGATGACGGACGAGAAGGAGGAGGATGTTGAGGACAGACGAGGAGGAGGATGTCGACGATGGATGGATGTCGAGCACGGACGAAGAGGAGGATGTCGAGCACGGACGAGGAGGAAGATGTTGAGGACGGCGTAGAGGAGGAGAATATCGAGCACGGATGAAGAGGAGGACGATGTCAAGGACGGAGGAGGATATCGAGGATAGACGAGAAGGATGATGTCAGGAGGGAGGAAGAGAAGGATAATATTGAGGAGGACGATGTCAAGTATGGACGAAGAGGAGGAGGAAGATGTCAAGGATGGACAAGGAGAAGGACGGACGAGGAGGAGGAAAGGGTAGCAGACCGACAGAACAGAGGAGGTAGCAGACCAACGGAGCGGAGAAGGAGGTAGCAGACTGACGGAGAGTAGAAGGAGGTAGCAGACCAATGGCGAGGAGGAGGTAGCAGACCTATGGAGGAGGAGGATATTGCAGAATGACGGAGCAGATGAGGTAGCAGACTAACGGAGGAGGAGGAGGTAACAGACCGACGGAGGAGGTAGCAGACTGAGCTGAAGAGGAGGTAGCAGAGGGACAGAGCAGAGGAGGAGGTAGCTGACCGATGGAGCAGAGGAGGAGAAGGTAGCAGACCAACGGAGCGGAGGAGGAGGCAGCAGACCGACGGAGCGGAGGAGGTCGCAGAGGGACAGACCGCAGAAGGAGGGGGTCGCAGAGTGAAAAACCAGAGGAGGAGGACATTGCAGAATGACGGAGCGAAGGAGGTAGCAAAACAACGGATGAGGAGGAGGTAGAAGAACAATTGAGTGGAGGAGGTAGCAGAACGACGGAGCAGAGGAGGAGGACGTAGCTGACCGACGCAATGGAGGAGGAGAAGGTAGCAGACTAACGGAGCGGAGGAGGAGGTAGCAGACCGATGGAGCGGAGGATGAGGTCGCAGACCGACGGACCAGAGGAGAAGGTCGCAGACTTATAGATTGAAGGAAGCTGACGATATTGAAGACCGACGGACTGCAGGAGTTTGCAGACTGACGGACTGCAATTCTCAAACCAACAGACTGTAGGAGGAGGATGTCGAGGATGGACGAGGAGGATGGCGAGGACGGATGAGGAGGATGTTGAGGACGAGGAGGATGTGGAGGAGGATGTTGAGGACGGATGAGGAGGAGGATATCGAGGACGGACGAGGAGGAGGAGGATGTCGAGGATGGACAAGGAGGAAGAGGAAGTCGAGGAGGATGTCGAGGACGGATGAGGAGGATGTTGAGGACGAGGAGGATGTGGAGGAGGATGTTGAGGACGGATGAGGAGGAGGATATCGAGGACGGACGAGGAGGAGGAGGATGTCGAGGATGGACAAGGAGGAAGAGGAAGTCGAGGAGGATGTCGAGGACGGATGAGGAGGAGGATGTCAAGGACGGACGAGGAGGAGGAAGTCGAGGACGGAGGAGGATGTCGAGGACGGACGAGGAGGAAGATATCGAGGACAGACAAGGAGGATGTCAAGAACAGACGAGAAGGATGTCGAGGACGGATGAGGAGGAGGACGGATGAGGAGGAGGATGTCGAGGAAGGACAAGGAGGAGGATGTCGAGGACGGATGTCAAGGATGGACGAGGAGAAGGATGTCGAGGAAGGATGAGGAGAAAGATGTTGGGGACGGACTAAGGAGGTTGTCGAGAAGGAGGATGTCGAGGACGGACGAGGAGGAGAATGTCGAGGACGGATGAGGAGAACGATGTCGAGAACGGACGAGGGGAAGGATGTCGAGGAAGGATGAGGAGAAGGATGTCGAGGAAGGATGAAGAGAAAAATGTCGAGGACGGACTAAGAGGAGGATGTCGAGAAGGAGTAACATAGTAACATAGTTAGTAAGGCCGAAAAAAGACATTTGTCCATCCAGTTCAGCCTATATTCCATCATAATAAATACCCAGATCTACGTCCTTCTACAGAACCTAATAATTGTATGATACAATATTGTTCTGCTCCAGGAAGACATCCAGGCCTCTCTTGAACCCCTCGACTGAGTTCGCCATCACCACCTCCTCAGGCAAGCAATTCCAGATTCTCACTGCCCTAACAGTAAAGAATCCTCTTCTGTGTTGGTGGAAAAACCTTCTCTCCTCCAGACGCAAAGAATGCCCCCTTGTGCCCGTCACCTTCCTTGGTATAAACAGATCCTCAGCGAGATATTTGTATTGTCCCCTTATATACTTATACATGGTTATTAGATCGCCCCTCAGTCGTCTTTTTTCTAGACTAAATAATCCTAATTTCGCTAATCTATCTGGGTATTGTAGTTCTCCCATCCCCTTTATTAATTTTGTTGCCCTCCTTTGTACTCTCTCTAGTTCCATTATATCCTTCCTGAGCACCGGTGCCCAAAACTGGACACAGTACTCCATGTGCGGTCTAACTAGGGATTTGTACAGAGGCAGTATAATGCTCTCATCATGTGTATCCAGACCTCTTTTAATGCACCCCATGATCCTGTTTGCCTTGGCAGCTGCTGCCTGGCACTGGCTGCTCCAGGTAAGTTTATCATTAACTAGGATCCCCAAGTCCTTCTCCCTGTCAGATTTACCCAGTGGTTTCCCGTTCAGTGTGTAATGGTGATATTGATTCCCTCTTCCCATGTGTATAACCTTACATTTATCATTGTTAAACCTCATCTGCCACCTTTCAGCCCAAGTTTCCAACTTATCCAGATCCATCTGTAGCAGAATACTATCTTCTCTTGTATTAACTGCTTTACATAGTTTTGTATCATCTGCAAATATCGATATTTTACTGTGTAAACCTTCTACCAGATCATTAATGAATATGTTGAAGAGAACAGGTCCCAATACCGACCCCTGCGGTACCCCACTGGTCACAGCGACCCAGTTAGAGACTATACCATTTATAACCACCCTCTGCTTTCTATCACTAAGCCAGTTACTAACCCATTTACACACATTTTCCCCCAGACCAAGCATTCTCATTTTGTGTACCAACCTCTTGTGCGGCACGGTATCAAACGCTTTGGAAAAATCGAGATATACCACGTCCAATGACTCACCGTGGTCCAGCCTATAGCTTACCTCTTCATAAAAACTGATTAGATTGGTTTGACAGGAGCGATTTCTCATAAACCCATGCTGATATGGAGTTAAACAGTTATTCTCATTGAGATAATCCAGAATAACATCCCTCAGAAACCCTTCAAATATTTTACCAACAATAGAGGTTAGACTTACTGGCCTATAATTTCCAGGTTCACTTTTAGAGCCCTTTTTGAATATTGGCACCACATTTGCTATGCGCCAGTCCTGCGGAACAGACCCTGTCGCTATAGAGTCACTAAAAATAAGAAATAATGGTTTATCTATTACATTACTTAGTTCTCTTAGTACTCGTGGGTGTATGCCATCCGGACCCGGAGATTTATCTATTTTAATCTTATTTAGCCGGTTTCGCACCTCTTCTTGGGTTAGATTGGTGACCCTTAATATAGGGTTTTCATTGTTTCTTGGGATTTCACCTAGCATTTCATTTTCCACCGTGAATACCGTGGAGAAGAAGGTGTTTAATATGTTAGCTTTTTCCTCGTCATCTACAACCATTCTTTCCTCACTATTTTTTAAGGGGCCTACATTTTCAGTTTTTATTCTTTTACTATTGATATAGTTGAAGAACAGTTTGGGATTAGTTTTACTCTCCTTAGCAATGTGCTTCTCTGTTTCCTTTTTGGCAGCTTTAATTAGTTTTTTAGATAAAGTATTTTTCTCCCTATAGTTTTTTAGAGCTTCAATGGTGCCATCCTGCTTTAGTAGTGCAAATGCTTTCTTTTTACTGTTAATTGCCTGTCTTACTTCTTTGTTTAGCCACATTGGGTTTTTCCTATTTCTAGTCCTTTTATTCCCACAAGGTATAAACCGCTTACACTGCCTATTTAGGATGTTCTTAAACATTTCCCATTTATTATCTGTATTCTCATTTCTGAGGATATTGTCCCTGTCTACCAGATTAAGGGCATCTCTAAGCTGGTCAAACTTTGCCTTCCTAAAGTTCAATGTTTTTGTGACTCCCTGACAAGTCCCCCTAGTGAAAGACAGGTGAAACTGCACAATATTGTGGTCGCTATTTCCTAAATGCCCAACCACCTGCAGATTTGTTATTCTGTCAGGTCTATTAGATAGTATTAGGTCTAAAAGTGCTGCTCCTCTGGTTGGATTCTGCACCAATTGTGAAAGATAATTTTTCTTGGTTATTAGCAGAAACCTGTTGCCTTTATGGGTTTCACAGGTTTCTGTTTCCCAGTTAATATCCGGGTAGTTAAAGTCCCCCATAACCAGGACCTCATTATGGGTTGCAGCTTCATCTATCTGCTTTAGAAGTAGACTTTCCATGCTTTCTGTTATATTTGGGGGTTTGTAACAGACCCCAATGAGAATTTTGTTACCATTTTTCCCTCCATGGAGGATGTCGAGGAAGGAGAAGGAGAAGGAGGAGGATGTCGAAGACGGACGAGGAGGAGGATGTCGAGGACGGATGAGGAGAAGGATGTCGAGGACGGACGAGGGGAAGGATGTCGAGGAAGGATGAGGAGAAGGATGTCGAGGAAGGATGAAGAGAAAAATGTCGAGGACGGACTAAGAGGAGGATGTCGAGAAGGAGGATGTCGAGGAAGGAGAAGGAGGAGGATGTCGAGGAAGGAGAAGGAGGAGGATGTCGAAGACGGACGAGGAGGAGGATGTCGAGGACGGATGAGGAGAAGGATGTCGAGGACAGATGAGGAGAAGGATGTCGAGGACGGATGAGTAGAAGGATGTCGAGGACGGATGAGGAGGAGGATGTCGAGGACGGAAGAGGAGGAGGATGTCGAGGACGGAAGAGGAGGATGTCGAGGACGGAAGAGGAGAAGGATGTCGAGGACGGACGAGGAGGAGGATGTCGAGGACGGACGAGGAGATGGATGTCGAGGACGGACGAGGAGAAGGATGTCGAGGACGGACGAGGAGAAGGATGTCGAGGACGGACGAGGAGAAGGATGTCGAGGACGGACGAGGAGAAGGATATCGAGGACGGACGAGGAGAAGGATGTCGAGGACGGACTAAGAGGAGGATGTCGAGAAGGAGGATGTCGAGGAAGGGGAAGGAGGAGGATGTCGAGGACGGACGAGGAGAAGGATGTCGAGGACGGACGAGGAGAAGGATGTCGAGGACGGACGAGGAGGAGGACGGACGAGGAGAAGGATGTCGAGGACGGACGAGGAGAAGGATGTCGAGGACGGACGAGGAGAAGGATGTCGAGGACGGACGAGGAGAAGGATATCGAGGACGGACGAGGAGAAGGATGTCGAGGACGGACTAAGAGGAGGACGTCGAGAAGGAGGATGTCGAGGACGGACGAGGAGAAGGATGTCGAGGACGGACGAGGAGAAGGATGTCGAGGACGGACGAGGAGAAGGATGTCGAGGACGGACGAGGAGAAGGATGTCGAGGACGGACGAGGAGAAGGATGTCGAGGACGGACGAGGAGAAGGATGTCGAGGACGGACGAGGAGAAGGATGTCGAGAAGGAAGATGTCGAGGAAGGAGAAGGAGGAGGATGTCGAGGAAGGAGAAGGAGGAGGATGTCGAGGACGGACGAGGAGAAGGATGTCGAGGACGGACGAGGAGAAGGATGTCGAGGACGGACGAGGAGAAGGATGTCGAGGACGGACGAGGAGAAGGATGTCGAGGACGGACGAGGAGAAGGATGTCGAGGACGGACGAGGAGAAGGATGTCGAGGAAAAGCCATTAAGTCATGCTTCTGGACTGAAAAAAATGGAGAGAAATCTCAATACCTAAAAAAAGTTTCAGATGCCTTCCATAAAACATGGCATCACGACCTTGGCCAATTTTGTTTGCTAGTGACACACCTTCTCTTACCTTATTAAAAGTTCTTTCATAAAGTCGATCCATCTTCATTCATTCCATCATGTTCGGTATAGAGACCAATTTCTTTCCTATAATCCCACTAAAAGGGTTGGTGCAGAAAATAGAACGTATGGAGGTCGGGAATGGACAGGAGGTTTACACCATCCTTCTATTAGAAGAAACACATTAGGGGTCATTTAGACCAGTACTGTTTGCCATGTGGTACTTACAGTTAACGGCTCTCCCTGTAGTGCTGGTACTCTTCCATCATTCATGTGCATATATGGCCCAAATTATTAAATATCCAAGCCACTCTGATTCCACACCTTCCTAACAACAAGAGAAGCAGTTTAGAGACATTTTTTTCCAGTAAAAATTTTACTTTTGTTTGTCAAAATAACACCCTATACATATGCAGCGCCCCAGAGACCTGGCCGTTGCAGTATGACACTCGGCCACTAAGGGGAGTGATGGTACGTCTGATGGCACTAAAGGAGTTCTCCTGACCAGGTATCACCAGAATACTTTACACTTCACACTCCGGCCACTAGGGGGAGCAAAAGGCTTTATTTATTGGGCCACTCCTCACACTGGTAAAACTAGGGGTTGGGGAGGAAGTTAGTTAGAAGCGGACTGGGTTGGATTCAGGCAACATCCCGTGGCAGGGGGTGTTGCAGGGAGAAGACACAGGGGGGTCCCTGTCAGGCGTGGGAACCTGGCAGGTGCCTAGCGAACAGAATGTAACGGAACCGCGCTTGCACACCCCGCGGCGGTATCCAAGAGAGAGACACGAAGGGAAGGATATTGTGGAACAGTGTAAACGAGATCAAGCACAAAGGAGTACCAGTAGGAGTCGTGCCGTGAGACCGAGGCAACATCCTACTGAGGCGCGTAGTCGGTGGCCGGAACACCGCGGGAGTAACTGACTCTAGGCCTTACTTCGAACTCTGCAGGACAGTTAATTATAGGTTGGCTGTCTCACCTAAACACCTACGAAGACATAGGGGGCAACTGTGGGAGAGGGGCGTCTCTAGGGTCCCGGAAGAACTCCAGGCCTTCCCGTCATACGGGTGCGTCCTAGCCATAACATACCTGGGGGACGTTGAACTAGAAAGATCTGGAACCAAAGAAAGAGAGAGCTGTAGAGAACGAACGAACGAGAACAGCAGTTGTGAGGACTATTCCGAATGCTCAGCAGGGTAGGACTACAACACACAGGCGCTAGTGGTAGGCAACGATTTCCATCCGCGAAAGAAACTCTGGATGTGCCCATCGGACCGGCCGGTCTCAGATAGCCCTGTTAAGCGTGCTCTGGATTGCGGATCCTGAAGTCTTCAGTAAAGAGGTAAAGAGACTGCAACCCTGTGTCGTCGTTATTGACTGCACCCTACACCATTACCATCTACCTCACTGGGAAGCCCTGGGGACATACTTCACCTGTGGGAAGGTATACCATCCAGCTGCCATTCCATCACCCCAGTGGACCCCACAGCAGCGTCGGTCATCCTGACCGAACACCACAGGTGGCGTCACAAACCCCTGACAGACTGTACCACCTTTATTGGACGCCCCTTAGCAGAGTCGCGGACCGGGTCTAGCCACCGTGACAGCCTCAGAACCGAACCAGAGAGGCCCGGTACCGAGAACTCGTGGCCCTGTGTCTGGGGGCGCTCCACATATACAGTAAGTACCTATGTATTTTCTACAACTACTTCTGTCCCCCAGTATCACTTTACAGGGTTATCTTCATTACGAGTTTTGGAGGGCTACCACTAACCAGCCTCAGGGCTTCTTTCTTGCTAGGAGGCGTTCCTGAATGATCGACAAAACAGACCAGCAACATGGCCACACAGTTGGCCCAAACTGTCCACTGTAGCCAGCAGAGATAGCTTTGGCTCTGCAGCATCGTGAGTGCATGGACAATGAAGCTGGCTGAAACCAGCGATCTGTGGTTAGCGTCAGAACAGCGCTTGCAAGCTCTATAGCAAAAAAGCATACAAGAGCTGAACTACTTTACGAGGAACCTAGCCACCTCTGATAGACTTCTGCTCCTTGTTTAGGTTACCGGCTACCTCTGCAAACTATGGAATTAAAAAGCCTTCTGTTTTTAATGGAGGGGAATTTTGATAAAAAGGTAAATTGCCACGTAGCTTGCTTTTATGCAGTTAAATAGGAAAATGGAGATAAGTCACAGCAGCACTAGAAGGCTATCGGAGTAGTTCCCTACACTGACCAGTCTACTCGTAGAACCTATAACAGATACAGTAACTGAAACATTTCCTACTTTAGAATAGCAACCTTGAGAAATCAGCTTTAAAACTTGGGGAGGGGGGTAATTGATACTCCGGATTTTCCTGTGTTTATGATTACCGTATATACTCGAGTATAAGCCGAGATTTTCAGCCCAAATTTCTGGGCTGAAAGTGCCCCTCTCGGCACATACTCGAGTCACGGTCGGCGGGTGAGGGGGAGAGAGGTCTGTCGCATACTTACCTGCTTCTGGGGCTCCTGGCGCTCCCCCTGCCCGTCCCACGGTCTTCAGTGCTGCAGCTCTTCCCCTGTTCAGCGGTCACGTGGGACCGCTCATTAAACTTATGAATATGGACTCCACTCCCATAGGGGTGGAGCCGCATATTCATTCCTCTAATGAGCGGTAACGGTGACCGCTGACAGAGGAAGAAGCAGCAGCACCCGGAGACCAGCTGTCCGGGGGAAGGAGCCAGGGACGCCGGGAGCAGGTAAGTATTACATATTCACCTGTCCACGTTCCACCCGCCGGGTGCAGCTCCATCTTCCCGTCCTCTGGCTCTGACTGTGCAGGTTAGAGGGCGCGAATAGTGTGCGTGCCGCCCTCTGCCTGAACAGTCAGTGCGGAGAGTCGCCGAGACGGGACGCTGAGGAGCTGCAAGCAAGAGAGGTGAGCATGGCATTTTATATTTTTTATTGCAGCAGCCGCAGCATTATATATACCGGTAGCACAGTTTTATATGGCACATCTATGGGGCAATAATGAACGGTGCAGAGCACTATATGGCAGAGCTTTCTATGGCGTAATAATGAACGGTGCAGAGCACTATATGGCAGAGCTTTCTATGGCACATCTATGGGGCAATAATGAACGGTGCAGAGCACTATATGGCAGAGCTTTCTATGGCACATCTATGGGGCAATAATGAATGGTGCAGAGCACTATATGGCAGAGCTTTCTATGGCGTAATAATGAACGGTGCAGAGTACTATATGGCAGAGCTTTCTATGGCACATCTATGGGGCAATAATGAATGGTGCAGAGCACTATATGGCAGAGCTTTCTATGGCACATCTATGGGGCAATAATGAACGGTGCAGAGCACTATATGGCACAGCTTTATATGGCACATCTATGGGGCAATAATGAACAGTATGGAGCATTATATATGGCACAGCTTTATATGGAGCATCTATGGGGCAATAATGAATGGTGCAGAGCATTATATGGCACAGTTTCATATGGCACATCTATGGGGCAATAATGAACAGTATGGAGCATTATATATGGCACAGCTTTATATGTAGCATCTATGGGGCAATAATGAACAATATGGAGCATTATATGTGGCACAGCTTTATATGGAGCATCTATGGTGCAATAATGAACAGTATGGAGCATTATATGTGGCACAGCTTTATACAGAGGATCTATGGGGCAATAATGAACGGTATGCAGCATTATATGTGGCACAGCTTTATATGGAGCATCTTATGGGGCAATAATGAACGGTATGGAGCATCTATTTTTATTTTTGAAATTCACCGGTAGCTGCTGCATTTCCTACCCTAGGCTTATACTCGAGTAAATAAGTTTTCCCAGTTTTTTGTGGCAAAATTAGGGGGGTCGGCTTATACTCGGGTCGGCTTATACTCGAGTATATACGGTAGTTTGCAGTTGGTTCCTCCTTTATAGGAATTGTTGAACTTGCCCTGTGCAACTCTTTTGCATCCAGTTTGCAACTGGGTTTCCTGTTTTCTATTATTTTAATATTATAAGACTAAATGGGCCCAGTTCAGACAGAGCATGCTATAAAGATTGTAAGTTTTATACAAAAGTTCCCTCTATTACAGAGGTAGTGGAAAAATCAATTACTCCCAATAAATGCAAGATTTTCTACTTATGAACGGCCTTAAATCTCTGCAGATTACACAATGTGCAACAGTTTTAAAAACTTGAGCAAATTATTACTATGTATATATAGAGAGAGTATATTCAACTAATCCCACGCAAATCCACATGGGAAGAACGAAGAGATCCCAAAATTAAAAACCAAGTGTTTATTAATACAATAATTTAAAAACATACAATAAAAAAGCAAAATAACCGTAGGGGACCCCACAGGACAAGGTACAGAATCAAAAAACCATACTCAGAAATATAAAGATGCAGGCGGTAACTGTTGGGTAACCAATAAACACTAGGGCATATATGCTGAGTGTGTCTGATATATATTAGTTACAAGAACTCCCAATACTTACTGAAGTGGCATAATACTGATAACTGGCACAGTGGCCAAATATAAACTAACTAGCCATAGTAATATTTATAAAGTTAGCCATATAGGAGTATCACTTAATGATCTCAGATTCCACTCCCCATATACGAGCTTCAATACAAAATGAGACCAATAGTAATCTCCCAAGGAAGAAATATCGATGGTAATAACAGTGAGAATAGGATCCCTAACATCAAGCGCCTACTCAGCGCCCACCAACAGACCGCAGCCAGGAATAAGATATGATAAAGAGATGGTATTTACCTGCATCTTTATAATTCTGAGTATGGTTTTTTGATTCTGTACCTTGTCCTGTGGGGTCCCCTACGGTTATTTTGCTTTTTTATTGTATGTTTTTAAATTATTGTATTAATAAACACTTGGTTTTTAATTTTGGGATCTCTTCGTTCTTCCCATGTGGATTTGCGTGGGATTAGTTGAATATAGTATCTTGAAGTGCCCTACTAGATGGTATCTCAGACATTGGTTGTACTAATTGCTGTGCTGTTTGTTGTAAAGGTACCGTCACACTTAGCGACGCTGCAGCGATACCGACAACGATCCGGATCGCTGCAGCGTCGCTGTTTGGTCGCTGGAGAGCTGTCACACAGACCGCTCTCCAGCGACCAACGATCCCGAGGTCCCCGGTAACCAGGGTAAACATCGGGTAACTAAGCGCAGGGCCGCGCTTAGTAACCCGATGTTTACCCTGGTTACCAGCGTAAAAAAACAAACAGTACATACTTACATTCAGCTGTCTGTCCCTTGCCGTCTGGTTCCTGCACTGACTGCTGGCCGTAAAGTGAAAGTGAAAGCACAGCACAGCGGTGAGTCACACAGCGGTGACTCACCGCTGTGGCTGTGCTCTGCTTTCACTTTACGGCCAGCAGTCAGTGCAGGAACCAGACGGCAAGGGACAGACAGCTGAATGTAAGTATGTACTGTTTGTTTTTTTACGCTGGTAACCAGGGTAAACATCGGGTTACTAAGCGCGGCCCTGCGCTTAGTTACCCGATGTTTACCCTGGTTACCAGTGAAGACATCGCTGAATCGGTGTCACACACGCCGATTCAGCGATGTCTACGGGGAGTCCAGCGACGAAATAAAGTTCTGGACTTTCTTCCCCGACCAGCGATATCCCAGCAGGGGCCTGATCGCTGCTGCCTGTCACACTGGACGATATCGCTAGCGAGGACGCTGCAACGTCACGGATCGCTAGCGATATCGTCTAGTGTGACAGTACCTTAACAGAGTGTCTATCCACAATGGATTTCAAGGCTAAGGAATTAACTTGGCGATCTAAGGCTGATAGTATTTTTAAGCAAAATTCCGTTCACGTTTCGCAAGATGCCAATGCAGGATGCAGGGAATTGCTGTTTAAATATAAAAATATTCTACATAAAAAAAAAAAATCTGGTGGAATAAGGCCTCTTTGGAGAATTATTTAAGTAAGAAGATTATACCCAGGGGTCTTAGGATACAGCTATACCCGACCTTTGACCTGAATAGTGAGGATTTGGTCTCCAAATGGATGGATACTGCCTCGAGTTGCTCTTTGGATTTTATTAAAATAATAATTGAGCACAACACTATTTGCCTGAGAGACATGGATAAAGAACTGGAGGCTACATATAAATTGTTGGAGGCAGGCATGAGTAAGGAATCCCTGGAGTCCTGGTTCAAGGAACTAGGAAAAGATGTGGATAAATGGGAAGAGGATGTTAGTGGTGGCAAGTTGAAGAAATTTATACGGGATAATAAGGACTATGAAACTTGTAAAGTATATAAGTGGCAACAGAGGAAGATGGATATTCCATCCCAACAAGCAGGAACAGATATCTCTGATGTTTCTAGTGTATCTGGAAGTGAGAGTGGGAGATCATCCAATGAAACTACTTATAATCGTGATTTCCATCTGAGAAGCGGTAGACGTAAATATGCTGACATATTTCAGAGACCCAAAGGACCAAGGAAAGCGAGGGATACCATGAAGGTATTAAATTTGTCTAAGCATAGTTTGACTAAAGCACAGATTAATCTTTTGGAAAAGGGACTTACTTTTTCCCCCTTCAACTCCCCTAGACCCCTTTATTGCGATAAAGGACTTGAATTTATTTGCGCGTAAGATTATCCTGAAAAAACTTAATTTCAAACCAGCTGGATGTGATCCGACAATTTCAACAACCATGGAGGATAGAGAGGTGGTGGAAATATTGGAATCTTTGGAGACCGAACAACAGGGGGTAAGTACAGGTCCTTCTCAAAAAATTAGCATATAGTGTTAAATTTCATTATTAACCATAATGTAATGATTACAATTAAACTTTCATATATTATAGATTCATTATCCACCAACTGAAATTTGTCAGGTCTTTTATTGTTTTAATACTGATGATTTTGGCATACAACTCCTGATAACCCAAAAAACCTGTCTCAATAAATTAGCATATCAAGAAAATGTTCTCTAAACGACCTATTACCCTAATCTTCTGAATCAACTAATTAACTCTAAACACATGCAAAAGATACCTGAGGCTTTTATAAACTCCCTGCCTGGTTCATTACTCAAAACCCCCATCATGGGTAAGACTAGCGACCTGACAGATGTCAAGAAGGCCATCATTGACACCCTCAAGCAAGAGGGTAAGACCCAGAAAGAAATTTCTCAACAAATAGGCTGTTCCCAGAGTGCTGTATCAAGGCACCTCAATGGTAAGTCTGTTGGAAGGAAACAATGTGGCAGAAAACGCTGTACAACGAGAAGAGGAGACCGGACCCTGAGGAAGATTGTGGAGAAGGACCGATTCCAGACCTTGGGGAACCTGAGGAAGCAGTGGACTGAGTCTGGTGTGGAAACATCCAGAGCCACCGTGCACAGGCGTGTGCAGGAAATGGGCTACAGGTGCCGCATTCCCCAGGTAAAGCCACTTTTGAGCTACAGAGAAGCAGCACTGGACTGTTGCTAAGTGGTCCCAAGTACTTTTTTCTGATGAAAGCAAATTTTGCATGTCATTCGGAAATCAAGGTGCCAGAGTCTGGAGGAAGACTGGGGAGACGGAAATGCCAAAATGCCTGAAGTCCAGTGTCAAGTACCCACAGTCAGTGATGGTGTGGGGTGCCATGTCAGCTGCTGGTGTTGGTCCACTGTGTTTCATCAAGGGCAGGGTCAATGCAGCTAGCTATCAGGAGATTTTGGAGCACTTCATGCTTCCATCGGCTGAAATGCTTTATGGAGATGAAGATTTCATTTTTCAGCACGACCTGGCACCTGCTCACAGTGCCAAAACCACTGGTAAATGGTTTACTGACCATGGTATTACTGTGCTCAATTGGCCTGCCAACTCTCCTGACCTGAACCCCATAGAGAATCTGTGGGATATTGTGAAGAGAAAGTTGAGAGACGCAAGACCCAACACTCTGGATGAGCTTAAGGCCGCTATTGAAGCATCCTGGGCCTCCATAACATCTCAGCAGTGTCACAGGCTGATTGCCTCCATGCCACGCCGCATTGAAGCAGTCATTTCTGCCAAAGGATTCCCGACCAAGTATTGAGTGCATAACTGAACATTATTATTTGTTGGTTTTTTTGTTTGTTATTAAAAAACACTTTTATTTGATTGGATGGGTGAAATATGCTAATTTATTGAGACAGGTTTTTTGGGTTATCAGGAGTTGTATGCCAAAATCATCAGTATTAAAACAATAAAAGACCTGACAAATTTCAGTTGGTGGATAATGAATCTATAATATATGAAAGTTTAATTGTAATCATTACATTATGGTAAATAATGAAATTTAACACTATATGCTAATTTTTTGAGAAGGACCTGTATAGTTCCATCTAACCTATTTGTCAAATCCAAGAATTTCCCGGCCCTGGGTCTATGTCCAGCAGTAGAGGTATTCACACGTCTAGTTAGTAATGAGATTCAAACTATGGCCCAGTCACAAAGATAGAAGAACAATTTGTCAAAAGAAGAACATATGGCTCTGGAGGAACTTAGGAGCTGGGATGACGTTGTGTATAAACCAGCGGATAAGGGGGGAAACTTGGTGGTCTGGCCGGTGGACATGTATGTTAGGCAAGCTCACAAGCTACTTAAGAATGAAACATGTTACAAACGTTTGGTGTCTAACCCTACCGCCTTGTTTCAACAGGAACTGATTGTGATCTTGGAAAGAGCCTATGATGACGGTTTGATTACAAAAACCTTTCTGGATAGGATTCGGGACTTTCAGCCCAAATTGGCGACGTTTTATTTGATCCCTAAGGTACACAAGAATGCCCTGGACCCCCCTGGGCATCCAATTGTGGCCGGGATAGGGGGTCTTTGTGAAATCATTGCAGATGTGGTGGATTATTTTCTCAAACCCATAGTCTCTACCCTTCCCTCTTTTGTTAGGGATACTACTCAAGCCCTGCAACGAATTGATCAGCTACAACTGGATGAAAATCAGGTTCTAGTCACGGCCGACATCGAAGCCCTCCATGCTTCTATACGACACAGTGATGGGCTGGCAGCCACAGCCTGGTTCCTTCGAACAAGTAATATAGAGAATAGACTGGCGGACCTGATCCTGACTTTATTGGAATTCGTGTTGAGGCATAATGTCTTTATTTTTGACAAAAACATCTACCTCCAAACACAAGGTACGGCTATGGGGGCTTCATGTGCCCCCTCGTACGCGAATTTATTCCTAGGAGCCTGGGAAAGAGACATCTTTTTGGGGGAGGCTATCCCTGAAATGGGACAGGTCCAAAGTTGGATGCATTATATTGATGACGTGATGTTTGTGTGGGAAGGGGATGAGGAAGGTTTAGAGACCCTGATGAGGAAACTTAATGATAACAACATCAATGTAAAACTCACCTTTAAATCTGGCAGGTGTTTGGAATTCCTGGATATATGGGTGGAGACTGCCAGTGATGGTTCTGTATGTACGGACGTGTTCAGGAAACCTACATCCACCAACTCTTACCTGCATGCGGAATCTTCTCATCCAGTGAGCACAATTAGAGGCATCCCCATAGGTCAGTTCCTTCGCGTCAAACGGATATGTTCTAATGACATCTTGTTTGAGAAACAGTGCGAGGAACTGACTAGAAGGTTTGAGGATAGAGGGTATAGTCGGCGAATGATTAGGAGGGGTTATAGACGGGCCAAGTCCACCACGAGGAATGAGCTCCTATATACCAATAAGATTAAAGGAAGGATGAGAAGCAGGTCCGTTTCATTTCCACGTTTAATGGACAATGGAACAATTTGAAGGATTTGATCTGCAAACATTGGAAAGTTCTGTTAACAGACCCTGTCTTTAAACAGGTGTTACCCCAGGCCCCACAATGTGTGGCCCGACGTTCGGCTAATATGAAGGATTTATTGGTACACAGCCACTATAACCCAAAACGACCCAAAAAGGCGTCAGAGGGGGTGATACCAGTAGGATGTTGGCACAGTTGGAATGTCGTTGGATTTTCCGTCTAAGTGCTATGAGCCCTGTAGGCCTGAATGAAAATATGGGATTCTCTGCTTTCTTGTAATTGGCATTTTTTTTAGGGGTTTGAGGGGTTGGTTGCTTCATATTGGTTGTTATTAATATATGTGTTGTTATTTTTAACTTCTAATTGCTATCTCTTTTGTGTCTCTATTTTAGTATGTGAGAGGCCCGTTATTTGTCGATATGTCTATGAAACTTATCTCTCTTTCCTATGGAGTTAGCGGTTTGGGACATCCGGTGGAGAGAAGATTTAAATCTCGAGAATATCCAGGAAGAAGAATTATTATTGTGACTTTCAGTGTTCCCCTTGTTCGGTCTCGCTATACATTTTCTGTGTGGGGGGTTTTATAGTATTTTAGTATTTTTGTATTATTGTATGTGGCGGTTCAGTGGGAATCCCCATTTCTCGGGGGTATTTATTTTCTACAACACCTTTTTATGTATCACATTACTAATATATTCATATAATATTTTATTCTACATGGAACTGTTTGATAGATTATTATTTATTCTATATGGAACTGTTTGATAGATTATTACTATATGCACATTTTATAGTCTTGTGATTTTCTGTGTGTTTATAGATGGGGAGTACCTACCCATGGTTCGTGACAATTGGGTGCTATAGGGATGGGGGCCCTCATGTTTTACGTTTTAGGTTATCTTGGTGGCTATGGTCTTCACTTTTTCCATGGTGTATATATAGGATAGTCTATAGGAGGTATATGTTCCCTCCCCCCTTTTTTTGTTTTCCTTCTCCCCCTTCCCCCCCCCCCCCCCCCCCTTTGTTGGTTTCCTGTCTCCTGGTCGTTTATAGTACATTTTAGCTCTATTTTACATTTATATTTGTTCATCACCTGCACGGTTCACCTTTTATAAGCCTAGGTATACTACAGTCACAAGGGCCGTGTTGCCATATATAAGGAAATCGGATATAGGTCTCTATATCGTTCACTTGTAATTATTTATCACATTTATATATGTTAATAAACACTTTTAGTCTAATGATCGTTTATTCACTTTTTATTGCACAATCACCAGCACTTTTTATTTATATATTTTTTATATATTATTCATTATTCTTTCTTATTATTATTTTTCCTTATTTATTTTATTTTATTTTCTTTGGTCCATCCTGTTCCCATCCTAGTATCCCCTTTCTTATTTATACAAGAAACGTGTTATTTCTTCTTCCTTTGAGTTTTTCTTCCCCTTTTCTCTCTGGTCACTGGTCCGGTTGATTGACTATTCTCTCCGTTTCGCACCAGGCAGGTGCGCATGCGCAGTGACTCTAGCCCTCCGTCGCTCCCTTAGACGCTCTGACACTGACACGCATAGCTGCGGCTTGCGTGTCACTGAGCGGCGAGGGGAAGCATGTCATCGAGGGGGCGGAGCCGCACGCAATGCGCCGCCAGCTGCCGGTGCTCTCCTGACAATTGCCTCTCACTTTTAAGCACGATCACCCCTCACCTCGGCACGCCCCCGGAAGAAGCAGGAGGCGAAACGCGCGTCGGGGTGAGGGGACGCCACTGTATGAAAGGTAAATACCATCTCTTTATCATATCTTATTCCTGGCTGCGGTCTGTTGGTGGGCGCTGAGTAGGCGCTTGATGTTAGGGATCCTATTCTCACTGTTATTACCATCGATATTTGTTCCTTGGGAGATTACTATTGGTCTCATTTTGTATTGAAGCTCGTATATGGGGAGTGGAATCTGAGATCATTAAGTGATACTCCTATATGGCTAACTTTATAAATATTACTATGGCTAGTTAGTTTATATTTGGCCACTGTGCCAGTTATCAGTATTATGCCACTTTAGTAAGTATTGGGAGTTCTTGTAACTAATATATATCAGACACACTCAGCATATATGCCCTAGTGTTTATTGGTTACCCAACAGTTACCGCCTGCATCTTTATATTTCTGAGTATGGTTTTTTGATTCTGTACCTTTTTATTGTATGTTTTTAAATTATTGTATTAATAAACACTTGGTTTTTAATTTTGGGATCTCTTCGTTGTTCCCATGTGGATTTGCGTGGGATTAGTTGAATATAGTATCTTGAAGTGCCCTACTAGATGGTATCTCAGACATTGGTTGTACTAATATATATATAGAGAGAGAGAGAATTAGAGCAGCACAAAGAAAACGTCCGGGTGCAGAGCCCCCCCAGGCAAATTCCAAACCTCAATTATAAAAAAGAAAAGATGGAGGCAGCACACCGTTTGTAGTGAAAAAGAGCTTATTTAATCAGCCCAGAAAGCGACGTTTCGGTCCCAACAGGCTTGAGAAAGGTTCCTGTTGGGGCCGAAACGTCGCTTTCTCGGCTGATTAAATAAGCTCTTTTTCACTACAAACGGTGTGCTGCCTCCATCTTTTCTTTTATATATATTGTGAGGCTGTGGCCTCTGATACAGCTAGGGGGCGCTGTTTGTTCTCCCCAGAATGTGCATGCAGACGGATGAAGTCCATAGGTATGCATGAGAGTCACGGATCTCCAGTCCAGGTTTTCCAGGTGGCTGAAGGCCACAGGCTTGTGTGTGTTTAAAAGCCCTGCAGTAAGGGGTATGGGTGTGTCAGGTGTCTGGCCAGGAGAGGCCAGGTGTGCAAGGTGCTCGTCAGAGTCAGTCTGGTGTGTGCAGGTCTGCCGAGTGCATGGAGGCCAGCAGAGCCAGCAACCAGGGCAGCTGAATAGCCTGGTACCCGCAGCGTACACAGAGATGCAAGTCGTCCATGGTACTGGTCTCGGATGTGGACAGTCCTGTGCCCGGAGGTGGATATCCTGCGCCCGTAGGAGTTGGATGTGGATAGTCCTGTGCCCGAAGGTGGATGTCCTGTACCCGAAAGAGGACTAGCATGTGTAATGATTGCAAACAGGTGGATATGGTGCCCGGCTGCTATCCGGAGGATATCCTGAACTGTGTACAACTGTGTGAGTAATGAGTCTGTAAGAGACTGTGATACATCGATGCAGGACACCCACGAGAACTAGTCAGAGGAGGGCTGGCGTGAGTAGTGTCTGCAACATATGAGGCTGTGTGTACGGAGACGTATAGAGCAGTGGCGTAGGAAGGGGGGTGCGGGGGGGGCGGTCCGCCCCAGGCGGCACAATGCGGGGGGCAGCCGGCGCTGCAGGAGGAGAGAGAGAAAAAAAAAAAGACGCCCCTTTAAATCTTCGGGCGGCGCCGTCCGCCGCCACGACCAGGCTCCCCCCACCCCCGGGCCCCTGCCCCCCGCTCTAATACTCACCTCTCCTGGTTCCTGCGGCAGCTGCAGCGTCCTCTGACTCTGCGACGTCTCAGAGCAGAGGGCGCGATGACGTCACTACTGTGCGCGCCGCTCAGCCTCTCTGTCCTGAGCGTCGCAGAGCCGGAAAGACGCTGACTGGCTGCACCGGACCTGCGCTAGGAACGGGAGAGGTGAGGATTTTACTTTCTTTTTTTTTCTTTATGTCTGACTCTGTCTGGGGGCAATGCTGGACACACTGGGGCAATACTGGAGACCATGGGGCAGATTGCTGGACACACTGGGGCAATACTGGAGACCATGGGGCAGAATGCTGGACACACTGGGGCAATACTGGAGACCATGGGGCAGATTGCTGGACACACTGGGGCAATACTGGAGACCATGGGGCAGATTGCTGGACACACTGGGGCAATACTGGAGACCATGGGGCAGAATGCTGGACACACTGGGGCAATACTGGAGACCATGGGGCAGATTGCTGGACACACTGGGGCAATACTGGAGACCATGGGGCAGAATGCTGGACACACTGGGGCAATACAGGAGACTATGGGGAAGATTGCTGGACACACTGGGGCAATACTGGAGACCATGGGGCAGAATGCTGGACACCCTGGGCAATACTGGAGACCATGGGGCAGAATGCTGGACACACTGGGGCAATACTGGAGACCATGGGGCAGAATGCTGGACACACTGGGGCAATACTGGAGACCATGGGGCAGAATGCTGGACACACTGGGGCAATACAGGAGACCATGGGGCAGAATGCTGGACACACTGGGGCAATACAGGAGACCATGGGGCAGATTGCTGGACACACTGGGGCAATACTGGAGACCCTGGGGCAGATTTCTGGACACATTGAGGCAATGCTGGAGACCCTGGGGCAGACTTCTGGACACACTGGGGCAATGCTGGACACTGGGGCAGATTGCTGGACACACTGGGGGTAATATGCTGGACACACTGGGGCAATGCTGGACACTGGGGGTAATATGCTGGACACACTGGGGCAGACTGCTGGACACTGGGGCAGATTGCTGGACACACTGGGGGCAGTGCTGGACATACTGGGGCAGATTGCTGGACATACTGGGGGTAATATGCTGGACACACTGGGGCAGATTGCTGGACACACTGGGGGCAGGACTTGAGGCATGGGCAGAATGTAGATACGGTGCATGATTGGAGACACGGGGCAGTTTTGGATCATGGGGCAGGATTGGATCATGGGGCAGGACGGATACGATGGAGGCTGGTGGGGCAGGATGGGGAGATCATATGGTGTAGAATGGATACTCATGAGGGCAGGATGCGAGAACATATGGCTGGAGCCAGGAATGAGATAAACGGGGCCAGGGTGGGGAATAGTGTTACCATAGGGGCTAATTAAGGGATATTATTACTGCAGTGATGTATTTATTTTATTTTTTGAGTATACTGTTTTAAATGGGGGGGCGGTCCTGTTACTGTGCAGAGTGACACTATATCACCTTTTTTTCTTCATGTGATGTAATGTAGAAGTTGTGAAAAATTAAGTAATGTGTTCTGCAAGCGGAGCTCGAGATAACTGTGTTATTTCCTGCAGAAACGAGTCCTGGCTGGAAGGAATGATGGCGGTCTGTGCTGGATGAAAGATGAAGGACTTCACCTAGAGACGTCACTGGTGAGTCAGTGTTACCTATACACTGACACTATACACTGTATACTATATAGAGGTCCTGTGTATAATGTCACCAGTGATCTCTGTATTACCTCTACACAGACACTGCATACTAAGTACAGATCTCCTGTGAATAGTGGCACTTATGGTGATAGTATTGTGGTTTTTTTTTTATTACTGATCAGTATTGTAGTATTCAGTCACTATGTGGTGGTAATATGTGGTCTGGAAATGGTGTTGTGGTATTTGTCCCTTGTATGTAGTATTATTTGGTCACTATGCGGCCTGGTCATGGTGTGGTGGTATTAAGTCACAGGTTTGGCATGTGGGGGTGACACCATTAGGCCCAGTTTAAGTTCTACAAAACAGGAAAACCATTTTTGGTAACCTTTGTGTGTATTGAGCCGGGGGAGGGGGGGGGGCGCCAAACTCGGGAACAGCCCCGAGCGGCAAAAGCTCTAGCTACGCCTCTGGTATAGAGACTGTGAGATGGCGTGTGGTCGCCCAGGGAAACTGGACAAGGGAAGTCTGGCCTGTTTAGGGACAGCAAATCTAAAGCCATGTGATATGTATTGCTTTGAACTAGTGTAAACTGGTCACTGATAATATCCACTGAAGTTATATGCATTTATGTGAATTGGACTTTAATGCTGTGAAGAAACACATTAAAAGAGACTTTTGTGTTTGAATTTGTGGGTCACTGCTTCTTCACTGCGTACAATGCTACTGCAGCTTTACAATATATATACAGTACAGACCAAAAGTTTGGACACACCTTCTCAATTAAAGATTTTTCTGTATCTTCATGACTATGAAAATTGTACATTCACACTGAAGGCATCAAAACTATGAATTAACACATATGGAATTATATACTTAACAAAAAAAAGTGTGCAACAACTGAAATTATGTCTAATATTCTAGGTTCTTTAAAGTAGCCACCTTTTGCTTTGATGACTGCTTTACACACTCTTGGCATTCTCTTTGCCTAGCAAAGAGAACAGAACGTAACGGAACCGCGCCTACACACCCTGCGGCGGTATCCTAAGAAAGAGACACGAAGGGAAGGATATTGTGGAACCGTGTAAACGAGATCAAGCAAAAAGGAGAGCCACTAAGAGTCGTGCCGAGAGAGCGAAAGGCAACATCTTACTGAGGCGCGTAGTCGGTGGCCGGAACACCGTAGGAGTAACTGACTTCAGGCCTTCAAACTCCGCTGGACAGTTAATCATAGGTTGGCTGTCTACCTTTCTACACCTACGAAGACATAGGGGGCAACATTGGGAGAGGGGCGTCTCTAGGGTCCCGGAAGACCTCCAAGCCTTCCCATCACACGGGTGGCGTCCTAGCCATAATATACCTGGGGGACGTTAGAAACTAGTAACATCTGGAACCAAAGAATGAGATAGAGCTGTAGAGAACGAACGAACGAGAACAGCAGTTGTGAGGACTATTCCGAATGCTCAGCAGGGTAGGACTACAACACACAGGCGCTAGTGGTAGGCAACGATTTCCATCTGCGAAGGAAACTCTGGATGTGCTGACCGAGGTCTATGTGACTAGCTGCAACGTGGAACCCCAGTCCCGCAGCGTACCTCCACTTCGAAACTTGTACAGAGGGGACCATGTGACCTACACCCACCACTGGAGTGAGCGAGGGTGGTATGCTAAGAGAGTCAAACGCTGTGCGCTGGTGGTGGCGCCATCTACGATCACGACCAAAACTGGTGGCGGGACCCCACTGACCCCTGACCCCACCGGGCCCAGCACTACCACCCCGACGTGGTGTCCTGCTTGCGGAGTGTGCCACCGGCATCACCGCTCGTGCCCAGACCGCTGCTGATCCGATGGAGACGGTGCTGGACGGTGACACAGGGCCAGACCTCCCCCGGCCGGGACGTGGTCACCACCGGCTGATGTCGGGTCACCTATTACAGCACTAAACCTCGAAAACCTGATTATGTATATAGTTAACTGTTTCCTGCTGTTGCTGCTACTTTAAACCCATCCAGGGTTAACTCCTAGGGATCCCTTTGTTTACCCGGGATCCCTGTTGTTTTCTATTGCTTTTTCTACTTTTGCACAAAGTTCATCATTGTTTCCAAAGACTGCCGGATCATGGACGGTGAATGATTCAAAACTGTTTTTGTATATAGTTTGCACCTTCTTAAAGGTGCTCCCTACTGGTTTTACAAGTGAAAGAAAACTTTGCGAAGATGATGCTGATGGACATGACGCAGAAGGTCTTGCTTTCAGTGGACTTGCAGACAGAGAGAGAATCTGCACTACTTACTAGAGACTTGGGTCCCTCTTAAAGGGAATGTTTACATGATTGCCTTAATAAAAGTTGAAACGTTAATAATGTTAAAATTTAGAAAGTTTGATAATGTTAATAAAGATTGAGGACAGGAAAGCTTGAAGTGAACCCATAGGGGTTAGAGAGAGAGTCCTCCTGAGAGATGTAGAAAGATGGTCGGCACAATGGCAGTAGGCCCAGCCAAGGAGCTAGGTGGTCCTGCATTGGTGAAGTTGGAACGGAAAGAGAAGTTGAGTTATATAGCATTTTATGGTAGGCCTTTAGTGGGTTCAGAGTGTACGCCCTTAAAGGAAAAGTTAACTTATTGTTCAGAGTTTGCACTTAGTAGAATACCCGGCTGGGTACTGAGAGTTATTTATAGTCAAAATGTTATTTAAAAATATTTAACCTTGTTTTTGTTTGTGACGTTCAAGTGTCCTTACCTCCCATAAAGGGAAGCACCTTTTCTATTTACTTGTTCTAAGCATTTCAAAAATTTGTATGTCTTTTGCTGTATTATATTGTTGTTCTTCTTCCCAGTCCAGGAGTACTGGATTTAACCGGGGGGGAGTGCAGCGCCCCAGAGACCTGGTCATTGCAGTATGGCACTCTGCCGCTAAGGGGAGTAGCGGTACGTCTGATGGCACTAAGGAGTTCTCCTGACCTGGTATCACCAGAACACATTACACTTCACACTCCGGCCACTAGGGGGAGAAAAAGGCTTTATTTATTGGGCCACTCCTCACACTGGTAAAACTAGGGGCTGGGGTGGAAGTTAGTCAGAAGCGCTGACTGGGTTGGAACCAGGCAACATCCCGTGGCAGGGGGTGTTGCAGGGAGAAGGCACAGGGGGTCCTGTCAGGCGTGGGAACCTGGCAGGTGCCTAGCAAAGAGAACAGAACGTAACAGAACCGCGCCTGCACACCCTGCGGCGGTATCCTAAGAAAGAGACACGAAGGGAAGGATATTGTGGAACCGTGTAAACGAGATCAAGCACAAAGGAGAGCCAGTAAGAGTCGTGCCGAGAGAGAGAGAGAGGCAACATCTCACTGAGGCGCGTAGTCAGTGGCCGGAACACCGTAGGAGGAACTGACTTCAGGCCTTACTTCAAACTCCGCTGGACAGTTAATCATAGGTTGGCTGTCTACCTTTCTTCACCTACGAAGACATAGGGGGCAACATTGGGAGAGGGGCGTCTCTAGGGTCCCGGAAGACCTCCAAGCCTTCCCATCACACGGGTGGCGTCCTAGCCATAATATACCTGGGGGACGTTAGAAACTAGTAACATCTGGAACCAAAGAACGAGAGAGAGCTGTAGAGAACGAACGAACGAGAACAGCAGTTGTGAGGACTATTCCAAATGCTCAGCAGGGTAGGACTACAACACACAGGCGCTAGTGGTAGGCAACGATTTCCATCTGCGAAGGAAACTCTGGATGTGCCCATCGGACCGGCCGGTCTCTGAGAGCCCTGTTAAACGTACTCTGGATTGAGGATCCTGAAGCCTTCAGTAAAGAGGTAAAGAGACTGCAACCTTGTGTCCTCGTTATTGACTGTACCTCACACCATCGCCACCTACACCACTGGGAAGCCCTGGGGACATACTTCACCTGTGGGAAGGTATACCATCCAGCTGCCATTCCATCACCCCAGTGGACCCCATAGCAGCGTCGGCCACCCTGATCGAACACCACAGGTGGCGTCACGAACCACTGACAGACTGTTTCACCACTATCATTGGACGCCCCTTAGCAGGGTCACGGACCGGGTCTAGCCACCGTGACAGCCTCAGAACCGAACCAGAGAGGCCCGGTACCGAAACGCGTGGCCCTGTGTCTGGGGGCGCTCCAACTATATATATATATATATATATATATATATATATAGACCCATTGACTCCATGGTGCTGTACATGAGAGGTTACATATAAGATACAGATATCACTGAGAGCACATAAACTAAGAATGACAAATTGGTACAAAGAGAAGAAGACCTCTGCGTTTGGGGGCTTGCTGTCATGATAAGGTAATTCAGTACCACAATGGACATTGAGGTCAGAGCACATACAGTGACCTGACAATAACCCAAAAACATAGAACGAGCTCTGAGACGTGGAAACTCTGCTGACTGCAATCCCTAATCCTCTCCAACACACTAAAGGCAGCCGTGGATTGCGCCTAACGCTCCCTATGCAACTCGGCACAGCCTGAGAAACTAGCTAGCCTGAAGATAGAAAATAAGCCTACCTTGCCTCAGAGAAATACCCCAAAGGAAAAGGCAGCCCCCACATATAATGACTGTGAGTAAAGATGAAAAGACAAACGTAGAGATGAAATAGATTTAGCAAAGTGAGGCCCGACTTTCTGAACAGAGCGAGGATAGGAAAGGTAACTTTGCGGTCAACACAAAACCCTACAAAAACCACGCAAAGGAGGCAAAAAGACCCTCCGTACCGAACTAACGGCACGGAGGTACACCCTCTGCGTCCCAGAGCTCCCAGCAAGCAGGAAAAAACAAATAGACAAGCTGGACAGAAAAAAACAGCAAACAAAATAGCAAAGCGGCACTTAGCTATGCAGAGCAGCAGGCCACAGGAACGATCCAGGAGGAAACAGGTCCAATACTAGAACATTGACTGGAGGCCAGGATCAAAGCACAAGGTGGAGTTAAATAGAGCAGCACCTAACGACTTCACCACATCACCTGAGGAAGGAAACTCAGAAGCCGCAGTACCACTTTCCTCCACCAACGGAAGCTCACAGAGAGAATCAGCCGAAGTACCACTTGTGACCACAGGAGGGAGCTCTGCCACAGAATTCACAACAGCTTGCATTCTACAAATAACACCATCAGCAAAAAGAGCAAAACAAAAGATAGCAAATAATAAAGTCTCCCTGATGTTACTAGAGCACAGCAAATACATAAGGCTTAAGGCAGGGGCAGACACACCACCTGTGCAGCTGCCCAGGGGACCTGAAGGAGAGGGGGCCCAGTCAGCTGCTGAAATGTCTTGTTCTCTAACAGAACCAGCGGCAGCATCTCCACTACGAGCAGAGGAAGGGGGCCCGTACCTGAGTCTTTTGCCATCAGAGAGGGGCGTGCATTCTGCACGTTAGGCTTTATTCACACATCAGTATTTGATTAGTAATTTCATACCAAAACCAGGAACTTTTCCAAAACACACAGCAGGTGTCAATCTTTCAATTATAGTTTTTCCCTGCAGTTTTTCACTCCTGTTTTTGGCATGCAAACACTGATGCAAAATACTGACCAAATACTGATGTGTGAATAAGGCTGCCATCACAATAGCAGTATTTGGTCACTATTTTACATCAGTATGTGCAAGCCAAAACCAGGAGTAGAACAAATAGAGGAAAAGCATAATAGAAACATATGCACCACTTCTGTATTTATCACCCACTCCTGGTTTTGGCTTACAAATACTGATGTAAAATACTGACCAAATACTACTAGTGTGACGGCAGCCTAAGCCCTTAGATGGGCTGCTGTTATGATGCGGTGGTCTAGGAGCAACATGGAACGAGCTCTGAAGGAAGTGGTAACTGTACTGACCGCAGTCCCTAAGCTCAACACAACACTAGAAGTAGCCGTGGAATGCTCCTAACTCTCCCTAGGCATCTTGTCACAGCCTAAGAGCTAACTACCCCTAAAGACAGAAGCAGGAAAACTATCTTGCCTCAGAGAAAATCCCCAAAGGATAGATTAGCCCCCCACAAATAATGACTGTGAGTGGAGAGGAAAAAGACATACACAGAATGAAACCAGGATGAGCACAGGAGGCCAGTCTAGCTTGATAGATAGGACAGGATGGAATACTGTGCGGTCAGTATTAAAACACTACAAAAATCCACGCAGCGTTTACAAAAAATCTCCACACCTGACTAAAGGTGTGGAGGGCAAATCTGCTTCCCAGAGCTTCCAGCAAGACAGAATTAATTCATACTGATAACTCTGGACAAACATAGAAAGCACTGAACGGATAAGTCCACAATCTGTGAACAGAAAAGCGCAGGCAAAAACTTAGCTTTGCTGAACTGGTCAGGATAACAGGGAAATCCAAAAAGATGTGAATTCAACCAGGAACCATTTACAAGTGGCACTGGCTGAAGGAACAGCCAGGCCTAAATAGCCGAGCAGAAGAGACGATAAGTGGAGGCAGCTGATGACAGCTAACTCCAAGGAGCAGCCATACCACTTGAAACCACAAGAGGGAGCCCAAGAGCAGAACTCACAAAAGTGCCACTTACAACCACCGGAGGGAGCCCAAGAGCGGAATTCACAACAGGCTGCCTTCCTCTCCCTTAGAATAAGCCCTTAGATGGGCCGCTGGCTTTATGATGCAAGAGCCCGGGATCCCTGCACAAGCCCCCGACATCTCAGCGTCGTCCATGCAAAGGCAGAATGGCCCTATGGAAGCCTCTCCTCAGTGCAAGACAGATGAAAGCCCGCACAGTGTTTGCTAAATAACACATGAAGGACTCCCAGACTATGAGAAATAAGATTCTCTGGTCGGATGAGACGAAGATAGACCTTTTTGGTGATGATTCTAAGCGATATGTGTGGAGAAAACCATACAATGCTCAACACCTGCCCAAGACAATCCCAACAGTGAAACATGGTGGTGGCAGCATCATGCTATGGAGGTGTTTTTCAGCTGCAGGGACAGGATGACTGGTTAGTATTACCATTGAAGGAAATATGAATGTGGCCAAGTACAGAGATATCCTGGACAAAAACCTCTTCCAGAGTGCTCTGGACCTCAGTCTTGGACGAAGGTTCACCTTCCAACAAGACAATAACCCTAAGCACACAGCTAAAATAAAGGAGTGGCTTCAGAACAACTCTGTGACCTTTCTTGACTGGCCCAGCCAGAGCCCTGACTTTAACTCAATTGAGCATGTCTGGAGAGACTTGAAAATGGCTGTCCACCAACGTTCACCATCCAACCTGACGGAACTGGAGAGGATCTGCAAGGAAGAATGGCAGAGAATCCCCAAATCCAGGTGTGAAAAACTTGTTGCATCATTCCCAAGAAGACTCATGGCTGTACTAGCTCAAAAGGGTGCATCTACTCAATACTGAGCAAAGGGTCTGAATACTTATGACCATGTGATATTTCAGTTCTTCTTTTTTAATAAATTTGCAAAAATTACTACGTTTGTTTTTTTTCAGTCAAGATGGGGTTCAGAGTGTACATTGAGGGGGAAAAAAAAACTTTTTTTGAATTTACCAAATGGCTGCAATGAAACAAAGAGTTAAAAACTTAAAGGGGTCTGAATACTTTCTGCACCCACTGTAGATAAATACATTCTGAAGTGCCACATATATTCTTGCCTTTGATGTATTGTGGACTTCATTTGCGGTGAGGCGCCCTCTGCTGGATGTCCTTCGAGCGTGGGAAAAATTCAGAAAAGTTCCCAGGCTCGAGTTCATATGAGGACAACCAGCAGAGGGCGCCTCACCGCGAATGAAGGTAACTACAGGTCATTGACCTAGTTTCCATTCATTCGCTGGGGTTTTACAGTCAGGAGCATAGCTGCATTAGCAGAGCTCCTGGCTGTAAAAAAAATTAACCCCTTCAGATGGATTTACAACGTGGGACGTTACAGATCCTCGGAAGGTATGTATATTGTTGGTTTATTATTTTTTCTTTGTCACAGAGCAAGGGTCTTCAGCCAGTGGATTGAGCGTACAATAAAATATTACAACAAACGGTGTGTTTATTTCATTAAAATACTTTTCAATAATGCGTGTGTTTTTTTAACTCTTTCATACAATTGGATTAATAATGGATAGGTGTCATAATTGACGCCTCTCCATTATTAATCTGGCTTAATCTCACCTTATAATAGCAAGGTGGCATTAACCCTTCATTACCCCATATCCCACCGCTCCACGGGAATGGGAAGAGAGTGGCCAAGTGCCAGAATAGGCGCATCTTCCAGATGTGCCTTTTCTGGGGTGGCTGGGGGCAGATGTTTTTAGCCGGGGTGGGGGGGGGCAATAACCATGGACCCTCTCCAGGCTATTAATATCTGCTCTCAGTCACTGGCTTTACTACTCTGGCGGAGAAAATTGCGCGGGAGCCCACGCCAATTTTTTCCGCCATTTAACCCTTTAATAGCTAGAACGGCCAAATTTTGCACATACACACTACTAACATTAGTAGTGTGGAATATGCAAAAAAAATGGGGATATGAGGTGGTTTACTGTATGTAAACCATGTCTCATATCATGTCGGGTTTAGGAAGGAGATAGCAAAAGCCGGCAATTGAATTACCGGCTTTTAAGCTATCTCGCGCTGGATGAAATATTAATATATATATATATATATATATATACAGTTAGGGCCAGAAATATTTGGACAGTGACACAATTTTCGCGAGTTGGGCTCTGCATGCCACCACATTGGATTTGAAATGAAACCTCTACAACAGAATTCAAGTGCAGATTGTAACGTTTAATTTGAAGGGTTGAACAAAATATCTGATAGAAAATGTAGGAATTGTACACATTTCTTTACAAACACTCCACATTTTAGGAGGTCAAAAGTAATTGGACAAATAAACATAACCCAAACAAAATATTTTTATTTTCAATATTTTGTTGCAAATCCTTTGGAGGCAATCACTGCCTTAAGTCTGGAACCCATGGACATCACCAAACGCTGGGTTTCCTCCTTCTTAATGCTTTGCCAAGCCTTTACAGCCGCAGCCTTCAGGTCTTGCTTGTTTGTGGGTCTTTCCGTCTTAAGTCTGGCTTTGAGCAAGTGAAATGCATGCTCAATTGGGTTTAGATCTGGAGATTGACTTGGCCATTGCAGAATGTTCCACTTTTTGGCACTCATGAACTCCTGGGTAGCTTTGGCTGTATGCTTGGGGTCATTGTCCATCTGTACTATGAAGCGCCGTCCAATCAACTTTGCAGCATTTGGCTGAATCTGGGCTGAAAGTATATCCCGGTACACTTCAGAATTCATCCGGCTACTCTTGTCTGCTCTTATGTCATCAATAAACACAAGTGACCCAGTGCCATTGAAAGCCATGCATGCCCATGCCATCACGTTGCCTCCACCATGTTTTACAGAGGATGTGGTGTGCCTTGGATCATGTGCCGTTCCCTTTCTTCTCCAAACTTTTTTCTTCCCATCATTCTGGTACAGGTTGATCTTTGTCTCATCTGTCCATAGAATACTTTTCCAGAACTGAGCTGGCTTCTTGAGGTGTTTTTCTGCAAATTTAACTCTGGCCTGTCTATTTTTGGTATTGATGAATGGTTTGCATCTAGATGTGAACCCTTTGTATTTACTGTCATGGAGTTTTCTCTTTACTGTTGACTTAGAGACAGATACACCTACTTCACTGAGAGTGTTCTGGACTTCAGTTGATGTTGTGAACGGGTTCTTCTTCACCAAATTAAGTATGCGGCGATCATCCACCACTGTTGTCATCCGTGGACGCCCAGGCCTTTTTGAGTTCCCAAGCTCACCAGTCAATTCCTTTTTTCTCAGAATGTACCCAACTGTTGATTTTGCTACTCCAAGCATGTCTGCTATCTCTCTGATGGATTTTTTCTTTTTTTTCAGCCTCAGGATGTTCTGCTTCACCTCAATTGAGAGTTCCTTTGACCGCATGTTGTCTGCTCACAGCAACAGCTTCCAAATGCAAAACCACACACCTGGAATCCACCCCTGACCTTTTAACTACTTCATTGATTACAGGTTAACGAGGGAGACGCCTTCAGAGTTAATTGCAGCCCTTAGAGTCCATTGTCCAATTACTTTTGGTCCCTTGAAAAAGAGGACGCTATGCATTACAGAGCTATGATTCCTAAACCCTTTCTCCGATTTGGATGTGGAAACTATCATATTGCAGCTGGGAGTGTGCACTTTCAGCCCATATTATATATATAATTTTATTTCTGAACATGTTTTTGTAAACAGCTAAAATAACAAAACTTGTGTCACTGTCCAAATATTTCTGGCCCTAACTGTATATATATGTGTGTCTCACTAACATATATATATACCGTATATACTCGAGTATAAGCCGAGATTTTCAGCCCAAATTTTTGGGCTGAAAGTGCCCCTCTCGGCTTATACTCGAGTCACGGTAGCGGTGGGGTCGGCGGGTGAGGGCGCTGAGGCATACTTACCTGCTTCCAGCGATCCTCGCGCTGTCCCTGCCGTCCCACGGGCTTCTGTGCTGCAGCTTCTTCCCCTCTTCAGCGGTCACGTGGGACCGCTCATTAGAAAAATGAATAGGCGGCTCCACCTCCCATAGGGGTGGAGCCGCCTATTCATTTCTCTAATCAGCGGTGCCGGTGACCGCTGATAGAGAAAGAAGCTGCGGCACCGAAGACCAGCTGTGACAGGGAGAGGGAGCGCCAGGATCGCTGGGACTAGGTAAGTATGTAATATTCACCTGTCCGCGTTCCAGCCACCGGGCGCCGCTCCATCTTCCCGGCGTCGCTCCGCTCTGACTGTTCAGGTCAGAGGGCGCGATGACGCATATAGTGTGCGCGGTGCCCTCTGCCTGGTCAGTCAGAGCGGAGAAACGCCGGCACCGGACGCCGGAACGAGACGCCGGGAGCTGCAATCAAGAGAGGTGAGTATGGCTTTTTTTTTTAAATTGCAGCAGCAGCGGCCATGGCACAGATTTATGTGGAGCATCTATGGGGAGATATGAACGCTGCAGAGCACTATATGGGGCACAGCTATGGGGAGATATGAACGCTGCAGAGCACTATATGGGGCACAGCCAAGGGGGAATATGAACGGTGCAGAGCACTATATGGGGCACAGCCAAGGGGGAATATGAACAGTGCAGAGCACTGTATGGGGCACAGCCAAGGGGGAATATGAACAGTGCAGAGCACTATATGGGGCACAGCCAAGGGGGAATATGAACGGTGCAGAGCACTATATGGGGCACAGCCAAGGGGGAATATGAACAGTGCAGAGCACTGTATGGGGCACAGCCAAGGGGGAATATGAACAGTGCAGAGCACTGTATGGAGCACAGCCAAGGGGGAATATGGACAGTGCAGAGCACTATATGGGGCACAGCCAAGGGGGAATATGGACAGTGCAGAGCACTATATGGGGCACAGCCAAGGGGGAATATGAACGGTGCAGAGCACTATATGGGGCACAGCCAAGGGGGAATATGAACAGTGCAGAGCACTGTATGGGGCACAGCCAAGGGGGAATATGAACAGTGCAGAGCACTGTATGGAGCACAGCCAAGGGGGAATATGGACAGTGCAGAGCACTATATGGGGCACAGCCAAGGGGGAATATGGACAGTGCAGAGCACTATATGGGGCACAGCCAAGGGGGAATATGAACGGTGCAGAGCACTGTATGGGGCACAGCCAAGGGGGAATATGAACGGTGCAGAGCACTATATGGGGCACAGCCAAGGGGAAATATGAAAGGTGCAGAGCACTATATGGGGCACAGCCAAGGGGGAATATGAACGGTGCAGAGCACTGTATGGGGCACAGCCAAGGGGGAATATGAACGGTGCAGAGCACTATATGGGGCACAGCCAAGGGGGAATATGAACGGTGCAGAGCACTATATGGGGCACAGCCAAGGGGGAATATGAACAGTGCAGAGCACTGTATGGGGCACAGCCAAGGGGGAATATGGACAGTGCAGAGCACTATATGGGGCACAGCCAAGGGGGAATATGAATAGTGCAGAGCACTGTATGGGACACAGCCAAGGGGGAATATGGACAGTGCAGAGCACTATATGGGGCACAGCCAAGGGGGAATATGGACAGTGCAGAGCACTGTATGGGACACAGCCAAGGGGGAATATGGACAGTGCAGAGCACTGTATGGGGCACAGCCAAGGGGGAATATGAACAGTGCAGAGCACTGTATGGGGCACAGCCAAGGGGGAATATGAACAGTGCAGAGCACTATATGGCACAGCTATGGGGCAATATGAACAGTGCAGAGCACTGTATGGGGCACAGCCAAGGGGGAATATGAACAGTGCAGAGCACTATATGGCACAGCTATGGGGCAATATGAACAGTGCAGAGCACTATATGGCACAGCTATGGGGAAATAATGATCTATTTTTGTTTTTGAAATTCACCGGTAAATGCTGCATTTCCACCCTAGGCTTATACTCGAGTCAATAAGTTTTCCCAGTTTTTTGTGGCAAAATTAGGGGGGTCGGCTTATACTCGGGTCGGCTTATACTCGAGTATATACGGTATTATTTTTTTGAGCACATGGATCCCTTGTACATCCGTATGTCGGTTTTGCAAGCCTGCGAGAAAATCTCGCAGTACGGATGCCATATGGATTACATACGGAGGATGCCATGCGCAAAATACGCTGACACACCCTGCCTATGGAGGAGATACGGACCACTATTTTGGGGACTTTTCAGTGTATTACGGCCGTAAAATACGGACCGTATTGTCTTACGCCGAGTGTGACGCCGGCCAAATAATAATAATAATTACTGAAGAGCTCATCACCCTGACAGGAAGTGGGGATACAGGTGGGGTGAGGGGGTCTTCCAGATTACCCTGAGCATTAGCAACACGACCTCCCTGCTCCATATAAGCAGAGCACATAGGTAATTTAGGCCTCTCTTACACAGGCAGCCAATCATTTCCATGGTCTGCTTGTAACTGACAGTTTCCCTGCAAGACCATTTCTGAAAAACATAAAGTGTTACCAATGTGAGACAAGGCCTTGAATGTTACCACGTCTTGTCTTTTTTTTCTGCAGCTAGAGCGACCTGTATTAGAGAGCTGGAGCTTACTGGTATGTCAGCGCCACCTAGTGATAGGAAAGGTGTATAGATAGCGCTTATAGGCCACTGCCAGGATCCAAAATGGCTGACTGCTTATGTCGGAAATGAGTGGATGACGTATTAATTCGGAGACGGGCGGTGACACGAGTATCTAGGGAGCAGGCTTGTGTGCCAGCAGCCAGGTGTGACGCGCTGTGATTCCCCGTGCTGGTGCCGGGATGGCGGTGTACCTCGACGAGGTGGAGATCGAGGACTTCGAGTATGACGAGGACACTGAGACCTATTACTACCCCTGTCCGTGTGGTGACAGGTTCGCCATTACTAAGGTACGGTGCCAGCGCCGCCGTGTGGCCACATGGCATAGAGGCAGAGTCCTATAGGAATGTGTGAGTGGGCTCCTCCATGTACAGGACTGCTCTTCTGTTCTCCCCACCATGTGCCATCTTCCCAGTCTGACAGCAGCATGGAGAGGCGTAGGCTGCCCGTCTGCCATGCTGGCAATAAGCCATGGCATCACAGGGCGCGGTGCCGACTACCAATTACTATATTCCCCAGCGACCATGTCCTCACAATGGGAAAAGGGGCGATCTCACTAGTGACGTTTGTCTCTAAGCTGGCAGATAACTGTATACATGCTGGGGCGGCTTCTGGGACCCCACAGATTTAGAGAAAGGGGGTCTTGTGTCCCCTTATGTGACTGGAGCGGTGGTGCTGGGCTACCTCCCTCAGTTGTATGGAAGCCGGAGTGTGTGTGTGTGCGCCCACTGCTGCCACAGACAATTGTACCAGTGTGCCATTTCAAGCTCCAGAAATATGGAGTAATTAAGGGGTCCGTCACCCCCAAAATGCATTTTAAATGGGCTATACGGTGTAGTAGGGGCCCCTGTAACAACCAGACGAGCATTGTACCCGTTACTGGGAAAATGCAAAGTAAGAGGCTTAAACACCCAGAAGAAAGGAGCCAGGGAGAACGGGGGCGACAGCGGACATGCCAGCAGGGTTCACACAGGGCTCGCTCTGGGAAGGGAGGAAGGACCCCAATATGGAAATAATGAGGCAGAGCAGCACCAAGGCCTCCTCATTTGCATATGAATATTTTCTCAGGCACAGTACTAGTCTGGTTGTCATAAGGGTTAAATCTCCTACAACACCCTATAGCTTTAAGAAGAATTTCGGGGCTGACTTAAATACTTGTGCAGTATTGTGTGCGACCCTGGTAAAATTCCCATCTATCAAGAAAAATGCAAATCCCTTCAATAGCAAATTAGATTATATTGATTTAACCAGCTAAAATGTACTGATATCAAAGGGTTAATCTCAAGTTCTTAAATGGGAAGCGACTTTTCAGTGTATTTGCTCCTTTGCAGATCTCTTCCCCCTCCCTGAGAATGTGCAATGGAGTCCTGTGTACGCTCCCACTGCACATGTAGGCAACAGTGACGCGGATTTCACCCATGCTTTACATGATGAGAGGGAGCAATTAGTCTGGGAAAATGAGCACCCCCACCCTACTAGTCACTCTGATTTACATAGCGTGCCTGCAGGGTTTGCAGCTAATTATTTATTCAGCAATCCCTAAGCCTCAAAAAAGGGCCTGATAGAATGCAGGGAAATGGTGGTGGTTTAGGCCTTTATCAGACATTGTCCACTATACTTCTTTAATAATAAAAATGGGCCTATGGTGGTCTTTACATCTAAAAAGGAGTATCAGCCGCCTAGTGCCCGCTGCCTGTCTTCCATGCAGGTGTCTTGGCTTTCTCTTTTTTGCTGGGAACCTCAGTTGACCCCTGCTGTTGATCTGTGGCCCCTATTTACCTGTTATATTTGGTATCTTGCGATTGTGTAGTTTATCTGTTCGTTACTTCATGTATTATGTGTGCCTTTTCTGCATGTCGTAGTATTTGTGACATTTGAGTCTATTATTTTGGGTATTTTAGGAAGATCTGGAAAATGGAGAAGAAGTTGCGACTTGTCCGAGCTGTTCGTTACTTGTGAGAGTTATCTATGACAAGGTGGGTTCTGTCACTTTCTACCGTGAGGTGGGACCCTCTATCCTCAGAGGGAGTGATCTCTGCTGTCTCACAGACACCGACTGTACATTTTTGTTGAAGGATAATTATAGCAGATGCTTCAGTCCATCTTGTGCCTTGGCAGCGGTATCTCGAGGGCGGTAAAATGGTGAGACATCACAGGAACCTGCACCTGCTGCCATTTCTTTCTACTTCTATTACCCTTGCCATTTAAGTGACCAAAGTCTGAGATGTGCTGAAACGTTCATTATAATTATTTCCCTGTACAATTGATGTGTGAGATGAGTCTCCTATGTACAGTGGGTACGGAAAGTATTTTAAGACCCCTTTAAATTTTTCACACTTTGTTTCATTGCAACTATTTGGTAAATTCAAAAAAGTTCATTTTCTTTCTTATTAATGTATACTCTGCACCCCATCTTGACTGAAAACCTGTCTATATAAGACCTCGCAGCTCACAGTGCATGTCAGACCAAATGAGAGTACAATATTTGTGGTATGTCCTGATGAAGGGGTCATCTGAACCTCTGAAATGCGTAGAATAAACTACGTTGAAACCTTTACAATTTCTGGAATTCTTCTTGCGGCAGCGCGGGGATGATCCTTGTTTTCCTTCCTAAGTGTATATCTCCTCAGTACAAGACATATGAAAACCCGCATAGAGTTTGCTAAAAAAAAAAAAAACATATGAAGGACTCTCAGACTATGAGAAATAAGATTCTCTGGTCTCATGAGATGAAGATAGATCTTTTGGGTGATAATTCTAAGTGGTATGTGTGGAGAAAGCAAGGTACTGCTCATCACCTGCCCAATACAATCCCAACAGTGAAACATGGTGGTGGCAGCTTCATGCTATGGGGGTGTTTTTCAGCTGCAGGGACTGGATGACTGGTTGTCATTGAAGGAAACATGAATGCGTCCAAGTACAGTGATATCCTGGATGAAAACCCCTTCCAGAGTGCTCAGACTTGGCAGAAGGTTCACCTTACAACAAGACAATGACCCTAAGCACACAGCTAAAATAAAGGAGTGGCTTTAGAACAACTCTGTGACCATTCTTCACTGGCCCAGCCAGAGCCCTGACTTTAACTCAATTGAGCATGTCTGGAGAGACCTGAAAATGGCTGTCCACCAACGTTCACCATCCAACCTGATGGAACTGGAGAGGATCTGCAAGGAAGAATGGCAGAGGATCCCCAAATCCAGGTGTGAAAAACTTGTTGCATCATTCCCAAGAAGACTCATGGCTGCACTAGCTCAAAAGGTGCTTCTACTCAATACTGAGCAAAGGGGCTGAATACTTATGACCATGTGATATTTCAGTTCTTCTTCTTTAATAGATTTGCAAAAATTACTATGTTTGTTTTTTTTCAGTCAAGATGGGGTTCAGAGTGTACATTGAGGGGGGGGGGGGAAACAACTTTTTTTGAATTTACCAAATGGCTGCAATGAAACACAGTGAAAAACTTAAAGGGGTCTGAATACTTTCTGTACCCACTGTAGATAAATACATTCTGAAGTGCCACATATATTCTTGCCTTTGATGTATTGTGGATTTCAGTATCCTTCCAATGACTGATGTGCCAACGTATTGTAAATAACATTGACCCCTTCCCGACCTTTGACGCATATGCTGCGTCATGAAAGTCGGTGCCATTCCGACCCATGACGCAGCATATGCGTCATGGAAAGATCGCGTCCCTGCAGATCGGGTGAAAGGGTTAACTCCCATTTCACCAGGCCTGCAGGGACCGGGGGAGTGGTAGTTTAGCCCAGGGGGGGTGGCTTCACCCCCCCCCCCCCCGTGGCTACGATCGCTCTGATTGGCTGTTGAAAGTGAAACTGCCAAAGTGAAACTGCCAATCAGAGCGATTTGTAATATTTCACCTAAAAAACTGGTGAAATATTACAATCCAGCCATGGCCGATGCTGCAATATCATCGGCCATGGCTGGAAACACTTATGTGCCCCCACCCCACGCCACCGATCGCCCCCCCAGCCCCCGATCTGTGGTCCGCTCCCCTCCGTCCTGTGCTCCGCTCCCCCGTCCTCCTGTCCGCTCCCCCCGTGCTCCAATCACACCCCCCGTGCTCCAATCCAACCCCCCCCCCGCACTCCGATCACCCCCCCCCCCCCCCCCCCCCGCACAGCGATTTTTTTTTTTTTTTTTTTTTTTTATTTTTTTTTTTTTCCCGTGCTCTGATACCCCCCCCCCCCCCCCCCAAAGTGAGTTTTGATCACTGAGGTTATATCTCAGTGATCAAAATAAAAAAAATAGTAAATGACCCCCCCCTTTGTCACCCCCATAGGTAGGGACAATAAAAAAAAAATAAAGAATTTTTTTTTTTCACTTATGTTGGGGTAAGAACTAGGGGTAGGGGTAGGCTTAGGGTTAGGGTTCGGGATGTGCACACGTATTCTGGTCCTCTGCGGATTTTTCCGCAGAGGATTTGATAAATCCGCAGGGCTAAACCGCTGTGGATTTACCGCGGTTTTTCTGCGCATTTCACTGCGGTTTTACAACTGCGATTTTCTATTGGTGCAGTTGTAAAACCGCTGCGGAATTCGCAGAAAGTGACATGCTGCGGAATGTAAACCGTTGCGTTTCCGTGCAGTTTTTCTGCAGCATGTGTACAGCGATTTTTGTTTCCCATAGGTTTACATTGAACTGTAAACTCATGGGAAACTGCTGCGGATCCGCAGCGTTTTCTGCAGCGTGTGCACATACCTTTAGAATTAGGCTATGTGCCCACGGTGCGGATTGGCCGCTGCGGATTCGCAGCAGTGTTCCATCAGGTTTACAGTACCATGTAAACATATGGAAAACCAAATCCGCTGTGCCCATGGTGCGGAAAATACAGCGCGGAAACGCTGCGTTGTATTTTCCGCAGCATGTCAATTCTTTGTGCGGATTCTGCAGCGTTTTACACCTGTTCCTCAATAGGAATCCACAGGTGAAATCCGCACAAAAAACACTGGCAATCCGCGGTAAATCCGCAGGTAAAACACAGTGCCTTTTACCCGCGGATTTTTCAAAAATGGTGCTGAAAAATCTCATACGAATCCGCAACATTGGCACATAGCCTTAGGGTTGGGTTGGAATTAGGGTTGTGGTTAGTGTTAGGGGTGTGTTGGGGTTAGGGTTGTGATTGGGGTTACGGCTACAGTTGGGATAAGGGTTAGGGGTGTGTTGGAGGTAGAATTGAGGGGTTTCCACTGTTTAGGCACATCAGGGGGTCTCCAAACGCAACATGGCGCCACCATTGATTCCAGCCAATCTTGTATTCAAAAAGTCAAATGGTGCTCCCTCACTTCCGAGCCCTGACGTGTGCCCAAACAGTGGTTTACCCCCACATATGGGGTACCAGCATACTCAGGACAAACTGCGCAACAATTACTGGGGTCCAATTTCTCCTGTTACCCTTGAGAAAATAAAAAATTGCTTGCTAAAACATCATTTTTGAGAAAAGAAAAATTATTTTTTATTTGCACGGCTCTGCGTTATAAACTTCTGTAAAGCACTTGGGGGTTGAATATGCTCACTACATATCTAGATAAGTTCCTTTGGGGGTCTAGTTTCCAAAATGGGGTCACTTGTGGGGGGTTTCTACTGTTAAGCCACATCAGGGGCTCTCCAAACGCGACATGGTGTCCGCTAACAATTGGAGCTAATTTTCCATTCAAAAAGTCAAATGGCGCGCCTTCCCTTCCGAGCCCTGCCGTGTGCCCAAACAGTGGTTTACCCCCACATATGAGGTATCGGCGTACTCGAGAGAAATTGCTCAACAAATTTTAGGATCCATTTTATCCTACTGCCCATGTGAAAATGAAAAAATTGAGGCGAAAAGACATTTTTTGTGAAAAAAAAAAAAAGTACTTTTTCATTTTTACGGATCAATTTGTGAAGCACCTGAGGGTTTAAAGTGCTCACTAGGCATCTAGATAAGTTCCTTGGGGGGGTCCAGTTTCCAAAATGGGGTCACTTGTGGGGGAGCTCCAATGTTTAGGCACACAGGGTCTCTCCAAACGCGACATGGTGTCCGCTAACGATGGAGCTAATATTTCATTCAAAAAGTCAAATGGCGCTCCTTCCCTTCCAAGCCCTGCCGTGCGCCCAAACAGTGGTTTACCCCCACATCTGAGGTATCAGCGTACTCAGGACAAATTGGACAACAACTTTCATGGTTCAGTTTCTCCTTTTACCATTGGGAAAATAAAATATTGTTGCTAAAAGATCATTTTTGTGACTAAAAAGTTAAATGTTCATTTTTTCCTTCCATGTTGCTTCTGCTGCTGTGAAGCACCTGAAGGGTTAATAAACTTCTTGAATGTGGTTTTGTGCACCTTGAGGGGTGCAGTTTTTAGAATGGTGTCACTTTTGGGTATTTTCAGCCATATAGACCCCTCAAACTGACTTCAAATGTGAGGTGGTCCCTAAAAAAATGATTTTGTAAATTTCGTTGTAAAAATGAGAAATCGCTGGTCAAATTTTAACCCTTATAACTTCCTAGCAAAAAAAAATTTTGTTTCCAAAATTGTGCTGATGTAAAGTAGACGTGTGGGAAATGTTATTTATTAACTATTTTGTGCCACATAACTCTCTGGTTTAACAGAATAAAAATTCAAAATGTGAAAATTGCGAAATTTTCAAAATTTTCGCCAAATTTCCGTTTTTATCACAAATAAACACAGAATTTATTGACCTAAATTTACCACTAACATGAAGCCCAATATGTCACGAAAAAACAATCTCAGAACCGCTAGGATCCATTGAAGCGTTCCTGAGTTATTACCCCATAAAGGGACACTGGTCAGAATTGCAAAAAACGGCAAGGTCTTTAAGGTCAAAATAGGCTGGGTCATGAAGGGGTTAACTGCTCATAAGAGAATACTTATCATTAGGAGCCCTCTCCCTCTGTCAAACCACTTACCCATTGCTGCTGGCTCTTATTGCCCTTAGGCCTGGGCATAATTGTAGCACAGAGCAAGAATGGGTTAACTAGGTAAGGCCATGTTCACATTGCGTTAACAGCAGCCCGTTCAACACATGCGTGAACGGGCTGCTGTTAACGCAAGTGCCGATATGTCATCGCGCTAGCGCAGATAGAGCTAGCAGATGCTTTATCTTCACTAGCAGTGATGGACCCGGAAACGCTGCAGCCCGCATCCCAGGCTCTGTCATTCAATGATGGCACATCGCTGGCACGCGCCCATTGTGGGCGTGCGCTAGCGATGCGTCCGACATTGGACTAAATGGCGGCGTTAACGGACTACGTTACACCACGTTATGCCGCAGTGTAAAGTATTCCGTCAAACGGACGCCTGTAATGTGAACCCAGCCTAAGCTGCAATTTCTCACACCACCCATGGACAAGCCTGGTGCTTTATTTTGGAAGGGATTGTCCAGGTTTAGAGAGAACCTAGCTGCTTTTCTTCCTGAGTTGGCACTACTGTTGTCCATGGGTTTTGTGTGGTAATACATCTGTGTGAACAGTAAGGAGCTGCAGCACAACCTCTGGACTGTATGTGTTGGTATAAACGCAGCCATGTCTGACCACTTACAACTTGTTCTCATTTAGTCACATACAACCCACTTAACAAAATTCTAAGCATTTTCTACTGGTATCATATTATTAAAGGCCATTTCCTTTTATTCCAGGATGAATTCATGAAGGGAGAGGTGGTCCCAGAACCTGCGACCAGCACAAATGAACTCTTAAAGTGCTGACTCTCATCAAAGAACAATTTCTACAGAACCTTGTTTTTTTAACTGTTTGGTGGCGACATCTGCACTTTCTGCTTTAAGTCGGATCACAACTCCAGAGACTTTTTTTCTAACTGTTATTAAGATGTTCTGTGGGGACTTTGTTTCTATTTAAACAAAATTGAACTTTTAACTACATTTAAGGGGAATATGGAAATGTTTTACATGATGAGGTTTGTTGAATGCCTGAACAATGATACGTTATACAGGGATACCACTTAATGCTGCTTCTGCTTCGTTTGGATTTACATACAGCACAAACCATAATATTAGATGCAACTATTTATTTGAATAAAAAATGTATTTTTACTGGCAATGTATGAGGCCTGAATTTTGTTTTCCACGATGCACAAATATTACATATCTTTACTGGCAATGCCACAGATCTGCTGTAGAGATTTCTCTTCTTGTCCTACTCATCTGAACGGGTCTGTCATAAATCCATCCACATGGGGTAGAAACTGCCCATTTCACGTACTTGGAACTTCTCTTCATTCAGCCGCATATTGACTTCTAGCAAACAGATGAGGGACGTGAGGGGGATACATATTGGACACTATATGGTATTTATATTTGGGGATTTCCTGTAATATACACAATAAACACAATGTGAAGTGAACCAAACAAACAAGATTCCGAACAGATGCTGGAACAGAGGGAAGAAAGTGAGAAAATAGAATTATTCTTACCGTTAATTCGGTTTCTAGGAACCTTCCACGACGGCATACGGAGGTTGCCTCTTTGCCCTAATGGGGAACAGGAAATGGAGAGGTTAAAAGGCCCTCCCACCTCCCTCTCACCAGTGACTTATAACTGAAAACCATAGCACCGGTTTACCTTGAATCCCAGATTTAAATCCGGGAGGGAACTAGCGCCGTCGTGGAAGGTTCCTAGAAACCGAATTAACGGTAAGAATAATTCTATTTTCTCTAGTCACCTTCCACGACAGCATACGGAGGAATACCAACTAATTTTGGCGCTAGGGAGGGACGGACAACGGCCTGGAGTACTTTCTCGCTGAAGGCTAAATCCTTGTTGGGCATTACGTCTAGTCTGTAATGTCTGAAGAAAGTATGCAACGAGGACCATGTAGCTGCCCTGCAGATTTGCTCTGTTGATGCACCTGCTCTTTCTGCCCAGGAGACTGAGGTTGATCTAGTCGAATGAGCCTTGATTCCCACTGGAGGAGTTTTATTTTGAGCAAGATATGCTTCTGCTATCGCTTTCTTGATCCAGTTGGCAATAGTACTTTTTGCTACTTTCTTTCCTTTATTTTGTCCTGATGGATGGACAAATAGATTATGATCAATTCTGTAAGAGCTGGTTTGCTCTAGGTAAAATAATACAATGCGTCTGACATCCAGCGTATGAAATCTCTCTTGTTTTGGATTTGTTGGATTTTGGCAAAAAGAAGGTAGAATAATTTCTTGAGAGCGATGGAAATCTGATACGACCTTTGGAAGAAAGGAAGGGTCGAGGCGCAGTATTATAGAGTCATCTCGAATGGACAAGTATGGTTCTCTCCTTGAGAGGGCCTGTAATTCTCCTACCCTCCTTGCTGAGGTAATGGCCACTAGAAAAATTGTTTTATAAATCAGATTTTTCTGAGAGCAGGAGGATAATGGTTCAAAGGGTGCACTTGTAATACCCGATTCAGGTCCCATAATGGTATTGTTATTCGTTTTTTAGGGTTCATCCTAGAAGCTGATATCATGAACCTCTTAATCCAGCGATGATTTGCCAGATCCTGATCAAATATTGAACTGAGGGCGGAAACTTGGACTTTTAGGGTGCTAGGCCTGAGGCCTATTTCTAAGCCTTTTTGCAGAAAGTCTAGAATTTGTGATAAATTCGGATTGAAGGGATCTGGTACTTCAGGAAGACAAAATGATGAGAATTTCTTCCAGATCTTATTGTAGATAGCAATGGTTACCGGTTTCCTTGATTTTTGAAGTGTGGAAACCACTGCTTCTGATAGTCCTTTGGCTCTCAACACCTTGGCTTCAGTAGCCATGCTGCCAGATTCCATTTGTGGGCATCTAGGAGATGGATTGGTCTTTGAGAAAGAAGGTTTTCTTCCATCGGAAACTGGAACGGCCCATCCACCTGTAAATCCACTATCAGGTTGTACCAACTCCTCTTTGGCCACAACGGAGCTACCAATATAGTTGGTGTCTGTTCTTCCCGAACTTTCTGCAAGACTTTTGCCAATATCGGAATTGGTGGAAACGCATAGGCCAGCCGAAAATTCCATTCCTGGGCTAATGCATCCACTCCTCTGGAGCCGTCTCTGGGGTTTAGGGAGAAGAAGGCCTCGACTTTCGCGTTTTGTCGTGATGCAAAGAGGTCGATTTCTGGAAGACCCCATTTGTTCACCAGCATCTCGACACTTCGGTTGCTCAAACACCATTCCCCAGGATGTACAGTGGGGCAAAAAAGTATTTAGTCAGTCAGCAATAGTGCAAGTTCCAGCACTTAAAAAGATGAGAGGCGTCTGTAATTTACATCATAGGTAGACCTCAACTATGGGAGACAAACTGAGAAAAAAAAATCCAGAAAATCACATTGTCTATTTTTTTATCATTTTATTTGCATATTATGGTGGAAAATAAGTATTTGGTCAGAAACAAACAATCAAGATTTCTGGCTCTCACAGACCTGTAACTTCTTCTTTAAGAGTCTCCTCTTTCCTCCACTCATTACCTGTAGTAATGGCACCTGTTTAAACTTGTTATCAGTATAAAAAGACACCTGTGCACACCCTCAAACAGTCTGACTCCAAACTCCACTATGGTGAAGACCAAAGAGCTGTCAAAGGACACCAGAAACAAAATTGTAGCCCTGCACCAGGCTGGGAAGACTGAATCTGCAATAGCCAACCAGCTTGGAGTGAAGAAATCAACAGTGGGAGCAATAATTAGAAAATGGAAGACATACAAGACCACTGATAATCTCCCTCGATCTGGGGCTCCACGCAAAATCCCACCCTGTGGGGTCAGAATGATCACAAGAACGGTGAGCAAAAATCCCAGAACCACGCGGGGGGACCTAGTGAATGAACTGCAGAGAGCTGGGACCAATGTAACAAGGCCTACCATAAGTAACACACTACGCCACCATGGACTCAGATCCTGCAGTGCCAGACGTGTCCCACTGCTTAAGCCAGTACATGTCCGGGCCCGTCTGAAGTTTGCTAGAGAGCATTTGGATGATCCAGAGGAGTTTTGGGAGAATGTCCTATGGTCTGATGAAACCAAACTGGAACTGTTTGGTACAAACACAACTTGTCGTGTTTGGAGGAAAAAGAATACTGAGTTGCATCCATCAAACACCATACCTACTGTAAAGCATGGTGGTGGAAACATCATGCTTTGGGGCTGTTTCTCTGCAAAGGGGCCAGGACGACTGATCCGGGTACATGAAAGAATGAATGGGGCCATGTATCGTGAGATTTTGAGTGCAAACCACTTTCCATCAGCAAGGGCATTGAAGATGAAACGTGGCTGGGTCTTTCAACATGACAATGATCCAAAGCACACCGCCAGGGCAACGAAGGAGTGGCTTCGTAAGAAGCATTTCAAGGTCCTGGAGTGGCCTAGCCAGTCTCCAGATCTCAACCCTATAGGAAACCTTTGGAGGGAGTTGAAAGTCCGTGTTGCCAAGCGAAAAGCCAAAAACATCACTGCTCTAGAGGAGATCTGCATGGAGGAATGGGCCAACATACCAACAACAGTGTGTGGCAACCTTGTGAAGACTTACAGAAAACGTTTGACCTCTGTCATTGCCAACAAAGGATATATTACAAAGTATTGAGATGAAATTTTGTTTCTGACCAAATACTTATTTTCCACCATAATATGTAAATAAAATGATAAAAAAATAGACAATGTGATTTTCTGGATTTTTTTTTCTCAGTTTGTCTCCCATAGTTGAGGTCTACCTATGATGTAAATTACAGACGCCTCTCATCTTTTTAAGTGGTGGAACTTGCACTATTGCTGACTGACTAAATACTTTTTTGCCCCACTGTATGTCCTGGCGGCTTAGATAATCTGCCTGAGTGTTGGATGAGCTTTTCAGGTGAACTGCCGTCAGGGACAATAGATGACTTTCTGCCCAGGAGCATATTCGGGCAGATATGTTCTTCAGGTTGTTGTTTTTTGAACTGCCCTGATGTCTGATGTGAGCCACCGTGGTCACATTGTCCGAATATATTTGAACGTGATGTCCCTTGATAAGATGACACCACCCCCCCCCCCCCCTATTAGAAGGGCTTCCTCTACAGCTTTTAGTTCTCTGTAGTTGGATGACTTCCTGCTTGTCGATTGGTCCCAGAGCCCTTGGAAAGGGGTGTGATTTATCATGGCCCCCCAGCCTCTTTTGCTGCTATCTGTTGTAACCGTAGTCAGTGGGACTTGTGTCCAACTGACACCCTTTTGTAAATTTTTTGGAGTTATCCACCACGCCAGGGAGGCTTTGACACGTCCCGGTGTGTACAACCTCTTGTTCAAAGAACTGGGATGACCGTTCCAATTCTGCAGGATATGTGCCTGAAGAATTCTGGAATAGGCTAGGGCCCATGGAACTGATTGGATGCAGGCTGGCATCTATCCTAGAAGAGACATGCCCTCTCTGATTGTAGGGGATCTGGTGTCTCTGAACGTCTTGACCTTTGATAGTAGGGTCAGACGATGTTCCAATGGGAGGAAGGACATTTGTCTTGCAGAGTCCAGAAGAACTCCCAAGAATTTCCTGAATTGGAGGGTCGTAGGTGAAATTTTTCTAAATTCGGCACCCATCCAAGAGATGTCAAAATATTGAGAGTATTTGATACATGAGACTCCAGGGTTTGTTTGGTGGGAGCCACTAACAAAAGGTCGTCTAAATACGGCACTATACAGACGCCTTGCCTCCGGATGAAGGAGACTACTTCCCCCATTATTTTGGAAAATACTCTTGGAGCAGAGGAGATCCCAAACGGAAGGACGTTGAACTGATAGAGCTCTATCAGACGTCCCTTCTGCACTGCAAATTTGAGATACTGGCAATGTCTCTGGTGAATGGGGATGTGAAAGTATGCATCTTTCAAATCGATAGTTGCCATGAAGGAGTGCGGGCTTATCAAGGGAATGGCATCTTTCACTGATTCCATCTTGAATCTCCGGTACTTAACATGCCGGTTGAGGCCCTTTTAGATTTATAATAATACGGGACACGCCCGATGGTTTGGGAACCAGAAACAGACGAGAGTAGTGCCCCCAATCCCTCCAGAACCTGAGATCTCACATTTGACATTTTTAGGGTTCTGAGACCCGACTCTAGAATGGACTGGTCTTTCAAGGAGGGAAGGGAGGTAATCTTTAGACCCCGAGGGGGGGAGGAAATGAATTCTATTAGAAGACCCTCTTTGATGAGTTTGAGGACCCAGGGGCAATTGGTGATGTTCTGCCACTGGAGTACAAAATTTGAGTCTCCCCCCACCGGGTTGAAGTCACCGCTTCTCCTGTTGCGACTGCTGCTGCTGTTACTGAGGGATAAGGATGTTTCTCCCCCCTCCCTTCGGGTAACTCCACCTCCCGGACTTGCCTTTCACTCTGAGAGGTTTGGGCCTGAAAGGGACGAAAAAAATTCTTTTTAGGAGTTTTTTGTTCTGGGAGGGCTTTCTTTTTATTGGTTGCCTTTTCCAAGATGTCATCCAGGGAAGGCCCGAAGACGTAGTTACCTTTAAATGGTATGGTGCACAATTTGGCCTTGGAGGTGATATCACCAGACCACATTTTTAACCAAAGCGCCCTTCTAGCCGAATTAGTCTGTACTAAAGACCTAGCAGCAATGCAATTCTGATGGTTTCCATAGAAGAATCCGCTAGGAAACCCGTGGCTCTAAGGAGACTGGGTAGAGATTCCAACAATTCAGCTCTAGACGTACCCTGGGATATGTGGGATTCTAGTTCACCTATCCAGCGGAAAAGTGCTCTAGCCACACATGTTGATGCAATATTGGCTTTGAGGGCTACCGTGGAGGTCTCCTACGATTTTTTCAACAGACTTTCTATTTTTCTGTCCATTGGGTCTTTTAATTGAGACGAGTCTTCGAATGGAAGAGCCGTTCTCTTAGCTACTCTTGCCACCTGTGAATCAACTTTAGGAACATCCCATTTGGCCAAATCCCCTTCCAAGGGGAATCTATGCTTCATCTCGGATGGAGTACTGAGACGTTTTTCAGGTAGTTCCCACTCTTGGTCAATCATATCAGATATATTTGAGTGGATTGGGAACCCCACCCGTTTACCCTTGGTTATACCACCAAACATCTGGTCCTGTATGGACTGTGGTTCTGGCTCTTCCTCCAGCCCCATAGTACTGCGTACAGCAGCCACTAAATCCTCAACCAATTCTGAAGAGAAAAGATACTTCCTAGCTTAAGAGGTTATAGGGGACGTAGGTTCCTCCCGTCGACCCGAGGATGAGGCATAGGAGAGGTCTGATTCAGATTCAGAATCCTCCTCCTGGATTTTACTTTTCTTAGCTGGAGAGAGTGGCGGAGGGGGGGTGGGGGGGTAAAGGCCGCTAAGGAAGATAGCACCTCTTGCTTGACCAAAGAGCGGATTTCTTCTAGTAAAGAAGGTTGCTCTGCCCTGACAACCTTGTCAGTACAGGTCCTGCAGAGTTTTTTTCTCCCATAATGGTGGCAGCTTAATATTACAGATGGCACACTTCTTTTTAGTAGTAGTTTTGGGGTAGACACTGGACAAATGCCCTGGAATAAGTAATCAGGACCAAAAAACTCAAAATAGTATAGTAACAACAACAGGTGGAAACACACACCAACAACTGAGTATAATCCTCAAAGTAGATTTTATTTTTACACAAAAAATATAAATAAACAATACATATTAAAATAAGAACCACTGGAAACCAGTAACAGGACACAGGGTTTTACAGTCAGGAGCACAGCTGCATTATAGCAGAGCTCCTGCCTGTAAAATAATTTAACCCCTTCAGATGGATTTACATCGTGGGACATATCGACGGAAGGCATGAGATATTGTTGGTTTATTATTTTTAATTTGTTACAGGTCGAGGGTCTTCAGGTGGATTGAGAGTGGAATAAAATATTACAACAACCTGTGTGTTTATTTCATTAAAATACTTTGCAATATTGTGTGTGTGTTTTTTAACCATTTCATACTATTGGATTAATAATGGATAGGTGTCATAATTGACGCCTCTCCATTATTAATCTGGCTTAATGTCACCTTACAATAGCAAGGTGACATTAACCCTTCATTACCCCATATCCCACCGCTACACGGGAGTGGGAAGAGAGTGGCCAAGTGCCAGAATAGGCGCATCTTCCAGATGTGCCTTTTCTGGGGTGGCTGGGGGCAGATGTTTTTAGCCGGGGGGGGGGGGGGGGGGGGGGGGGCAATAACCATGGACCCTCTCCAGGCTATTAATATCTGCCCTCAGTCACTGGCTTTACCATTCTGGCGGAGAAAACTGCGTGGGAGCCCACGCCAGTTTTTTCCACCATTTAACCCTTTAATTTAATAGCTAGAATGGCCAAATTTTGCACATACACACTACTAACATTAGTAGTGTGGAATATGCCAAAAATATGGGGATATGACATGGTTTACTGTATGTAAACCATGTCTCATATCATGTCGGGTTTAGGAAGGAGATAGCAAAAGCCGGCAATTGAATTACCGGCTTTTAAGCCATCTCGCGCTGGATGAAATATTAATCTAATATATAAAGCTGAATGTGTGTGTGTGTATGTGTGTATGTCCGGGATTGGCATCTGCACCGTCGCAGCTACAGCCACAAAATTTTGCACAGTCACACGTCTGGACCCCGAGAGCGTCATAGGCTATGTTGTGAGGTGAAATTTTAACCCCGCGCTTTCCAATTCACCAAACAATTTTGCTCCTATCTACATAATGCGAAAAAATGAAAGGAAAAGTGTAGGAGGCAAATTGACAGCTGCCAGATGTGAACAAGGGGGACTTAAAGAATGAGAGCGATGGCGCCAAAGAGTATATACCGTACAGTTGCTAAGGTGGGGCCCCGACATGGGATACTCACCACACACGGGGATATGAACACACACACAAAATGCGCCACACACTACCACATGCTTGAACACATATTACCCTTAGCACACATTTCACCACAAATACACCAACCTCGCCACATAAAAGTCGAAACACAAAAGTCGCCACTCAAAACTCGCCACGCGCAGAACTCGCCACATGCAAAAAATTGGCTCTTGCAAAACTCGCCACAAGTGCAAAACTCACCTCATGGAAAACTCGCCACATGCAAAACTTGCACACGCGGAAAAATTGTCACATGCACAAAAGTTGCAACACATGCAAAAGTTGCCTCACACAAAACTTTCACATACTCAAAAGGCACCACACATAAAACTCGCCACGCGCAAAACTCGCCATGCGCAAAACTTGCTGCACACAACTTGCTACACTAACCTGTCACATGCAACTCGACACACAAAAAGTTGCTACACGCATGTTGCCACACAAAACTCATCTCACAAAAGTCGCTACATGCATGTCGCCACACGCAACTCAACACACACAACTTGACAAACGAAACTCGCCCTAAAACACACACAAGTCTGGTATTATCCTTCAAAAATAAAAATCTAATTAATAAGCAGACAAACTACAACAAATGTACCATATAGGAAATACGGCAGCTGTCAGTCACATGACCTGTCTATTATGTGTATGTGTGAGCTAATATATACTGCCAGGGGGAGGGCTTCCTGTTGGCTGGGGATTTATCAGGCTGCCAATTTAGCTTACAAATACTGAGGTAAAAATACTGAGCAAATAACGTGTGAACGAGGTCTAATACAGGAGGAGATGACACACAGGTATATACTATATACAGGGGAGATGACACACAGATATATACTATATACAGGAGAGATGACACACAGGTATATACTATATAGAGGAGGAGATGACATACAGGTACATATATATATACAGGAGGAGATGACATACAGGTATATACTATATACAGGAGGAGATGACACACAGGTATATACTATATACAGGAGCAGATGACCTACAGGTATATACTATATACAGGAGGAGATGACATACAGGTATAAGCTATATATAGAAGATGACATGCAGGTATATACTATATATAGGAGGAGATGACACACAGATATATACTATATACAGGGGAGATGACACACAGGTATATACTATATACAGGAAGAGATGACATACAGGTATATACTATATATAGAAGGAGATGACATTCAGGTATATACTATATATAGGGGAGATGACACACAGCAGGTATATATTATATACAGGGGAGATGACATACAGGTATATACTATATACAGGAGATGACATACAGATGTATACTATATATAAGGGAGATGAAAAACATGTATATACTGAGGTGATGAGGTGAAAATGAGAGGTGTGAGGTGAAAATGAAAAGGTGTGAGTGCAAAATGAGAGGAGTGAGGAAAAATAGTGGAGTGATCAGAAAATGACAGATGTGAGGTTGAAATGACAAGTGTTAGGGGGGAATGAGAGGTGTGAGGGGGAAAATGAAAGATGTGATTGGGAAAATGAGAGGCGTGATGGGAAAATAAGACAAGTGAGGTGCTATAACTAACCACAGATATTTACTATGCCCAGGCAACGCCGGGCTCTTCAGCTAGTATATATATATATATATATATATGTCTCACTGATATATATAGACAGTACATATGTTTTTTGGAGCACATGGATCCATTGTATATCCGTATGTCGGTTTTGCAAGCCTGCGAGAAAATCTCGCTGTACGGATGCCATACGGATTACATACGGAGGATGCCATGCGCAAAATACGCTGACACACCCTGCCTACGGAGGAGCTACGGACCACTATTTTGGGGACTTTTCAGTGTATTACGGCTGTAAATTACAGACCGTATTTTTATACGCTGAGTGTGACGCCGGCCAAAGGCGTAGTCAGATAACTGGTCTGAGCCGTAAACCACTAACGTTTTTTTCTTAATTATATAATAATCACTTTATTTCATAATTTACATAATATCCTGTTTGGTTTTATTTTATTTCCAGAGATAAAATGTGAGTAACACCTAGTCTATGTATATGTTAAAGCCTGTGGAAGAAAAACTAAATTATCGTATATATAGTATTGTGCACAACTGTCATTCTGTAATAGTAATAAATAGTTAATGCAATCACAGGCATCGCTAGCTGTTCTCTGCTGTATTCGACGCTCGGTGTGTCCTGGAATTGCCGGCATACCATCATACAATATATTGAAACTGAAGGCCACCAAGATGAATGATACATTATGAGTCTCAGGAGTCTGGTATATTTGGCTGTGATTGACCTCACCACCGTCCTCTTCTACACTGTTCTGATCTCATTTCTCTTACATTTTGTTTTTAAAGACCTTTTCCTGTATTCATAAGGCTGGTGCCAAACCTGATGCCTGCACAGCACAAATTGAACATAAGGCGGCAGTAAAGTAACATTTCTTCACGATTTTAAATTAAAGGGAAATTCACCATATTGTTATGAGAAGCAGGTGTGGCAAATGCAACAAAATGCTGGACATGGCGACGTTTTTAGCATATTCAGTAAATATTTTTCCTAAAATATGCACCCTTTCATTTTCACTGGCAAAGCAGTATGAAGTATGTGCACATTGTGTAGTGTATAATGTCACTTGCACAATACTTTAGCACCACATGATTGTGTTGTAGAGGGGCTGATAGGGTTACAGAGGGAGCACCCCACGCTGATGCCACATAATACAGCTGGCACCATCACACGAAGACGCAGGTGTCTGCACCCGCACCATAAAGTATGCTGTTTGCAAAGAGAACCCATCCACCATGACATACTGTTACCGTACGGGGTGTGAAGAGGTTAAAGGAGTTCTCCATAGTTATTGGACCTACAAATGCGTTCACATCACGTTTCGGTGAAACGTTCACGACTCCATTGGAGAGTCCACTCTGCACCCTGGGATAACAGGATTTGGTTGTTCCCCTCATGGAGTCGTAATATTCATGATAAAAGTCGGTAACAATAACAGTCTACTGTACTCTTGTTTCTTACTTGAAAGTTCAAAGACACATACTACTGTAAAATAGCTCCAGTGAAGTCCAATGTTGACCGAAATGCGATGTAAATTTACCCCAGAGTCTGAATTAACCCCTTAGTGACCGCCGATACGCCTTTTAACGGCGGCCGCTAAGGGTACTTAAACCACAGCGGCGTTAATTAACGGCGCTGTGGAAAAAGTCCATAGCGCCCCCCAGAGGCCGATTTTCTCCGGGGTCTCGGCTGCCGAGGGTAGCCGAGACCCCAGAGAACATGATTCGGGGGGTTTTTAACCCACCCCGCATTTGCGATCGCCGGTAATTAACCATTTACCAGCGATCGCAAAAAAAAAAAAAAAAAAAAAAAAAAAAAAAAGTGATCTCTTTTTAATTTCTCTGTCCTCCGATGTGATCGCACATCGGAGGACAGAGAAAAGGGGTCCCAGGTGGCCCCCCAATACTCACCTAGCTCCCCCGATGCTCCTCGTGTCTCCCGGTGGGCGCCGCCATCTTCAAAATGGCAGGCGCATGCGCAGTGCGCCCGCCGGCCGGCACCGGGGGAATCTTTGGGGTCTCGGCTGCCGGGGGTAGCCGAGACCCCAAAGAGCACGATCGGGGTCGGTATTACCGACCCCTGTTTTGCGATCGCCGGTAATTAACTGTTTACCGGCGACCGCAAAAAAAAAAAAAAAAAAAAAGTAAAGTGTAATTCTCTGTCCTCTGATGTGATCGCACATCAGAGGACAGAGAAATAGGGGGATTCGGGGACCCTAGCATACTCACCTAGGTCCCTGGATCCTCTTGCTGCTCCTCCTGGCCGCCGGCAGCAGAACATGGCGGACGCATGCCCAGTGCGCCCGCCATCTGTCTCCATCTGCCGGCCGGCAGGAGAACAGCAGTTGGGGCTAAAATTAGGGTTAGGGTTAGGGGTAGGGGTAGGGTTAGGTTAGGGTTAGGTTAGGGGTAGGGTTAAGGGTAGGGTTAGGGGTAGGGTTAGGTTAGGGTTAGGAGTAGGGTTAGGTTAGGGTTAGGGGTAGGGTTAGGGGTAGGGTTAGGGTTAGGTTAGGGTTAGGTTAGGGGTAGGGTTAGGGGTAGGGTTAGGGGTAGGGTTAGGTTAGGGTTAGGGGTAGGGTTAGGGGTAGGGTTAGGGGTAGGGTTAGGGTTAGGTTACGGTTAGGTTAGGGTAGGGTTAGGGGTAGGGTTAGGGGTAGGGTTAGGTTAGGGGTAGGGGTAGGGTTAGGTTAGGGGTAGGGCTAGGGTTGGGGCTAAATTTAGGGTTAGGGTTGGGGCTAAATTTAGGGTTAGGGTTGGGGCTAAACTTAGGGTTAGGCTTCTTTCACACTTACGTCGGTACGGGGCCGTCGCAATGCGTCGGCCCGACATACCGACGCACGTTGTGAAAATTGTGCACAACGTGGGCAGCAGCTGTAGTTTTTCAACACATCCGCTGCCCAATCTATGTCCTGGGGAGGAGGGGGCGGAGTTACGGCCACGCATGCGCGGTCAGAAATGGCGGATGCGACGTACAAAAAAACGTTTCATTGAATGTTTTTTTGTGCCGACGCTCCGCCAAAACACAGCTGATCCAGTGCACGACGGACGCGACGTGTGGCCATCCGTCACGATCCGTCGGCAATACAAGTCTATGGGCAAAAAATGCATCCTGCGGGCACATTTGCAGGATCCGTTTCTTGTCCAAAACGACGGATTGCGACGGAATGCCAAACGACGCAAGTGTGAAAGTAGCCCTAGGGCTAGGGTTAGGGTTGGGGCTAAAGTTAGGGCTAGGGTTGGGGCTAAAGTTAGGGTTAGAGCTGGGATTAGGGTTAGGGTTTGGATTAGGGTTGGTATTAGGGTTAGGGTTGGCATTAGGGTTACGCTTGGGATTAGGGTTAGGTTTGGGATTAGGGTTAAGGTTAGGGTTGTGATTAGGGGTGTATTGGGATTAGGGTTAGGTTTGAGGTTAGGGTTGAGATTAGGATTAGGGGTGTGTTGGATTTAGGGTTTTGATTAGGGTTATGGTTAGGGTTGACATTAGGGTTGTTTTGGGGTAAGGGTTGTGATTATGGTTAGGGTTAGTGATTAGGATTATGGATGAGGTTGGGATTAGTGTTAGGGGTGTGTTGGGGTTAGGGTTGGAGCTAGAATTGGGGGGTTTCCACTGTTTAGGTACATCAGGGGGTCTCCAAACACGACAGCCAATTTTGCGCTCAAAAAGTCAAATGGTGCTCCCTCCCTTCTGAGCTCTGCCGTGCGCCCAAACAGTGGTTTACCCCCACATATGGGGCATCAGCGTACTCGGGATAAATTGGACAACAACTTCTGGGGTCCAATTTCTCTTGTTACCCTTGTGAAAATAAAAACTTGGGGGCTACAAAATCTTTTTTGTGAAAAAAAAAATATTTTTTATTTTCACGACTCTGCATTCTAAACTTCTGTGAAGCACTTGGGCATTCAAAGTTTTCACCACACATCTAGATAAGTTCCTTGGGGGGTCTAGTTTCCAAAATGGGGTCACTTGTGGGGGGTTACTACAGTTTAGGTACATCAGGGGCTCTGCAATCGCAACATAATGCCCACAGACCATTCTATCAAAGTCTGCATTCCAAAAAGGCGCTCCTTCCCTTCCGAGCTCTGCCGTGCGCCCAAACAGTGGTTTACCGCCACATATGGCGCATCAGCGTACTCGGGATAAATTGGACAACAACTATTGCAGTCCAATTTCTCCTGTTACCCTTGTGAAAATAAAAACTTGGGGGCTACAATATCTTTTTTGTGGAAAAAAAAATATTTTTTATTTTCACGACTCTGCATTCTAAACTTCTGTGAAGCACTTGGGCATTCAAAGTTTTCACCACACATCTAGATAAGTTCCTTGGGGGGTCTAGTTTCCAAAATGGGGTCACTTGTGGAGGGTTTCTACTGGTTAGGTACATCAGGGGCTCTGCAAACGCAACATAATACCCGCAGACCATTCTATCAAAGTCTGCATTCCAAAACGGCGCTCCTTCCTTCCGAGCTCTGCCGTGCGCCCAAACAGTGGTTTACCCCCACATATGGGGTACCAGCATACTCAGGACAAATTGGACAACAACTTTTGGGGTCCAGTTTCTCTTGTTACCCTTGTGAAAATAAAAATTTGGTGGCTAAAAAATCTTTTTTGTGGAAAAAAAAAATATTTTTTATTTTCACGGCTCTGCATTATAAACTTCTGTGAAGCACTTGGGCATTCAAGGTTCTCACCACACATCTAGATAAGTTCCATGGGGGGTCTAGTTTCCAAAATGGGGTCACTTGTGGGGGATTTCTACTGTTTAGGCACATCAGGGGCTCTGCAAACGTAACATGGCGTCCGATCTCAATTCCAGCCAATTCTACATTGAAAAAGTAAAACGGCACTCTTTCTCTTCCAAGCTCTGCGGTGCGCCCAAACAGTGGTTTACCCCCACATATTGGGTATCGACGTACTCAGGAGAAATTGCACAACAACTTTTGTGGTCTAATTTCTCCTGTTACCCTTGTGAAAATAAAAATTTGTGGGCAAAAAGATCATTTTTGTAGAAAAAATGCAATTTTTTTTTTTCACGGCTCTACGTTATAAACTTCTGTGAAGCACATGGGGGTTCAAAGTGCTCGCCACACATCTAGATAAGTTCCTTAAGGGGTCTAGTTTCCAAAATGGTGTCACTTGTGGGGGGTTTCCACTGTTTAGGCACATCAGGGGCTCTCCAAACGCGACATGGCGTCCAATCTCAATTCCAGCCAATTCTACATTGAAAAAGTAAAACGGCACTCCTTCTCTTTCAAGCTCTGCGGTGCGCCCTAACAGTTGTTTACCCCCACATATTGGGTATCAGCGTACTCAGGAGAAATTGCACAACAACTTTTGTGGTCTAATTTCTCCTGTTACCCTTGTGAAAATAAGAATTTGTGGGCAAAAAGATCATTTTTGTGTAAACAAAAGCGATTTTTTATTTTCACGGCTCTACGTTATAAACTTCTGTGAAGCACTTGGGGGTTCAAAGTGCTCACCACACATCTAGATAAGTTCCTTAAGGGGTCTAGTTTCCAAAATGGTGTCACTTGTGGGGAGTTTCCACTGTTTAGGTACATCAGGGGCTCTCTAAATGTGACATGGTGTCCGATCTCAATTCCAGCCAATTCTGCATTGAAAAAGTCAAACGGCGCTCCTTCACTTCTAAGTTCTGCGGTGCGCCCTAACAGTGGTTTACCCCCACATATGGGGTATTGGCGTATTCAGGAGAAATTGCATAACAAAATTTATGGTTACATTTCTGTTTTTACACTTGTGAAAATAAAAAAAATGGTTCTGAATTAAGATGTTTGCAAAAAAAAAGTTAAATGTTCATTTTTTCCTTCCACATTGTTTCAGTTCCTGTGAAGCACGTAAAGGGTTAATAAACTTCTTGAATGTGGTTTTGAGAACCTTGAGGGGTGTAGTTTTTAGAATGGTGTCACACTTCATTATTTTCTATCATATAGACCCCTCAAAATGACTTCAAATGTGATGTGGTCCCTAAAAAAAAATGGTGTTGTAAAAATGAGAAATTGCTGGTCAACTTTTAACCCTTATAACTCCCTAACAAAAAAAAATTTTGTTTCCAAAATTGTGCTGATGTAAAGTAGACATGTGGGAAATGTTATTTATTAACTATTTTTTATGACATATCTCTCTGATTTAAGGGCATAAAAATACAAAGTTTGAAAATTGCAAAATTTTAAAAATTTTCGCCATATTTCCGTTTTTTTCATAAATAATCGCAAGTAATATCGAAGAAATGTTACCACTAACATGAAGTACAATATGTCACGAAAAAACAATCTCAGAATCAGCGGGATCCGTTGAAGCGTTCCAGAGTTATAACCTCATAAAGTGACAGTGGTCAGAATTGCAAAAATTGGCCTGGTCATTAAGTACCAAATTGGCTCTGTCACTAAGGGGTTAACATTCTTTGCTACTTTCTGATGCAGAAATCCTATATTATTGCCCTAGTGCTCCTTTCATACCTGTGGTTTTGTTACAATGTAACAGTTTAGGATATGTCATTTAAGAATCCAATGATGAGGAATCATACACAAGAGGCTTCAGGCTAATAGTATAACTGAGCTGGTCACCCACAGCAACCAATCACAGTGCAGCTTTCATATTTCCAAAGCAGTTAATAAATAGAGAGATGTGCTCTGATTGGTTGCTATGTGCAGCAATGCAAGTTTTACTACTGGACCGGTAAGCAGAATTCAGCAATAATATTGTAGCAAGTAGTAGAAAAGACTTCGTAACCGGTTCCCACCGGCCCAATGTAGATAAACGTCTGAGTTTGCTGGACTTTGTGCAGAGCTGACGCTTGTCTACAGTTTGGCGGTCTCGCAGCTGTCAGGACACCCAGGGTCCGGCAAGCGTTGCGATTCCGCTGCACATCGATAGCTCTGACTGGCGACATCATCTGGACCTAATTGGTTCAAGTCCAGATGATGTTAACTTTTTCCTATCTCCTAGATACTGCAATCAATAGCGATCACAGCATTTAGAAGATTGTGAGAGGGAGAGGGCTGTCATGGCAGGTCACATGATAACTTCCGGGTCTGCCAGCTACGGCAAGCCTGTTAGACCCAGCCAACAGCAGGGTCTGACAGGCGATCTGGGGTGATTTGTATTGCAATGCATGAGACCAGTGATTAGAAAAATAAAAATAAAAGTCCCATACAAGGACTAAGTAAATAAGTTAAAAAAAGTTACTTTTAAAAAAAAACTATTTAAAAACAATCACAAAATAAAAAAAAATATGAAAACATATTAAACCAATAAATAGTATATTTACGTTAAAACAAAAATGAACAAAAAAGTACACACAGTTGATATCAACATGTCCGCCAGACCTGATCTATAAAACTGTCACACTAGTTAACCCTTTCAGTGAACACCATCAAAAAAATGTAGCAAAAAACTATGCTTTTTCATCATGCTGCTGAACAAAAAGTGGAGTAGAACGCAATCAAAAAGTTAAATGGAAATAAAAATGGTATCGCTGTAAAAGTAATCTTGTCTGGCAAAAAAACAAGCCATGATAAAGCTCCATCAGTGGAGAGATAAAAACGTTAGCGAGCCTCATCATTACATACGTTTAAAAAAGGAGCATAGGAGGATTTGTTAGTATGGAAAATGTTCTTGGAAAATTTATAATGGAAGGTCATTGATTCAAAATGAGGTATTAGACAAATTTGATTGTGAGATTTACACAGACGCAGCGGGGGGGAGTTGGTTATGGCGCATACTGCAAGGATCAGTGGAGCGTGGGCAAATGGCCGGAATTTTGTAAGGAGCAAGGTTTTATCAGGAATCCTGCTTTGCTTGAATTGTTTCCAATAGTCGTTTGTTTCAATATGGGGCAGGATTTTAGGAATCAAAAGGTTCGGTTCCATTTCGACAACATGTGTGGTGTCAATAATCAATAGCCTTTCTGCTTCATCTCGGCCAGTAATTATGGTAAGTCACTTAGGTAATTAGTATTGCATTGTCTTGAGTTGAATGCTTGGGTGTGAGCTGTACATGTGCCTGGAGTTCAAAATTCCATTGCAGATGTCTTGTCTTCTTTCCAGCAGGATCGTTTCCGCACTCTGGCGCCAGAAACAGAAAGGTCATGAGTGGAATGCCCTTCGCATCTATGGAAGCTGGTTGAAAAGGATCGGGATGACTTATTCGGGGTTCCATTTCAAGGCAGACCTGGGCATTATATGAGGTGGCTTGGCGAGTATGGCATAACTGAGTTTTGTACTGGGATGATGTTGGATCAGAAGAGAACAGGATGTTGGCAGTTTTGTTTTTAGTAGGGAGAGCGTCGGATAGGGGGTTGGTCAGTGTCTAGAATGAATAAGTTAATTGTGGGCCTTGCCTTCGATTTTAAATTGCAGGGTTTGAGTGATGTAACTAGTGTTTTTTGGTTAAGCAGGCATAAAAAGATTTCAGAAGGGTAACAAGGAGAAAAGATAAACATAGGCCAGTGTCGTTTGGGGTTTTAGAAAGCTTAGGAGTAGCGCTAGAGGGTATTTTTTGTTCTAATTTATTGTAAAGATTGGCTGTTTCTTTGGCTTTTTTGGGGCATTGAGAGTAGATGCGCTGGTAGCTTTAAGTAAGAGTAGGGCTGATGGTTTATTGGGTGATGATGTGAGCTGTTGGGCTGGTGGGACTGATTTATGGATCAGGAGATCGAAGACTGATCAGTTAGTAAAATACATGTGTGGTATCAGCAAAGGTTGAGGATGCATTGATGTGCCCAGAAAAATATTTGGTGGAATATTGGCGGTTTTGGTCAGGGAGGATAGGCCCTTAATGTTGTCATGAGTTGTTTATTTATATACCGTTTCCAGTTTTCAGTGGCATTAAGGAATGGATTGCAGGAATTGGGCCTTACTCTGAGGTGTTCAGTTCTAATTCATTCAGGATAGGTGCAGCGACAGCGCGGGTAGTTTAGGTTTAGGTCCTGAGGTTATTAGGCGAATTGGGAGATGGAGTTCTAATGTTATCAGTCTTACATAAGGCGTTGACTTGAATGTTGTCTTTGTAAGTGTTTTGTTGTTTAAATTGCTGATTTTTGTCATGTAGGAATATGATGTAGGTATTCTTTAAAGGCGGTCTTTCATTGTTAACATGGATCTTTAGACACTCGTTCGTGCATTGGTGGGCACTGCGTGCTGACGTCAGGCTGGACGATAGACAATTAGGTTTTAGGAGAGACCAAGTTGTTACTCGGTGGCTTGGTTTTAGGGGGTTGGTTTGGAATAGAGTATTACCGGAAGTACATAAGAAGATAGCACGGTGGGATAGAATGCCAGACATTTATTTTGGTAATACATATGGCAGGGAATGGTTTGGGAGCTAAGCCTGTGAGGGAATTGATGAGAGATATTCTCTTTGATTTTTTGAGATTGTGGACATCTTTTCCTGAAATTTTGACAGTTTGGCCAGATATTGCGCTGAGGAAAAAGTTGAGATCGGCTAGATGCGAAAAGGTGATCAACAGGGGAGAATAAATTTGAATAGGGCTATATCTGGGCTTTTGTGTCTCGGAATGGGAGTATTTGCGTCAGAAATTTCGAGTTGGGAGGCCGGTGAAGGTAACTTTTGGTTGAATGATGGTGTACACTTGAACACCAAGGGGATTGATTTAGGGCCTTTGGCTCTTCAAGAAAGAATTGAAAGGGTTTTGGTGATGTTGGGGGACTCACTAGCCTGAGATGTCATGGCTGTTCATGTTGACGGGGGTAGGGTCCTTGGAGTTGGTACACAATTGGCGGTGGAAGGAATTATATGGATAATTCCCTTCAGCATTAAATGGAGTGCGGTTGATATGGCATTTGGTTTGGGCTCTGGACGGAGTTTTACCTGGAAGCTTTCGGTGTGGTAAGCTACCACATACTGTGGTAGTATGGCGCCCTTGAGCTGGTGGTTTACGGCTGGGGGTAACATAGTAGGTTGGAAATAAATATTATTGGTGCCTGATCTCTTAGCTCTAAGAACCACCCTCATCTTCCTTTCATAGTATTTGGTGGAAAAGTTTAATGTTTTGTTTAATAAAAGGCTGCTGCAGCCAAATTATACAACATAATTACGTTTTATTGTTTTTATTGGATGGAAGGAATGGTAAGTGGTGGTTGGGGGGAGATATAAGAGAAGAATCCGTATTAGCCGTACTCTGTCATGACCTGCTGCAGATTTGTTCCTTCTGTCTCTCAATGATCAGAGTAAGACTCAGCTCACATTTATCCTGCACTCTACGCTGAGCACTTACACCGGGTTTTCCATGTAAATCTCTGAAATATATGATTCACACTGATCTTCTGGCAGAAGATTCCCTATAAGGCAGATCATAGAATGTTAGAGTTGGAAGAGACCTCAAGGGTCATCGTGTCCAACCCCCTGCTCAATGCAGCGCAGGATTCACTAAACTATCTAGGACAGATGTCTGTCCAGCCTCTGTTTGAAGACTTCCATTGAATGAGAACTCACCACCTCTCGTGGTAGCCTGTTCCTCTCATTGATCACCGTCACTGTCAAAAGTGTTTTCTAACATCTAATCTGGGCCTTCTCCCTTTCAGTTTCATTCTATTGTTTGTCATCTTTCCATGTGCAAATGAGAATAAGGATGATTCCTTTACACTATGACATCCCTTCAGATATTTGTAGATGGAGACACTGTGGATGCCATCTGGCCTGTGATCCAGTCATGTTCCTCTTTTTAAGTGTTCATAAAAGTGCTATCGACCACAGGTTTATACACCTCTGAAAAGTACACCACTTAACAGAGACTAGACGGAATCCAGAGTAACTCTGCTGCCTTATAATAGTGAATGGATCCCACAGGAGTTTCATCTGAATCACCTCATTCAAAGATTTAGATGCGGAGATCGACATGCTAAGCATGCTGAGAAGAGGAGACTTAAAGCCGCAATGCTCCTCTGGGTAATATGCTAATTATGCAAATTGTCTCTTCAGAGAGGAAGACAGCTAGAACTCTAGTGCCACCTATTGGAAGGTAGCAATCCTACAAGTCAATTTTGACCCTTTAACGAGCATTGTCACATGACTTAGGATAATAGCCAAACCAGAATCTCAATTTGCAGACACTGTTTCGGGGTACTGCCCCTCGTCAGTGCAAAGCAGAGATCTGGTGTGGCTGTGTGAGAGGTGACAGACCGTAATCCAAGAAGTATCGTTTCTCCTTGCGGAGATCGACATGCTAAGCATGCTGAGATGAGAATTACCTTGCAAACATACTAATGCTGAGGAGAGGATCCTGTGCCAAGTTCCATACAAGACATCTTGATCTATTATGCCTGTATTTGTCCCATGTATATAGAGACATTTGATATGTACCATTAGTGTATACTGTTTAATACAAATGTCACTGTAATACTGTAGGGTGTAACATGTTTTGCACAATTAACTGTATTTTTATGGTTTCAACTACATAACCCTGTTAGGTGAACAAATTTATATAGGTGGTAGTATTCCCTATCTAAAAAACGTTATAAATATCCCCAGATTGATCTTGGCATGATCTTATACACTCACGTATAGACTCATGTCTGACGGCTGGTGCGCGTACCACGCATGTGCTGCCTTGCGGTGAGATGGGCGGAAGCTCTATATGGAGTTGCGTCGTCCTGGCAGTCACGTGCCCAGGCGGCACACCCCTTGAGCACTGCTCCCCTCCCTGTAATGCAACATGGTAGGGACACGCCGCACACAGCTGCAACAGAGGAAGCCAATTATTTTCCAGCATAAAAACCGGATAGACACAGCATTCACTTACCTTCTCGAAACTGCAGAGGCGGTGAAACGCGCGTCGAGGTGAGCCAAAGGACCACTATTCAGGTTGTACAATGACTGCTGGTATGTTCAAAAATGTATCTACAATGGCTTTTTGACTGCTGTATTATTGTTTGGCAGACAGTATACCTGTTTCAAGCCTTAGGTCAAGCTATATCGGCATACATGCAAGTAGCTTGCGATATATGGACTTGTGCATACCAGTAATATTGGTGTTATTGTTACAAGCAGAGTGTCAGAATAGCCATTATTATATCTAGATAGGGGTTTTCAAATTGTGATACTACATAAGTGTCCCCCTAGTAGCCTTTCTTGTGGTACTCTAGCAGGAATAATAGATGCGGCAGCATGGGTGGTCCTATTGAGGTTTTTCCAGACTTGCAGCCAGTCCCCCCTTTTTAGGTGGCATAGTATTATATTCACTTTTGTACAAATTTATATATTGATATTTTTTGTCTATGTTATTTGTTTGTTAATTCAATAAATTTTCACCTTTTTACATACTGTACCTTCATAGTCCTCTTTTGGTTACATGCTTATAGTGAAGGGATCACTATGTGCTCGTATGTGAGGCACTACGTTTTTATGTGTTAGATAGATAAATACCAAGCCCAATGTTTAGTAATAAACATAATAAAATGGTACATAAAGACACACACACACACAAATCAGCGTTAGGCTGGGGTCACACTTGCGAGAAATTTGCACGAGTCTCGCACCTCAATACCCGGCATTGCCGCCAGCACTCGGGACCGGAGCGTTCAGCTACATAGAGATACATGCAGCCGCACACTCTGGTACCGAGTAGCGGCAGCAGTGCCGGGTATTGAGGTGCGGGACTCGTGCGAGTTTCTCACAAAAGTGACCCCGGCCTTAAACGCAATATCTGTTTAATTAAAAAAATGGAAAAAAATTGAGTTGGCTCCTGCGCAATTTTCAAGTCCAGAGAGGGAAAGCCAGCGACTGGGGGCCGATATTTGTAACCTGGGAAGGGGTTAATACCCATGGAGCTTCCAAGGTTATGAATGTCAGCCCGCAGCTGTATATTTAGCCTTTACTGGCTATTAAAATACGGGGACCCCCCAAAAAATGACATTGGATCCCCCTATAATTTATAGCCAGAAAGGCTACACAGACAGCTGTGGGCTGATATTCATAGCCTAGGAAGGGGCCATGGATATTGGCCCCCCTGGCTACAAATACCAGCACCCAGCCGTCCCAGAAATGGCGCATCTGTAAGACCTTTCTGATGATCTTTTTAACCCCTTAATGACCACCGATACGGCTTTTAATTGACCTGAGATATAAGAGAATAGCCTCTCCATACAGGTGACAATCCAGCAGCTGTCGGCTGTACACTATAGCTAACAACTTGCTGTATCAGCCACGATCAGTGTTTGCACCGTCCAACTCTGTTTAACCCCTTAGATGCTGCTGTCAAGAGTGACAACATCATATAAATGGTTAACAGAGTGTGGGGGTTTCGTCTTTATCCCAATTGGTGCCCTCAGATCATGATTGTGTGGTCCTGATGTTTGCCGTGGCAGTTCATGACCTTAGAGTCTGACGGTTGTAGTAATCTGTTCAGAAGTTAGAGGCATTTAGGTGGTAAAAGTACGCATTTTCATTTGTGTCATGCCACTTTGCATTAATTCCTGTAAAGCACCTGAAGGGTTAATAAACCACCTGACAGCAGTTTTCAATATGTCAGGGAGTGCTGTTTTTAGAATGTTTTAACTTTTGGGGGTTTCACAATATATGGGACTCCTAAAGGCACTTCAAACATGGATTAGTCCCTAAAAAAATACATTTTGTAAATTTCCTTGAAAAAATGAAAAATTACGGCTACATTTTTAAACCTCCTAAAATGCTAGCAAAACAAAAGGACATTTTATAAATGATGCTGATGTAAAGCAGACATGTGGGAAATGTTATTTATTAATGTTTTTGTGTGTTATGGCTATCTAGATTAAAGGGATAAACATTCAAAGTTTGAAAATTGCTAATTTTTTAACATTTTTCTCAAATGTCTGATATTTTTTATAAATAAACACAAAACATATCACCCTAAATTTACCATTATCATAAAGTATAATGTGTCACGAAAAAACAGTCTCAAAATCGCTAGGATTTGTTGAAATGTTCCATAGTTATTACCACATAAATTAACACTGGTCGGATTTTAAAAATTTGGCTCCGTCACTCATAGACCTGAGACAGGGACAAGGGGGCATCCTCTACGTCTGGAGGAAAGAAGGTTTAAGCATAATAACAGACGCGGATTCTTTACTGTAAGAGCAGTGAGACTATGGAACTCTCTGCCGTATGATGTTGTAATGAGTGATTCATTACTTAAATTTAAGAGGGGACTGGATGCCTTTCTTGAAAAGTATAATGTTACAGGGTATATATACTAGATTCCTTGTTAGGGTGTTGATCCAGGGAACTAGTCTGATTGCCGTTTGTGAAGTCAGGAAGGAATTTTTTTCCCCAATGTGGAGCTTACTCTTTGCTGCATGGGTTTTTTTTTGCCTTCCTCTGGATCAACGTGTTAGGGCATGTTAGGTTAGGCTATGGGTTGAACTAGATAGACTTAAAGTCTTCCTTCAACCTTAATAACTATGTTACTATGGGGGGCTGCATTATATTCTATGGGGGGCTTCATTATACTCTATGAGGGGGCTACGATATATTCTATGGAGGGGCTGCATTATATTCTATGGGGGGTTACATTATATTGTATGGCAGGGCTGCATTATACTCAGGGGGCTACAATATAATCTGTGGGGTGGCTGCATTATACTCTGTGGGGTGACAGCATTATACTATATGTGGGCTGCATTATACTGTATTGAGGACTATGGGGAATATATTATACTATATGAAGAACTATGGGGTGCATTATACTATGGGAAGTGAATTGTACTACATGGGTGACTATGGCCGTGCATTATACTATATGGAGCACTATGAGGAGTGTAATATACTATGTGGAGGACTAAGCAGTGTATTTTAATATATGGAGGGCTATGAGGAGTGTATTATACTATAGGAAGAACTGAGGAGTGTATTATACTATATGGAGGACTGAGAAGTGCATTATACCATATGGAGGACTGAGGAGTGTATTATAATATATGGAGGACTGAGGAGTGTATTATACTATATGAAGGACTGAGTGTATTTTAATATATGGAGGACTATGAGACTATGAGGAGTGTATTATACTATATGTAGGACTGAAGAGTGTATTATACTATATGAAGAAATATGGGGAGTGTATAATACTATATGGAGCACTATGAGGAGTGTATTATACTATATGGAGGACTGAGCAGTGTATTTTAATATATGGAGGACTATGAGGAGTGTACTATACTATATGGAGGACTGAGGAGTGTATTTTAATATATGGAGGAATATAAAGAGTGTATTATGCTATATTAAGGACTATGGGTAGTGTATAATACTATATGGAGGACTGAGGAGTGTATTTTTAATATATGGAGGACTATAGGGAGTGTATTATACTATATGGAGGACTATGGGGCATTTTATTTTACATGGAGGACTATGGGGTGTGCATTTTACAATATGGAGGACTGTGGTACACATTATACTATGTGGAGGACTATGGGGTGTATTATACTAAACAAGTAAAATGCTGCCTATTCATCGAGTGATTGGATTGTTTACGCGGGAATAAAAATAATTGTTTACAGCAGCACATCGCTGGTGTAAACTGCAGGTGTGCTGCTGATAACATGACACTGTATGGGGATAGTTGGTGTAAAGAGGCCAGGAAACAAGCAAACGACTTCAATATTGTCGTTCACATTCGTATAGCTGCCTGAACTTAGCGCATGTAAATACAACATAGATGCTTCTGTGTGATGTGCAATATGTTAGCATTTGAGGCCCCATTTTAAACTTTTGCCTTGGGCCCCACTTTGCCTAAAACCGGCCCTGATTATACTTTTGCTCTGATTGTTCCACTCGTGGTTTTGGCTTACAAATAAAGATGTAAAAACTCGCCGAATACTGAACGTGGCCTTACTGTAAGGGTATGTTTCCACGTGCAGGAAACGCTGCGTGTCTGACGCTGCATAGAGCCACAGCGTCAGACACGCAGCGTCCAGATGTTACAGCATAGTGGAGGGGATTGAATGAAATCCCGTCTCCACTATGCGTGGTAACACGCACGCGGCGGCCCTGCGACTCTGGACATGCTGCGCGTCTTTTCAGATCGCAGCATGTCCGTATATCTTGCGGCGACGCTGCGTCGCCGCAAGATATAGCACAGGGCCCTATGCGATGGGTGCGATGATGCCGGATGTGTGCTGTGAACACATCCGGCATCATCGCGTCCCAGAAGGGGGCGGAGCTTAGTGCAGAGCGGCAAAGCCGCTCCGACGATATCGCCGGCCATCCTGATCGTGGACACGCAGCCTTAGGGTATGTGCACACGTTGCATATTTGCCTATGGAATTTTCTCTTCCCTCTCTTGCCAGAAAATGCAGGTGTGGATTTGATGCGTTTTTTATGTGTTTTTTGTGCATTTTTCATGCATTTTTTCATGCAGATTTGTCTACATTTTGTAACCTAAATAAAGCTAACATACTTAAAAAATTGTGATGTAATTTCTTGTCCAACCTCTTCATTTACATACTCCATTGAAAAATACTGTTTACACAGATAGATAGATGGATAGATAATAATAATAATTTTTATTTATATAGCGCCAACATATTCCGCAGCACTTTACAATTAAGTGGGGACATGTACAGACAATAAATTCAATACAAGTTAAGACAATTTAAACAGTGACATTAGGGGTGAGGTCCCTGCTCGCAAGCTTACAATCTACAAGGAAATGGAGGGACACAATAGGTGAAAAGTGCTTGTTATTTCAGGTCTGGCAATTATAATAAATAGGGATTTTCATATAAAGCTGCATGATCCGGTCATCAGCCCGTGTGCTTAAGTGCAATAGTCAAGCATCAAATGGGCAGCACGGTGGCTCAGTGGATAGCACAGGAGCCTTGCAGCGCTGGAGTCCTGGGTTCAAACCCCACCATGGACAACATCTGCAAAGAGTTTGTATGTTCTCTCCGTGTTTGTGTGGGTTTCCTCCGGGTATTCGGGTTTCCTCCGGGTACTCTGGTTTCCTCCCATGTTCCAAAGACATACTGATAGGGAATTTAGATTGTGAGCCCCATTGGGGACAGCGATGATAATGTGTGCAAACTGTAAAGCGCTGCAGAATATGTTAGCGAAATATAAAAATAAATATTAAGTGCAGTTATCATGTGCATGGAGGGTGTGGAGACAGATGAATAATAGGATGCAGATTCAGAATAATATTTGGAAGGAGGGAACAGGGCAAAGTTAGTTTACGGAGTAGTTGATGTGGTAGGCTTGTTTGAAGAGATGGGTTTTCAAAGCGCACTTGAATAGGTCGGGGCTACGTATCAGTCTGATCGTCTGGGGAAGTGCATTCCAGAGAGCTAGTGCAGCACGAGAGAAGTCTTGGAAACGGAGGTATGAGGTTCGGATTACGGGGGATGTTAGTCTTAGGTCATTGATAGATAGATACATAGATAATAGATAGATAGATAAATACCAAGCCCAATGTTTAGTAATAAGCATAATAAAATGGTACATAGTAGGTTAAATAAAGACATACAGACACACAAAATCAGCGTTAGGCTGGGGTCACACTTGCGAGAAACTTGCACGAGTCTCGCACCTCAATAACTGGCACTGCCGCCGGCACTCGGGACCGGAGCGTTCAGCTACATAGAAATACATCCAGCCACACACTCCGGTCCCGAGTACCGGCAACAGTGCCGGGTATTGAGGTGCGAGACTTGTGCGAGTTTCTCGCAAGTGTGTCCCGGCCTTAAATGCAATATCTGTTTAATTTAAAAAACTTGTGCTCCCTCACAATTTTCAAGTCCAGAGTGGGAAAGCCGGTGACTGGGGGCCGATATTTGTAGCCTGGGAAGGGGTTAATACCCATGGAGCTTCCCAGGCTATGAAACTCAGCCTGCAGCTGTATATTTAGCCTTTACTGGATATTAAAATACGGGGACCCCACCAAGAAAATTACGTGGGGTCCCCCTATAATTTATAGGCAGAAAGGCTAGGCACACAGCTGCGGGCTGATATTCATAGCCTAGGAAGGGGCCATGGATATTGGCCACCCTGGCTACAAATACCAGCACCCAGCCATCCCAGAAATGGCGCAGCATCTGTAAGATGTGCCAATTCTGGCACTTAGCCTCTCTTCCCACTGCCCTGTAGCAGTGGCATATGGGGTAATATGGGGTTAATGTCACCTTTGTGTTGTAAGGTGACATCAAGCCCGATTAGTAATGGAGAGGCGTCAATAAAACACCTAACCGTTACTAATCCTATAGTAGTGAAAGAGTTAAAAAAGACACAACCAGAAAAAAGTATTTTAATATTCTTAATTTCACCATAGTTACAACCACGCCTAATTCCCTGAAGCCATTGATCGCTTGCAAAAAATAAAAAATAATAAACCAACCATATACTCCTTGTCTGACGTAGTCCAATTAGTAACGAATGTCCCATGACGATCTCCCTATAGAGCTGTCACATCAGGAGATGTGACAGCTCTATAGACCTCCAGTGACACACTGACAGGAGACAATGGCTCCTGCAGTGTTATCACTTTGGGTTCAATGAGTTCATTGCTCTCACTTTACGGCACTGCTGCATGAGAATTTTTCCACGTAGCTGTGCTGCAAGTGACAGTATGAACTATACTGTACTTACAGCGGCGGAGGGATACAGAGCGGAAGGATAATTCCGTCAATGTATCGCCGGAGCCCCTGGAGAGCGGTCGCATCTGCTGATGTGACAGCTCTCCACGGGAGATTGTCGTGGGACACTCGTTATTACATGGATTACTGCGGATCAGGGAGTATACTGTTAGTTTATTATTTTAATATTTTTTACAGGTGATTAAGGGCATTGGGGACTAGGTGTTTGGTGAGTATGTACTGTATGTTTTGTGTTGTATGTCTATATGTGTATGCTGTATGTTGTATGTACTGTATGTTCTGTAAAACCAGAACACATGAGCTGCGCGCACAGTGAACAAGCCCGTAGAGACATGTTCACACCACCAAGAGACTTGAAAACACCAAAAGCACAGTAAAACCAAAAACACTCTGTTGCAAAAAAATCACAGTGGACAGCAAGTGCTGGTAAAAAGATGGAAAAAACAGGGTATTTGGTTGATACGTTTTTTGCAAAAAATGTATATTAAGCCGCTCTACCAAACGTCAAGGTATACCCGTATCAGAGCAGTCCTAGCTAATGTATGTAATCCCTATCTGATGTATTTAAAACCTGGTCATATGTACAATACCTGTATGAGCAGGATTCAGAAAAGGAATGTCCATGTGGACACGCTGGACAGAACGGCTCCTGTGCGCACAGCTCAAAAAAAGAGGGGTGGAGGCCTCCCCAGTCTTGTGGACACAAGAAAACAATAATGTAAAACCAGAACACATGAGCTGCGCGCACAGTGAACAAGCCCGTATAAACATGTTCACACCACCAAGAGACTTGAAAATACAAAAAAGCACAGTAAAACCAAAAACACTCTGTTGCAAAAAAATCACAGTGGACAGCAAGTGCTGGTAAAAAGATGGAAAAAACAGGGTATTTGGTTGATACGTTTTTTGCAAAAAATGTATATTAAGCCGCTCTACCAAACGTCAAGGTATACCCGTATCAGAGCAGTCCTAGCTAATGTATGTAATCCCTATCTGATGTATTTAAAACCTGGTCATATGTACAATACCTGTATGAGCAGGATTCAGAAAAGGAATGTCCATGTGGACACGCTGGACAGAACGGCTCCTGTGCGCACAGCTCAAAAAAAGAGGGGTGGAGGCCTCCCCAGTCTTGTGGACACAAGAAAACAATAATGTAAAACCAGAACACATGAGCTGCGCGCACAGTGAACAAGCCCGTAGAGACATGTTCACACCACCAAGAGACTTGAAAACACAAAAAAGCACAGTAAAACCAAAAACACTCTGTTGCAAAAAAATCACAGTGGACAGCAAGTGCTGGTAAAAAGATGGAAAAAACAGGGTATTTGGTTGATACGTTTTTTGCAAAAAATGTATATTAAGCCGCTCTACCAAACGTCAAGGTATACCCGTATCAGAGCAGTCCTAGCTAATGTATGTAATCCCTATCTGATGTATTTAAAACCTGGTCATATGTACAATACCTGTATGAGCAGGATTCAGAAAAGGAATGTCTTTTTTTGAGCTGTGCGCACAGGAGCCGTTCTGTCCAGCGTGTCCACATGGACATTCCTTTTCTGAATCCTGCTCATACAGGTATTGTACATATGACCAGGTTTTAAATACATCAGATAGGGATTACATACAGTGGGGCAAAAAAGTATTTAGTCAGTCAGCAATAGTGCAAGTTCCACCACTTAAAAAGATGAGAGGCGTCTGTAATTTACATCATAGGTAGACCTCAACTATGGGAGACAAACTGAGAAAAAAAAATCCAGAAAATCACATTGTCTGTTTTTTTAACATTTTATTTGCATATTATGGTGGAAAATAAGTATTTGGTCAGAAACAAAATTTCATCTCAATACTTTGTAATATATCCTTTGTTGGCAATGACAGAGGTCAAACGTTTTCTGTAAGTCTTCACAAGGTTGCCACACACTGTTGTTGTTATTTTGGCCCATTCCTCCATGCAGATCTCCTCTAGAGCAGTGATGTTTTTGTCTTTTCACTTGGCAACACGGACTTTCAACTCCCTCCAAAGGTTTTCTATAGGGTTGAGATCTGGAGACTGGCTAGGCCACTCCAGGACCTTGAAATGCTTCTTACGAAGCCACTCCTTCGTTGCCCTGGCGGTGTGCTTTGGATCATTGTCATGTTGAAAGACCCAGCCACGTTTCATCTTCAATGCCCTTGCTGATGGAAGGAGGTTTGCACTCAAAATCTCACGAAACATGGCCCCATTCATTCTTTCATGTATCCGGATCATTCGTCCTGGCCCCTTTGCAGAGAAACAGCCCCAAAGCATGATGTTTCCACCACCATGCTTTACAGTAGGTATGGTGTTTGATGGATGCAACTCAGTATTCTTTTTCCTCCAAACACGACAAGTTGTGTTTCTACCAAACAGTTCCAGTTTGGTTTCATCAGACCATAGGACATTCTCCCAAAACTCCTCTGGATCATCCAAATGCTCTCTAGCAAACTTCAGACGGGCCCGGACATGTACTGGCTTAAGCAGTGAGACACATCTGGCACTGCAGGATCTGAGTCCATGGTGGCGTAGTGTGTTACTTATGGTAGGCCTTGTTACATTGGTCCCAGCTCTCTGCAGTTCATTCACTAGGTCCCCCCGCGTGGTTCTGGGATTTTTGCTCACCGTTCTTGTGATCATTCTGACCCCACGGGGTGGGATTTTGCGTGGAGCCCCAGATCGAGGGAGATTATCAGTGGTCTTGTATGTCTTCCATTTTCTAATTATTGCTCCCACTGTTGATTTCTTCACTCCAAGCTGGTTGGCTATTGCAGATTCAGTCTTCCCAGTCTGGTGCAGGGCTACAATTTTGTTTCTGGTGTCCTTTGACAGCTCTTTGGTCTTCACCATAGTGGAGTTTGGAGTCTGACTGTTTGAGGGTGTGCACAGGTGTCTTTTTACACTGATAACAAGTTTAAACAGGTGCCATTACTACAGGTAATGAGTGGAGGAAAGAGGAGACTCTTAAAGAAGAAGTTACAGGTCTGTGAGAGCCAGAAATCTTGATTGTTTGTTTCTGACCAAATACTTATTTTCCACCATAATATGCAAAAAAATGATAAAAAAACAGATAATGTGATTTTTTGGATTTTTTTTTCTCAGTTTGTCTCCCATAGTTGAGGTCTACCTATGATGTAAATTACAGACGCCTCTCATCTTTTTAAGTGGTGGAACTTGCACTATTGCTGACTGACTAAATACTTTTTTGCCCCACTGTACATTAGCTAGGACTGCTCTGATATGGGTATACCTTGACGTTTGGTAGAGCGGCTTAATATACATTTTTTGCAAAAAACGTATCAACCAAATACCCTGTTTTTTCCATCTTTTTACCAGCACTTGCTGTCCACTGTGATTTTTTTGCAACAGAGTGTTTTTGGTTTTACTGTGCTTTTTTGTGTTTTCAAGTCTCTTGGTGGTGTGAACATGTCTCTACGGGCTTGTTCACTGTGCGCGCAGCTCATGTGTTCTGGTTTTACATTATTGTTTTCTTGTGTCCACAAGACTGGGGAGGCCTCCACCCCTCTTTTTTTGAGCTGTGCGCACAGGAGCCGTTCTGTCCAGCGTGTCCACATGGACATTTCTTTTCTGAATCCTGCTCATACAGGTATTGTACATATGACCAGGTTTTAAATACATCAGATAGGGATTACATACATTAGCTAGGACTGCTCTGATACGGGTATACCTTGACGTTTGGTAGAGCGGCTTAATATACATTTTTTGCAAAAAACGTATCAACCAAATACCCTGTTTTTTCCATCTTTTTACCAGCACTTGCTGTCCACTGTGATTTTTTTGCAACAGAGTGTTTTTGGTTTTACTGTGCTTTTTTGTGTTTTCACTGTATGTTCTGTATATGTGTGTATGTGTTATTTTTTTTTTTTTACACTTGAACACAGTAGCTGGATGATGGGTCTATACTGGCCCATCATCCGGCTACCTGTCACTGTAACAGGCATAGCCGGATGGAACTAGTAGTCCCATCGGATGATACCTGCCTACTTACAGATCAGCACACAAAGCCCTGCACGCACACACAGCCCCGTACACACCCACACAGACACACACAGCCCCGCAGACCCCCGCACAGGCCCGCGATCCCCGCACAGCCCCACGATCCCCTCACAGCCCCACAGACCCCCGCGATGCCTGCACAGCCTGCGATCCCCGCCCAGCCCCACGATCCCCGCACAGCCCGCGATCCCCGCACAGTCCCGCAGACCCCTGCACAGCCCCGCACAGCTCCGCAGACCCCCGCACACAGACAAACACACACACAGCCCTGCAGACCACAGCAGACACACACAAACACCTGTACACCGGCACACACATCTTCTCCGTACAAACACAGTCTCCGTCCACACACATAATCTCCACCAACACTTCGCCCACACACTTTTCCCCCTCCCGATCTGCAGCATTTCTCGCACCCAACTCCGCAGCAAAATCGCAGATTCTGCGGTTTTGCTGCAGATTTGACTGAATCAATGGAAGTCAATGGGTGCAGAAATGCTGCAGTTCTGCTAAAAGAATTGACAAGGTCCTTTTATGAATCTGCTGCATTTTCAGTGCGGAATTTTCCGCACCATTAGCACAACATTTTTTTCCCCCATTGATTTACATTGTACTGTAAATCACTTGTGGATCTGCAGCTTTTCTGTGCAGAAAAAAACTCTGCGGATCCGCAGGAAATCCGCAACATGTGCATATAGTCTAAGGGTATGTGTCCATGGGCCAGATTACATCCAAATTAGCTGCGGATTGAACGCTGCATACAGCCGCAGTGTTCAATCCGCAGCGTCAAGGTATTACAGCATACTGGAGGGGATTTTATGAAATCCTGTCTCCACTATGCGTGCGAACGAACACGCATCCGGCGGCCCTGCATTTACGGACATGCGGCACGTCTTTTTAGAACGCAGAATGTCTGTTTACCCTGCGGCGACGCTCCGTCTCCACAAGGTAAATAACACAGTCCTATCTATAAGGTGCTGCGGAGCGGGTTTTCCGCTCTGTCCAAAGCGCCAACAATCCAGTCTGTGGACATGTACCCTTAGGCTGCCGTCACACTAGCAGTATTTGGTCAGTATTTTACCTCAGTATTTGTAAGCCAAAACCAGGAGTGGGTGATAAATGCAGAAGTGGTGACGTGTTTCTATTATACTTTTCCTCTGATTGTTCCACTCCTCGTTTTGGCTTACAAATACTGATGTAAAATACTGACCAAATACTGCTAGTGTGACGGCAGCCTTATAGTTCATTGCTTAGATTACTGACCACCCTGCCAGTCGAGGACTGACTGGCATGAGCTTTCCAGCCTTCTCGCAATGCTCTGAAGCTGGCCAGATTGCTAGATCCATCCTGCCTCAGTCCACCTGTGTTTCTCCCTTGCGGCAGACGCAAACATGCCTTTACTGGCAGCCTGGTGCAGCGCTTTGGTCAGACTAATAGCGCCACCATACCGCTATTCTGAACTGTCGATCTTCTCCCTGGCAAAAGCAGCAAGGTAGAGTGATGCGCTCCTGAAGATTCATCTTGAGACAACCACTTTAAATTGAAAAAAAAAATTTAAAAAATCATTTCACAATAGCGTAGCTGTTCCACTCCTCCCTGACTATATCCAGATTTTCTGGAAATCTTCTTGCTATGGCATTATTTAGTATGTTAACAAGCTGCATGTTTCTGGGCAGTCTATAAATATCTTCTGTAGGAAAAGCCTCCTGGAAGGAATCAACAAACAGAAGCTCTTCCTGGCAGCGTGCCAGATTCCGAAGGTAATTTACTGTGTGTATGATATACAGCCACATATGCAGTCATCATGCTATTTGTGTGCTTGTATTATTGCATTCTCTCTTTTAATTGACTTGATGCAAAAATAATTACCCAGATATTTCCAGTCTATTTGTTTAGTAAAAAAATGCACCTTTGTGTCCTCCAGTGGAAAATCTATGACAGTATTGACAGTCTGCACTACAGCAATAATCAATAAGCAACAGTCATTAATGGGGCATACAGCAAAACTAAGAGACTGTGTCTAGTAGGCTATGTTCACATTGCATTTTAGCCAACTGTCTGCGGCTCTGTAGGGACTTAAAGGCGTTTTCTGGTCTAAAAATACAAGTGTACAGTCTCTCTGTGTGACTGCAGACATGTCAATCCACACTGCGTGCTGTGATGATTCTCCGATGTCAGCACCAGAAGTAGGCACAGTGTTGCCATGATTGGGATGGGGGGCCATGTATACCAGGATGGTGATGGGGCCATGTATACCAGGTTGGAGATGGGGGCCATGTATACCAGGATGGTGATGGGGGCCATGTATACCAGGAAGGAGATGGGGGCCATGTATACCAGGATGGTGATGGGGCCATGTATACCAGGTTGGAGATGGGGGCCATGTATACCAGGATGGTGATGGGGCCATGTATACCAGGATGGAGATGGGGGCCATGTATACCAGGATGGAGATGGGGGCCATGTATACCAGGATGGAGATGGGGCCATGTATACCAGGATGGTGATGGGGGCCATGTATACCAGGATGGTGATGGGGGCCATGTACAGGTCCTTCTCAAAAAATTAGCATATAGTGTTAAATTTCATTATTTACCATAATGTAATGATTACAATTAAACTTTGATATATTATAGATTAATTATCCACCAACTGAAACTTGTCAGGTCTTTTATTGTTTTAATACTGATGATTTTGGCATACAACTCCTGATAACCCAAAAAACCTGTCTCAATAAATTAGCATATTTCACCCATCCAATCAAATAAAAGTGTTTTTTAATAACAAACAAAAAAACCAACAAATAATAATGTTCAGTTATGCACTCAATACTTGGTCGGGAATCCTTTGGCAGAAATGACTGCTTCAATGCGGCGTGGCATGGAGGCAATCAGCCTGTGACACTGCTGAGATGTTATGGAGGCCCAGGATGCTTCAATAGCGGCCTTAAGCTCATCCAGAGTGTTGGGTCTTGCGTCTCTCAACTTTCTCTTCACAATATCCCACAGATTCTCTATGGGGTTCAGGTCAGGAGAGTTGGCAGGCCAATTGAGCACAGTAATACCATGGTCAGTAAACCATTTACCAGTGGTTTTGGCACTGTGAGCAGGTGCCAGGTCGTGCTGAAAAATGAAATCTTCATCTCCATAAAGCATTTCAGCCGATGGAAGCATGAAGTGCTCTAAAATCTCCTGATAGCTAGCTGAATTGACCCTGCCCTTGATGAAACACAGTGGACCAACACCAGCAGCTGACATGGCACCCCACACCATCACTGACTGTGGGTACTTGACACTGGACTTCAGGCATTTTGGCATTTCCTTCTCCCCAGTCTTCCTCCAGACTCTGGCACCTTGATTTCCGAATGACATGCAAAATTTGCTTTAATCAGAAAAAAGTACTTGGGACCACTTAGCAACAGTCCAGTGCTGCTTCTTTGTAGCTCAAAAGTGGCTTTACCTGGGGAATGCGACACCTGTAGCCCATTTCCTGCACACGCCTGTGCACGGTGGCTCTGGATGTTTCCACACCAGACTCAGTCCACTGTTTCCTCAGGTTCCCCAAGGTCTGGAATCGGTTCTTCTCCACAATCTTCCTCAGGGTCCGGTCTCCTCTTCTCGTTGTACAGCGTTTTCTGCCACATTGTTTCCTTCCAACAGACTTACCATTGAGGTGCCTTGATACAGCACTCTGGGAACAGCCTATTTGTTGAGAAATTTCTTTCTGGGTCTTACCCTCTTGCTTGAGGGTGTCAATGATGGCCTTCTTGACATCTGTCAGGTCGCTAGTCTTACCCATGATGGGGGTTTTGAGTAATGAACCAGGCAGGGAGTTTATTAAAGCCTCAGGTATCTTTTGCATGTGTTTAGAGTTAATTAGTTGATTCAGAAGATTAGGGTAATAGGTTGTTTAGAGAACCTTTTCTTGATATGCTAATTTATTGAGACAGGTTTTTTGGGTTATCAGGAGTTGTATGCCAAAATCATCAGTATTAAAACAATAAAAGACCTGACAAATTTCAGTTGGTGGATAATGAATCTATAACACAGGTCAACAAAAAATTTTTTTTTTTCTGGTGTCCAAAATATTTTAATGAATTTGGGGTATTTTTGGGGTGCTGATTCTGAATATGCTATCAGTTTTGCCAGATTGGCTCAAGTTTTTGAGATTTTTGGTATCTTATTTATAGCACTTGTTGGTAAATGTGACGCATCATCTCATTAATTTCTTTGGATTAGTACTTGAACTGAGCAGTTCTCAATATAGTTTTGTGTTAATTAGTGTTCTAAAAGTTTGTTCATAGCTTGATTTTTGCACTAACTTTATGTTGTTGTCTGTTTTCCAGTGAAAAGCATAAACTCATCAAGAAGAAGTTGTCTTAACGATCCAGACTCATTCTGTTACATTTGTGGTGAATACACACTGCCAATACACACTTCATCATCATCAGGTGGGGGAAGGTCAGGTAACATGGTAACCACAGGTACAGGCACATCTTCACAATGAGGGACAGGCCTTCTTGCAGATTCCATGTTAGGATACTCCCATTTTCGTTTCTTATGCTTATTGAATCCTTGCACTTGCACTGCACAGAAATAACAGTCATCATGATGATTTTTTTGCTCTCTCCACACCATTGGAACACCAAATTTGAAGCTTTTTCTTTGTCCTTTGCTCCATTTTCGTAATAATTCGATACATGCTTTGCACACTATGTGTGGTGCCCAAAACTTGTCTTGGTCCCCAAGCATAACCCCAAAATAGGCAAAATACACTTTTTTTACGAAGTCTGTTATGTTTCTTCTATGTTTTGGCAGTGTGTATTCACCACAAATGTAACAGAATGAGTCTGGATCGTTAAGACAACTTCTTCTTGATGAGTTCATGCTTTTCACTGGAAAACAGACAACAACATAAAGTTAGTGCAAAAATCAAGCTATGAACAAACTTTTAGAACACTAATTAACACAAAACTATATTGAGAACTGCTCAGTTCAAGTACTAATCCAAAGAAATTAATGAGATGATGCGTCGCATTTACCAACAAGTGCTATAAATAAGATACCAAAAATCTCAAAAACTTGAGCCAATCTGGCAAAACTGATGACATATTCAGAATCAGCACCCCAAAGTTACCCTAAATTCGATGAAATATCTTTGGCACCAAAAATGCTGTTGACCAGTGTAATATATGAAAGTTTAATTGTAATCATTACATTATGGTAAATAATCAAATTTAACACTATATGCTAATTTTTTGAGAAGGACCTGTATACCAGGATGGTGATGGGGGCCATGTATACCAGGATGGTGATGGGGGCCATGTATACCAGGATGGTGATGGGGCCATGTATACCAGGTTGGAGATGGGGGCCATGTATACCAGGATGGTGATGGGGGCCATGTATACCAGGATGGAGATGGGGGCCATGTATACCAGGATGGAGATGGGGCCATGTATACCAGGATGGTGATGGGGGCCATGTATACCAGGATGGTGATGGGGGCCATGTATACCAGGATGGTGATGGGGCCATGTATACCAGGATGGAGATGGGGGCCATGTATACCAGGATGGAGATGTGGGGTCATGTATACCAGGATGGAGATGGGGCCATGAATACCAGGATGGTAATGGGGGCCACGTATACCAGGAGGGAGATGGGGGCCATGTATACAAGGATGGAGATGGGGGCCATGAATACCAGGATGGTGATGGGGGCCATGTATACCAGGATGGAGATGGGGGCCATGTATACCAGGATGGAGATGGGGGCCATGTATACCAGGATGGAGATGGGGCAATGTATACCAGGATGGTGATGGGGGCCATGTATACCAGGATGGTGATGGGGGCCATGTATACCAGGATGGTGATGGGGGCCATGTATACCAGGATGGTGATGGGGGCGATGTATACCAGGATGGTGATGGGGCCATGTATACCAGGTTGGAGATGGGGGCCATGTATACCAGTATGGAGATGGGGGCCATGTATACCAGGATGGAGATGGGGCCATGTATACCAGGATGGTGATGGGGGCCATGTATACCAGGATGGTGATGGGGGCCATGTATACCAGGATGGAGATGTGGGGTCATGTATACCAGGATGGAGATGGGGCCATGTATACCAGGATGGTGATGGGGGCCATGTATACCAGGAGGGAGATGGGGCCATGTATACAAGGATGGAGATGGGGGCCATGAATACCAGGATGGTGATGGGGGCCATGAATACCAGGATGGAGATGTGGGGTCATGTATACCAGGATGGAGATGGGGGCCATGAATACCAGGATGGTGATGGGGGCCATGCATACCAGGAGGGAGATGGGGGCCATGTATACAAGGATGGAGATGGGGGCCATGTATACAAGGATGGAGATGGGGGCCATGTATACAAGGATGGAGATGGGGGCCATGAATACCAGGATGGTGATGGGGGCCATGTATACCAGGAGCGAGATGGGGGCCATGTATACTAGGATGGAGATGGGGGCCATGAATACCAGGATGGTGATGGGGGCCATGTATACTTGGGTGGTGATGGGGGCCATGTATACAAGGATGGAGATGGGAGCCATGTATACAAGGATGGAGATGGGGGCCATGTATACCAGGATGGTGATGGGAGCTATGTATACTAGGATTCTCCGATGCCAGCACAATGTTGCCAACTATTCAGAAATTCCAGGACAGTCAATAAAAATATAGCACGTTCCTGGAGCTCACCAGACAATCCTCACAGAGCACAGTATGCATGTGCGTATGTTAGACCAGAAAACCCCTTTACGTCTGAATCCCTGGAAAACGTGATTCAGACATTTGCGTTGATGAGGTCATTGGTTTTAATAATGCAGGCAGAGTCACGTTGTCCTATTTTGAACATCATTTTAGGCAATATCCACCTTTTTGAGACAAGCACCAAGACGGAGTCAATCACATCTTGATGCCTGCCTCAAATAGGCGGATACTGCTGAAAATTATATCCGACAGAACACAACGTGACTCCATCTACTTCATTAAAGTCATTGGCCCCATCATCCAAACGTTCAAATTCCGTTTTCCAAAGCTTCAGAAGTAAGCCCAGACAAGCCACTGACAGTACGTTAAAAACTAATGTGAACATAGCTTAACATTACCTACATTGTCATTCTGTTAGTTCGTTTATGGCACCAATAATAATAAGCTTAAAAATAAGTACTCTCTACATTCAAACGATGGTAAAAAAAGGAAGTTTATTCTAAATATATGTTTTATGGTCCACAATGTTTGGCAAAATTGTAAGACAACTAGACAGCAAACGCAATTAAATTGGCTGCTGGCCAACAGTGAATTCAGCAGTATATAAATTAAAACTGCATAGACTTTGTAAATCTATGTAATTTGGACAGTGTACGGCTCCACTTTACCGATTCTTACTCCCCTGAAGAATCTTGACTAGAGGAAACGTGTTGGGAGTAGCGTACCTTTGTTCACTACAGAACCTTGACCATCACCATATGAATGGAGCGCCCCCAGACACAGGGCCACGAGTTCTCGGTACCGGGCCTCTCTGGTTTGGTGCTGAGGCTGTCACGGTGGCTAGACCCGGCCCACGACCCTGCTAAGGGGTGTCCAATAAAGGTGATACAGTCTGTCAGGGGTTCGTGACGCCACCTGTGGTGTTCAGTCAGGGTGACCGACGCTGCTGTGGGGTCCACTGGGGTGATGGAATGGCAGCTGGATGGTATAACTTCCCACAGGTGAAGTATGTCCCCAGGGCTTCCCAGTAAGGTGGATGGTGATGGTGTAAAGCGCAGTCAATAATGAGGACACAAGGTTGCAGTCTCTTTACCTCTTTACTGAAGGCTTCAGGATCCTCGATCCAAAGTACGTTTAACAGGGCTCTCTGAGACCGGCCGGTCCGATGGGCACATCCAGAGTTTCCTTCGCAGATGGAAATCGTTGCCTACCACTAGCGCCTGTGTGTTGTAGTCCTACTCTGCTGAGCATTCGGAATAGTCCTCACAACTGCTGTTCTCGTTCGTTCGTTCTCTACAGCTCTCTCGTTCTTTGGTTCCAGATGTTACTAGTTTCTAACGTCCCCCAGGTATGTTATGGCTAGGACGCCACCCTATGACGGGAAGGCTCGGAGCTCTTCTGGGACCCTAGAGACGCCCCTCTCCACGCGTTGCCCCCTATATCTTCGTAGGTGTAGTAAGGTAGACAGCCAACCTATAGTTAACTGTCCGGCGGAGTTTGAAGTAAGGCCTGAAGTCAGTTACTCCTGCGGTGTTCCAGCCACCGAATACACACCTCAGTAAGATGTTGGCTCTGTCTCTCGGCACGATTCCTACTGGCTCTCCTTTGTTCTTGATCTCGTTTACACTGTTCCACAATATCCTTCCCTTCGTGTCTCTCCCCTGGATACCGCCACAGGTTGTGCAGGCGCGGTTCTGTTACGTTCTGTTCTGTTCGCTAGGCACCTGCCAGGTTCCCACGCCTGACAGGGACCCCCCTGTGCCTTCTCCCTGCAACACCCCCTGCCACGGGATGTTGCCTGAATCCAACCCAGTCAGCTTCTGACTAACTTCCTCCCCAGCCCCTAGTTTTACCAGTGTGAGGAGTGGCCCAATAAATAAAGCCTTTTTCTCCCCCTAGTGGCCGGAGTGTGAAGTGTAATGTGTTCTGGTGATACCTGGTCAGGAGAACTCCTTAGTGCCATCAGACGTACCGCCACTCCCCTTAGCGGCAGAGTGCCATACTGCAACGACCAGGTCTCTGGGGCGCTGCATGAACTTGACAGTCTCTTCTTCTGGCTGATTGTGTGAGACTGTTCCAAACTATTATTTATTAAGTGATGGTTGTCTAATCTGTGTATCCAATGGGAATTGACCCTTGGGATATGTGCTGATTGACACATGTTGGTACCAAGTCAAATATGGTAATATTGATTAATTTAGCATTGCCAGTATCAATATGATTCTATCTGTTGGTCAGTGCTGACAAATTATTATTTGTGTTTACAGTATGTGGTGCTGCACTAGTTTGCATTTTAATTAATTTGGGAAAGTTTTATTACCACTTTTGCTAATACTCCACTGATTCATAGCGGTATATACACCTGTTTCCTATTGCTATAAATTAAAACCGCATAGATTTTGTAAATCTATGTAATTTGGATGTATAATTCGAATGTAGTAGTTACACAAGCAATGAGACACAAAGCAACTAAATTTGTACAAAGAGGTAAATATTATCATTTGCTATAATTGTATAATATACCCCTGATTAAATCTAGGCCACTTCTTGGGCTACTATTTGTAAGCTAATTTATATTTAGTAGAGAGGTAATTGGGCCCCTCAGGTATCAGGCCATAAGATCGGCTGCTACTTCACGTATTGTTATGTCATTGTAACCAATTCATAGATGTGATCTAATGAACTATAAAAGATATGAAAAAAAGACAGAAACTTACAGCTCATCAAGTGCAATTTTTTTCAATTCTGTGAAAAAAAATAACCTACAAAGATTAATAGTAATAGTCTGAATACGCATGGTTAAGAGGAATTAGAAAGAAAGCTGTAGCGGACTTGACTTGGTGAGTTTGGATGTGGGCATACTACATAAAGCAGGGGTGGGGAACCTTTTTTCTGCTAGTAGCCGTTTGGATATTTATACCATCATTCAGGGGCCGTACAAAATTATCAACTTTAAATTTATTCTGCTATACTGTATTTGGTCAAACATTTAATTACCCCGCCCCTAATGTGATGATAACTGGAATGGCTTCTCTTAGATGCGTGGTGCTATGGTTGATGTTGCTACTCATAACTGCTTTTCCAGATTTGCATCGAACCAGAGCGGAGTCGTCTCTTTGTGATGAATTTTGGAAAGAACTTGCAGCAGAAGTTCAGAATACAGGTGTAAGTTACACTACATGTCTCCTAATTTATAGAACCGTATACATGTGCCCCTGCTAATGGACAGAATGAATCAGCTGCGATCCCATTCTGACCTATCTGTATACTCTCTTTTGCTTCTCACCTACCCTGCTGCAGCTGTGGTATGATCAGACCATACCCTGTACGGTCAGACACAGCCATTACACAGTACACAGCAGGGGCACATTTATAAGATTATCTCAGCACAGGAACAGTTTTTTTTAACACATCCAATTGTGGAACTTATTTTATTTAAAGCTCTATTGAGTAAAATATACTTTGTTCGTGAGTCAACCCCTTTAATCTACCAATGAGTGTTTTTTTTGGCTTTGTTTTTTTTCCTTTGTTGAGGTGGATTCACAAAATCACAAGTCACAGAAGGTAGACACAAGGAGCTAGGGCGTTGGCACAGCAGGCTGCAGGGCATGTGGAAAAATGAGGACTTTGGCAACAGATTAGGCTACTTTCACACTAGCGTCGTACTCGGCCCGTCGCAGCGCGTCGGGCCGACGTACCGACGCATACTGTGGAAGCGATGCACAACGAGGGCAGCGGATGCATTTTTCCAGCGCATCCGCTGCCCCATTGTGAGTTGCGGGGAGGTGGGGGTGGAGTTCCGGCCGTGCATGCGCGGTCAGAAATGGCGGACACGACGCTCAAAAAAACGTTGCAAGCAACTTTTTTTGTTCGGACGGTCCGCCACAACACGACGCAACCGTCGCACGACGGTTGCGACGTGTGGCAATGCGCCGCAATGCGTCGTTAATGTTAATCTATGGGTAAAAAACGCATCCTGCAGACAACTTTGCAGGATGCGTTTTTTATCCAAAACGACGCATTGTGATGTATCCCAAACAACGCTAGTGTGAAAGTAGCCTTAGGCTGATTGAAGACAATCAAGCAATACAGGACACACCGGAAACCACAAAACCAGGAGGTCAGATGTAGAGGAAAATGACTCGTCTGTAGCAGCACACCGATGTAGGTACTAAATCCACAGCAGGTAGTAATGTAATGTGTGCTGACTCAAATAACAGTTTGTGATGCTTATAGCAAATAATGGGTTAGCCTAAAGGTACCTTCACACATAACGATATCGTTAACGATATCGTTGCTTTTTGGGACGTAGCAACGATATCGTTACCGAAATCGTTATGTGTGACAGTGACCAACGATCAGGCCCCTGCTGGGAGATCGTTGGTCGCTGAGGAAAGTCCAGAACTTTATTTCATCGCTGGATCTCCCGCTGACATCGCTGGATCGGCGTGTGTGACGCCGATCCAGCGATGTCTTCACTGGTAACCAGGGTAAACATCGGGTTACTAAGCGCAGGGCCGCGCTTAGTAACCCGATGTTTACCCTGGTTACCAGCGTAAACGTTAAAAAAACAAACACTACATACTTACCTTCAGCTGTCTGTCCCCGGCACTCTGCTTCTCTGCACTCCTCCTGCATCCTGTGTTAGCGCCGGCCAGCCGGAAAGCACAGCGGTGATGTCACCGCTCTGCTTTCCGGCTGACCGGCGCTGACAGTGCAGAGGAAAGCAGAGCGCCGGAGGACAGACAGCTGAAGGTAAGTATGTAGTGTTTGTTTTTTTAACGTTTACGCTGGTAACCATGGTAAACATCGGGTTACTAAGCGCGGCCCTGCGCTTAGTAACCCGATGTTTACCCTGGTTACCGGGGACCTCGGAATCGTTGGTCGCTGGAGAGCTGTCTGTGTGACAGCTCTCCAGCGACCAAACAGCGACGCTGCAGCGATCGACATCGTTGTCGGTATCGCTGCAGCGTCGCTTAGTGTGAAGGTACCTTAAGCATATGCAATTTTTAGAGTCCACACAGACATAAGGTGTGCCCAATTTGGCCTTAAAAGTCCTAGGGAAACTATGTAACTGAAACATACAGGGCAACTAGTAAAACACTACGTGAAGTGGATAACAGGTAAAGTCGGTGGTCATATGGAAAAGGATCAGAGTCCGGCCCACCCGAGACAGGTTTATAACAGAAATTATACTTAGAGTCTCCAAAGTAAGCTGCCTTTGCTTGTCATACACTGGACCTACATCTGTCTCCCAGTTGGATATTTCATATTTGTGACATAAGTGTCGTAGAGTCTGAAGTTGCAGGACGTTTGTCTGTCTTATGGGCCACGATTAGGAGGGTATAAGAACTTTAAAAATGTCCAAATGGGAATCATGGGAACAAAGATCCTGGGTAACCTGAAAGTTTTTTTCTACTACTTGGAGATTATGTGCTATAAGGCCTCTTTCACACTTCAGTCTTCAGTCTCCCGTTGAAATCCGTAGATTTTTGAAAAAACAGGATCCAGCAAATTTTTCTGCTGGATCCTGTTTTTTCCCATAGACTTGTATTAGCGACGGATTGTGATGGATAGCCACCCGTTTCATCCGTCGTGCACTGGATCCGTTGGAAAATTGCTGTCCGTCGGGCGGAGAAAACATTCAGAGGAATGTTTTTTCTGTACGTCGGAAAATCGCTCGATCCGTCGCTGACTGTCAAAAGCAGGAATCCAGCGACGGGTTCCGTCTTTTGAAACTGAGCATGCGTGGAAGAATTTCCAGTCAGGGAAATTCTCTCTCGCTCGCTCTCTCTCTCTCTCTCTCTCATTTTATTATTGATGCTGCCTATGCAGCATCAATAGTAACAAGATATAATGTTAAAAATAAAAAAAACATTTTTTTAAAAATCGCAATATTCTTACCTTCTGGCATCCCGCGCAGCGTTACCGATGCCCGTGATACTCCCGGCAGCTAGCTTCTCAGTAATGCATTGGAAATGACCAGATGATGTCGTGGTCTCGCGAGACCGCGACGTCATCAGAGGTCATTGCACGCAAGGCATTACTGGGAACGCCAGCTGCCGGTAGCGTCGCGAGCATCGGTAACGCTGCGCGGGACGCCGGAAGGTAAGAATATTTCGATTTTTTTTTTAATTTTAAAATTATTTTTAACCTGGGTTGTGCTGTGCATGCGTTTTTTCAGCGGAAAACCACTGCGAAGACGCATACACAACAGGTTCACATAGCCTCGACGGGTCCATCAGAAAAATGGGCCCAGTGCACCCATTTTTCACAATCTGCACAGGATCCGTCATTTCAACATTTTGACGGATCCTGTGCAGATTGTAAAAATGGAAGTGTAAAAGAAGCCTAACTCGACCATCTTCCTCCAATAAAATAAGCTGGTAATACCATTCAGAATTCATAAAATGTTTAAATAAATATTGAAATAGAATATGCTTTCTTATTTGTTCAATTCTCACCTTCAATTTGGCATATATTTTGGATTTGGTGTCTGATTCCATGTGTGACTAATTTAAGACAGTTGGGCTTGAACAACAGAAAAAGGGAAAAAAAATCAACAAACATATAACAATACCAAAAATGGCTTTTTTGTACAACCATACTCATAATAAAAATGCCAAGTGGTTAATATGGTATAAGTAAGAAGCATGACACAGTGCTCTGGTATCTGTCACATATATCTCAATTCTTGCTGCTGGTGAAGCATACCATTGTTATAAAATGCTAACATGTCTGTGTAGGGTGTACAGAAACAATATGTTATACCAGTATAATCATACATAACTCATTTGTCATGTTTTATTGCCCTACTGCATATTTTTACTTATAACATTGGCATGCATGGCTACATTAAGAGATAAGAGCCTTGTAAAAACCTTGTTTATATGGACAACTACTACTCATGAATGTTCTTTCAAAAAAAGACATAAAAGCTGGAGTAAATCGATACAGAAATGCAACACACATATTCAAATACAGTACAATCATATCAAAATCCATATGTGACACATTCAAACGTTAAGTCACATTTGCTGTGGATTTGAAGGTCATGCCAGAGAAAATTAATATTTCTTCTTAAAGGGACTCTGTCACCTGAATTTGGAGGGAACAATCTTCAGCCATGGAGGCGGGGTTTTTGGGTGTTTGATTCACCCTTTCCTTACCTGCTGGCTGCAATATTGGATTGAAGTTCATTCTCTGTCCTCCATAGTACACCCCTTTTGCAAGGCAAGATTGCCTTGTGCAGGCGTGTACTACGGAGGACAGAGAATGAACTTCAATCCCTTATGAAGTTGTGGATTTCTGATTTCATTTCAAGATTTGCAGGTAATCCATATGGGTTTTGCCACATATTCAATACAAATTTCTGGCAAATACCGTACTTTGACAGATTTTTTTTTCCACCGCATCTGTATTCCTCGTGACTTTTTTTTTTGCCTTATGTTTTCTTGTTCTCATTTTCCATTTGACAACACATAATTTTCATTTTTTTGTCTTATTTGAGTTATGAATTACATTTCTCCTTTTCTAGGTATACCCCTATTATTGAGTGTAATAATTTCATGTTGTTTTCTAGCTTTATTCTTACTAGTATTGCAGTTTAGTACCTGTTCATTTATGTCATTGTATTATTCGCTTGTTGAGGTTTTTTGTGCAAAAAATTATTTTGCAAAAATGTGCAAATGCAAATATTATATTCCTACTGTACATACAGAGGGAAAACAACAATGTGTACAATAATGATATATAACAATATATGAAGGAATCAAGGTTTCATGATGTTGACCACCATAAGTTACCAGTGAATGCCAGTGTCCTTCGAAAGCAGGAGGTTATTTTTCTCAGATGTATTATTGCTGGGCATTAATATCACGTGTAGATTGTTTGTACAGTTGTCCCCAGATTTGTGGTACCATGATGCATGTACTGTAGTCTTTTGGATAGCATTGTTTTGTTAATATTTACCTTAATATTAGGTATTCATGGTGATAAGCAGCTGTATACCCTGAAAATAGTCACTGTACCCAAGAAAAATACTTTTTTGTTATTGAGGATTAGAATGGATCCTTGCAGCTGTCTGTCCTTGGGGGAAGGTTATTTAATATGTGACCACTGAAGAAGGATATAAAGGTCATTGTTGACAATTTGAGCTGTACGTCTACGGTTGGCATCTTTCTTTCAATCTGCAGTTATTTTTGCACGGTATCAGCAGTCAACACAACGTTATATAGAGTGTACACTGAAAGTGGTGGACCAGTTCAAAGAATTCTTCACCATCACTTCAACACCAACCTGACGTCTTTTGAAGTGTGATGTGACTATATGCAGATGAAGGGACATGTATAACATCAGCAACACGCTGCTGTCTTAAGTGTTGAATGTGGAATTCAGATACACATTTATGGATTTTACAGCCCTGCTTACTTAAATATGAAGCCTTTTGTAGCTAAAAATTCCCATTTTAGCTCCACCTTCCAAATTCTTAATAAAACTACCTGTACTCCAGTAAATATTAGAAATTCATTTCTAATGCATCAAAATCTTTATAATGAAGATTCAAAAGCCCTTTCCAAAAGGAGAAGAGCTCTAACCGTCCTTGTCAGAAGGCTAAGGCTGGGATCATACATACGCGAGATACGTCCGAGTCCCGCAGGTGAAAAACCAGCTCTGGCGCCGGCACTCCGGAGTGGAGCGTGCAGCTCCATGTATTGCTGTGCGGCCGCACGCTCCGCTCTGGAGTGCAGGCGCCAGAGCAGGGTTTTCACCTGCGAGACTCAGACGTATCTCGCGTATGTGTGATCCCGGCCTAAGGAAGGTAAAGGACCAACAGTCTCCTCTTACCAAACTTTATAAACAGCTCTCCTGTCTGCTATCACCTGCCTCTGTGTAGTAATAGGTTTGTTTTTTATACAATGTGGAAAGGGGTGCATAAGTGCTATTATTAAAATAGCTACATCACCCACCAGGCGGACGCGCTTCCACACAACTCCACCAGAGCTGCCCTATGGGAACTCGGCTCTTTCTCCTCTCCTCTACCTCTTTGGCATAAGTGAGGTTTTGATAAAGACCCGCTGGGGTCGAAACGTTACCCGAATTGAATAGTCAGCCACCCATTTACCTCCTAAAAAAGCACCTGGTGATGTTTATTGTATATGTTAATAAAGAAACTACACAGTTTGCTGAACTTTCAACCATGTGAGTGTGGCTGATTTTTCCTATACTTGGACTATTTTGTTCATGCCTGCACCAACCCAGTGACAGTGTGTACATCTTTTTCCTGGATTTAAGTGCTATTATTGACGACCACATATCTTTCCTCTGGACCCGAGAATGGGCACTCATAATGGACAAAAACAAACTGTCATAGTGGGTACACTATGACATAAAAAATAAATCTATATATTATAAATATATATTGTATATGGAGGTAGCTGCTCCTGGTATGCACCTGTTCACACTAGTTTGGATATGCCAGTCGTTTTTCTGTCATAAAAAAATAAATCTTTGCCAAAAGGCTGAACTAAAATGGAAATGCTCAAATAGTGTGAAATAAGAAATTCATGTGCCAATATACGCTGCTTATGGAGTAGATTTCTTAACATCGCGGGAGCTAGGTGAGTATTTCCATGCAAGGGGCCGGGCAGCGCACGGGGGATGGGAGGCGGGAGCTCACCAACAAACTTTTATTTTTAACAAAAAATAACAAAAACTTGATCTTTCATCTCTTCTCTCCTGCGGGGGAGAAGAGATGAATGCCGGCTTCAGCACAACGCAGGGGGGACAGCGCTTAGTGTAGCGCTGTCTCTCCTGCACGGTCCATGTGGTCCTCAGGCGGCACATGAGCGGCACACAGATGCCTCACGTGTGCCACACTGATGTGCCACGTGAGCACACGGACACACAGACATGGATAATTCCGGTACCGGAATTATCTGGATGTGTGGGACAGGCCTTAGGTATGGTGTACTTGTCCATAATATATAGTCCTAGATGGCCATTGATAAGAAGAACTGACTGTTTTCAATATCAACGTGAATGCAGCTCTGTATTTTATTGCAGGCTGCAGCTTGTTGTAAAGCAATGTATTCCCAAAATTGGCAGTGAAATAAGCTTTGTGGAGACAATCTCGGAGATTTTTATTTATTTACTTATATAGCCCCATTAATCTCTCAGAACTATACATACATCATCGTCATTGACCCTTTTAGGGCTCACAATCTAATTTCCCTATCATTATATCTTTAGAAAGAGGGAGCAAGCCAGAGAACCCAGAGAAAATCCATGCAAACACGGGGAGAACATACAAACTCCTTGGTGGGATTTGAACCCAGGACCTCAGCGCTGGAAGACTGCAGTGCTAACCACTGTATTATTATTATTTTTATAATCAAATTGCATAAATTATAAGAAATGTTGAATATTACTAAGTGGTCATGCTGTTTGCAAACACTCAATGCATTGTCTTCATTAGTATGAATAAGCTATGAGCCTTCCTCTATATGGTCACTTTTAGTTACGAAAAATAACTTGTTTTTGGAGAATTGCATGTGGATGTTATGATTAAAAACAACAATGAAAAACCATGGGATAATTTGATGCCTCATAATCAAATGACAATAGATGTGATGAGTATGTGCTTTGTTGGGATTATCCTGAAAAGCAAACTTCAGCCTGGAAGCTTATAAATAGATGGCACAGGGGTGCAATTTATCAACTCCTTGTCAACATGACAAGGAGTGTACTTGCTATTAACACCTTTCTAAGCTAAAGTAGTTGAAGTGGTTGTAGGCTGATGCCTCATATCACAAGAGACATTTCTGGGTAAGACCATGTAGCCTAAAAAGAACCTTACTCTTTGAACTATTGTGGGAAAACTATTAGCCTATGTTCACACACCACAGAGGGGATGCCACTGAAAATCCCTTCCATACCTAAGAATGGGTTTGATTCTGTAGCAAGTGCATAGATTTCTGCAAGCCACATTAAGATGTATTAAACAGTCAAATACTATAAATTACAGAGTACTCGAGATGCTTATCTGTCTAGGCCTCAAATCAAATGCACTATCATGGTGCAGCGGGCCTGAGTAAAGATGGCGACTGCACAGGTGCGGTAATACCAATGAGACAGCCAGCCTACAATCAGGGATTGGCTGTTTGGCACACCAGTGCAAACAGATAATCTGCATGCGGCAGTGTTCACACAGAGAATGCAAAGCATCTGGATCGCAGCCTATTAATAATCGCCCTGCGGCGGGCTGCCCAGTGCTAGCTGTACTGCGTCCTGTGCGAACAGAGGCCACAATTTACAAAGCCATCTGGGCCCAACTGCACCTCAAAAAGTAAAGATAATAAATAAAGTGCACAAGAACATATCAAAATATGTATGGTATTAGTTAATATTATGGCCACAATACGTAAGCTGGCAACTCACGTCAAGGATCCTCACACTTGCCAGTCCTACTCTAACAGCAAAAAACACAAAAGGAGGAAAAAACCTCCACTATTCTGGAGAAAGCAACAAAAAAAAAAGGAAAAGATGCTTACCTGTCTAGGCCTCAAATCAAATTCTCTATCATGGTACAGCGGGCGCAAGTAAAGATGGCGACTGCACAGGGGTGGTAATACCAAATGAGATACTGCCGCATGCAGATTATCTGTTTACACTGGTGTGCCAAATGTCCAATCCCTGATTGTAGGCTGGCTGTCTCATTTGGTATTACCGCACCCGGGCAGTCGCCATCTTTACTTGGGCACGCTGCACCATGATAGTGCATTTGATTTGAGGCCTAGACAGGTAAGCATCTTTGCTAGTGATGGGCGAGCACTAAAATGCTCGTGTGCACGTTGCTCTGGTCGAGCAAATTGGAATACTCGGGTACTCGGCCAGAACAACGAGCCCAATGTAAGTCTATGGGAGACCCGAGTATTTTTACCGCGATCCCCCTGGGGGTCCTTTTAAGGTCTAAAAACGTCTGAAATTGATGGAAACACTGTTCAAATGACACATGGACCTCATGGGGATCGCCCCTGGAAGCATCCTGTTTTATGGTATACCATTACTTAGCATCGCTGCTGCATCCTTTGGCACACTCTTTTTTCTTTTGCTCCATCTTATTCAAGCTTATGAGGTTACTGTGCCTGACTTGCGATGGAGTTCCTCTCTACTTATTCCAGACAATAGGGGGTGACTAGGATATGCCTGGTTAAGGTCTTGGGCATACAGTCTAAGCCCATACTAGGACAGTAATATCTACGCCATCACTGCCCTGGGGAGTGAGCATGCCCATTTAACACTTTATACCTCTATGTTTTGTATATAGAACTGGGTAGTGAGCATGCTCATTTAACACTTTATACTTCCATGTTTGATATATAGAACTGCAGCAACTTGACTATTGGTCAGTGCATGATCATTGGTTGTCGTACGTTATTGTTCCGTTTTCTTATATATTTGTGCATGTTACACTATGCCTTTATACCATTCTGTGGTTTGAGATATTATTTGCATAAACAGGAGACATTGTATATTTAATATTAAGCACTTTATTCATGTGTGTTGTTATTCCATGTCTTTTTCTTCTTTGCTAATAAACAAACATTTATCAAGATTGTGTCACTCTGAGCATTGTCTGTCACATCTCTAAATGTTTTACAAGAAATGCAGCTATGTGATTGTCCGAATACATTCAGTATACAGTATTTCAATCTTGTTTACAAATCGCCATTTGTATATTCTCAATTTGTACATTTGAGGCAGACAAAGTTAAGGCTCGCAAGGAGAGAAACAAATATTGTGTACAAAGCTATATTTTTAATGAACTACTGGGGCAAAGTAACAGCATTGCTTTATCAAATTTATATGAAGTGTATTGTGTCCAATGTTAGCAACCAGGCAACATAAAAAGGAGCTTTTCAAGTGAACTCTTTCAGGTACACAAATGTTATGAAGTGTTTGCCAACAAGGATGTGGTTTCACCAATGGAGGGTACCTTTTGTAAAAATAGACTATTGCCATCACAGCCCCCCTTGACCAAACTTCACCGGCCTATAACAGTACAAAGCACGTTCACCCTGGTGATCTAGTGGCAGTTATTCAAGAGACATTGCAGGAGACAGAGTTAAGAAGTCGGCCCAATGTAATGTCATGCTCAAGTCCCCAATGTAAAATCCTTTTTTTTTTAAATAAGCATGCCATCACAGGCCCCTTGGCCAACATGCACCGTACAGACCACTTTCACCCTGGAGATCTACTGGCAGGTACAGGTCAGATTGCAGGAGACAGAGTTAAGAAGTCGGCCCAATGTAATGTCATGCCCAATTCCCCAATGTAAAATCCTTTTTTTTTTTAAATAAGAGTGCCATCACAGGCCCCTTGGCCACAATGCACCGTACAGACGACGTTCACCCTGGTGATCTACTGGCAGGTACAGGTCAGATTGAAGGAGACAGAGTTAAAAAGTCGGCCCAATGTAATGTCATGCCCAAGTCCCCAATGTAAAATCCTTTTTTTTTTAAAATAAAAGAGTGCTATCACAAGCCCTTTGAAATGCACCGTGCAGAGCATGTTCACCCTGGTGATCTAGTGGCAGGTACATTTTAGATTGCAGGAGACCGAGTTAAGAAGTAGGCCCAAAGTAATGTAATTCCCAATTCCCCAATGTGGGGTCCATTTTTAAAAAAATAAAAGAGTGCCATCACAGGCCCCTTGGTAAACATGCATCGTACACACCACATTCACCCTGGAGATCTAGTGGTAGGTACATTTTAGATTGCAGGAGTCCGAGTTAAGAAGTAGGCCCAATGTAATGTCATGCCCAATTCCCCAATGTAAAATCCTTTTTTAAAAAAATAAGAGTGCCTGTTTGGGCTGGCGGAACGCACCGAGTAAACATTGAGATAATATAGGTGCGTTTGCAGCCCGGGGTCCACTGTGCAGGAGTGGAACCTGCTGCTAGTAAATGGTGGCACTATATGGCAGTATAATGCCTGAATAGACACGGGTTCCGTCACCCGGTCTGTATAGGAGCGAACTCTGTTGCTTCACAGAGTCGTCGAGGTTAGGATAACGCTGTGCCCTGTTAACTTCACAGAGGATCACAGCTCACTAACAGAGCAGATAGCATACAGTGGTCATACAGTCAACATAAACACAAAAACAACTTCTCTCCGGAGGTGCCGGAATTCCAGTGGCTATACAGCCGACCCTGAACACATGCAGACACTGACCACAAGGTAGCTAAGCTCATAAACATAGGTTGATACTAGCGCATGACCGTGCGGCCATGCAAACCTTTTATAGAGAAAACTCTCCAGGACCTTCCTAGTGGTCCAATAGGAACTGCTTCAGGACCTGAGCATGTGACCCCCAACCTCCAATGAGAGGTCATCCCTTGGGCATGCTCAGTAATGGAAAAGCAGGACTTAGTCCCAGGAGCATCTGCTCGCCGCAGAATAGTGCTAGTTACAATGGCTGAGGCTCGAAGATCAGCAGTAACCAAGCACACAGTATCTGCCTGAGCCAGACACTGGGACCGACGTCTCCGCTGAGCAGGCGCCACTGCAGCTCTAAAGAAGAATGGGAGACCGCAGCGGAGGTGGTTCAAGATTCCCCCTGTGCAGCGATGGGAACTCGACACCTAACAGTGCCATCACAACCCCCTTGGCCAAAATGCACCATACAGAGCACGTTCACCCTGGAGATCTACTGGCAGGTACAGGACAGATTGCAGGAGACAGAGTTAAGAAGTCGGCCCAATGTAATGCCATGCCCAATTCCCCAATGTGTTGTCCTTTTTTTTTAAATAAAAGAGTGCCATCACAGCACCCTTGGCCAAAATGCACCGTACAGACCCCGTTCATCCTGGTGATATAGTGGTTCTGGATGAGGAGGATGAGAATAAAGAGGAGGATAAAAACAAACAGACCAAATCCGGTAAGCGTATACCCATGTGTGGTTGTGAAGAAGTGCATGAGAATACACCTCCCCAAAAGAGAGAATGTATTTGAGGTTATGTTTCGCTGTTTACACTTGGTGGTGTACAGAAGTCTTTCCCAATCCAGGCCTTGTTCATTTTGATAAGAGTCAGCCTGTCAGCATTTTCAGTTGACAGGCGGATGCGCTTATGTGTGATAATTCCACCAATGGCACTAAAAACCCTCTCTGACAGAACGCTAGTAGCAGGGCAGGCCAGGACCTCCAAGGCGTAGAGAGCCAGTTCATGCCACGTGTCCAGCTTGGATACCCAATAATTAAAAGGCACAGAGGAATCACAGAGGACGTTTATACGATCTGCAAGGTACTCCCTCACCATCTTCCCAAACATTGCACTGACAGCCCCCCTTGCCTCTGTGCCGTCACGATGGGAGGGTCTGAGAAAACTGTCCCAGAACTTGGCCATTGTTCCCCTGCCTGAGATGGATTTTACTTCTGTCTCTCTCGCTTGGAGTCATTGGTTGTACAACAAACTTTGACGTCTGCTGCCAGCTTTCTCACATGGGAATTTTCTAACTAATTCAGCTACAAGGGCCCTGTGGTACTGCAACATTTTAGTACACCTCTCTGCCTCAGGTAGAAGAGATTTAAAGTTCTCCTTGCAGCGTGAGTCTAGAAGTGTCACCAACCAGTAATGAGTGTCACCCAAAATTTTGATAATCCGAGGGTCACGTGAAATGCAGCACAACATAAAGTCAGCCATGTGTGCCAGACTGCTAATAGGCAAGACTTCCGTGCCCTCACCAACAGGACGACTGACCATGCTGTCCTCCTCATCCTCCTCCTCCCTGTCCTCAGGCCATCCCTACTGAACAGAAGATAATACAGATGTGTTTGTAGTACCGTCTATAGCGCATGAAAGTAGGTCATTGTTCTTCCTCCTCCTCCTCTTCATTGCCTACCAATCTACGTTGAGAAGACATGAGGCTGGGCTGAGTGTAATGCCCCGCTATGTTTCCTTGCTCCATGTCCTCATGCTCTGCCTGCAATGCATCCTCTTTGATTGTGAGCAGAGAGTTTTTCAGTATGCTGAGAAGCGGGATGGTGATGCTAATTATGGCGTCATCACCGCTCACCATCTTGGTGCAGTCCTCAAAGTTTTGGAGGATGTTACATATGTCTGACATCCATTTCCACTCATGAGGTCTTATGTGTGGAGTCTGACCTGAAATTCGACGGCCTTGTTGATGTTGGTAGTCAACAACGGCCCTCTTCTGCTCACAAATCCTTTCCAACATATGCAGCGTAGAGTTCCAGCGCATGGGGACATCACACAACAGTCGGTGAGCTGGCAGCTGAAACCGCTGCTGAAGCATGGCAAGGGGAGCTGAAGCTGTAGCTGACTTTTTGAAATGGGCAGACAGATGGCGTACTTTCACTAGCGGTTCCGGCAGCTCCAGGTAGCTTTTCAGAAAACGTTGAACCACGAGGTTAAGCACATGGGCCAAGCAAGGTACGTGTGTGAGCTCACCTTGCCTCAGAGCCGTCACCAGGTTACGGCCATTGTCACATATGACCATGCCTGGATGTAGGTTCAGCAGTGTCATCCAAACATCTGACTGCTCTTTCAGCGCTGTCCACAACTCTTCTGCATTGTGCGGTTTGTCACCTATGCAGATTAGCTTCAGCACAGCCTGTTGCTGCTTGGCTGAGGCAGTGCAGCAGTGCTTCCACCTCCTGACTGATGTGTTGATTTCAGACATGGAAGATGAAGAGGAGGAGGAGGTGCAGGAGCTGTAGACTGTGGAGGCAACCCTGATTGACGTAGGGCCAGCAATCCTCAGCGTGGGGAGGATGTGTTCTATCCCAAGGTCCGTCTGGGTCCCGGCTTCCACAATATTAACCCAGTGTGCCGTCATTGAGATGTACCGTCCCTGCCCACTAGCACTTGTCCAGACTTTCCCTGTAACAGCATTGTTGAGGGCACGGGTAATGTTGTGGGACACATGCTGGTGTAATGCCGGTACGGCACACTGGGAGAAATAGTGGTGACTTTATTCATTTATTGATGGACTGTCAAATTTGAGAAACACTGCCTCTGTCATAATCTCACTAAATTTGGAATTTTCATATGTATTTTTTGGTCGGATCACCTTTTTTTCTTTGCTTTTATTTGGGCTGTGGACTAAGAACACCTAGTGTTTGAAACGCGTTCAGCTGTATCATGGTCGTCCTTCCGTTCATTGGATATTGCTGATTTTTGACATGCAGTGTTTCCTCTTTTTTAAAATATTTTGGAATAAAAACTTTTGATTTTATATACTTTCCTGAGCTGGATTCCTCTTTCATTCTCATCGTTTCCAGAGAGCCTTGGCAGAAGCTCTTTCCGTGCTCGGACTGAATAAATCCCATGGAGATTACTCAAAAAGGGTGAGCTGAAATTTTGTGTGTGTTTTTACTGGGGACCGAGTACCTTGAGACGGCCGCCGCCATCAGGTTGCGGAAAGCTTCCATCTCAACAAGCCTAAAAGGCAGCATTTCTAGCGCAAGCAGAAGATAAATATTAGAATTGAGGACTGTGGCCTGTGGGGCGTTGGCTGGGTATTGGCTTGCGTTCCAAAGACTGGGTTATAGACAACTGAACGCTGTGCTGGGAAAAGGACATGGACGCGCTTGCTGATGGTGCTGCTTGACTGTGGGACACAACAAGTGCAGGGCTAGAGGCATCTTCACATTCACGGTGTACTGGGGATTGTCTTCTACACAAAACAGTGGAAGAAGCAGTGGTGTGACCAGCAGGCAGTGGTCCTTTAGCCTGGGGTTCGGCCCACAAAGTCAGGTGCTTTGCTTGCATGTGCCTGATCATGCTGGTGGTGGTCAGGCTGGTTGTTTTGCTACCCCTACTGATGCGGGCATGGCAGGTGCTGCAAATGGCATGTTTGGGGTTATCGGCAGGGTCTTTAAAATATAGCCAGACTCGGGAAGATCTCACAGGTGGAATGGCAACTTCACTCATGTTGGTGTTACGGGGAATGGATGCACGCCTTCTGTCTGTGGTCACCACACTGCCTCTTCCTGCCTGTTGGGATATGCCTCCTTCCCCATTGTTGCTGCTGTCATCGCTATGCATGTCCTCCTGCCAGGTTGGGTCAGTCACTATGTCATCCACCACCTCGTCTTCCACATCCACACCCTGCTCTTCCTCCTGACTTTCTGGCAATTGTGTCTCATCATCGTCCACCTCTTGTGACACTTTCCCACCATCGCCTTTGTGTGACCGGGGCTGGTCAAAGCTTTGGGCAGCTCTACATGCTATCTCATCTTTCCCCACTTCAAGTTGACTGGCAGAGATTTCTGAATCTTGAAATGGAAAACTGAACAGCTATTGTATCCAAGTGTGGGATCAGTTGTCTCACTCGGCATGGTGGGAGGAAGGAGGATCAGGGTGAGGAATATCCTGGCCACACTCACGGCTACTCAGACTTGACCGTGTGGAAGACAAAGTGGTGGTGGTGGCTAAGTGACTGGAAGCATTATCCGCTATCCAACCAACAACCGTTTCAAACTGCTCTGGCTTCAATAGTGGTGTGCTGTGGTCCCCCAGAAACTGGGTCAGGAAGGTCGAGCGAGAAGATGTGGGTCTTTGTTGTTGCCCACTTTCACCTTGCCCATGGCCTCATCCTCTGGATGCACCATCAGGATCACATCCACTTCCCAGTCCCTTGCCCCTTGCCTTAACCATTTTAAATAGACTACTGCACTATTTCAAATGCTCAACACAAATGTCTTTATTACTAACAAAATAATATGTGATCAGTATGCCTGCAAATCTACGATTTTTCAAACCCAAGCACCAGGCAGGCCTCAGCCAGACCTAACAGACTGTATTAAATTTTTTTTTTAAGTTAATTTATGCTAAATAGCACTGTATAGAATTTGAGCATCACACAGCCACTAAATAAGTACACCGGCCTCCAATGACCTAACTTGGAGCACAGAGATATATGAAGGCTGTAACGGAAATACCACACTGGAAATCTGTGGCCTTTGAATTTTTTGGGAGGTTAAATAGCGCTGTATAGAATTTGAGTATCACACAGCCACAAAATAAGTACACCGGCCTCCAATGACCTAACTTGGAGCACAGAAATATATGACGGCTGTAATGGAAATACCACACTGGCAAATCTGTGGCCTTTCAATTTTTTGGGATTCTAAATAGCGCTGTATAGAATTTGAGTATCACACAGCCATAAAATAAGTACACCGGCCTCCAATGACCTAATTTGGAGCACAGAGATATATGACAGCTGTAACGGAAATACCACACTGGCAAATCTGTGGCCTTTCAATTTTTTGGGAGGCTAAATAGCGCTGTTTAGAATCTGAGTATCACACAGCCACAAAATAAGTACACCGGCATCCAATGACCTAACTTGGAGCACAGAGATATGTGACGGCTGTAATGGAAATACCACACTGGCAAATCTGTGGCCTTTGAATTTTTTGGGAGGCTAAATAGCGCTGCATAGAATTTGAGTATCACACACCCACAAAATAAGTACACCGTCCTCCAATGACCAAACTTGAAGCACAGAGATATATGAGGCCTTTTTCGGTGAATTTAAAGCACAAAAAAGGGGGCACAAGTGTAGCACACACAATTATGCTACGTATGCCTGACAAACTATCACTCTTCAACAGGCCTCAGTCTGACAGAACAGACTGTATTTTTTTTTTGGTGGGGGGGGATTTTTTGGAAAAAATAATAATTGATATTTAGACAGTAAATAAGCTGTAGCAGCAGGCAGTTATGGAGCTTTGGGAAGGATGCAGTGGGAGCAATGGATGCACATACAGTGCCTTGACGCCTTGCACTGATGCGCATATGCTGTGCCCTGCCTAGCGCTGCAGTATCGGGACCCACGAATTAGCCCTAAAAAGGACTGTTGGCTTCTGAGGAGTTGTGGATGTTAGAGTTGCAGACCTACACTAACTCTACAACCATGATTCTGACCCTATCTCAGCAGAAGCTCTCCCTACTCTCGCTAAAACAGGAACAGAGGCGAGCAGGGCGGCGCCTGGTCTCTTATACTTGGATGATGCTGTACGGCCCAGCCAATCACTGCAAGTGCAGCGCCCCAGGGTCCTGGTCATTGCAGTAATGTCATTCTCCTCTAGGGGAGGGTGGTATTATGTTTGGAGGCAAAGAAGAACAACTGCATCCAGGTATCACAAACATGCAACACATTTCACACTCCAGGCCACCAGGGGGAGTTCTTGCTCCTATTTATTAGGTCACTCCCCACACTTAGGTAAAACTGGTGACCTGTAGGGAAAGTTAGGCAGCTTCTGGCTGAGCTTCGCTCAGGTAGTTGGTCCCTGGCAGGGGTGGGATCCAGTCCGCCCTATACCCAGGAGGCAAGGTGGCACCCCTTAGAGGCTGGGGAATGATAGAGTCCCTATAAACCGCCTCAAGCCACCGGTCATACGGGTTTGTCCTATCCTATTAGGGGGACAGAGAGAGAGACATAACATCTACAACAGTTGTGAGGACCTTATGAGAAGCTTAGCAGTAAGGGACTACAACACTGCAGCGCTAGAGGAAGGCTACTGATTTCCACCTGGACAAGGGAACTCTGGACTTTCCTCCAAACCGGCCAGACTCTGCCAGCCCTGTGATCTGGTGCTCTGGACTGTGGATGCTGAAGCCTTCAGTAAAGGTAAAGAGACTGCAACCTTGTGTCCTCGTTCTTCACTGCACCTCTCACCATCCACCATCTACACACTGGGAAGCCCTGGGGGCATACTTCACCTGTGGGAAGGTATACCATCTAGCTGCTATAGCATCACCCCAGCGGACCCCTTAAGCAGCGTCTGGTCACCCTGACCGAATACCACAGGTGGCGTCACAAACATTTCCCCTTTAAAGACCTTTCCCTTTTACACGGACGTCCCAGGGCCACGGACCGGGTCAGCCACCGTGACATCCCCCTGTGAACCGCAGGACCCGGTACCGAGTACCCCACGGCCCCATGGGGGAGCTCCACATGACCACAACAAAAATGGCTGCGACGTTTCATGGCCTGGCAGACAATCCCTGCACTGTAATTGGGTCTCTAAAGTCCACCAAAACTGCTGGGTGGAGACTGCAGTTACCGCCGAATAATCCCGGAAATGCTCGCTGCTCGCTGCTCACCGAGTATGCCGAGCATAGCGATACTCAGGCGAGTAACGAGTAGTGGCAAGCACATTCGCTCATCACTAATAGTCAGCACAAAGTGGAAGGCTCCCAACCTGACCTGTTAAAGGGGTTTCCACCTGTATTCAGGCTGTCTGGACTCCATCTACACCTGTTTCCGGTACCCTGGACTGAGACTAACTACAACAACAGTAAACCAGGTAAAGACTGCAACCCTGTGTACTCTGTTTATTTACTGGCAACCCACCATCCTTGCCCACTACACTGGGAGCCCTTGGGACCCCGCTTCACCTGTGGAAGCATCACATCTATGCTGCAGTAACATCACCCCAGAGGACCCCTTTAAGCAGTGTCGGTCCCTCTGACCGAGAACCTCAGGTGGCATTACGAACACAAACTTTAAAAGACCTTTCACCTTTTACTTGAGTGCCCAGGGCCACTGACTGGGTCTCTGCCACCGTGACACCACTTTAACTGCGACCGGACCCGATACCGAGTATCCCGATCACCCTGGTGGGTGACTCATTAATGTATCATTTTTGTATAACAGAAAGAAAATAACAGGGAGAAATACCCGGAGCGGGCTCACAATTGGTAAGTTTCTTACATACAGTTAGGGCCAGAAATATTTGGACAGTGACACAATTTTCGCGAGTTGGGCTCTGCATGCCACCACATTGGATTTGAAATGAAACCTCTACAACAGAATTCAAGTGCAGATTGTAACGTTTAATTTGAAGGGTTGAACAAAAATATCTGATAGAAAATGTAGGAATTGTACACATTTCTTTACAAACACTCCACATTTTAGGAGGTCAAAAGTAATTGGACAAATAAACATAACCCAAACAAAATATTTTTATTTTCAATATTTTGTTGCAAATCCTTTGGAGGCAATCACTGCCTTAAGTCTGGAACCCATGGACATCACCAAACGCTGGGTTTCCTCCTTCTTAATGCTTTGCCAGGCCTTTACAGCCGCAGCCTTCAGGTCTTGCTTGTTTGTGGGTCTTTCCGTCTTTAGTCTGGATTTGAGCAAGTGAAATGCATGCTCAATTGGGTTTAGATCTGGAGATTGACTTGTCCATTGCAGAATGTTCCACTTTTTGGCACTCATGAACTCCTGGGTAGCTTTGGCTGTATGCTTGGGGTCATTGTCCATCTGTACTATGAAGCGCCGTCCAATCAACTTTGCAGCATTTGGCTGAATCTGGGCTGAAAGTATATCCCGGTACACTTCAGAATTCATCCGGCTACTCTTGTCTGCTCTTATGTCATCAATAAACACAAGTGACCCAGTGCCATTGAAAGCCATGCATGCCCATGCCATCACGTTGCCTCCACCATGTTTTACAGAGGATGTGGTGTGCCTTGGATCATGTGCCGTTCCCTTTCTTCTCCAAACTTTTTTCTTCCCATCATTCTGGTACAGGTTGATCTTTGTCTCATCTGTCCATAGAATACTTTTCCAGAACTGAGCTGGCTTCTTGAGGTGTTTTTCTGCACATTTAACTCTGGCCTGTCTATTTTTGGTATTGATGAATGGTTTGCATCTAGATGTGAACCCTTTGTATTTACTGTCATGGAGTCTTCTCTTTACTGTTGACTTAGAGACAGATACACCTACTTCACTGAGAGTGTTCTGGATGTTGTGAATGGGTTCTTCTTCACCAAATTAAGTATGCGGCGATCATCCACCACTGTTGTCATCCGTGGACGCCCAGGCCTTTTTGAGTTCCCAAGCTCACCAGTCAATTCCTTTTTTTCTCAGAATGTACCCAACTGTTGATTTTGCTACTCCAAGCATGTCTGCTATCTCTCTGATGGATTTTTTCTTTTTTTTCAGCCTCAGGATGTTCTGCTTCACCTCAATTGAGAGTTCCTTTGACCGCATGTTGTCTGCTCACAGCAACAGCTTCCAAATGCAAAACCACACACCTGGAATCCACCCCTGACCTTTTAACTACTTCATTGATTACAGGTTAACGAGGGAGATGCCTTCAGAGTTAATTGCAGCCCTTAGAGTCCATTGTCCAATTACTTTTGGTCCCTTGAAAAAGAGGACGCTATGCATTACAGAGCTATGATTCCTAAACCCTTTCTCCGATTTGGATGTGGAAACTATCATATTGCAGCTGGGAGTGTGCACTTTCAGCCCATATTATATATATAATTGTATTTCTGAACATGTTTTTGTAAGCAGCTAAAATAACAAAACTTGTGTCACTGTCCAAATATTTCTGGCCCTAACTGTATATCGCAGAACCACATCATCACACACATCACAGAACACCCAACACAAAAACAGATCATTACAGACACCACCGTACACACAACACATAATTTTTTTTTCTGTTAGTCTTCTGATTCTGCGGCTCAATCTAGAGGCCCTCAAAGCTCCTCCCAGGGTCGTCGGTGTGAGCGTCCGAGCGGTCGCCATAGAGTAATTACTTTTTTTTCCCACTTTATGTTGTTGTTTTGAGTCTAATGTCTTTGTTTTTTGTCTTTTTAACAGGCTTCGCAGCATGCTCCTGACTCGGACAGTGAGGAGGCCGGGCTAGATATCAACCTCCTCATCTATTTAATCCGAGAGCAGGAGCCGCTGTGGAACATGGGGGACCGCCGCCACGCAGATCTTGGTGTTACCCGTCGGCTCTGGGAGCAAGTATGGATCACTGGGAGGACCTTGATGTTCGGGCCCAGAATCAAGCGCGTAAGTATTCACAGTTCAGTTATGTTGCTGGATGTAATGTATTGTATAATAACCAATTTGTGCTTTCACTTTACAGGCAAAAGAGTTGTCAAGTGGTGGCGGTCAATCAGGGATTGTTTCAAGAAGGAGTTTAACAAGGAGATGCAGGCCCCCGAGTGGATTGGGAGGACACAGGAGCAAGTATAAGTATGCAAGGGCCCTGTCGTTCCTTCGGTCAACGATGGTGAGCAGAAGGTAAATATTACCCCATTTAATAAAACATGTTTACATGTCTAACACTTTTTTTAGGGTTTCAGCCAGGGCAAAGTAATATCAATATATTATTTTTTTTTCTTTTTTCCACAGAACCCTTCTGGAGCGATCCCTCAGGAAACTGCCACTGCCGGACACTTCGACAGACCCGACCCCTCTGCACCTTCCCACACATCTGATCTCTCGGTTCCATCCACCAGCGCTGGAGCATCCTGGTAGATTTCGTTACATGAAGCTGTTGGTGAAGATATAGCTTTTCCTTTACCCCACCCCTCTGACACTGCTGCCACCTCTAGAACACCTGTGGGTTCTGGGCGGCAACGCCAGAGGGGTCAGGAAAAGAGCTATGTGCCCGAGTTCTTGCATCTGAATGCAGCCTTCAAGAACTGTCTCAAACTGTTGTCTGAGCAAATAACTGCAGGATTTAATTTGCTCAACAACAGCATTCTTGAGTTGCACACACGTCTGGATAGGATGCATTCAGATGCAAGTAAATCGCCAAACCACTCCTTTTTCCAGGCAGTACTCAAGCGCATAGACAAGCTATCCCCTGACCAGCAGATGCATGTAATGCAAGCCTGCCAGTTTGCCCTAGCGCATGTTACCTCCCAAGCCCCTCCACCTGCCCTGGTAGTTCCTCCACCACCTGCCCCACCTCCAGCCACTGTCCCTCCTCCCCCTCCTATACAATACCATCATTCTGCCCCATGCCAGCAATCTGCCCCGTACCAGCAATTGGCCCGTTCCAGCATTCTGCCCCATACCAGTTCCCAACCACATCACCTGCGCCTCCACTACTTGCCCAACCTCTACTCCCTGCCCACTACCACCAGTCTCCTTCCACACCCATCGTGCCCCCAACACAACCCTCTTCTCCACCCACCACCTCTTCTGCCTCCCAATCCCTCCACTCCACCCCTCAAACCTTCCAAAATCCCAACACTACTCCCGCTTTTATATCAACACGTTCTCTTTCTTTCTCCACCCATTCACCGTCTGTTTTTCCTCCTGATTCGTCACCACCACAATCCTCTCTCCACACACCCACTGTCGAAGTGTCCCAATCTGACAGCCCCTCCAGTATTATCTCCACCCCACACTTTTTAAATTTATAAAAACTTTGTAAATAATACAATTTTTTGGTTTAAAAATGTTGTGTTTCATTTATTAAACTATAAGGTTAAATTCTTTGGGTAAAACAGGTACAATACTTTGAGTGAAACAGGTACAATACTTTGGGTAAAACCAAAACAGGTACAATACTTTGGTTAAAACCCAACCAGATCCAATACTTTGGGTGAAACCCAACCAGGTCCAATACTTTGGGTAAAACCCAACCAGGTCCAATTCTTTGGGTTACAAGGGTAAATACTAATTGTTTAAACCATTTCATCCTGCCAGTGTACTCTTCCTTGAAGTGAAATAAAGTATTCAGCAAATTTGCCCCTCACTCTGGAAACTGACACACAAGTTCTGTAAGTAATGTTCTGATAATTATGCAAGGTTGTTTCTTCAAACTGGTCATCAATGGAAATCTGTTCCTTGCATATAACAAAATTGTGCAGGACCACGCAAGCTTTAACCACCTCGTCAATAGTGTCAGTCTTCAGGTTGATAGTGGTTAACAGAACTTGTCATTTTGCTGTTAGAATCCCAAAAGCGCACTCCACCATTCTTCGTGCTCGTGTTAGGCGATAATTAAAAATTCTTTTAGTTGGCATCAATCCACTACTTGAGTAAGGCTTAAGCAGGTGTTCCGAGAGTTGGAACACTTCATCTCCAACACATACAAAAGGCATTGGCGGCCCCAAGGTTTCAGGCAGCAGTCTTGGTGGTGGAAATTGGAATGTGTTTCCATAGAGATGACGCCACAATGCAGACACTTTAAAAACTTGGGAATCGTTGGAGTGGCCATAGGCCCCAATATCGACCGATATAAATTTGTATTCTGCGTCGGCGATGGCCATGAGCACAATGGAGAAATATTTTTTGTAGTTAAAAAATTCAGATCCAGATGCAGCAGGTTCTACAATGTGGATATGTTTCCCATCCACTGCACCCAAGCAATTGGGAAACTGACAAATTTGTTGAAATTTTTCAGCTATTTCCAGCCAACTCTCCGTTGTGGAATGTGGTATAAATTTGCAATATAAAGAGTCCCACAATGCACGGCAGGTGTGCTTCACAATTCCTGATATCGTAGAAATCCTAAGTCTGAACTGAAAATGTAGTGACGAAAGGGATTCTCCAGTTGCAAGGAATCTGAGAAAAAAAAGCAAACATTAGTACAAAATACCAGCAATAACATTACAGTTATAAGTCAGCTTTAACAGTAGGAGATACAATAAAAATATTTATTAAAAAAATACCAGCAACAACATTAGGGTTATAAGTGTGCTTTAACAGTAGGAGATACAATAAAAATGGCTTACCTAAGAGTCACCATCAGATGCTCCGCCGGTGAAACTGAAAAGCGGCAATATGTATCACTTCTTGCGATGAGGTGTCCAATCCGCTCCACGAACAAGTCGAAGTTCTCCGCTTCCATCCGCACGTATCTGAAAAACTTCTCGGGGTTTCCTCGTAACTCCATGTATAAAGTAGAATAAACCCCACGCGTTATTCTCTGTGCTGTTATTGGGTGAATCCAAAAACGCCGTCGCCGCAGACGCATGATGCACTGCTGTCTCTCTCGCTTCTTCTCCAGAACAATCGCTTTCAAACGATTTGCCTCAAAAATAAAATCCACAGAAATCTTCAAAATGTTTGCCATCACGCCTTCCATCTTCGCAACTTGCTCCTCTACAACCTGTCAAAGATGGGCTGTAGGAACACTGCATATATAGGTCTTCAGTAGCCAATCACGTTTGGGAGCCTCCCATGAGCGTTTTTAAAAACTGGATCCGTCGTAAAACGGATAAAAAACAGATGAAAAAGATAAAAAACTGTTGCGATGGATCCAGTTTTTTGCTGGATCCGCTAGATGGTTACGGTGGAAAACCGGATCTGTCACATCAGTTTTTCACAATTTATGATGACAAAAACCTGATGTGTGAAAGCAGCCTTAGGTTTGTGTAGACTGAATGTTTGTCTAGGAGGGGGTGTATTCTCACTGTTGTGATATATTGATTACATGGATGAGCATTGAGTACAGATTTGAACAGGTCTGTTTTAGGGCCCCATCACATACACACAGATACACTCTCCCACTTACAGTTGTCTCCTCCACTAACGTTGCACATAATATTGTGCATTTTGTCAAAATTTCCACTTATGTGACTGTGTTCCTTCTCTCGTGTGCAGTTTTTTTCTGGGGTATGAACTGCCAAAAGCTGAAGGGCATGTCAGAAAAGGCAGAAGCGTAGAGGGTGTACTGCCACATGTAGGGGCGGACATATCATTGGTGCAACGTGTGCGGCCGCACAGGGGCTCAAGAGGTAAGGGGTCCCAATTGTACCTCCAAAACAGGTGCAATTTTAGGAGCTCTTGGGCTGCAAAGGGCCCATATATTGTTCTTGCACAGGGGCCCTTTTCTGTCTGTATCCTCCAGTGGCCACACGTGCCTAATAGTTGTTATATAAGGGTCTGGGCTAATGAATCTCATGGCTCTCAATTACTAAGGAGTTGTTAGAGATACATACTGGGGTGATGTATGATTAGATTCTGGAAAGCAAGGTGCTCAAATATTGTTCTTGCACAGCAGAAGATGATGAGGATTCTTTAAAAACAGTTTTATTAGAAATCATAAAATATAGTTCAAGGTCAAAACAACCTTTTCTTCAGGTACATAAAAAATTGATATGCAATCTGCCGATGTTGCCATAAGTCCATAAAAAACACTGCCTCCTCACAACTTAGGAACCATGTGCGCCTTTCACCGTATAAGAGATATAAAACATTTAAAGTTGTAGGCTATGAGGCAGAGAATTTTGTTGAACTCTCTGTGCCTGGGTTTAGGTCTTGAAGACGCTTGCACAGTATTGATAATAAACTACAACTTTGGTCAAAAGAACCATTAGTAATAACTTAAATTACCAATGGAGTGGTGCTTATAGTCTAAGGACCCTGTCCCTACTCTCATACTCAGCTGCCGCAGTCTTCATCTTTCATCCCCGCTGCTCATGTCCGGTCTCTGGCAGTTTGTGACCTGCTGGAATGGTCTAGTTTTTCATGGACTGAACCGGATGTCACAACGCAATACAAATCTATGAGAGCAATTTTCTGGTATAGTTCTGGCTAGGGTTGAGCGACTTTTAGTTTTTTAGGGTCGAGTCGGGTTTCGCGAAACCCGACTATCTCAACAGTCGAGTCGAGTGGAATCGGCCGATTATCGTGAAAAGTCGGGGATCGACCGAAACACGAAACCCAATGCAAGTCAATGGGGGAGCATAGTCGGCAGTGAGTGGAGGCCAGGAAAACATGTACTGTGGCCATTATAATGGCAAAAACATCCATTCTTGTTACTGAAGCTTGTCTTAATTTACCTTATAATAATAGTAAGGCATTGGAAATTGGGGGTCATTTGGCTAAAGTTGTGGGGGTAGGGCTGGTTCAAGTATTTAGTGGGCCCAGGAAATCTGGACCACGTCACGGCAGTGGAGCAGGGAGAGGTAAGTATTTCAACTTTGCAAGTGCTGTGATCCGGAGCAAGCAGGGGGGGCCCACTCGTTGGCATTGGCACTGGCACAGGGTCCCTCAAAGTACGGCGGTGTGTTTGCATGGCGGGGGCGCCTCCCACCGGCAGCGACACTTTTGCGTACTATGAGGGGCCCTGTGCCAGTGACGTCGCCAATGAGTATTCCTCCCCCACCTGATGAAGGAACCTGCACTTTCATCTGCACCTTCCTCTTTGTCCCCGTGTAAGGTGGTATGGTATGCGGGAAGAGGAACCTGACTTTCAGCACAATCTTGCTGTGTAGCGTGCACGGGGAATGTTGCGTTATGGGTCAATGTACCAGCAGACTCATCTATCACTGGCTGGGCAATGGGCAGGATGAGGAGGAAACACAGATATAGGCCCAAAGAATAAAGTGGGCTAAAGGCAGTTCAAAATTGGTAACAGGACTAACCAGGGGGCATTGCTTTGTTCAGTGGAGGACAGCTGTAATGAGAGGCTGACACAGAGAGTAGGCCCAAATCAGTAAGTAGTCTAAATGCAGTTCAAAATTGGCAACAGTAGTAAACAGGCGGCACAGCTTTGTTCAGTGGAGGAGAACAGCAAGGAGCGTCAGACACCGATAGTAGGCCCCAACCCAACTAGTAGGCCAAATGCAGTCTAACATTAACAACTACTTAACGAAAGCCTGAAAATGGAATTTCAGGACAGGAAACCAGGAAAACAGCAAGGAGCGGCAGACACTGTTAGTAGGCCCCAACCCAACTAGTAGGCCAAATGCAGTTGTTTCATTTAACAACTATTTAACAAGAGCCTGAAGATAGAAGCTCAGGAAAGGCCACCTGGAGAACACCTTGGAGCGGTAGACACCGTCTCTACAACCCAGACCCAACTTGTAGGCCTAATGCAGTGTTGTTTCAACAACTACTTAACACGAGCATGAAGATTGAAGCTATGGAGAGGCAACCTGGAGAACACCTTGGAGCGGCAGACACCGTCTCTACAACCCAGACCCAACTTGTAGGCCTAATGCAGTGTTGTTTCAACAACTACTTAACACGAGCATGAAGATTGAAGCTATGGAGAGGCAACCTGGAGAACACCTTGGAGCGGCAGACACCGTCTCTACAACCCAGACCCAACTTGTAGGCCTAATACAGTGTTGTTTCAACAACTACTGAACGAGAGCTAGAAGATCGAAGCTATGGAGAGGCAACCTAGAGAACACCTTGGAGCGGCAGACACCGTCTCTACAACCCAGACCCAACTTGTAGGCCTAATGCAGTGTTGTTTCAACAACTACTTAACACGAGCATGAAGATTGAAGCTATGGAGAGGCAACCTGGAGAACACCTTGGAGCGGCAGACACCGTCTCTACAACCCAGACCCAACTTGTAGGCCTAATGCAGTGTTGTCTCAACAACTACTGAACGAGACCTAGAAGATCAAAGCTACGGAGAGGCAACCTGGAGAACACCTTGGAGCGGCAGACACCGTCTCTACAACCCAGACCCAACTTGTAGGCCTAATGCACTGTTCTTTCAACAACTACTTAACACGAGCATGAAGATTGAAGCTATGGAGAGGCAACCTGGAGAACACCTTGGAGTGGCAGACACCGTCTCTACAACCCAGACCCAACTTGTAGGCCTAATGCAGTGTTGTTTCAACAACTACTGAACGAGAGCTAGAAGATCAAAGCTATGGAGAGGCAACCTGGAGAACACCTTGGAGCGGCAGACACCGTTAGTAGGCCCTACCGAAGTAGTAGCCCCAATGCAGTTTTCAAATTCCTATAGGCTGAAAACCAGACTATTGACGCTCAGCTTTTTTCAGAGGAGGACAGCTGTATTGAGTGGCACAGACAGACACAGGTAGTAGGCCTTAAACAAAAAATTTGGCTCAATGCAGTTTAAAAAAGGTTCCAGGGGTACACAGGCAGCATTGCTCTGGTCAGTGGAGGACAATTTCAATTATGGACCGCAGACAGACTTAGTACGCCTACAATTAAAAAAAGGATGCTCTATGCAATTTAAAATAGGTTCCAGGGGTACACGGGCAGCAGTGGTGTGGTCAGTGGAGGACTATTGGAAGGAGGGACCGCAGACAGGCTTAGTAGGCCTAACATAACAAAAGTTGGCTGTAGGCACTTTAAAATAGGTTCCAGGGGTACACGGGCAGCAGTGGTGTGGTCAGTGGAGGACTATTGGAAGGAGGGACCGCAGACAGGCTTAGTAGACCTAACATAACAAAAGTAGGCTGTAGGCACTTTCAAATATGTTCCAGGGGTACACGAGCAGCATTGGTCTGGTAAGCGGAGGACTATTGGAAGGAGGGACCGCAGACAGGCTTAGTAGGCCTAACTTAACAAAAGTAGGCTGTAGGCCCTTAAAAATAGGTTCCAGGGGTACACGGGCAGCAGTGGTGTGGTCAGTGGAGGACTATTGGAAGGAGGGACCGCAGACAGGCTTAGTAGGCCTAACATAACAAAAGTACGCTGTAGGCACTTTAAAATAGCTTCCAGGGGTACACGGGCAGCAGTGGTGTGGTTAGTGGAGGACTATTGGAAGGAGGGACCGCAAACAGGCTTAGTAGGCCTAACATAACAAAAGTTGGCTGTAGGTACTTTCAAATAGGTTCCAGGGGTACACGGGCAGCATTGGTCTGGTCAGTGGAGGACTATTGGAAGGAGGGACCGCAGACAGGCTTAGTAGGCCTAACATAACAAAAGTAGGCTGTAGGCCCTTAAAAATAGGTTCCAGGGGTACACGGGCAGCAGTGGTCTGGTCAGTGAAGGACTATTGGAAGGAGGGACCGCAGACAGGCTTTGTCGGCCTAACATAACAAAAGTAGGCTCTATGCACTTGGAATTATCTTGCAGGGGTACACAAGCAGCATTGGTGTTGTCAGCGGAGGCTGATTGTAATGAGTGTCTGACAGTTAGTACTCCCAAAAAATAAATATATGTTAATGTCTCGCAATACAACAAAACCAAAAAACAAAAGGGTGGCATACTTAGGTACAGGGGTGGGCTCCTCTGTGTTTCTGACCTAGTAATTTGGTGCAAAGTATTTACTGGTGTAAATATAGGACACTGCCCCAGACTATTTTAAGTAGCATCATACATGTCAACACATTGGTATTGTCAGTGCCAGGCATTGAAGGATGTCAGCGCATAGACTAAACATTGCTGGAGCTGTGAGAGATAATTTTGCAAATTGTAGAGCACTGTTTGAGCTGGTGGGGGGGGGAAACTGTCTTGTGGCCGGCGGTACAGGCCCAGGGCCCCTCATGTTACAACGGTGTGTCTGACGTTGGTTGCGTGCCACCACCGCCAGAGACACTTTATTGTACTATGAGGGACCCAGTGGCAGTGCCGTCGACCAAAAGCGTGCACACCCACCTCTTCAGACAAACGGCACTCTCACGGGTGCTTGCGCCAAGTGGCGAGACCACGGCCCCGTGGGGGGAGTTTGGCCACTTAGGGTGGTGTAAACATGTCGTATGCTGGACAAACAGCTGCTGCAAATTACGAGATTGGAAAACTCAGTCAGAGCAGTCCAGAAGCAAGACCTTTTCATTGGAAAGCTAGGTGTCAGCCGGGAAAGGTGGGGCAAAGTAATTCGAAATCCAGTAGTGGTTCATTTTAATGAAGGTTAGCTCATCAACATTTTGGGTAGCCAGACGAGTCCTTTTTTCGGGTAATATTGAACCAGCAGCACTGAATACTCTTTCTGATAGCACACTAGCTGCTGGGCAAGCAAGCTCCTGCAATGCATATTCTGCCAATTCTGGCCAGGTGTCTAATTTGGATGCCCAGTAATCAAATGGGAATGACGGTTGAGGGAGAACATCGATAAGGGATGAAAAATAGTTAGTAACCATACTGGACAAATGTTGTCTCCTGTCACTTTGAATTGATGCTGCAGTACCTGTCCTGTCTGCGGTCATAGCAAAATCTCTCCACAACCTGGTCAGAAAACCCCTCTGTCCAACGCCACTTCTGATTTGTGCACCTCTAACACCTCTGGTCTGCTGCCCCCTGCAGCTCGTGTGAGAACGATCACCGGCGCTGTGTGCTGGGAATGCCTGAATCAAACGGTCAACAAGAGTTGATTGTTTGGTTGCTAATATTAGTTCTAAGTTCTCATGTGGCATAATATTTTGCAATTTGCCTTTATAGCGAGGATCAAGAAGGCAGGCCAACCAGTAATCGTCATCGGTCATCATTTTAGTAATGCGTGTGTCCCTTTTGAGGATACGTAAGGCATAATCCGCCATGTGGGCCAAAGTTCCAGTTGTCAAATCTGCGGTTGTGCTGGGTTGAGGGGCAGTTTCAGGCAAATCTACGTCACTTGTGTCCCTCAAAAAACCAGAACCCGGCCTTGCCACGCCACCAATTTCCAGTGGCCCCAGAGAAGCTTCCTCATTAAAAAAATACTCATCCTTCTCGTCCTCCTCCTCCTGTTCGCCCGCTACCTCGTCCTGTACACTGCCCTGACCAGACAATGGCTGACTGTCATCAAGGCTTTCCTCTTCCTCTGCTGCAGACGCCTGCTCCTTTATGTGCGTCAAACTTTGCATCAGCAGACGCATTAGGGGGATGCTCATGCTTATTATGGCGTTGTCTGCACTTACCAGCCGTGTGCATTCCTCAAAACACTGAAGGACTTGACACATGTCTTGTACCTTCGACCACTGCAGACCTGACAACTCCATGTCTGCCATCCTACTGCCTGCCCGTGTATGTGTATCCTCCCACAAATACATAACAGCCCGCCTCTGTTCGCACAGTCTCTGAAGCATGTGCAGTGTTGAGTTCCACCTTGTTGCAACGTCGATGATTAGGCGATGCTGGGGAAGGTTCAAAGACCGCTGATAGGTCTGCATACGGCTGGAGTGTACGGGCGAACGGCGGATATGCGAGCAAAGTCCGCGCACTTTGAGGAGCAGGTCGGATAACCCCGGATAACTTTTCAGGAAGCACTGCACCACCAGGTTTAAGGTGTGAGCCAGGCAAGGAATGTGTTTCAGTTGGGAAAGGGAGAACTTCCGCGGTGTGTCTGTTGTCGCCCAAACACTTCATAGCCAATACAGCCTGCTGATGCTTGTCAGTAGCTGCCCCATAATGGGACACCTGGTGTGCAACAGTGGCAGCTGCAAATGGAGTGGTTGTGCCACTGCGGTCTGTGGACGAGCTCTCGCTTCTGCATTAGGACGAGGAGGAGGGGGGGCGAACGCCTACAGCCAACTGTTTCCTAGACCGTGGGCTAGGCAGAACTGTCCCAATATTGCTGTCCCCTGTGGACCCTGCATCCACCACATTCACCCAGTGTGCCGTGATGGACACGTAACGTCCCTGGCCATGCCTACTGGTCCATGCATCTGTTGTCAGGTGCACCTTTGTACTCACAGATTGCCTGAGTGCATGGACGATGCGCTCTTTAACATGCTGTTGGAGGGCTGGGATGGCTTTTCTCGAAAAGAAGTGTCGACTGGGTAGCTCGTAGCATGGTTCAGCGTAGTCCATCAGGGCTTTGAAAGCGTCGCTTTCAACTAACCGGTAGGGCATCATCTCTAACGAGATTAGTCTAGCTATGTGGGCGTTAAAACCCTGTGTATGCGGATGCGAGGATGAGTACTTCCTTTTTCTAATGAGAGTCTCATGTAGGGTGAGCTGGACTGGAGAGCTGGAGATCGTGGAACTAGCGGGGGTGCCGGTGGACATGGCAGACTGAGAGACGGTTGGAGACGGTATTCTTCCCGGTGCCCTAGATGCAGTGTTTCCTACTCCGAAACTGGTGATTCCCTGACCCTGACTGCTTTGGCCTGGCAACGAAACCTGCACAGATACTGCAGATGGTGCGGAAAATGGTGGCCTTACAGTGACGGAAGGGATGTAGCATTGCTGACTAGCTTCATTGGCCGAGGGTGCTACAACCTTAAGGGACGTTTGGTAGTTAGTCCAGGCTTGCAAATGCATGGTGGTTAAATGTCTATGCATGCAACTTGTATTTAGACTTTTCAGATTCTGACCTCTGCTTAAGGTAGTTGAACATTTTTGACAGATGACTTTGCGCTGATCAATTGGATGTTGTTTAAAAAAATGCCAGACTGCACTCTTTCTAGCATCGGATACCTTTTCAGGCATTGCAGACTGAGCTTCTTTAACCGGATGGCCACGCTGTCCTCCAACTGGTTTTGGCTTTGCCACGCGTTTTGGGCCAGATACGGGCCCGGCAGATGGAACCTGTTGCGATGTTGATGCCTGCTGCGGCCCCTCCTCCTCCGCTTCAGAACTACTGCCGCCTGCACCCTGTTCCCCCAATGGCTGCCAATCGGGGTCAACAACTGGGTCATCTATGACCTCCTCTTCTATCTCGTGTGCAACTTCGTCTGTGTCACCGTGTAAGCCGGTGGTATAGCGTTCGTGACGGGGCACCATAGTCTCATCAGGGTCTGATTCTGGATCAGTACACTGCGAGGGCAATGTTGTGGTTTGAGTCAAAGGAACAGCATAGTAATCTGGCTGTGGCTGTGCATCTGTGCACTCCATGTCCGATTCAACTTGTAATGGGCATGGCCTGTTAACTGTTTCACTTTCTAACCCAGGAACGGTATGTGTAAAGAGCTCCATGGAGTAACCCGTTGTGTCGCCTGACGCATCCTTCTCTGCTGTTGTTTTTGCTGAACAGGACAATGGAGCGACTTGTCCCTGAGCGTGAACATCCACTAACGACGCGCTGCTTTTACATTTACCAGTTTCAGAAGAGGAGGCAAAAGAGCTAGAGGCTGAGTCAGCAAGGAAAGCCAAAACTTGCTCTTGCTGCTCCGGCTTTAAAAGCGGTTTCCTACTCCCAGAAAAGGGAGTGTTCGAGGCCTTGTGTAGCCAGACGACGAACCTGGCTCCACAGCTCGAGACTTAGGTGCTATATTGTTTTTCCCACGACCACCTGATGCTCCACCACCACTACCATCATTACCAGCTGGCAATGAACGCCCACGGCCACGACCTCTTCCACCAGACTTCTTCATTGTTTTAAAAACGTAACCAAAGTAACGGTATTTGTTACTGTAAAACAACTTACAAGGTGAACTCAAACTTCTGTAGGATTTAGATATACCTTTATAGGTGGGTGAGACTGCAAGGAAAATCAGGCACAATGTTACACACTCGGTTTTCTGTGGCACAAAATGAGACAGATGCCACACACGCAGGACTGGCACTGAAGCACAAATGCCAATATTAATCTCCCACTATTTATTTTTTTTCAGGGAGAATTTAAACCCCCCCCCCCCCAAAGAAAAAAAACAAAAAACCAGACACTAGGCTTTCTGTGGCCCACAATTTGAGAGAGATGGCACACATGACTGGCACAGAAGCACAAATGCCAATATTAATCTCCCACTATTTATTTTTTTTCAGGGAGAATTTAAAAAACAAAAAACAAAAAAACAGACACTAGGCTTTCTGTGGCCCACAATTTGAGAGAGATGGCACACACGACTGGCACAGAAGCACAAATGCCAATATTAATCTCCCACTATTTTTTTTTTTCAGGGAGAATTTAAACCCTCCCCAAAAAAAAACAGACACTAGGCTTTCTGTGGCCCACAATTTGAGAGAGATGACACACACGACTGGCACTGAAGCACAAATGCCAATATTAATCTCCCACTATTTATTTTTTTTTCAGGGAGAATTTAAAAACAAAAAAAAAATACAAAAAAACAGACACTAGGCTTTCTGTGGCCCACAATTTGAGAGAGATGGCACACACGACTGGCACAGAAGCACAAATGCAAATATTAATCTCCCACTATTTTTTTTTTCAGGGAGAATTTAAACAACAAAAAACAAAAAAAACAGACACTAGGCTTTCTGTGGCCCACAATTTGAGAGAGATGGCACACACAACTGGCACAGAAGCACAAATGCCAATATTAATCTCCCACTATTTATTTTTTTTCAGAGAGAATTTAAAAACCAAAAATCAAAAAAACAGACACTAGGCTTTCTGTGGCCCACAATTTGAGAGAGATGGCACACACGACTGGCACAGAAGCATAAATGCCAATATTAATCTCCCACTATTTATTTTTTTTCAGGGAGAATTTAAAAACCAAAAAAAAAAACAGACACTAGGCTTTCTGTGGCCCACAATTTGAGAGAGATGGCACACACGACTGGCACAGAAGCACAAATGCCAATATTAATCTCCCACAATTTTTTTTTTTTTCAGGGAGAATTTAAACCCCCCCAAAAAAAACAGACACTAGGCTTTCTGTGGCCCACAATTTGAGAGAGATGGCACACACGACTGGCACAGAAGCACAAATGCCAATATTAATCTCCCACTATTTTTTTTTTTTCAGGGAGAATTTAAACCCCCCCCCAAAAAAAAAAAAAACCCAGACACTAGGCTTTCTGTGGCCCACAATTTGAGAGAGATGGCACACACGACTGGCACAGAAGCACAAATGTCAATATTAATCTCCCACTATTTATTTTTTTTCAGGGAGAATTTAAACCCCCCCCAAAAAAAATCAGACACTAGGCTTTCTGTGGCCCACAATTTGAGAGAGATGGCACACACGACTGGCACAGAAGCACAAATGCCAATATTAATCTCCCACTATTTATTTTTTTTCAGGGAGAATTTAAAAACTAAAATAAAAAAAAACAGACACTAGGCTTTCTGTGGCCCACAATTTGAGAGAGATGGCACACACGACTGGCACTCAAGCACAAATGCCAATATTAATCTCCCATTTTTTTTTTAAAGGGAGAATTAAACCCCCCCAAAAAAAGACAGTATTGCAGACACTAGGCTTTCTGTGGCCCACAATTTGAGAGAGATGCCACACACACAGGACTGGCACTCTAGCAGAAATGCCAATCTTAATCTCCCACTACTTTTTTTTGTTAGGGAGAATTGCCAAGAAATCAGGCCCAGTATTACACACTAGGCTTTCTGTGCACCAAAATTGGAGAGAGATGGCACACACAGGACTGGCACTCTAGCAGAAATGCCAATCTTAATCTCCCACTACTTTTTTTTCTTAGGGAGAATTGTCAAGAAATCAGGCCCAGTATTACACACTAGGCTTTCTGTGCCCCAAAATTGGAGAGAGATGGCACACACAGGACTGGCACTCTAGCAGAAATGCCAATCTTAATCTCCCACTACTTTTTTTTGTTAGGGAGAATTGCCAAGAAATCAGGGCCAGTATTACACACTAGGCTTTCTGTGCCCCAAAATTGGAGAGAGATGGCACACACAGGACTGGCACTCTAGCAGAAATGCCAATCTTAATCTCCCACTACTTTTTTTTTTTGTTAGGGAGAATTGCCAAGAAATCAGGCCCAGTATTACACACTAGGCTTTCTGTGCACCAAAATTGGAGAGAGATGGCACACACAGGACTGGCACTCTAGCAGAAATGCCAATCTTAATCTCCCACTACTTTTTTTTTGTTAGGGAGAATTGCCAAGAAATCAGGGCCAGTATTACCCACTAGGCTTTCTGTGCACCAAAATTGGAGAGAGATGGCACACACAGGACTGGCACTCTAGCAGAATTGCCAAGCTTAATCTCCCACTACTTTTTTTTGTTAGCGAGAATTGTCAAGAAATCAGGCCCAGTATTACACACTAGGCTTTCTGTGCCCCAAAATTGGAACGAGATGGCACACACAGGACTGGCACTCTAGCAGAAATGCCAATCTTAATCTCCCACTACTTTTTTTTGTTAGGGAGAATTGCCAAGAAATCAGGGCCAGTATTACACACTAGGCTTTCTGTGCCCCAAAATTGGAGAGAGATGGCACACACAGGACTGGCACTCTAGCACAAATGCCAAGATTAATCTCCCACTATTTTTTTTTTTCAGGGAGAATTAAAAAAACAAAAAACAAAAAAAAAACAGGGACTGTCCTACAATTACTATCTCCCTGCAGTAATCTCAGCAAGGTATGGCAGGCAGCAATAACAAGGAGTGGACTGCTGCACAAATTCAATCAAAAGTGTGGACAAACAAACAAGATAGCTGTGCAGAAAGGAAGGAACAACAGGATTTGTGCTTTGAAAAAAGCAGTTGGTTTGCACAGCGGCGTACACACAGCAATGCAGCTATCAGGGAGCCTTCTAGGGCAGCCCAATGAGCTACAGCGCTGAGGAAAAAAAATGTAGCTTCCACTGTCCCTGCAAACAAAAGGTGGTGTTGGACAGTGGAAATCGCTACAGCACAAGCGGTTTGGGGGTTAATGGACCCTGCCTAACGCTATCCCTGCTTCTGACGAAGCGGCAGCAACCTCTCCCTATGCTCAGATCAGCAGCAGTAACATGGCGGTCGGCGGGAACGCCCCTTTATAGCCCCTGTGACGCCGCAGACAGCAAGCCAATCACTGCAATGCCCTTCTCTAAGATGGTGGGGACCAGGACCTATGTCATCACGCTGCCCACACTCTGCGTCCACCTTCATTGGCTGAGAAATGGTGCTTTTCGCTTCATTGAAACGCGACTTTGGCACGAAAGTCGCGTACCGCATGGTCGAGCCCACACAGGGATCGGGTCGGGTTTCATGAAACCCGACTGTGCCAAAAGTCGGCGACTTTTGAAAATGAACGATCCGTTTAGCTCAACCCTAGTTCTGGCTCTCATAGACTTTCATTGAGAGCTTGTCCTCACAGCCCCCAACAGATCATGCTTTTAGGATTTCATCAGTATTTCACAGGTCATAGAATTATCATCAAGACATCAGAAAGTGTGGAATACTAAGGAAATCGGGAAAACATGATCTACTGCGGGCCATGAGGACTGGCATTTGGGAAATACTGAATTAGAAGCAACACTCCAGCGCTGAAAAAAAAAAAAGTCTTGCGTTAGAGGTGTTTTGCTAGGGTTTTGGTTGGGGGGGGGGGCAAAATATCTGAGTGGGCCCCTAACCAGGTAAAACAATGAAAAGAATTTGCAGATCCATAATACATACGGTATATAGTTAGGATATCATGTGGGGGTAACCACTACAAAAACCAAGTTCAGACCAAATACCGCCACTTGAAGTATGTAAAATATAAGCGCAGATAATTTAGCAATTAAACAATTTAATCTTTATTACAAAAAAAATCACACAGTGAGACAAAACAGTACCAAAAAGCCCCTTAAAAAACCCTTAAAACAGTTAGGGCAAAGTGGTTCAGACAGTTTTTATGACTAGCATATATACAGGTCCTTCTCAAAAAATTAGCATATAGTGTTAAATTTCATTATTTACCATAATGTAATGATTACAATTAAACTTTCATATATTATAGATTCATTATCCACCAACTGAAATTTGTCAGGTCTTTTATTGTTTTAATACTGATGATTTTGGCATACAACTCCTGATAACCCAAAAAACCTGTCTCAATAAATTAGCATATCAAGAAAAGGTTCTCTAAACGACCTATTACCCTAATCTTCTGAATCAACTAATTAACTCTAAACACATGCAAAATATACCTGAGGCTTTTATAAACTCCCTGCCTGGTTCATTACTCAAAAGCCCCATCATGGGTAAGACTAGCGACCTGACAGATGTCAAGAAGGCCATCATTGACACCCTCAAGCAAGAGGGTAAGACCCAGAAAGAAATTTCTCAACAAATAGGCTGTTCCCAGAGTGCTGTATCAAGGCACCTCAATGGTAAGTCTGTTGGAAGGAAACAATGTGGCAGAAAACGCTGTACAACGAGAAGAGGAGACCGGACCCTGAGGAAGATTGTGGAGAAGGACCGATTCCAGACCTTGGGGAACCTGAGGAAGCAGTGGACTGAGTCTGGTGTGGAAACATCCAGAGCCACCGTGCACAGGCGTGTGCAGGAAATGGGCTACAGGTGCCGCATTCCCCAGGTAAAGCCACTTTTGAGCTACAGAGAAGCAGCACTGGACTGTTGCTAAGTGGTCCCAAGTACTTTTTTCTGATGAAAGCAAATTTTGCATGTCATTCGGAAATCAAGGTGCCAGAGTCTGGAGGAAGACTGGGGAGAAGGAAATGCCAAAATGCCTGAAGTCCAGTGTCAAGTACCCACAGTCAGTGATGGTGTGGGGTGCCATGTCAGCTGCTGGTGTTGGTCCACTGTGTTTCATCAAGGGCAGGGTCAATGCAGCTAGCTATCAGGAGATTTTGGAGCACTTCATGCTTCCATCGGCTGAAATGCTTTATGGAGATGAAGATTTCATTTTTCAGCACGACCTGGCACCTGCTCACAGTGCCAAAACCACTGGTAAATGGTTTACTGACCATAGTATTACAGTGCTCAATTGGCCTGCCAACTCTCCTGACCTGAACCCCATAGAGAATCTGTGGGATATTGTGAAGAGAAAGTTGAGAGACGCAAGACCCAACACTCTGGATGAGCTTAAGGCCGCTATTGAAGCATCCTGGGCCTCCATAACATCTCAGCAGTGTCACAGGCTGATTGCCTCCATGCCACGCCGCATTGAAGCAGTCATTTCTGCCAAAGGATTCCCGACCAAGTATTGAGTGCATAACTGAACATTATTATTTGTTGGTTTTTTTGTTTGTTATTAAAAAACACTTTTATTTGATTGGATGGGTGAAATATGCTAATTTATTGAGACAGGTTTTTTGGGTTATCAGGAGTTGTATGCCAAAATCATCAGTATTAAAACAATAAAAGACCTGACAAATTTCAGTTGGTGGATAATGAATCTATAATATATGAAAGTTTAATTGTAATCATTACATTATGGTAAATAATGAAATTTAACACTATATGCTAATTTTTTGAGAAGGACCTGTAAATATGAAATGCTGTAAGTCAGTACATTCAATATACACATGGTCAAAATTGTTGGTACACCTCGTTTAATGACAGAAAAACCTACAATGGTCACAGAAATAACTTGAATCTGACAAAAGTAATAATAAATAAAAGATCTATGACAATGAACAAATGAAAGTCAGACATTGCTTTTCAACTATGCTTCCACAGAATAAAAAAAAAAATAAACCTCATGAAATAGGCCTAGACAGAAATAATGGTACCCCTGAAAATAATGTGACAAAAGGGACATGTTAAATCAAGGTGTGTCCACTAACTAGCATCACAGGTGTCTACAATCTTGGAATCAGTGAGTGGGCCTATGTATAGGGCTACAGATACTCACTGTACTGTTTGGTGACATGGTGTGTATGTGCAGCGCCCCAGAGTCCTGGTCGTTGCAGTAATGTTATTCTTCCACCAAGGGGGTGATGTTACGTCTGAAGGCAATGAAGGAGATCTGTCCAGGTATCACAACCACATACACACACTTCAGGGGGAGCTAAGCTTCTATCTACTAGAGCAGGGGTCTTCAACTCCAGTCCTCAAGGCCCACCAACATGTCATGTTTTCAGGATTTCCTTAGTCTTGCCCAGGTAATAATTGCATCACCTGTGCAATGCAAAGGAAATCCTGAAAACATGACCTGTTGGTGGGCCTTGAGGACTGGAGTTGGGGACCCCTGTACTAGAGCACTCCTCACAATTAGGTAAAACTGGTGGGTTGGTTAGGAAGTTAGATAGAAGCTGACTGGAGGGAGTAGGAGATAGTCAGTGAGTCCTGACCGAGTTTGGCAGAGGCTGGTTTGAGTGTGTTCCAGCCAGCTCCAGGCTGCGGCCTGTGGAAGGCGAAGGTACACGGAGCTGCGCCTGCATCCCATGCGGCTGCATCCCAAAGAAGGAGACATTGAAAGGAAGTGTGTTGCAGTGAGTGAGAAATGAAGTCATAGCAACAGGAGAAGAGAATCAGAAGGGAAACCAGCTAGAAGCAGGCTGCCTCCTTCTGAAGCGCAGTACCGGTAGCCATAACACTGAGGGAGTAAGGAACTCTATGCCGTTACTTCAGAGACTGCCAGGACAGTTGATTCCACGTCGGCGGCCCGACCATCTACCCAGGAGGCAGGGTGGCAAATTGTGGGGGCCGGGGCGTCTCTAGGGTCCCTGTAAAAAGCCTCAGGCCACCAGTCATATGGGCTTGTCCTATCCGTAAGGGGGACAGAGAGAAAGAGACTTGACATCTACAACAGTTGTGAGGACCTCACTGAGTTGCTCAGCAGGGGGGAACTACAACACTCAGGCGCTAGAGGAAGGCTATTGAATTCCACCTGGATAAGGGGACTCTGGATTTGCCTTCAGACTGGCTGGACTCTGCCTACCCTATGGTTCCTGCCCTAGACTGTGGATGCTGAAGCCTTTAGTAAAGGTACAGAGACTGCAACCTTGTGTCCTCATTATTCACTGTGCCTTACATCATCCACCATCTACCAGCTACACTCTGGGAAGCCCTGGGGACATACTTCACCTGTGGGAAGGTATACCATCTAGCTGCCATAACATCATCCCAGCGGACCCCTAAGCAGCGTCGGTCACCCTGACCGAACACCACAGGTGGCGTCACGAACATTATCCCTTTAAAGACCTTTCCCCTATTTATCAACGGACCTCCCGAGGGCCACGGACCGGGTCAGCCACCGTGACATCCCCATCGAGAACCGAAGGGGCCCGGTACCGAGTACCCCCCGGCCCTTGGGGGCGACACAACTTTGGCGTCACGAACAGGATTCTACTTAAGCTTGAAAATCGGGTCATGTGCGCCTAAGAACTGTGCCAGAATCGTATTTGAACTGTTTGTGCTTAAAGACTGTCTATTGCCATTTACCGCCAAAATCCCCGCCAAAACTGCCGCCATTACAGCACCATGTGGCATGCTGGAGGAGTGGGGCGTGTTATCGTGGGCGTAGCCTGGAAGAGCGGTGCAAAAATGGAGCCAGCCCCTCACAGATACTACTACGCCAGAAAAATATGCCCATCAACCCCAGGAATCCACCTCCTAGTCTGGGATGGTGGAGGAAGAAGGAACCGCCCTCCAGAAGAGGAGGAGGGGGAGAACACCCGCAGTGCTGTCCATCAATCAGAAGCTGAAGAGACCCCGCCGCCATGTATGAACCCGGAGGTTCTCGGCGCGGAAGTCAAGGAGCTGTGCCGCCAGCTCCGGAAATCCTGGTACCGCGCAGCTGCCAGGGTCCAGGAGCAGCAGCTTAGCCAGCCGACGGAGCTGCCATCTGCAGTGGAGGATACCGGCACCGGAGATGCCGCGGCGGCAGGTAAGCAATCCGAACCTGCCCCGGCCACCGACGAGACCCTCCTGTTGCCCATCTACTCCCTGCCATCGCCACTTAGAGACTCGGAGTCGTTGTCACCAGAGGCTCCACATTGCCCGACACCGCCCTCATCTGGCCAGGTGAGAGAAACAACAACCGCCGCCATTCCTGAAAGAGCACCTGTCATTCTGTGCTCCAGATGTGCTGGTGCCCTGGTGGAGCAAAGAACTGTCAGCACACAGACTCCCATCAGGAGTGCAGATGCACTCTATGTAGTACCAGGTAGTCGCCCGTATCCAACAGGACTACCTCCACCGGTACTACCCCCAGAGTGGCACCATTAAACCTCGAAAACCTGAGAAATGTATATAGTTCTTAAAAAAACTTTTCCTTGTTTTTGCGGCTTTAGTTTATTATAAGGTATTGTTTGCACATCCTTATTATATTTCACATCAAATCTTGCACTTATTTATTTATTTATAATTTCCCTTTTTCTGCAGGTTATGATCGTATTTGCACATTGTCACTTTATTGTATACACACACTCACTCTGAAGCAGTCCTCAGTAGTTCCTCTTGGTTTCCTTCCCACGTAGTCCTGCGAGTCCGGGGTGCGCATGCGCTGTCTCTGTGGCTACGGACCATTGTGTGGGCGACACTCGGCACGCGGCACGCAGATTCCGTCTCTCTGACGGCTCTGCCTGCTTGCGTTCCACGGCCGCTCCTGTGATGGTTCATCGGTGGCCATGGCGACGACGCATGCACCGCTATTACCGGATGTCGCTGGACACCAATGAGCGTAGTTTCGCATGTGTGTGTGTGCATTAGTAATTAAGCACAGTCCCTTTGTTTTCATTGGCCGGACATTGTATAAATAGTTGATATCCTCCCCCAAGTGCACACCTCCTGAGGAAGTCTCGACGAAACGTGCGTTGGGGCGGCAGGGACCAAACAGTAACCGGCACTTTGCTTTTCATTCATTTTGTAAGTATATCATGTCTCCACTTTCAGCTTAATGTTGCACATTATAGCCCAAATCAGGCTTTCATTCTCTAGGCACTATGCACTTTACTTCATGTTGCAATATTTTGAGCTGCTATAATATACATATGGACATATTGTCTCCAATTATATCTTATTGGCACATTATGGAGCATTGAGTTTCTACTTATTCTTGCTATTTGGCGTTGTGTGCTGGTCAGTTTGTGTCTTGTTATTGGTTTCCAGTGGTTCTTTTTAATGTGTGTATTTATTTTTTTCTGTGTATAATAAAATTACGTGTAGGATTATACTCTTTTGTTGGTGTGTCTTTTTCACCTTCTGTTGGTACTATAATATTTGGAGTTTTTTGTCCTATTACTTATATCCTGGACATTTATCTAGTGTTTATACTAATTGCTTTCCTGTTTTTTGAACAGAGTATTCAAGTGTCTGGGTTGATCACTATGAATCATAAAGCCAGGGAAAAGTCTTGGCAAGACCGTTTAGGTGATGTTTTTAAACCAAGAATCACTGGTGCCACCAATGATGCCTCAAATAATTTTAAAGATACCACTAAGAAATACCGAAACCTTTTACATAAGAAAATACAGATATGGTGGACTAGGGCCTCATTACAAAACTACCATAAATATAATAATATCCCTAGAGGCTTACGTATTCAACTCTACCCAACATTTGAATTAGGTGATGCTGCTCTTAACACCAGATGGGAGGAAACGGCTATGGCCTGTTCGTTAAGATTTATAGAGATCATTAATGACAAAAATACTGCATTATTGAATGAACTTGACTCACAAATTAGTTCTATGCAAGCACAAATGTTATTAGATTTCTCTAAAGAACAGATGGATCAATTTTTTCTTGATATTGCCAAAGACATGGAAAAATGGGAGAAAGATGTCTGTGAGACCAAAACCAAGAAATACGAAAGGGATCTCAATGATTATGAGACAGGAAAAATATTTAAATGGCAATTTTGGAAAGAGAAAAGAGGAACTCGCTCTAGAAGTTCGTCCATCTCATCTGTATCATGATTCTCTAGTCAAGCATCTACACAAGATGCAGATAAAACACGGTCTTACAATATGAGAACCAGGTTTGGTGGTAAATGGAATAATCATGGCCCCTCAGGACAACAAAGGCAACAGGGGTCTAAGAATGATCAACCCAAGTTAATTAACCTGTCTAATCATATCTTAACTCCTGAGCAGGAAGATCTCCTACAACGAGGTTTAACCTTTTTCCCTGCCAAACTTTTAGATCCCTTCACGGCGGTAAAGGATGTTCACCTTTTCGCCCGCAAATTGATCCTGAAGAGATATCACGAACGATCCAGCCTTCAGTCTGAAGTGACTGTTGATCAACAAGTGGTTGCAGTGCTGGAATCTTTATTGGATGAACAAAATCATGCCGTGGTGAGTAATTTTCCTACTCACCTGTACAATAAATCCAAAAAGTTTCCCCCTCTCAGTACATGTCCTGCAGTGGATGTATTTGTGAAGATGGTCTCTAATGATATCGAACAACTACGTTCTACCAAACGTTTTGGTAAAAACCATGGTGAACATAAAATTATCAAAGAAATACAAAGCTGGACAGACGTGACAATCAAGCAGGCAGATAAAGGGGGCAATGTTGTAATATGGCCCAATAGTCAGTATGAAAAACAGGCCCAAAAATTACTTGCTGACAAAGCTTGTTACAAAAAACTTCATTACAACCCCCTCATTGAATTTAAACAGGATCTTGAGACGATTGTTGTACAGGCATTTAAAACAGGGGTTATTCCAAAAAAACTGTTGGATACAGTGGCTCTTATTAAACCTAGAATGTCTACCCTGTATCTTATTCCTAAGATTCACAAAGATCCCATCAACCCCCTAGGGAGACCAATTGTCTCAGGAAATGAGGGAATCTGTGAATTAGCCTGCAAAATTGTTGATTTTTACCTGAAGCCTTTGGTCAATACATTGCCATCTTTTATTCAAGACACGACAGCGGCTCTACGCAGTTTTGATGGCCTTTCGATTCAAGAGAACATGATCCTTGTGACGGCAGACATAGAGAGCTTGTACACATCCATCAGGCACCGGGATGGGCTCAGGGTGGTCTCCTGGTTCCTTGAGGCTGGAGATGTTGAAAAACCTTTGGCTGATTTTATTCTACAGCTTCTTCAATTTATACTTACTCACAATTGTTTTATATTTTCAAATCAAATATATCTCCAGCTTCAGGGGACCGCCATGGGGGCCGCCTGTGCCCCTTCTTATGCAAACTTATTTTGGGTGCCTGGGAGAGGGACATCTTCCTCAGTAATCCAGTGGTTCACATTGACAAGGTGCACCACTGGATTCGATATATTGATGATGTGTTTTTTATATGGGAGGGTACCATTGAACAACTTAACAACTTCATGGATGAGCTCAATATGAATAATTTGAACATTAAACTCACCTTTTCCTGTGGTCAACAGGTCAATTTTTTGGATCTAGATGTCAGTGTCTCCTCTCAGGGATTGATAGAGACCAATCTACTGTATATCGTAAACCAACTTCTACGAATACTTTATTGCATGCAAGCTCATCACATCGCCAATCTACCATCAATGGCATCCCAATTGGACAACATCTGCGTATTAAACGAATCTGTTCAAGCCAGGATAAATTTCAAAAACAGGCGCGTGACCTCTATAGCCGCTTCAGAGAACGTGGGTACAGCCACCGACAAATTCGTAAGGGATATAAGAGAGCCTGTTTGTCATCTCATAATGACCTTCTATATCAGACATCGTCGAAAGTTAAAGATGATACACAGGTGAGACTCATCACTCCGTTCAATAGCCAATGGAAGGACCTTGTTGGAATTGTCACTAAGTACTGGGGAATCTTGCGGTCTGATCCAATTTTAAATACTATTTTGCCTGATAGACCATCCATTACTGCTAAGAGATCAGACAACTTCCGTGATCTGTTAGTACACAGTCACTATTCTCCAAATGAAGAAAAACGAAAAGTAGCGAGAGACCTTGTGCATGGCTTTTTTCCATGTACATTTTGTAAGGGTTGTCAGAATCATGTGAAAAGTAAAGAGTTTTCTAAGCCCCAGGATGGCCGTAGTTTTAAAATTCGACATAGACTCACATGTGCCTCCAAGGGGATAATTTACCACGCACAGTGTCCATGTAACAAGGTGTACATTGGGATGACCACTCGTGAGCTTAAAATCAGGACAAGGGAACATGTACGTGACATAGAGAAGGCTAAAACATCTAATGATGTTGGTTCATTAAAAACGTTGCCTCGCCATTTTTTCTTGTACCACGAATGTGACGCTAGGAAACTTAAAATCAAGGCCATTGATCAAGTATCCCTTGGTCCACGGGGTGGAGACTTGTTTAAAGTGTTGGCTAGAGCAGAAAGTCGTTGGATTTATCAACTCAACACAGTTACCCCGAATGGCCTTAACGAGGGGTTTGGTTTCGGTTCTTTCTTATGAGGACATCATTCATGTTTTTTAGGGGTGTGGGGGTGTTTTTATCATATTTTGCCTTATATATTTATTCCTGTGTTTTTATTCCATACTTATTCTTGTTTTTTATGTTCTAGTTGTGGCCTTTGTATCCATACCATGCAAGTTTTTCCACACATGCTGAACTATTATTGTTGTTTCTGAAGATGGACTGGTCTTTTATCTTTGAAGGAGGCCTTATAATCATGGATGAAGCCCTTCACATCAATCGTCATTATTGTTCACGTTATCTGCTTCAGTATAGTGTGTGTATTTATTATTTTCATATATTCTATATATGTATATTCTGAGATGGGTGCCTTTGTACTCCATGTTGTTATTATGTTGAATGACATTTAGACAGTACACTTTTTAGTTAGCATAGGATTTGTTTTTTTAATATGCACCATTCCGTGCATTATTCAGTTTGTTAGTTTGCACATTATTGCCCCATCAGTATCTTTCCAATATACATTTTTATTCTAGTTCATTTCATGACAGCAATTTGCACATTTTTCTCTTTTTAGGTATCACACGCTAGCACATATCTATTTTTATTTAAATTTCGGATAGTTGTATTTTATAATGATGTTTGCATATAGTCACTTTATTTCACCTCATCAACGCAGCCATTTTTCTGATCCTAGGTAAAAGGTAGCTTAATTTTCACCCATATACCCAGCATTGTGTCTGGATAGTTGTCACTTAGTGAGATATTTACTCTGCCAGTTTGCACAGCACTGCAACATCTATGGCTCGTTGTTATAGTTTATTATAAGGTATTGTTTGCACATCCTTATTATATTTCACATCAAATCTTGCACTTATTTATTTATTTATTTATAATTTTCCTTTATCTGCAGGTTATGATCGTATTTGCACATTGTCACTTTATTGTATACACACACTCACTCTGAAGCAGTCCTCATTAGTTCCTCTTGGTTTCCTTCCCACGTAGTCCTGCGAGTCCGGGGTGCGCATGCGCCGTCTCTGTGGCTACGGACCATTGTGTGGGTGGCACTCGGCGCGCGGCACGCAGATTCTGTCTCTCTGACGGCTCTGCCTGCTTGCGTTCCACGGCTGCTCCTGTGATCTTTAATCAGTGGCCATGGCGACGACGCATGCGCTGCTATTACCGGATGTCGCTGGACACCAATGAGCGTAGTTTCGCATGTGTGTGTGTGCATTAGTAATTAAGCACAGTCCCTTTGTTTTCATTGGCCGGACATTGTATAAATAGTTGAAATCCCCCCCCCAAGTGCACGCCTCCTGAGGAAGTCTTGACGAAACGTGCGTTGGGGCGGCAGGGACCAAACAGTAACCGGCACTTTGCTTTTCATTCATTTTGTAAGTATATCATGTCTCCACTTTCAGCTTAATGTTGTACATTATAGCCCAAATCAGGCTTTCATTCTCTAGGCACTATGCACTTTACTTCATGTTGCAATATTTTGAGCTGCTATAATATACATATGGACATATTGTCTCCAATTATATCTTATTGGCACTTTATGGAGCATTGAGTTTCTACTTATTCTTGCTATTTGGCGTTGTGTGCTGGTCAGTTTGTGTCTTGTTATTGGTTTCCAGTGGTTCTTTTTAATGTGTGTATTTATTTTTTCTGTGTATAATAAAATTACATGTATGATTATACTCTTTTGTTGGTGTGTCTTTTTCACCTTCTGTTGGGGCTTTAAAACCCGTCTAGGGTTATTCCTTTTAGGGGGGTCCCGCGTTAAAGGGATCCTTAGTTTGCACAGGTTTTCTACTTTTTTTTTATCAAAGAACTGAGGGATCATGAACTGGGCATGATTACAAACTATTTGTATATAGTTTGCACCTTCTTAAAGGTGCTCCCTACTGGTTTTACAAGAAGAAGCTCTTTGCGAAGAAACTGTTCCTGATGACGTCGTGAAAGTTTCTATTGTTTTAAAGTTAATAAGTGACTTGCATATTGATTGTTTGCACTACCTCAGAGAAAGACTTGAGTTTCCTCTTAAAGGGAATGTTTACTTGTTGCACTTTGCCTTAAGTAGTTAGTTAGTAATAATGTTTACATAGCAGATAGTATGTAGCTAGAAGGTTAGATAGTGATAAAATGTTTGATAAGGTTGAGAATAGAATGTTAAAATGATGTACTTTAAATAAAATGATAGGTTTTAGGAAAGGAAATGCCGTAGGCCCGTGGGGGTAGACAGATAGTCCTGCATGTGTAGAAGAGAGATAAGGAAACTGGTGATTAGCACCTTAAGGGTTAATGATAGTATACCCTCAGAGGGTACTTGCACTTAGTAGATACAATACCTGTATGGGTAATTATGTTCCATAGTTAGATAGTAATTATTTCCTATTTGTCTTTGAAAGTTGCGCGCACAATGTAAATATGTTATTGTTTGCAACGTTCAAGTGTTCTCACCTCCCATAAAGGGAAGCAACTGTTAAATTAATTTGTTTTATAACATTTCAAAATTTTGCATGTCTTTTGCTGATATATTGTTGTTTTCTTTTCCCCAGTCCGGGATTACTGGATTTAACGGGGGGGTGCAGCGCCCCAGAGTCCTGGTCGTTGCAGTAATGTTATTCTTCCACCAGGGGAAGTGATGTTACGTCTGAAGGCAATGATGGAGATCTTCTGTCCAGGTATCACAACCACATACACACACTTCACACTCCAGTCCGCCAGGGGGAGCTAAGCTTCTATCTACTAGGGCACTCCTCACAATTAGGTAAAACTGGTGGGTTGGTTAGGAAGTTAGACAGAAGGTGACTGGAGGGAGTAAGAGATAGTCAGTGAGTCCCGACCGAGTTTGGCAGAGGCTGGTTGGAGTGAGTTCCAGCCAGCTCCAGGCTGCGGCCTGTGGAAGGCGAAGGTACACGGAGCTGCGCCTGCATCCCATGCGGCAGCATCCCAAAGAAGGAGACATTGAAAGGAAGTGTGTTGCAGTGAGTGAGAAATGAAGTCATAGCAACAGGAGAAGAGAATCAGAAGGGAGACCAGCTAGAAGCAGGCTGCCTCCTTCTGAAGCGCAGTACCGGTAGCCATAACACTGAGGGAGTAAGGAACTCTATGCCGTTACTTCAGAGACTGGCAGGACAGTCGATTCCACGTCGGCTGCCCGACTATCTACCGAGGAGGCAGGGTGGCAAATTGTGGGGGCCGGGGCGTCTCTAGGGTCCCTGTAAAAAGCCTCAGGCCACCAGTCATATGGGCTTGTCCTATCCGTAAGGGGGACAGAGAGAAAGAGACTTAACATCTACAACAGTTTTGAGGACATCACCGAGTTGCTCAGCAGGGGGGAACTACAGCACTCAGGCACTAGAGGAAGGCTATTAAATTCCACCTGAATAAGCGGACTCTGGATTTGCCTTCAGACCGGCTGGACTTTGCCTACCCTGTGGTCCCTACCCTGGACTGTGGATGCTGAAGCCTTCAGTAAAGGTACAGAGACTGCAACCTTGTGTCCTCATTATTCACTGTGCCTTACATCATCCACCATCCCCCATCTACACTCTGGGAAGCCCTGGGAACATACTTCACCTGTGGTAAGGTATACCATCTAGCTGCCATAACATCATCCCAGCGGACCCCTAAGCAGTGTCGGTCACCCTGACCGAATACCACAGGTGGCGTCACGAACATTATCCCTTTAAAGACCTTTCCCCTATTTATCAATGGACCTCCCGAGGGCCACGGACTGGGTCAGCCACCGTGACATCCCCATCGAGAACCAAAGGGGCCTGGTACTGAGTACCCCCCGGCCCTTGGGGGCGACACATATCACACTCAACATGGACCAGAGGAAGCGAAGGAAAGGGTTGTCTCAGGAGATTAGAAAGAAAATTATTCTAAGACCATCTCCAAGCAGCTTGATGTTCCTATGACTACAGTTGCACATATTTTTCAGAAATTTAAGATCCATGGGACTGTAGACAACCGCCCTGGACTTTGCTGCAGGAGGAAAATTGATGACAAAGCAAAAAGGATAATATGAATGGTAACAAAAGAGCCCAGAAATACTTCTAAATAGATTAAAGGTGAACTTCAAGCTCAAGGAACATCAGTGTCAGATCGCACCATCAGTCGTTGTATGAGCCAAAGTGGACTTCATGGGAGACGACAAAGGACAACACCATTGTTGAAAAAAATCATAAAAAACCCAGACTGGAATTTGCCAAACTACATGTTGACAAGCCACAAAGCTTGTGGGAGAATGTCCTTTGGACAGATGAAACAAAACTGGAACTTTTTGTCAAGGCACATCAGCTCTATGTTCACAGACAGAAAAATGAAGCATATCAAGAAAAGAACACTGTCCCTACTGTGAAACATGGAGGAGGCTCTGTTATGTTCTGGGGCTGCATCTGGCACAGGGTGTCTAGAATCTCTGCAGGGTACAATAAAATCTCAAGACTATCAAGGGATTCTAGAGAGAAGTGTTCTGTCCAGTGTCAGAAAGCTCGGTCTCAGTCGCAAGTCATGGGTCTTACAGCAGGATAATGACCCAAAATACACAGCTAAAAACACCCAAGAATTGCTAAGAGGAAAACATTGGTCTATTCTGAAATGGCTTTCTATGATCCTTGACCTAAATCCTATTGAGCATCTTTGGAAAGAGCTGAAACATTCTGTCTGGAAAAGGCCACCTTCAAACACGAGACAACTGGAGTAGTTTGCTCTTGAGGAGTGGGGCAAAATACCTGTCGAGAGGAGCAGGTGTCTCACTGATGGTTACATGAATTGTTTGAGTGCAGTGATTGCCTTGAAAGGTTGTGCAGCAAAATATTAAGTTAAGGGTACCATCATTTCTGTCCAGGCCTATTTCATGAGTTTTATTTCTTTTTTAAGTTCTGTGGAAGCATGGTTGAAAAGCAATGTCTGACTTTCATTTGTTTATTTTCATAGATCTTTTATTTATTATTACCGTATATACTCAAGTAAAAGCTGAGAATTTCAGCCCATTTTTAGGCTGAAATTGCCCCTCTTGGCTTATACTCGAGTCATACCCAGGGGTCGGCAGGGAAGGGGGAGCGGCAGCTGTGTAATCATACTCACCTGCTGGTTCCCTGGTGCCGGCAGCTTCTTCCTGCAGTGAGCAGTCACATGGTACCGCTCATTACAGTAATGAATATGGACCCCACTCCACTCCCATAGGGGTGGAGCCGCATATTCATTACTGTAATGAGCGGTACCATGTGACCGCTCAATACAGGAAGAAGCTGCCAGCGCCGGGGAACCAGGGACCACGCCACGAGCTGATGAGTATAACGCAGTGCGCGATATTCACCTGCTCCCCGTTCCACCGCCGCCGGCCGCCGCTGCGTCTTCCCTGTCCTCTGCACTGACGCTCAGGTCAGAGGGCACGATGACGAGATTAGTGTGCACTCCACCCTCTGCCTGAACAGTCAATGCAGAGGACGGGGAAGACGCAGCGGCGGCCGGCGGTGGTGGAACGGGGAGCAGGTGAATATAGAAAGTGCCAGGGGCCTGAGCGACGAGAGGTGAGTATGTGATTTTTTTTTTATCACAGCAACAGCATATGGGGCAAAGGTCTACATGGATCATCTTATGGGGCATAATCAATGTTTGTGCAGCTTTATATGGGGCAAATGACTACATGGAGCATCTTATGGGGCATAATCAATGTTTGTGAAGCTTTATATGGGGAAAATATCTTTATGGAGGATCTTATGGGGCCATTATCAACGTTTGTGGAGCATTATATGGGGCAAATATCTTTATAGAGCATCTTATGGGGCCATAATCAACGTTTGTGCAGCATTATATGGGGCAAATGTCTGTATGGAGCATCTTATGGGGCCATAATCCGCATTTGTGCAGCATTATATGCGGCATATTTTAATATGGAGCATCTTATGGGGCCCATCATAAACTTTCTGGAGATTTATATGGGACTCCTGATTCAATATGGATATTCAAAAACACTTAACCTACTGATGTCTCAATTAATTTTACTTTTATTGGTATCTATTTGTATTTTTGACATTTACCGGTAGCTGCTGCATTTCCCACACTAGGTTTATACTCGAGTCATTAAGTTTTCCCTGTTTTTTTGTGGCAAAATTAGGGGTCTTGGCTTATACTCGGGTTGGCTTATACTCGAGTATAAACGGTACTTTTGTCAGATTCCAGTTATTTCTGTGGCCATTGTGGGTTTTTCTGTTATTAAAAGAAGGGTAACAGCAATTTTGACCATGTGTGTACATAGTAGAAAATGCACAGCCATATTAAGAGTAATTATAGGCAATGGAATGTGAATAAAAAAGGGTTGATGCTGCTAGATGTTACATTCTGTAAAAAGCGGTATCAGAAAAACCCATATGAGGCAACAAAAAATATATCACCCAAGTATCACAAAAAATAGAGACCATGTGCCATTGTGCTAGCTTGAATCACAGTGCCCAGCATCTCAACGCACGTTTTGCGTGTTGCTTCTTCAGGGGGTACTAAGGCAATGTCCAAGTGGGTATATATAGGTATACTACATAGTTAGGTCACATGAATTTGATTACAATGCACCGCCCTTTGCTTGTCCAGCTTTCCCCGGTTGATGCCAGCAGGTACATACAGTCTATACTGCAGGACCTGACCAGGCATCAGTCGGGGAGAGGGAGGAGTCAAAGATTCAGAATATAGTAGCCATCCAAACTCCTTATCCTGCTGATAGCACAATACTGATCCGCTGCTGCCATATGTGCCTCTATTACTGCACCTGCTGTGCGGTTCTGTGTGCCCTCTAAATTCTAAAGCAACCATCTAGACTATAGTAATGCCGTGTGCAAGTGCACTAGAAAACAGTGCCCACATTTTATCCCCTAGAAACATAGAAAGTAATAATGCCCTGTGAACCCCTTTGAAAGTCACAGTAGCCTGAGTTTCCCTATAATAATTTCTTTATTTATATAGTGCCAACATATTCGGCAGCGCTTTACAGTTTTGCACACATTATCATCGCTGTCCCTGATGGGGCTCACAATCTAGATTCCCTAGTACTATGCCTTTGGATAACAATAAGTGCCCACTTTGCATTTAATAATGTCCCGAGTCTCCCCCCTGTACAGCTCCCCTATATACAGTATGATGCTCTCTTATACACAGAATGTCCCCTCACTGTATATATACTGACCCCTTAATATCGCCCAAACTGTTTGATGGCTCCAGCACTGCATGATGGCCCGGTCACTGTAATCTCCACACTGTATGATGGCCCAAAGATAGCCTCCATATAGTATAATGCAGAAGATAGTCCTCAATATAGTATTTTGCACACCCCATAGGCCTCCATATAGTATAATGTTGGTGTAACATAATATCCCTTAAAAATATAATTTTAATCAGATAATATTAAAAATACCACTTCCCAGTGCAAACAACAAAATAACCAACAGAATCTATTTGTGCACCTGGCCTGCTAAATAACCCTACGCTTGCCTGCTATCCCTTCCTAACAGTGGAGGTTGGCACCCTGATAGATTATTTGGCGCCCCCACTCCGCGGCGGCTGTCACCTGCTCACCCTAGTGAGTAACTATCAAACTATAGGAGGGAAAACAATAAGCATTAAAAGAGATGAAGGAAGACATAAAGAAAAAAAGGGGCTATGGTGCACAAATAATGTAATATATCAGCCTCCTGCAATGGAGTCTCGTGTAGGACAGAAAAAACGCTAGAAAATATTTTAAATAAATGAGCAAAAGGAAAAAAAAAAGGTATATATGCTCAAAGTGTTTTTATATATAGCAGTCCTCCTGCACACCTAAAAATACAACTGTGTGCATAGATTAACGAGATAATGATAACAGGGGAGATATATAAAAATAGATGACCTGGTTTTGTTTCAGATAGACCTTATGCATGACAGCACCCCCCAAATAACAATAGGCAATAGTCATTATCAGTGTATCGAAATATTACACAATCTTCACCATCTCAGAATAGCCACTAGCATCTTATACACACACATAAATTCATAGTGCCAGAAAGAAATAGTGTACGCAAACGATAACAAGTGGACACTGATGACTAAGGCCGGCTTCACACTCAGCGTATGAAAATACGGTCCGTATATTACGGCCGTAATACGCTGAAATGTCCCGAAAATAGTGGTCCGTAGCTCCTCCGTAGGCAGGGTGTGTCAGCGTTTTTTGCGCATGGCATCCTCCGTATGTAATCCGTATGGCATCCGTACTGCGTGGTTTTCTCGCAGGCTTGCAAAACCAACATACCGCTATAGAAATGATCCATGTGTCCCAAAAAGAAAAAAAAAAATATATATACTGTCTATATATATATATATATATATACAGTGGGGCAAAAAAGTATTTAGTCAGTCAGCAATAGTGCAAGTTCCACCACTTAAAAAGATGAGAGGCGTCTGTAATTTACATCATAGGTAGACCTCAACTATGGGAGACAAACTGAGAAAAAAAAATCCAGAAAATCACATTGTCTGTTTTTTTATCATTCTTTTTGCATATTATGGTGGAAAATAAGTATTTGGTCAGAAACAAACAATCAAGATTTCTGGCTCTCACAGACCTGTAACTTCTTCTTTAAGAGTCTCCTCTTTCCTCCACTCATTACCTGTAGTAATGGCACCTGTTTAAACTTGTTATCAGTATAAAAAGACACCTGTGCACACCCTCAAACAGTCTGACTCCAAACTCCACTATGGTGAAGACCAAAGAGCTGTCAAAGGACACCAGAAACAAAATTGTAGCCCTGCACCAGGCTGGGAAGACTGAATCTGCAAGAGCCAACCAGCTTGGAGTGAAGAAATCAACAGTGGGAGCAATAATTAGAAAATGGAAGACATACAAGACCACTGATAATCTCCCTCGATCTGGGGCTCCACGCAAAATCCCACCCCGTGGGGTCAGAATGATCACAAGAACGGTGAGCAAAAATCCCAGAACCACGCGGGGGGACCTAGTGAATGAACTGCAGAGAGCTGGGACCAATGTAACAAGGCCTACCATAAGTAACACACTACGCCACCATGGACTCAGATCCTGCAGTGCCAGACGTGTCCCACTGCTTAAGCCAGTACATGTCCGGGCCCGTCTGAAGTTTGCTAGAGAGCATTTGGATGATCCAGAGGAGTTTTGGGAGAATGTCCTATGGTCTGATGAAACCAAACTGGAACTGTTTGGTAGAAACACAACTTGTCATGTTTGGAGGAAAAAGAATACTGAGTTGCATCCATCAAACACCATACCTACTGTAAAGCATGGTGGTGGAAACATCATGCTTTGGGGCTGTTTCTCTGCAAAGGGGCCAGGACGACTGATCCGGGTACATGAAAGAATGAATGGGGCCATGTATCGTGGGATTTTGAGTGCAAACCTCCTTCCATCAGCAAGGGCATTGAAGATGAAACGTGGCTGGGTCTTTCAACATGACAATGATCCAAAGCACACCGCCAGGGAAACGAAGGAGTGGCTTCGTAAGAAGCACTTCAAGGTCCGGGAGTGGCCTAGCCAGTCTCCAGATCTCAACCCTATAGAAAACCTTTGGAGGGAGTTGAAAGTCCGTGTTGCCAAGCGAAAAGCCAAAAGCATCACTGCTCTAGAGGAGATCTGCATGGAGGAATGGGCCAACATACCAACAACAGTGTGTGGCAACCTTGTGAAGACTTACAGAAAACGTTTGACCTCTGTCATTGCCAACAAAGGATATATTACAAAGTATTGAGATGAAATTTTGTTTCTGACCAAATACTTATTTTCCACCATAATATGCAAATAAAATGTTAAAAAAAACAGACAATGTGATTTTCTGGATTTTTTTTTCTCAGTTTGTCTCCCATAGTTGAGGTCTACCTATGATGTAAATTACAGACGCCTCTCATCTTTTTAAGTGGTGGAACTTGCACTATTGCTGACTGACTAAATACTTTTTTGCCCCACTGTATATATGTCAGTAGACACATATATGTATATATATTACTATTTTTTCCAGCGCTGTACAGCTTGAAAGCCGGTAATTCAATTACCGGCTTTTTCTTTCTCCTTCCTAAAACCCGACATGATTTGAGACATGGTTTACATACAGTAAACCATGTCTTCTCTCCATTTTTTTTGCAGATTCCACACTACTAATGTCAGTAGAGTGTATCTGCAAAATTTGGCCGTTCTAGCTCTTAAAATAAAGGGTTAAATGGCGGAAAAAATTGGCGTGGGCTCCCGCGCAATTTTCTCCGCCAGAGTAGTAAAGCCAGTGACTGAGGGCAGATATTAATAGCCTGGAGAGGGTCCATGGTTATTGGCCCCCCCCTGGCTAAAAATATCTGCCCCCAGCCACCCCAGAAAAGGCACATCTGGAAGATGCGCCTATTCTGGCACTTGGCCACTCTCTTCCCATTCCCGTGTAGCGGTGGGATATGGGGTAATGAAGGGTTAATGCCACCTTGCTATTGTAAGGTGACATTAAGCCTAATTAATAATGGAGAGGCGTCAATTATGACACCTATCCATTATTAATCCAATTGTAGTAAAGGGTTAAATAAAACACAAACACATTATTTAAAATTATTTTAATGAAATAAAAACAATGGTTGTTGGAGTATTTTATTCTACGCCCAATCCAGTCACTGAAGACCCTCGTTCTGTGAAAGAAAAAACATAATAAACCAACAATATACTTACCCTCCGCAGATCTGTAACGTCCAACGATGTAAATCCTTCTGAAGGGGTTAAAACATTTTGCTCCCAGGCTTTCTAGGAAAGTTCCCACGATCTATGAACATCCAGCAGAGGGCGCCTCACCGCAAATGAAGCTAAATATAGCTCATTGATCTATTTTTAGCCTCATTCCCCGGGGTTTTGCAGTGAGGATCAGCCTGCATTAGCAAAGCTCCTTGCTGCAAAATGTTTTAACCCCTTCAGAAGGATTTACATCGTTGGACGTTACAGATCTGCGGAGGGTAAGTATATTGTTGGTTTATTATGTTTTTTCTTTCACAGAACGAAGGTCTTCAGTGACTGGATTGGGCGTAGAATAAAATACTCCAACAACCATTGTTTTTATTTCATTAAAATAATTTTAAATAATGTGTTTGTGTTTTATTTAACCCTTTACTACAATTGGATTAATAGTGGATAGGTATCATAATTGACGCCTCTCCATTATTAATTAGGCTTAATGTCACCTTACAATAGCAAGGTGGCATTAACCCTTCATTACCCCATATCCCACCGCTACACGGGAATGGGAAGAGAGTGGCCAAGTGCCAGAATAGGCGCATCTTCCAGATGTGCCTTTTCTGGGGTGGCTGGGGGCAGATATTTTTAGCCAGGGGGGGGCCAATAACCATGGACCCTCTCCAGGCTATTAATATCTGCCCTCAGTCACTGGCTTTACTACTCTGGCGGAGAAAATTGCGCGGGAGCCCACGCCAATTTTTTCCGCCATTTAACCCTTTATTTTAAGAGCTAGAACGGCCAAATTTTGCAGATACACTCTACTGACATTAGTAGTGTGGAATCTGCAAAAAAAATGGAGAGAAGACATGGTTTACTGTATGTAAACCATGTCTCAAATCATGTCGGGTTTTAGGAAGCAGAAAGAAAAAGCCGGTAATTGAATTACCGGCTTTCAAGCTGTATAGCGCTGGAATAAATATTAATATATATACATATATGTGTCTCACTGACATATATATATATATATATATATATATATACCTATTCTATGTGTACACATTTATTCTACCTATTCTACTGTAAGCTGTCAGTTTGATTTTACTGTACACCGCACTGAATTGCCGGCTTTTCTCTCTAACAGCGCTGCGTATTTCTCGCAAGTCACACTGCTTGTCCGTGTGTAATCCGTATTTTTCACGCTTCCATAGACTTTCATTCAATCACTTGATTTTGCATGAGTACAAGCACCTACCATTAGTCAATAAGTAATATTTCGATACACTGATAATGACTATTGCCTATTGTTATTTGGGGGGTGCTGTCATGCATAAGGTTTATCTGAAACAAAACCAGGTCATCTATTTTTATATATCTCCCCTGTTATCATTATCTCGTTAATCTATGCACACAGTTGTATTTTTAGGTGTGCAGGAGGACTGCTATATATAAAAACGCTTTGAGCATATATACCTTTTTTTTTTCCTTTTGCTCATTTATTTAAAATATTTTCTAGCGTTTTTTCTGTCCTACACGAGACTCCATTGCAGGAGGCTGATATATTACATTATTTGTGCACCATAGCCCCTTTTTTTCTTTACGTCTTCCTTCATCTCTTTTAATGCTTATTGTTTTCCCTCCTATAGTTTGATAGTTACTCACTAGGGTGAGCAGGTGACAGCCGCCGCGGAGTGGGGGCGCCAAATAATCTATCAGTGTGCCAACCTCCACTGTTAGGAAGGGATAGCAGGCAAGCGTAGGGTTATTTAGCAGGCCAGGTGCACAAATAGATTCTGTTGGTTATTTTGTTGTTTGCACTGGGAAGTGGTATTTTTAATATTATCTGATTAAAATTATATTTTTAAGGGATATTATGTTACACTGTCTTTGAATTTCCCTATTGTTTATCCTTTTTGTTTTTGCGCCTCTCCATATAGTATAATGTACTCCCCATAGGCAGACTCTATATAGTTTAATGCACTCCCCATAGGCAGACTTTATACAGTATAATGCACCCCCCATAGACAAACTTTATACAATATAATGCACTGACCATAGGCAGACTCTATATAGTTTAAGGCACTTCCCATAGGCAGACTCTATATAGTATAATCCACTCCCCAGAGGCAGACCCTATATAGTATAGTGCACTCCCCATAGGCAGACTCTCTATAGTATAATGCAGCCCCCCATAGGCAGACTCTACAGTATAATGCAGCCCACCATAGGCAGACTCTCTATAGTATAATGCAGCCCCCATAGGCAGACTCTATATAGTATAATGCAGCCCCCCATAGGCAGACTCTAATATAATGCACCACCATAGGCAGACTCTATAGTATAATGCAGCCCCCCATAGGCAGACTCTATAATACAACCCCCATTGGCAAACTCTATATAGTATAATGCAACCCCCCAAAGGCACACTCTATATACTATAATGCAGCCCCCATAGGCAGACTCTAATATAATTCACCCCATAGGCAGACTCTATAGTATAATGCAGCCCCTCCATAGTCAGACTCTATAGCATAATGCAGCCCCCCATAGGCAGACTCTATAGTATAATGCACCCCCATAGGCAGATTCTATAGTATTCTGCACTCCCCATAGGTAGACTCTATAGTATAATGCAACCCCCAACATAAAGGTGGACTCTATAGTATAATGTACTTATCCATAGGCAGACCCTAATATAATGCACCCCCATAGGCAGACTCTATATAGTATAATGCATCCCCATAGGCAGACTCTATAGTATAATGCAGCCCCCCATAGGCAGACTCTATATTGTAATGCAGCCCCCCATAAGTAGACTATAGTACAATGTATAATGCAGCCCCCTTATAGGCAGAATCTATAGTATAATGCACCCCCCATAGGCAGACTCTATAGTATTCTGCACTCCCCATAGGCAGACTCTATAGTGTAATGCACTCCCCAACACACAGGTGGACCCTATAGTATAATGCACTTCTCCATAGGAAGACACTAATATAATGCACCCACATAGGCATAATCTATATAGTATAATGCACCCCCATGGACAGACTCTATGGTATAATGCAGCCCCCCAAAGGCAGACTCCATATAGTATAATGCAGCCACCCATAGGCAGATGCTATATAATATAATGCAGCCCCCATAAGCAGACTCTAATATAATGCACCCCTATATGCAAACTGTCATGGGGTTACCTCAACACTGTGGAGCCAGAAGACTGCAGTGTCTGATTCCTCCTACTCCAGGGCAGAGAAGCACTTCTCCTTCATTTTAAAGCTCCGAGTGGGTGCCCTCAGAGTGCTGGGCCCGGGATGACCACCCTCTCTGCCCCCCGGTAGCTACGCTACTGGCTGGAGTGGTGCTTTAAAGTGATAAGTCTATAGTTGTCCACTACTGGATAACCCCAGTTTGATCAAATCAGGACCAAAATTAAAATAAAAACAATCTATACTTCTGCATGTGGTGACAAACAGCTGATCATTGACTACATCCAGTACCGGACACAATGTCACGTCACCGCCGACCCGGGAACAGCAGCGCTGACATCGCTGGAATGATGATGCCATAGGAAAAGTGTATAGATTGTAATTCAGGAGCTGAATTGAATAGGCTGTTATGGTCCAGTAGTTGACAACTCCAGGAATAATAGTGACATCAAATAAGTCTCCTGTCCAGCTCTAATAGGCTTAGTAATTTCCAGACTTTCTTTATTTATGCTCTCTCTAGCTGGAATGTGTAAAAGTGGCTTTCATACAGTACTTTTGAAGACCCTAATGTAGGGAATTTTGTAGGGTAACTTTTTAATTGTTTAATTACAATACGAACATCTACAAAAAATACTGCATAGTGACATATTCTCATCTTCTCAAGTTGGAGTGCACCGCCCCACAACCTCCCTGCTTCCTGTTTGGGTGGTGCACTCCTGCTTGATTGACAGAATAGACAAGCAGCATTATTACATCCCTGGCCTGAACTGTGCATTCCTCCAATGCTACACAGGCAAAGCAGCATCATATAGCAGCATTGGAAGAGCGCAGTGGCACTATACTCTAATAATCCTGCTCAGCTTACCACCTTTATTAACAAAGAGCTGATAAACATTGCATATGTTTGGACACTGCTGCTAGACTGCAGTGGTGCCTGTAGTCTAAACATTAATCAGCAAAGAATAACATTAAAAATCACACCATTCTTGACAACCAAGATTAATTTTTATTACAATTAAATTGCAAACTTGCTTGTTTTAAAACCATTTTGACATTTTTCCAATTAAAATTCAGGAGAATAACCACTTTAATATTAGAAATCCTAGATTCATGAAGAGATTAAAAAATCTGGCTTTGCATAACATATATAAAAAGGTACTTCAAGGTAGGATATGATGATTAGTTTAAAAATACTATATGTTTGTAACTAATGCTATGCTAATTTTTTACTACATTATTTTTAAACGATATGGAAGGCCACTAATAGAAGATATGGTACCAGGCACCATTAGGATCATATTGTACCCTAGGCAATATGCGGTGCCATAGTGAGTACACAAGCAAAGCTTCTGACTGGATCTAATGGGGAGGCATTGAGGTCTTTACCCTAAACATGGCCAACACTTTGTGACAAATGATAGGGAGTTCAGCCCGGACAAATACCGCATGGGTCATGGTTTTTTTTTTCAATCGGCAGGCTTCTGCTGAATGCCTTTAAAAGATAATGTGGGTCTCTAGTGCGTTTCCTTCTTTTAGGAATGAAGATATGTAAGAATATGTAGGGCACTGTATTACATTAGCCAATATAATGGGTACATTTTGTACAGCATCATTTATCAAGATCAATTTGGGAGAAAGTTTCGTAACGTAACCATTTACAGTATATGGCATAATTTTATATGGGCCATATTAGGGGCATCACTTGATATGGGGCACTTTGGGGACACTATATGGGACAATTATATATTGGGCACCTAGGGCAATATTTTTATAGCACAGCGTTACATGTGACACTGTGGGATATTATTTTATTTAGTCACTTCAGCAGACATAGCACTACTTACTATGGAACACTAAGGAGTTACTTAGAGGTGGCACTGTTTATGGTGCTCTTCCCTGTAGGGCACTAGATGTGTAGCGCTACTTACAATCAGGCTCCTTATAGAAAGTACTATGTAGATAGCACTGATTACTGCAAAAGATTTCAGAGGGAGCACTATGTGAATAATTTAATTTGAATGGCACTAGTATTTGGTGGGGTATCTGCATTATTGTGTAGTAAAACAGAAACAAGACAGCATGAGATCACAGCTGATACTTTCTGTGAGTTAAAACATGTTTTTAAACAATATGGAAAATGTTTTATCTCACAGAAAGTAGCGTCTGTGATACCGTGCTATAATGTCACTATAGTCTCTTGCATCCTCACTTGCCCAGGAGCTGTGGTATGATCAGACCATGTCCCTGTACGGTCACACGCAGCCATTACACAGTACACAGCAGGGGCACATTTATAAGATTGTCAGCACAGGAACATTTTTTTAACACATCGTATTGTGGAACTTATTATTCTAAGATCTATTGATTAAAATGGACGTTGTTTGTGAAACAACTACTTTAATGGTTCCTAAGCATAACAGCAAGCATGCTTTTAATAGCAGGTACAATGTTGTGGGTAGTGGTTGAATTAATTTAATTAAGAATTGGCAAGATAGAGAAACAGTGCTTACCATATGTACAGGGGGCAATGTGCTTCAAAACTTAAGACACAAAGATGTCTGCATGTCAACCTCTTCAGAGGTAAACCTTTGGATCTCTATATTGTACTCTATATGGTTGTGGTATGATTCAGTTATGTTATTGTATTTTTACCTAGTTTCTCTATGGTGGTAGTAGCAAAGCTACCAGGGGGCAGAGGTCTTTTTCCCCTGGTGCTGGGTTGTCTTAGGTCAGGTGATTGTATCACCCTTTATTACCCAGCACCTGCCTCCCATTCCTTGCTGGACAACAGTTTTAATCCGCTAGATTTCTGATTAGGTGCTTTGATATCTTTCTGTGCTTGGATTTTATGCAGTTCTGGGACCTCTGGTTCTGCTATCTTTAGTTTCTGTTTTCAGTTGGTTTCTGCAGCCTTCTCGGCGTTTCCTATTAGGAGGTGACCTGTTTTTTATACCCAGTCCTTAGATCTTTTAGGTAAGTAAAAAGGGCAGCACACTGCAGCGCCAAAACATGCAAACTTGAAAACACGAAATTTGAACTGCATTACTGCACTAGAAATATGAAAAATGAGAGCTTTTAGCGCATAAAAATGGCCATATTTATGTGTACCTCGTAGCCACTTTATGGCATCTCTCTTATACGAGGTCCTACGCTTGACCTACCTCACCGAGAATAAACGTCTCCATCTGAATGGGTACATGTGAAACCTCTTCTTGGACTCAAATTCTCTCTTTCTGTGGAGGGGTATTGGACCTACTATAATTAAAACACCTGTGGCTAGGAGGCGGGGAGTGCACGATCAGAAGGCTAAAGAATACATTTCAAAAACCTGACCTGCACATCCAAACATAGACTGAGTGTGAACAGGTGCTGAACCCAGAGTCGCCAACTCGTATATAGTTAAGTAAAAAGGGCAGCACACTGCAGCGCCAAAACATGCAATCTTGAAAACACGAAATTTGAACTGCATTACTGCACTAGAAATATGAAAAATGAGAGCTTTTAGCGCATAAAAATGGCCATATTTATGTGTACCTCGTAGCCACTTTACGGCATCTCTCTTATACGAGGTCCTACGCTTGACCTACCTCACCGAGAATAATGGCCATTTTTATGCGCTAAAAGCTCTCATTTTTCATATTTCTAGTGCAGTAATGCAGTTCAAATTTCGTGTTTTCAAGTTTGCATGTTTTGGCGCTGCAGTGTGCTGCCCTTTTTACTTAACTATATACGAGTTGGCGACTCTGGGTTCAGCACCTGTTCACACTCAGTCTATGTTTGGATGTGCAGGTCAGGTTTTTGAAATGTATTGCTTAGATCTTTTAGGGACCTCCTTTCCCTTATCTATAGGTCTTTGCTGAGTTTAACCTAGGATCGTCGGTGGGTCTATTAGCAAGGAATGGGTCACCCACTCCATCGTAGGGTATCAGCCTAGTCTCAGTGCAGGGTCAGTTTTCCCTTTCTATCCTAGTTCTGTGCTGCAGTTCCATAACAGTTTGTCCAGCCACACATATAAAAAATAAATAAATAAATAAATCCCGGATTCTTTCAATATGTGCAGCGTCCAGGAACTTGCTCAACGCTTGCAAGGGTTAACTTCGGAAGTAGCCAACCTGCAACAGCACATGAGTAATTACTCTGGAGCACGCTTTGAAGAACCTAAGGTAGGATTACCTGAGTTTTTTTCTGGTAAATGGCAGGAATTTTATACATTTAAAAATGCATGTTTACTATATTTTCGGCTTAGACCCAGATCCTCAGGGAGTGAATTACAGCATTTTGGGATTATGTTTTTATTGCGAAGTGAACCCCAAATCTGGGTGTTTCATTAAAGCCTGATGATCCTTGTTTGACATCAGTAGAAGCATTTTTTTCTGCTATGGGGTTGTTATATGATGATCCTGATGGGGTCACATCAGCTGAGGCAGAGCTCAGATGGCTTAAACAAGGTTCTTTTGATGCTGAGAGGTATTGCACCCTGTTCAGACAATGATCTGCAGAGGTCAGGTGGAATGACCCAGCACTCAAGAGTCAGTTTTTAGCAGGTTTGAGTGAAAGAGTTAAAGATTTGCTCATTGCATATCCTGCACCTGATACTTTGGAAACTGCTATGCAGTTAGCTATCCGTGTGGATAGAAGAGTGAGAGGCAGACAGAATGAAGAGAAGGCTCTTATAATGCTGGACCCAGTCTTTCAGGATAGCCCCGTCGACAGCGGGGAACCGATGCAACTTGGGGCGATGTCCTCTCGTTCTCAGGAGAGGGAGAATAGGTTTTCTGAAGGGCTATGCTTGTATTGTGGTAAGGCTGACAATTTTATTAAGCAATTTGAGGTTTGCATAAAGAAAGAAAAAAAAGGTCAGTAGGAGTAACACTCTAGTTCGTATTACATTTTTACGGTCTGCAGGAGTTTTTTTTTCTGGTAATACCACATATCATGGTCATTCCATTGATTTTCAGGTAATGGTGGATTGTAGTTCTGCACTTAATTTGATTGATCAACAATTCCTAGACAAATATAAGTTTGATTCTGAACCATTGCCATCTCCTATTCCTGTTGTGGCTATTGATAACACTCCTCTGGAAAATGGGTGTATTTCTCGAAAGGTTACCGGGTTCCCACTTATTGTGAATATGGAACATCAGGAGTGTATAGACTTGTTTGTCCTTGCTAAATTACCTTGCCCAGTCGTCCTGGGTTTACCCTGGTTAAAAATGCACGATCCTTTGCTGGACTGGTCGTCTAGTACTATAAGTTCCTGGGGTCAGGAGTGTTATGGTAATTGTTGTAATGTTCACATTGCTGCTGTTGTGAAGAAGGAGCTACCTGAAGCCATTCAGGATTTCTGGAGGGTATTTTCGGAGGTCGAACCACTTGCTCTACCACCCCATAGAGATTACGACTGCGCTATTGAGTTCGTCCCAGGTGCCACGCTTCCTGAGAGTCGTTTATGTAATCTGACAATTCCCGAGAGGGAGGCCTTAAAGGAATACCTACAGACTAGTTTAGCTGCAGGTCATATAAGACCCTCTAAATCCCCTGTGGCTGTAGGATTCTTTTTGTCAAAAAGAAGGATGGGGGCCTTAGGCCATGTCTGGATTTTTGGGAGATTAATAAAATCACTGTGCGCAATCCTTAACCGTTGCCGCTAATTCCGGATTTGTTTAACCAACTAACCGGAGCGAAGTAAGATTGACCTTCATGGGGCATATAATTTTCTGCGGGTGAAGGAGGGCGACGAATGGAAGACAGCCTTTAATACCCCGGAAGGTTATTTTGAGTGTCTGGTGATGCCTTTTGGCCTTACTAATGCACCTGCGTTTTTTCAAAATTTCATTAATGACATTCTGAGGTCGTTGATCGGTAGGAGTGTTAGGCTAGGGTCACATTGCGTTAGTGCAACCCGTTTAGCGCTAGCGCTAGCGGGTTGCGCTAACGCAATGTTTTTAATGGGGCCGCGTCCTGGGGTCGCGGTAACGTCCCCGCTCTCGCAGATCCCCGATCTGCGAGAGCGGGGAACGGACCGCGGGCGCGCCTCGGACGCTGCGAGCAGCGTCCGCGGCGCGCCAGGAAACACCGGCGCGTCGCTAGCGCGTGCCGAACATGGCACGCGCTAGTGCTGCGCGTTCCCATTGCCGTGAATGGGCGTGCTAACGGACGCGTTGCACGGCATTAATTTCGCCGTGCAACGCTGTCCGTTAAGCGCGTTCCCATAACGCAATGGGAACCCAGCCTTATTGTTTACTAGATGGTGGCCCGATTCTAACGAATCGGGTATTCTAGATTATGTATGTAGTTTATTTATGAAGTTTTCAGAATAATGCAATTTATACACAGGATTCGGCCGGCAGGGCGCGACCAATTAGCGAAGCGTGGTTCAAATTCCGCTCCAATTTGCGGCCGGATTGCACCTGTCGCTGATTGTTCGCAGCCGGGCGTGACCAATCAGTGAAGCCAGGGCCTGCTCCAGGTTTTTGAGGGCCCCGGGCAAAAGAGTCTATATTATACTATATACTATATATTATTACTATATAGTAATATATTGCACAGCCACGTAATATATTGCACAGCCACGTAATATATAGCACAGCCACGTAGGATATAGCATAGAGATGTGGTATATAACACAGCTCATGCAGTATATAACACAGGCCACGTAGTATAGAACACAGCGATGTAGTATATTGCCCAGCCACGTAATATATACCACAGCCACGTAGTATATAGCACAGAGACATAGTATATAGCAAAGCTTTCGCAGTATACAACAGTCCATGCAGTATATAACACAGCCCACGTAGTATATTGCCCAGCCATGTAATATATTGCACAGCCACGTAATATATTGCGCAGCCACATAGTATATAGCACAGCCACGTAGTATATAGCACAGAGACTTAATATATAACACAGCCCATGCAGTATATAACACGTGGCATATTGCGGTGTAACACAGCCATTAACCCTGTGTGAGCGCTGACTGGAGGGGGCACTGACAGAGAGTAGGAAGGGGCGAATTCGCGGCCGGACTGTGCCCGTCGCTGATTGATTGCGGCCTGCCTGCGAGATTTCCATGACAGACAGACAAACAGATGGAAGTGCCCCTTAGATGATTATATATATAGATTTGGATGACATTTTGATCTATTCACTTGATCTGGAGTCGCATTGGCAGAGAGTCCGCGAAGTTCTACAGATTTTGAGCGAAAACTCACTCTTTGCTAAATTGGAGAAGTGCGAGTTTGCGGTACAGAAAATGAGTTTTTTGGGGTACCTTGTCTCCAGTGATGGGTTTGAGATGACTCAGTGAAGGTTCAGACATTGCTGGAGTGGCCTAGGCCTGAATGTTTGAAGTCGGTTCAGAGATTTTTAGGGTTTGCTAATTATCACAGAAAATTCATAAAGAAATTTTCTGTGATCGCTAAACCTATAACTGATCTCACCAAGAAGGGTTCTAATACTGTCCAATGGTCCTCTGAGGCTGTTAAGGCTTTTGAGCATCTCAAGGAGAGGTTTAGCTCTGCTCCTGTTTTAATCCAGACAGATGAGACCAAGCCATTTCTGGTAGAGGTTGATGCCTCTTCAGTAGGGGTCGGGGCAGTTCTGTCCCAGGAGAGAGAGGATGGATGCTTTCTTTTCTAAAAAAATTTTGGCGGCTGAGCTCAACTATGATATTGGGAACAGAGAGTTGCTGGCTATTAAACTCGCGTTTGAGCATTGGCGACATTTTTTGGAGGGGCTAAACATCCGACACAGATTTTTACTTATCATAAGAATATGATATATCTGGATGCTGCTAAATGTTTGAATGCCCGTCAAGCTAGATGGGCACTATTTTTTGCCCGGTTTCATTTCTCCATCACATATATCCCTGGGACAAAGAATGTTAAAGCGGATGCTTTGTCTCGTAGTTTCTCAGCAGTTAATACTGAGAAGGAGGAATGTATTTTGCAGAGAGGGGTGGTGGTGGCAGCATTGGGTTCTGAGTTGGAGAGTAGCATCCTAGAGGCCCAGAAGGCTGCACCAACTAATACTCCGTATGGTAAATTATTTGTGCCTATAGCCTTGGGGAGAGCTTTGTTTGCTGAATGTCATGAGTCTCGGTTGGCGGGTCATCCAGGGATTTCGGAAACTAGAAAGTTGATTGGTTGAAGTTTCTGGTGGCCAGGGTGGCAAAGAGAAATAATCATGTGGGTGAGTCAGTGTACTGTGTGCCAGGGGCTGACTGGCAAATTTTAGCCTGGGGGGCAAGCACAAGCAGTGGCCCATGAGTAGCGGCCCATCCTTAAAGGGGTTGTCGGATCTTAAGCTACATGTCTACAGTCACTATGTGTGAATCCTCATATCGTGCACACTGTGCGCTATGAGGATTCTCTGGCGCCGGGAACAGGTGGTCTGGTGACCGCAAGCATGCAATAGAGATAATATATATATATACAGTGGGGCAAAAAAGTATTTAGTCAGTCAGCAATAGTGCAAGTTCCACCACTTAAAAAGATGAGAGGCGTCTGTAATTTACATCATAGGTAGACCTCAACTATGGGAGACAAACTGAGAAAAAAAAATCCAGAAAATCACATTGTCTGTTTTTTTATCATTTTTTTTGCATATTATGGTGGAAAATAAGTATTTGGTCAGAAACAAACAATCAAGATTTCTGGCTCTCACAGACCTGTAACTTCTTCTTTAAGAGTCTCCTCTTTCCTCCACTCATTACCTGTAGTAATGGCACCTGTTTAAACTTGTTATCAGTATAAAAAGACACCTGTGCACACCCTCAAACAGTCTGACTCCAAACTCCACTATGGTGAAGACCAAAGAGCTGTCAAAGGACACCAGAAACAAAATTGTAGCCCTGCACCAGGCTGGGAAGACTGAATCTGCAATAGCCAACCAGCTTGGAGTAAAGAAATCAACAGTGGGAGCAATAATTAGAAAATGGAAGACATACAAGACCACTGATAATCTCCCTCGATCTGGGGCTCCACGCAAAATCCCACCCCATGGGGTCAGAATGATCACAAGAACGGTGAGCAAAAATCCCAGAACCACGCGGGGGGACCTATTGAATGAACTGCAGAGAGCTGGGACCAATGTAACAAGGCCTACCATAAGTAACACACTACGCCACCATGGACTCAGATCCTGCAGTGCCAGACGTGTCCCACTGCTTAAGCCAGTACATGTCCGGGCCCGTCTGAAGTTTGCTAGAGAGCATTTGGATGATCCAGAGGAGTTTTGGGAGAATGTCCTATGGTCTGATGAAACCAAACTGGAACTGTTTGGTAGAAACACAACTTGTCGTGTTTGGAGGAAAAAGAATACTGAGTTGCATCCATCAAACACCATACCTACTGTAATGCATGGTGGTGGAAACATCATGCTTTGGGGCTGTTTCTCTGCAAAGGGGCCAGGACGACTGATCCGGGTACATGAAAGAATGAATGGGGCCATGTATCGTGAGATTTTGAGTGCAAACCTCCTTCCATCAGCAAGGGCATTGAAGATGAAACGTGGCTGGGTCTTTCAACATGACAATGATCCAAAGCACACCGCCAGGGCAATGAAGGAGTGGCTTCGTAAGAAGCATTTCAAGGTCCTGGAGTGGCCTAGCCAGTCTCCAGATCTCAACCCTATAGAAAACCTTTGGAGGGAGTTGAAAGTCCGTGTTGCCAAGCGAAAAGCCAAAAACATCACTGCTCTAGAGGAGATCTGCATGGAGGAATGGGCCAACATACCAACAACAGTGTGTGGCAACCTTGTGAAGACTTACAGAAAATGTTTGACCTCTGTCATTGCCAACAAAGGATATATTACAAAGTATTGAGATGAAATTTTGTTTCTGACCAAATACTTATTTTCCACCATAATATGCAAAAAAATTATAAAAAAACAGACAATGTGATTTTCTGGATTTTTTTTTCTCAGTTTGTCTCCCATAGTTGAAGTCTACCTATGATGTAAATTACAGACGCCTCTCATCTTTTTAAGTGGTGGAACTTGCACTATTGCTGACTGACTAAATACTTTTTTGCCCCACTTGTATATATATATATATATATATATTGACACACACAGTCCCACTGTATAATGACAGGCACAGCCCCACTGTATCATGACACACACACACACAGCCCCACTCTATAATGAGGAGTGGTACTGTGCAGTGTATAGATACAGAATAAGGCCACATTCACACTAGCAGTATTTGGTCAGTATTTGACCTCAGTATTTGTAGCCAAAACCAGGAGTGGATGATAAATACAGAAGTGGTGACGTGTTTCTATTATACTTTTCCTCTGGATTGTTCCACTCCCGCTTTTGGCTTACAAATACTGATGAAAATACTGAACAAATACTGACCATGTGAACGTGGGCTTAATACCGGTGCTCATTAGGGTGGAATCACACTAGCATATGGCATCGGATGTGATATGCCAATGATACTCGGCTCATGCTCTGCTGTGAGCGTGATCAGAGTGTCCGTGCTCCAATGCTCTCGCAGCACAGGTGTGGAGGAGACGGAGAAATTAATTTCTCCATCTCCTCAATGGTCTGACTCGCCGTGTATCAGACTGCAGCATCTGCTGAGAAAAAAAAAACACGACTGCACACGGACAGTAAGTGAGAAGAAGATTGTACCACTTTTTATACTCTTTATTAGTCAATGTGGCAACATTTCACTTCCATATCAGAGAAATGTTCAGTTATGGATCCGAAACGTTGCCACATGGGCCAATAAAGGGTCCGCTACTTTTCTCACAATTAATCGGAGTGATAGATAGACAGATACACACATACATAAGAATAGATACTGAGAATTACACCATTTCTGCAGGACATTAGAAGTATACACAGCTCCACAATATACCGTATATACTTGAGTATAAGTCGACCCAAGTATATGACGAGGCACCTAATTTTGCCACAAAAAAACTGTGAAAACGTATTGAGTCGAGTAAAAGCCGGGTATGCATTGTCCCCACATCCTGTCCTTGTATGCATGGCTCCCCTGTCCCTGTATGCATGGCTCCTTATCCCCATCCTTGTCTGCATGGCTCCTTATCCCCATCCTTGTCTGCATGGCTCCTCATCCCCGTCTTTGTGTGCATGGCTCCTTATCCCCATCCTTGTCTGCATGGCTCCTTATCCCCGTCCTTGTATGCATGGCTCCTTATCCCTGTTCATGTATGCATGGTTCCTAAAAAAAAATAAAAAACCACATAATACTTACCTTCCTTGCATGGCCTCGCAGCATCTCGTTCCGGTGCCAGCAGCTCCTGTGGCCGGGCGATCACATTTCCCCCGCTCATTAAGGTAATGAAGATTTACCCACACCTATGGGAGTGGAGAGGGGTGAATACTCATTACCTTAATGAGCGGAAGACACGTGATCGGTCGTCCTGAACAGCTGCTAGCGCCGAAACGAGATGCAGCGAGGGTGCGCAAGGAAGGTAAGTAGGATGTGTGCTGGAAGCCGGCGGCTGTGGCTGTCAACGCTATAAGAGAAATGAATATTCACTGCCAGTGCAGTGAATATTCATTTCTCTTTAGCAGCGGCACAGGCTTTAGCCACAGCCGCCGGCTCCTGCCTCTGTCACCCGCTGCTCCTTCTCCATCTTTCTGGGACAATGATTTGTGTATAAGCCAAGGGGGTGTTTTCAGCACAAAAAAATATGCTGAAAAACTCGGCTTGTACACGAGTATATATGGTATACTACAATATATTGTATACACAGCGGCATATTATATACCGTGTTAAGGAATATAGAGCGGTGCATATATTATATAGTGTAGAGATGTGGCAGCAGTGTATATATAGTGTGAATTCCACAATATAAACATAGCGCCATACTATATAAACATTTCTACACTATATAAACATCTCTACAATATACGGTAATTAAGACAGCATTATACTATATTATGATGCATACATCACATAGGAGACACTGCGACTGCTGAACATATATCACATTGAAACTACTGTATATACAATACATAGTCGATACTGCGACTGATTTGTATAGTTGTAGTATCACCTACATAGTGTATGTGATACTGTGACTGCTGTACACACATTATATAGATGAAACAGATTAATATATATACATATGTTCTCCCCCCCCTCTTTCCAGCCCCCCTCCACTCCCCCTTCCCTCTCCCCGCATCCCCACTTTTCCCTTCTCCATTCCTGCCCAGTTAATTGTTAAAATCCAATAAAGATTATTTGGAAAAAAAAAAAAAATATATATATATATACATATATATATATATTATATATATATACATATATAATATATATATATATATATATACTAGATGGTGGCCCGATTCTAATGCATTGGGTATTCTAGAATATGCATGTCCACGTAGTATATTGCCCAGTCACGTAGTATATTGCCCAGCCACGTAGTATATTGCCCAGTCACGTAGTATATTGCCCAGTCACTTAGTATATTGGGCCAGTCACTTAGTATATTGCCCAGCAACGTAGTTTATTGCCCAGCAACGTAGTTTATTGCCCAGCCACGTAGTATATTGCCCAGCCACGTAGTATATTGCCCAGTCAAGTAGTATATTGCCCAGTCACGTAGTATATTGCCCAGTCACGTAGTATATTGCCCAGCAACGTAGTATATTGCCCAGCCACGTAGTATATTGCCCAGCCACGTAGTATATTGCCCAGTCACGTAGTATATTGGCCAGTCACGTAGTATATTGGCCAGTCACGTAGGTATATAACACTGCCCACGCAGTATTTAGCAGTGAGTGCACCATATCCCTGTTAAAAAAAATAATTAAAATAAAAAATAGTTATATATCACCCCTGGGATCCAGCGAAGCTGTGTGATGCGGCCACCATCTTCCGTTCCCAGGATGCATTGCGAAATTACCCAGATGACTTAGCAGTCTCGTGAGACCGCCAAGCCTTCTGGGTAAGTTCGCAATACATCTCTGGGAACGGAAGATGGCGGCCGGCTGGAGCGCATCGTCCAATGACGGAAGGTGAGTATAGCAGGTTTTTTTTTTTATTATTTTTAACATTACATCTTTTTACTATTGATGCTGTATAGGCAAAATCAATAGTAAAAACTTGGTCACACAGGGTTAACGGCGGTAACGGAGTGCGTTACCCGCGCCATAACGCAGTCCGTTACTGCTGGCATTAACCCTATGTGAACGGTGACTGGAGGGGATTATGGAGCAGGCACTGACTGCGGGGAGCATGGAGCGGGGAGTATGGAGCGAGCGCCGGGGACACTGACTGCGGGGAGTATGGAGCGGGCACCAGGCACACTGACTGCGGGGAGTATGGAGCGGGCGCCGGGGACACTGACTGCGGGGAGTATGGAGCGGGCACCGGGGACACTGACTGCAGGGAGTATGGAGTGGAGCGCTGGGGACACTGACTGCGGGGAGTATGGAGCGGGCGCCGGGGACACTGACCGCAGGGAGCATGGAGCGGGCGCCAGGCACACTGACTGCGGGGAGTATGGAGCGGGGAGTATGGAGCGGGCGCCGGGCACACTGACTGCGGGGAGTATGGAGTGGGCGGCGGGCACTGTGACTGCAGGGGAGTAGGGGAGGGACTAATCGGACTGTGCCCATCGCTGATTGGTCGCGGCAGCCATGACAGGCAGCTGGCGAGACCAATCAGCGACGCGGGATTTCTGTTACGGAAGTTGAGGACCGAAAGACGGAAGTACCCCTTAGGCAACTATATATATAGATTAGACACAGATAGATAGTGCAACTATACACAGCAGTGTCACCTATATAACGTATATACATTAGTCTGTACATTATACAGGTGATACTGCAAATGTTGGATACATGTTATATAGGTGATACTGCTACTGCTGTATATAATGATAGTATCACCTATATATCATATATACAGCAGTCTATATTCATTATATAGGCAATACTGCTACTGATGTGTATATACGTTATGTATAGGTGTTACTGCTGTGTATATATGTACGTGTGTGTGTATATACATATACATACACACACACACACACACCCACCAGTATCACCTACATAACGACATATATACACAGAAGTATCACCTATATACACATCAGTAGCAGTATTGCCTATATAATGTGTATAGACTGCTATATATACATTATATAGGTGATACTGCTGTATATAATCACTATAATCACTATACCACCTATATAATGTATGTATAGCAGTCTATATCCTATATAGGTGACACTGCTACTGATGTGTATATACCTTATATAGGTGATACTGCTGTGTATACATGAACATATATGTGTGTATATATATATATATACATACATATACATACATAAACACACACACCGCAGTGTCACCTATAAAAGGTATATACGCATCAGTAGCAGTGTCACCTATATAAGATATAGACTGCTATACATGCATTATAGTGGTATAGTGATTATATACAGTAGTATCACCTATATAATGTATATATAGTAGTCTATACACATTATATAGGCAATACTGCTGTATATACAGTACATAAAAAAATCATCTTGGGACTCACCCAGGCCCCTGAGATTGGGGGGGAGGTCGGGAGGATGAAGAACTGAGGTGGGTCGGGTCCTTCCAGCATCGGCGGTGAAGAGGATCCCAGGCATTGGTGAGCAGGCTTCTCTGACGCTGGTGCAGGCCGGCCAGTGTCAGACACAGTCAGGCTATGCGCGCCGACTTTTCAAATATCACCATGTGCGCGCATGGTCTCCTGCTTGCCCGCTCTGACATGGGCAGGCGGCAGCAGACGAGCACACGCAGGAACGAGCACCGCGGCCGTGCTCGCACACTAGTGCGGGCTGCCGCGCATGGTCTCCTGCTTGCCCGCTCTGACATGGGAAGCAGAGGAGCACGCGCAGGAACGAGGACCACGGCCGTGCTCGCATACTAGTGCGGGCCGCCGCGGCACTTGTCAGAGCAGGCAACGCGCGCACACAGGGCCGGCTGGAGGGATGCGGTGCGCTATGTATTAAAATCGCTGCTGCTCCTCCAGCGGCCCTGTGTACCTGCTCAGGCACCGGCCCGGGGGGCAGATGCATTCCTGCCACCCGGCCCAGTCCGCCCCTGCTGTGTGCGCTTGGTCGAAGGCCTCACATGCCCCGGCTGCAGGGTTGCTGTGCCCTTTGGAGGTTCCTAGTTCGCCATGATCACATCTTGCTATGGATTTTATCACTGATCTGCCGGTCTCTGAGGGTGTTTCTGTCATTTGGGTTGTTGTGGACCGGTTTAGTAAGATGTGTCATCTGGCACGTTCAATAAATTACCCTGTGCGCCATGACTCTAGCTAAGGCATTTGTGAAAGAGATTGTCAGGCTCCATGGGGTTCCCACGGACATTGTTTCCGATAGATGACCACAGTTTGTGGCTCACTTTTGGCGTGCTTTTTGTGACATATTAAAGGTTCATTTGTCATTTTCGTCAGGTTATCATCCGGAGTCCAATGGACAGACCGAAAGGAAGAACCAGGGCATTGAGCAGTTTTTGAGATGTTTTGTAGCAGACAATCAGGAGATGTGATCAGAATATCTACCACTAGCTGAGTTTGCTCTTGATAATCATACATCTTCCTCGGCTGGGTGTTCTCCTTTTTTTTGCTGTACAGGGAGGCATCCATCTTTCGGTACATTTTCAAAGATTGGGGCAGTGGTGCCTGAAGAGGAGAGTTTTTCTGGAAATTTGGACAGGGTTTGGACCAATGTACGTCATAATCTGAAAGAGGCAAATAGGAGGTCAAAGAAATATTTTGACAAGAAAAGAAGAGAGGCGTTGTTTGCAGTTGGGGGCATGGTCTGGTTGTCCTCTAGGAATCTGCTTATGAAGATCCCTTCTAAAAATCTGGGGCCTAAATTTGTAGGACCCTTCAAAGTGGTTCAGGTTGTCAACTCGGCAGCGGTGAGATTAGACATCCCCTCGTCCTGGAGAATTAATTCAGTTTTTCATGTATCTTTACTGAAGAAAGTTGACACACCAGATAAGGAGGCAATGCCGACTGTTCCCCCAGTTGATGAGGATGGCGAATTTGAAATTTCACTCATTTTAGATTCCAGGTGGCACAGAGGAAGTTTGCAGTATCTCATGTCCTGGAAGGGTTTCGGTCCCGAGGATGTTTCTTCGGTGAAAGCTGAGGACGTCTCAGCCTCAAGGTTGATTAAGGCTTTTCACAGATTTCCGAATAAACCTTGGCCAAGAGGATCTGGAGGATCCTCGTAAAAGGGGAGGTACTGTTAGAATCTGTTTTGTTTTGACCATCCGCCATCTTGTTGTGGTTTTCTGGCTGCTGGTCTTTTCCCCCTGGTGCTGGGTTGTCTTAGGTCAGGTGATTGTATCACCCTTCATTACCCAGCACCTGCCTCCCATTCCTTGCTGGACAACAGTGTTAATCCGCTAGAGTTCTGGCTAGGTGCTTTGATAGCTTTCTGTGTTTCGAATTTATGCAGTTCTGGGACCTCTGGTTCTGCTATGTTTAGTTTCTGTTTTCAGTTGGTTTCTGCAGCCTTCTCGGCATTTCCTATTAGGAGGTGACCTGTTTTTTATACCCAGTCCTTAGATCTTTAGGGACCTCCTTCCCCCTTATCTATAGGTCTTTGCTGAGTTTAACCTAGGATCGTCGGTGGGTCTATTCGCATGGAATGGGTCGCCCACTCCATCGTAGGGTATCAGCCTAGTGTCAGTGCAGGGTCAGTTTTTCCTTTCTATCCTAGTTCTGTGCTGCAATTCCGTAACTCTAGCAGCCTTCAGCTCATCTGCATTGTTGGGTCTGGTGTCTCTCATCTTCCTCTTGACAGTACCCCATAGATTCTCTTTGGGGATAAGGTGAGGTGAGTTTTCTGGCCAATCAAGCACAGTGACACTGTTGTTTTTAAACCAGGTATTGGTACTTTTGGCAGTGTGGACAGGTGCCAAGTCATACTGGAGAATTACATTTCCATTTCCAAAAAGCTTGTCGGTAGAGGGAAGCATGAAGTGCTCTAAAATTTTCTGGTAGACAGCTGCGCTAACTTTGGTGTTAATAAAACCCAGTGGACCTACACCAGCAGATGACATGGCTCCCCAAACCATCACTGATTGTGGAAAATTCACACTAGACCTCAAGCAGCTTGGATTGTGTGCCTCTCCACTCTTCATCCAGACTCTAGGACCTTGATTTCCAAATGAAATGTAAAAATTACTTTCATCTGAAAACAACACCTTGGACCACTGAGCAACAGTCCAGTCCTTTTTGTTCCTTGGAACAGGTAAGACGCATCTGGCGTTGTCTATTGGTCATGAGTGACTTGACACAAGGAATGTGACACTTGTAGCTCATGTCCTGGATACATCTGTGAGTGGTGGCACTTGAGGTAATGACTCCAGCAGCAGTCCATTCCTTGTGAATCTCACCCAAATTTTTGAATGGCCTTTTCTTAACATTTCTTTCAAGGCTGCGGTTATCCTATTTGCTTGTGCACCTTTTTCTACCATACTTTTTCCTTCCACTCAACTTTCCATTAATATGCTTGGATACAGCACTCTGTGAACAGCCAGCTTCTTTAGCAATGACCTTTTGTGGCTTACCCTCCTCGTGGAGTGTGTCAATGACTGCCTTCTGGACATCTGTCAAGCAATCAGTCTTCCTAATGATTATGGAGCCTACTGAAACAGACTAACGAACCTTTTTAAAAGCTTAGGAAGCCTTTGCATGTGTTTTTTGTTAAGTATTCTAATTTACTGAGATAATTACTTTTGGGTTTTCATGGGCTGCAAGCCTTAATCATCAACATTAGCAGAAATAAACACTTGAAATAGATCACTCTATGTGTAATGACTCTATATAATATACGAGTTTCACTTTTTGTATTGAAATAAATCAACTTTTTGATGATATTCTAAGTTTGTGAGAAGCACCTGTATCAGCTAACGATGATGGTGATTAAGCTATAATACTAACAGGCTAATTAAAGGGAACCTGTCACCCCGTTTTTTCATTACGAGATAAAAATACTGTTAAATAGGGCCTGAGCTGTGCGTTACTATAGTGTATTTTGTGTACCCTGATTCCCCACCTATGCTGACGAAATAACTTACCAAAGTCGCTGTTTTTGCCTGTCAATCAGGCTGGACAGGTCATATGGGCGTGGCGACATCGCTGTTTCTTCCCCCAGATCTTGCATATATTTCCGTTGGTGGCGTAGTGGTTTGCACATGCCCATCTTCTGAATCCACTGGGCATGAGAAGACAAAACGCCCGATCGGCGCTATTTCCCTGGTGATCTGTGGGGGCGGCCATCTTCCTGAGGCCGCGCGTGCGTATATGGTGTCCTCTGCTGCCCGGGGCTTCAGGAAAATGGCCGTAGGATGCCGCGCGTGCGCAGATGGAGATCGCGGCGGCCATTTTCCTGAAGCCGAGTTCGCATCATGGTTTGTAATGGTAGAGTATTATTTGATTACTGCATGAGTATATTATTTAGTAGTACAATGGTATATAAATATCAATGTTTGTGACAGGGCAAATTTTTAGGTGTGGTGCTACAGTGGGCATTATCATTTATGGAAATAGACTGCAAAACACTGTACGTTATGTTTCCCAATAGAGCTCCTGACTTTTAGGGAATACTGTCCACAATATTGAACATCAGGAGACAAAACAAAAGCATTAGGGGAGATTTACCAAACTAAATGCTCCTGAATTCTGGCACAATTTGTGCAAGAAAGCTGGGGTCCTAGGTTTAAATTCCGCCAAGGACAACACCTGCAACATTTTTGCATGTTGTCAGGTACTGCAGTTTCCTCCCTCACTACAAAGACATACTTGATAGGGAATTTAGATTGTGGACAGTCATGATAATGTCTGTAAATATCTGGAATATAATGGTAGTATACGAGAAAGCAGAAATAACTACTAGAACTGCTTGCTGACTTACTTATTTCATTTCATTAGTTTGTGTTTTTGTGCACGTTTTGTTGATTCTTGTCGGAAAAAGCGCAAGAGCTTTAACCCATTAGTGCTACTGTAGCACAGTTTTCAAACAGTGTGGTGAATGATTAAAAATGATTAAGGAGCAGCAAAGTGCAATCTCTTTGTCATCTGGAGTATGGTGTACCCCAAATAATCACATTGACGTCATCAAGTCTTACACAACATTGCAGTGTGGCAATAAATTGTCCAATGATCACTTTCACCACATTCCCACACTTCCAAAAATTTGATGTATTTGAAAGTAGACTGTATTTTTCACATATGACTTACACATTTACTTATTACCTAACAGTCCAGGCCCCTGGCCAGTTCTGAAATCATTCTTACAGCAAGACATAAAAGAAATACCAATCCAAATCATGCATGGATGGTTGAAATTATTATTTTGCGTCATCATTACATTTTAAGATATGAGTCTAGGATTTTCTCATTCTATTCCCTAAGGGTCTTGTACTGAAAAATGTGGTTTAGATTTTTTTCTGTATAAACACATACATACAGCTTAGTCATATTATCACATTATATCACTGGACTTATCACAGCGGTGCAATTGCTGAGACCCTCACGAATCCCCAAAGATAGGACCAAAGCACTGTGCACAGCTAGGACTGACTTGAAGTTTGTACCCAACACTTAAGGTACCTTCACACTAAACAACTTCACAACGATATCGCTAGCGATCCGTGACGTTGCAGCGTCCTGGCTAGCGATATCGTTGTGTTTGACACGCAGCACCAATCAGGATCCTGCTGTGATGTCGTTGGTCGGAGCTAGAAGGCCAGAACTTTATTTCGTCGCTGGACTCCCTGCAGACATCGCTGAGTCGGCGTGTGTGACACCGATTCAGCGATGTCTTCACTGGTAACCAGGGTAAACATCGGGTTACTAAGCGCAGGGCCGCGCTTAGTAACCCGATGTTTACCCTGGTTACCAGCGTAAAAGTAAAAAAAACAAACACTACATACTTACCTTCAGCTGTCTGTCCCCAGCGCTCTGCTTCTCTGCACTCCTCCTGCATCCTGTGTCAGCGCCGGTCAGCCGGAAAGCAGAGCGGTGACGTCACCGCTCTGCTTTCCGGCCGCTGTGCTCACACAGTGCAGAGGAAAGCAGAGCGCCGGGGACAGACAGCTGAAGGTAAGTATGTAGTGTTTGTTTTTTTTACTTTTACGATGGTAACCAGGGTAAACATCGGGTTACTAAGCGCGGCCCTGCGCTTAGTAACCCGATGTTTACCCTGGTTACCGGCATCGTTGGTCGCTGGAGAGCTGTCTGTGTGACAGCTCTCCAGCGACCAAACAGCGACGCTGCAGCGATCGACATCGTTGTCGGTATCGCTGCAGCGTCGCTTAGTGTAAAGGTACCTTTAGTCACAGGTAGTGATATGCAGAAAAAAATCCAAAGGAGATCCAAATTGGTTTGTAAGAAAAAAAATGAATTAAAAATTCTACTGTATATGCTAAAATATGTATTAAGGATGGCTAAGCAAGTTGAGATGTGCGGACTGTGTATTGTAAGGAATGTTACACCTCTACTGAATGCATGTTTTCTTGATCAGTGAGTTGCATCCTTTTCGAACTTTTCCACTTGGTTAACTGTGATGCCTTAAAAGGATGCTGAATCTGAGGTGGTGCAATCGTTATCTTTAGACAGAAGATATAGTATTAATAGCTCTACAGGCAGGAACATTTCATCTTAGTAACCAATGCCATTGTCTGACTAATCCACGCAATCAAAGCTGTAGAGTAGTCACCACTCTTCCTCACTCCTTCTTATGTTCTCTGGGGAACAGATGCAATATACAGTAGGTAAGTGTTGTCAGATATTATTATTATTTTAGTGCACCATTGATCCACGGTGCTGTACATGAGAGGGGTTACCTTCCAAGCACATACAGTGAGTAAACTACCAATGACAGACTGGTCCAGAGGGAAGAGGGTCTTGCCATTGCGGACTTACATTCTCATATCTTCCCATTTAAGATATATCGCAAAATATTAATTTGACAAACATGACAGAAATTTTTTGCAAATTGTGGCAAAAAAAACAACGAGCCACCTCTAAATATATGATGTTTTATGGACAATTTTTACATGTGTCTTCACAATATTAAAGTCTTTAGGAAAAGAAGTGTAGCTAACAGTGTGTAAAAATGCACCAAGACTGTGAATCACTAGACACTTAAGTGTGGCTAACGCACCAAGCTGCTAGCACCAATGTAATATTCCTGTTTGCTAATTTGTGTTGGGCAATTTCCGCAAATCTTCACTATGTTCTAAATTGTCGAATTTGATGTTTCCTATGTTAGTACTGAAAAATCTCCCCAATTGCTTCTAAAATATTAAAATCAATGTGGGAGCTAAAAAATACTATACTAATAGGCAACTCTAATCCAGCTTTATAAAACCGTATTTGAGGTCTGCTTTTCCTTCAGTTTTTGCTTGGATCCTATCAAGAGCATTAGAAGATTATTTCTTGTTAATGTTCAACAGAATTTCCTATATAAAGATAAAATTAATAAAATAGTTATGACTCGTTATGTTCCGTCATTACTATTTAAAACAACAAGGAATCCTAATCCCTTTTTTGTGATAAGAAGATTCCAACCTTTAATTTTGGGTCATAACATCCCCTCTGAAACAGATACTTTTCTACAATGTAAGTGAAGGCATGAATGTGGAAGTGTGTAGCTTTATATTTGGACTCTTGGTATGCTCTGCCCTATGAGCTAGGCTTGGCGTAGAATATTTTCCATATTTTTGTGTAGTAAATCATCTCTGTGTGTGAAATGTATAACTACACTTCGAAGCATGAGCTAGGGAAGACCATGTACATTGCCAACACTGATGGGACAGATTCAGAAACTGGTATATTTTGGTCATTTCAATTTTAACACTATTGTCTAATTGTTCTCATTTCATGTTATAACGCATGATTTGTTCCTGTGGCATCTGTGCTGAGAGATTGTTGTGGTGTCACAATGTCATTTGTCCCACTATAGATAATCACACTTTTGTATTTTGCTTCCCCAATTAATTTTTCAGTCCCTTTTTTAGCACAGCTGATCAGAGGGAGCCCAAATTCTGAGATCCCCAATTACTTAAGGCAAGTGTCAGAAGTGATCGGCTTATGATCAAGCATGCGTAGAGTGCTATTTAAACCCATGGGTTTTCTATTGAGCCCATACATTGTCCTGTGCGCTCTTCAGCATAAGCCGAACACGTCTTTCCGTTAGTTTAATAATCTTTATTTTTATATAGCGCTAACATATTCCGCAGCGCTTTACAGTTTTGCACACATTATCATCGCTGTCCCTGATGGGGCTCACAATCTAGAATCCCTGTCAGTATGTCTTTGGAATGTGGGAGGAAACCGGAGTGCCCGGAGGAAACCCACGCAAACACGGAGAGAACATACAAACTCTTTGCAGATGTTGTCCTGGGTGGGATTAGAACCCAGGACCCCAGCGCTGCAAGGCTGCAGTGCTAACCACTGCGCCACCGTGCTGCCCCACGGTTAGTTTGAGCAATTGTTGGAATGTCAGGACTTCAGTCTAAAACAACATATAAAAATAATTTAAAAATGTATACCCTGTAAATAGAAATTTAGTGTCCTTTGTCAGAATGGCAGCAGGAGATCTCCTACACTTTCCATATGAGGGAACTGTTAGAGGAGAGTATCGGTAACAATAAAACATTTTTGAAGGTGTGGCATCATTGGTTTCTCTTTAAAGATTCATTGGGCTTTACCTAATAAAGCCTATTCAACCTTAGTTCTAAAGAAACATAATTTGCAAAGTTAATTAGAGGGGTGGGAGAAATCCTTTACCATCCCCCTCTCCGGTATCTTCCTATCCCCATCCTTTTATTTTTAATTTCCTCCCTCTTTGAATTCCCCTTTTCCTCCTCTGGCTTCCTTTATTCTCTTGGAGCTACTTTATCCATCACCTCTTACTACTTGATAGAGACATATGTAAAATGTAGAGCTATGCAAACTTGTTTCAAATATGTGAATTTTTCATGAATATAGCTTTCTGTTCTGACATGCATCCCACTATTGCTAACTATAATGGTATCAAACTGTATTAGATATTAGATGATAATGCAAATTGGGGAAGGTAGGGGATCTTTCTTTTTGATTTGTCTTAATATACCTGATTTTCTTTGTATATTTTTCTTGTGGCCAGCCCCGTGAGGCTAGAATATATCTTTTTTTTTTCGCTCTTTTATTACACCTTGTTATACTTTACTACATACAGTACTTTCACTAAAAAAAATATTACACAAACATAAATTAAGGGTAGAATGATTAGAGTGGTGCTTTAGTGTATGCATCAATAAATATGAAATGATAGAAGAACCATACATCACAAAATGGAAGACCTAGCATCCTACATTCAGTAAATTATAGATTAAAATAGGTCCTAATTAAAATCTAACAATTATTATTTAAATAATTAAAAGGAATTTCTCACACGTTCTCAAAAGGAATATCACCAGTGTCTAGTTAATTCTTTTTTATGAATTACTGTTTTTCCTTGTCAAGATCTACAGTGTGGAAAATACGTGTTTGATACACTGCCGACTTTGCAAGTTTTCCCACGTGCAAAGAATGTAGAGATCTGTAATTTTTATCGTAGGTACACTTCAACTTTTGAGAGAGAGAGAGAATTTGAAAATAATAAACCAAAAAATCACATTAATTTGTATTTTATTGCATGAAATAAGTATTTGATACAATAGAAAAACAGAACTTAATATTTGGTACAGAAACCTTTGTTTGCAATTACAGAGATCATAGGTTTCTTGTAGTTCTTGACCAAGTCTGCACACACTGCAGCAGGGATTTTAACCCATACAAATCTTCTCCAGATCTTTCAGGTTTTGTGGCTGTCATTGGGAAAAATTGAGTTTCAGCTCCCTCCAAAGATTTTCTATTGGATTCAGGTCTGGAGATGGCTAGGCCACGCTAGGACTTGAAATGCTTCTTACGGAGCCACTCCTTAGTTGCTCTGGCTGTGTGTGTTTCAGGTCATTGTCATGCTAGAAGACTCAGCCATGACCATTCTTCAATGCTCTTAGTGAGGGAAGGAGGTGGTTGGCCAAAATCTCATGATACATGACCTCATCCATCCTCTGTTCAATACAGGGCCGTTTTCCTGCCCCTTTGTAGAAAAACACCCCCAAAGTATGATGTTTCTCCCACCATGCTTCACAGTTGGGACAGTGTCCTTGAGGTTGTACTCATCCTTCTTCTTCCTCCAAACATGGGGAATGGAGTTGATACCAAAAAGTTCCATTTTGGTCTCATCTGACCACATGACCTTCTCCCATGCCTCCTCTGGATCATCCAGATGGTCATTGGCGAACTTCAAATGGACCTGGACATGTGCTGGCATGAGCAGGGGAACCTTGCGTGCCCTGCAAGATTTTAATTTATTACGGCGTAGTGTGTTATTAATGGTAATGTTTGAGACTGCGGTCCAAGATCTCATCAGATCATTGACCAGGTCCTCCCACGTAGTTCTGGGTTGATTCCTGACTTTTCTCAGATCATCCTTACCTCACGAGGCAAGATTTTGCATGGAGCCACAGACCGAAGAAGAGTGACAGTCATCTTGTGTTTCTTCCATTTTCTAGTTATTGTGCCAACAGTTGTTGCTTTCTCACCAAGCTGGTAATATTGTCCTGTAGCCCATCCCACTTCTACAATTTTATCCCTGGTGTCCTTAAACAGCTCTTTGGTCTTGGCCATGGTGGAGAGGTAGGAGTGTGATTCGTTTAGTGTGTGGACAGGTGTCTTTTATACAGTTAACAAGTTCAAACCGATGCTATTAATACAGGTAATGAGTGCAGCGTAGGAGGGCTTCTTAAAGAAAAACTAACAGGTCTGTTAGAGCAAGAATTCTTGCTGGTTGGTAAGTGATCAAATGCTTATTTGATGCAATAAAATGCAATTTAATTATTAAAAAATCATCCAATGTGATTTTCTGATTATTATTTTTAGATTCTCTCTCCCACAACTGAAGTGTACCTACAATAAAAATTACAGACCTCTCCATTCCTTGTGGGTGGGAAAACTTGCAAAATCGGCAGTGTATCAAATACTTATTTACCCCACTGTGTATTGTGTAGGGCAGGGGTGTGAAACCTTTTTTATTCCATGGACCATTTGGATATTTATACGATCACTTGGGGGCCATACAATATTATCAACTTGAAATTTATCCTGCTATATTTGGTCAAACATTTAATTATCTCACCCCTAATGTGATGGCTGAAAACACTTTTTCTTTGGCGCAATGCAGATAGGTTGAATGGATGACTGCTTTTCCAGATATGTGTCGGTCTGGAGTGCATTTAACTCTTTACAATGAATTTTAAAAAGAACTCACAGCAGTAACTTCTGAACACAGATGTATATTACACTGCAGGTCTCCTCACAGCAGGAAATTCATCACAAGAGCATCTGAGGCTTATACATCACAGGAGAGGCTGGGATCATATATATTACAGGAGGAACTGGGGGCATGTACATCACAGGAGGGACTGGGGCACATACATCACAGGAGGGGCTTGGAGCATATATCACAGAAGATGCTTAGGCATATACATCACAGGAGGGACTGGGACATATGCATCACAGGAGAGGTTGGGGGTATATACATCACAGGAGCGGTTGGGGCATATACATCACAGGAAGGGTTTGGGGCGTATACATCACAAGAGGGGCTGGGAGCATATACATCACAGGATACTCTGAGACATATACATCAAAGGAAGGGCTGGGCTCATATACATCAAAGGATGGCCTGGGGCATATACATCAAAGGAAGGGCTGGGGGGCATATACATCACAGGAGGGACTGGGGCACATACATCACAGTAGGGGCTGGGGCATATACATCAAAGGAAAGGCTGAAGCATATACCTCACAGGGAGGGCTGGAGCATATACATCACAGGAGGGACTGGGGCATATTCATCACAGGAGGGGCTGGGGGCATATACATCGCAGGAGGGACTGGGACATATTCATCACAGGAGGGGCTGGAGGCATATGTATCTCAGGATACAATGGGACATACACATAAAAGGAAGGGCTGGGGCATATACATCATAGGAGGGCTGGGGGCATATACATCACAGGAGGGACTGGGACATATACATCACAGGAGCGGGTCTGGGGGCATACACATCACAGGAGGGACTGGGGCATATATGTAACACCCCAGGTAGCCGGTTGTTACAGTGATGTTGCTTCCTTTTTGGGAAGGTAGTGTCATGCTTGGAGGCAAGGAGGATTTCCCTTTATCAGGTAAAGCACCTACATGTAACACATTCTAAATCCAGGTCAGAAGGAGGAGCTCTGAACCCGGATTCAGGGGAGCTTCCCCCGGATATATGTGTTCTGGTCTGGAGGAGGAGTTAGTCAGTTGAAGTCAGTTGTTCAGAGACAGTGGAAGAGAGAGGATGGAAGAGCAGAAAATGGGGCCGTGCAGCCACGTGTGAGTTGCAGCTACAGGAAAGGAAGATAACCTGAAGGGTTGGAATGTAGTGAGCATCTGAGGAACGGGCTTAGAGGGGAACTGTGACCAGGCACCCTCTGAGCCGAAGCACAGGAATCGGGCACCGGGAGCTCGAGATTGTGTTGAACTCTAGGTTGCACAGCAGAACCGAAGAGCAATGGACTTTATGTAATTTGCCTGCACCCACACCTGAAGGTGCAGCAGTACACGAAGAGCCCGAGTCGTGATAGAGACCCTATAAAAAGTCTTGCACTGCCCACCATACGGGTAACTGTCCCAGGACAGGAGAGAGGACTTTGCCAGAAAGCCACAGGCAGCAAGGAACTCGCATATGAGAAGCGTGTCAACATAGAATTGTATCCATACCAACTGCTATCTCCTCAGTAATGGGAGAGTCTGTCTTCTCTGAATACAAAATTTACCTTAAGAATTTTGATAATGACTGGTGATGAATTTTGGCAGACAAAGAAGCAGATCTCTCTGATAACATATATTGCAAAGTTGCATATTTTCATGTGTACTATTGATTTATGAAATACAAATTTAAACGACAGTTACTCTTTAATCCCTTTCTGACATTGGGCGTAATAATACGACCCTGTGCCCTGGGCCTTATTGATCAGGGGATGGATTATTACGCGTGTGATCGCCGTTGGGTGTCAGCTGATTCTGACAGCTGACACCCGGCACTAAGTGCCAGGATGTTATCATGATGACAACTGGGTCACCAGAGCTAAGAAAGTTGCTTGATTATTCGCAGTGCATGATCAACCACTTTCCCTGTCAGTTCAGATCTGACAGTTTGTACAGCATGGGGATGCTGCTGCTGCAAAAAATCAGCCTGCAAAAAATGATAGTCCCATAGTGGGACAAAGTAAAAAAAAGTTAAAATTTGTTTTAAATAATTGTAAAAATATATATAAAAATATAATAATAAAACAAAATCAAAAGATATTGTACCCATAAGTAAAATATATATAAAAATATAATAATAAAACAAAATCAAAAGATATTGTACCCATAAGTAAATATTTTTAGGGAAAAAATGTACACATATTTGGTATCGCCACATCCGGAAAGATCTGACCTATAAAACTGTCTCACTAGTTAACCCCTTTAGTGAACACCATAAAAAAATAAGGCAGAGAACAATGCTTTATCATTATACCGCAGAACAAAAAGTGGAATAAAATGTGATAAATAAGAATGATATAAATAAACATTCTACTGCTGAAAAATAAATCAGTGATGGTTTGGGGAACCACAACAAGTGAGTATTTGGTGAGTTTTTACCTCAGTATTATTAAGCCAAAGCCAGGAGTGGCGCAATCAGAGGAAAAGTATAATAGAAACACATCACCAGTCACCAAATACTCAACTTGTGAACATAGCCATAGTCTTGGCATGGATCCACCTAGCAGGTAACATTTCATGCTTCACTATATTCCCTTAAGGTGCTTCACTCTTAGATTCGTCCTAAATCATTTTTCAGGTTTAGGTGGAGACACATTTTTTTAAATCCATATTAACTACTTCACATTCCCTTATAACAAAATGCGGGGTTACGGTGACATTAACCGGGAACGGAGTGCTTCTGGGAGAACGATCCAGATGTTTGCTCCGTAATTACTCCTGGCTTCATCTTACCTAACAGCAATGGAGCTCATGTATCAATAGCGTCTTTGTACTACACATTCTTTATCATTACGGGTTTCTGCTGTCTGTGACATACTTCAGACAAGAAAACTCGTGGGACAGGTCTGGGCTTTTGTAAGCGCGACTCTCAAAGTGTGCCACTAATCAGACTTTTTTCTTGTGTGATATAATTACATGCTTATTAACGAGTATGGCGCATCATCTGGGTGCCTGTTTACATTGAGGAATGGGCCCTACGATACATATAAGATATTGGTTCTTATATGAAGACCGTTTTATCATTTTTTTATGGATGCTGTAAACCTAAAATATTATTCCGATGGTCTTAATCCTGACTGCAGCCCCCTCCATGTTTTACGTTTGATTGTAATAGACGGATGATAGACAGGTCCTTGTGACCTGGCGGCTAATGTGGTTGTGCACGAACGATGTGGACTGATTTTGAGGGGATATTTCATCCTGAGCTATTTCATGAAGTAGGTTACAGGGGGCGGAAAGCGGCGGTTTGATTGCAGGAAACATTCCAACAAAGACATTTATCTGTAAAATGAAAAAACCACAACCTCTGGAAAACAGAAAGTGTTGGATGCCAGCTGCTGAGCAAAAAAGAGTGCGAGAGTGGGATGCGTTCGTCTCCTTATATGGTAAAATGATATGAGGGGTTTCTGTGAAGGCAGCCTGCTTCCACACAATCTGGATCCTGCAGTGTCAGTGCTCCAGCTGTGCAGCTGCCACTGGATGTGTGACTTCCTCCAAACCCTTGCCCCTGGGAGGAAGAGAGAGCACTCGCTGGCTGCTGCTCTGTAAGTACAGGCTACTTTCCTTTGTTAGAAATAGCTCTCCTTGTTGGCCAGGGGTTGCTTAGGAGCCCGGAGGTGAGAGATGCAGGCAGCATCTATGTACTGCTGTCACGTGCGCTGTGTACAGTCTCTAATGAATGGTAATCCTAGGGAAAATATGAAAATAAACAATTCGGTAAAGTTAGAATTTTTTAAGACTATTATATTCATTTAATACAATTTTTCATTTCAGCAATATGTCTTTTTTTAATCTGTTTTAACATAACAGTCGATAGTTTGGTCGAAAAAACATTAATATAATATTGAATGAAAAGAAGGGGGGCTGTAATGGGCGCAGCTGGATGAAAGCCCCCACATGACTGCGTTGCCAAGAAGGGAGTTTTAGAGTTTTGAATAAAAAAAGGGATCTTATAGGTGATTGGTGGAAATTTTTGAATAAGGGGTGGACCTAGTGGGGAAAGGAGGCAGGGGCTGGAGAAGTGCGGGAAGGATCACTTGTGAGGTGAATCATCAGGAGAGAAGAAGTGTGCAGCTACTCACCATGGCCTCCATAGACAGCCTCGTGGAGCAGCTGCGCAGGGAATCCAGGTCCAGGAGCGATGGATGGCTGGAAGAGCAGCTCACCAGGCTGCTGGGCGACTGCGGGAGCCGGGGCAGCAGGACCAGGAGAACCCGGCCCCCAGAAAGATTGTCCCCCGACATGTCACCGCGCGGCAGGCGCAGGCCGCGGAGCCCCTCCGGGGACCCTGCGGGGGCTGCGGGACGCGGCGCGACCATCCTGCCCGTCCCCCCCTCCGGCAGGAATCCACCCGGCGGCTCTGCCGGCGCGAGGCGGCGACGTGGAGCGGCGACCAGCCAGGCACGGCCCGATGCCAGGGCCGCAGCGGAAGCCAGGGCCGCAACGGAAGTGCGGCCTAGTCCGGGAGCGAGCGGCGGTGCGGCGCCCTCTAGCGGTGCCAGAAGCAGCCGGAGCACAGCGCGGGCAGCGGCGGCAGAGTCAGGAGGAGAAGGGAGCACAGCGACGTCAGCGGTGAGGGCCGCACAGGTAGTGCGGCCTAGTCCGGGATCGAGGGGAAGTGCGGCGCCCCCCAGCGGCGCCAGGAACAGCAGACTTACAGCACAGTCAGCGGCGGCGACAACAGGAGGAGCCAGGAGTCCAGCGACGGCAGCAGTGAGGGGGAGCCATGGAGCAGCGGTGACAGCGGCGGGCTCACCTCCCCTAGGTGGGCCTGGCAGCGGCACGAGACGACAGAGTAGGGCGACGGGCAGGCTGGCATCGGTGGTTCAGCTGGGCCCGGGACGCGTTGGTCGTGGGGCAGGTGCCGGTCGGGCAAGTAGGCCAGGAGGCCGAGGTGGATTGCAAACAGCCGTCAGGTCAAGATCCGCCAGGAGGTCCAGCGACAGGAGTGTATCGCCAGTCTCGGTCCCCCCTGGTGACGTGGAGGCCAGGGGCGCGGGCCTGGGGCAATTCAGCGGCAGCGACGACCCCGGATCTGAGAGCGAACATCCAGAAGATGGCGAACAGCGGGATTCCGGAGACACGGCTGGTGGGGACACAGCACCTGCGCAGCCTCGTGAGTACATGTCTATTCCTATTTCGGTGCCGGGTACGGTGGGGTTAGTGGAGGGGGTAGGGGACGCTGGTTCTGGGCTTCCTGGCGTTAGAGAGCTTTTGGCAGGTATGTCGCATATTTTGAGGCGATTGGACGCGGGGCCAGCAAGTAATATGGGAGGGTCACCTGCTGGGGCTTGGTTGGTGGATCCTGTTAGTACAGCCGGGGGAGGGGGCTCCGGTGAATTAGTGAGGTCTGGGGCGGCCGCGTCGGCCCAGGCAGCTGGGGTGTCAGTGTCGGTTCAAACGGAGACGGGTAAGAAGGATGAGATAAAGTTGGATGATCGGGCAAAAGGGGAGGTCTTTGTGTGCTTTGAGGGTCCCCTCGGTGCCCATTTAAAGAAGGAGGTGAAGGAGAAGATCTGGAAGGATGAATTTGTCGAGATTTTCTCCCTCCTCCCTTTGGAAAAATTTAATCTGGACAAAGGGAAAAAAGATGATAGCAAAAAGGAAGAGGAGGAAAAAAGGCGTTGGCGCCTGATTCCGCAAACGTTTGTTAATTGGCAACAGGCTTTTGCTATCTTGGCCAGTGTGATAGGAGAAAAATTCCCGGAAAATTGCTCGGGTCTTTTCTGTTACTTTGATTCTATTGGTGAGGCACATCGTACGTATGGGGGCCAGGCTTGGCAGCGTTACGATGAACAATTCAGGCAGCGGAAGGCGGTTAGGCCTGAGATAAAATGGGAGCATAAGGACATTGGATTGTGGCTGAAGGTGATGGCCCCTGTGAGGTACGGGCAGTCCTTTCAAGGGGGCGCGGGGAGTAGTAGTCAGCAATCAGGACAAGGGGGAGGAGGAGGACAGGGGTATCAAGGGGCGAAGGAAAAAACGGGAACGTGCTGGCAGTTCAATGACGGCCAGTGCAAGTATGGCAATACCTGCAGGTTTAAGCACGTGTGTTCCCATTGTAGCGGAGCTTCACACGGGGCTTCAAAATGTTTCAGAAAAGCAAGGGGCAAGCCAGCAGGGGGTAGCGGTCATGGGGGTGACGCCGGTGAGGCTTCAAAAGATGGCCCCTTATCTAAGTAGATATCCGGATCGGTTGAAGGCGGTGGTGATTAGGGACGGTTTTGCTGAAGGTTTTAGGATTCCTCACCCGAATCATACGGTCCCCTTTTCTACAAAAAATCTGAGGTCAGCAAGTTTACATGCGGATGTTGTTTCGAGTAAGTTAGCAAAAGAGGTGGAGTTAGGAAGAATGGCGGGCCCGTTTAGTTCGCTGCCTATGGAAGGGGTGATCGTTTCTCCATTGGGGGTGGTGCCCAAGAAGGAGCCAAATAAGTTTCGTTTAATCCAGCACCTATCGTACCCAAAAGGTTGTTCTGTTAACGATGGCATTGCGGAGGAATTATGCTCGGTTGTATACACGTCGTTCGATGCGGCAGTGCAATGGGTTCGTATGTACGGAGCGGGGGCCTTGATGGCGAAGACAGACATCGAGTCTGCCTTTCGGCTTCTGCCGGTACATCCGGAGAGCATTCCGTTACTAGGTTGTTTTTGGAATGGAGAATTTTATTTAGACAGGTGTTTGCCGATGGGCTGTTCCATTTCTTGCTCGTTGTTTGAAACTTTCAGTACTTTTTTGGAATGGGTTGTTAGAGACGTTTCTGATGTTGCTTCGGTCATTCATTATTTGGATGACTTCATGTTTGTGGGCCCCCCGGACTCTGCGGTTTGCGGTAATTTATTGGCCACCATGGAATGGGTGTCCGGGCATTTCGGGGTCCCTTTGGCGCAGGAGAAAACAGAGGGTCCCTGTACGGTCTTAAGTTTTCTCGGGATTCTTATCGATTCTAGAAAGATGGAATGCAGGTTGCCCGACGACAAATTGTTGTTGCTGAAGCAGGAGGTGTCCAGAATCGGAAAATTGAGGAAAGTGACGTTGAAGGAGTTACAGTCGTTGCTAGGGCGCTTAAATTTTGCGTGCCGGATCATGCCTATGGGCCGGATTTTTTGCCGAAGGTTGTCCAGAGCTACGGCGGGAGTCCGTGCAGCTCATCATTTCATACGTTTGAGCCGGGAGCACAAGGACGATCTGTTGGTTTGGCAGCGTTTCTTGGAAAATTATAATGGCAGATCATTGATTCAGCAGGAGGATTTGAACGCCTTTGATTGTGAAATTTATACGGACGCAGCAGGGGGAGCCGGTTATGGCGCCTACTGTGCAGGCAAATGGAGTGTCGGAGTGTGGCCGGAAGAATGGCGGCAAAACGGGCTAACCAAAAATTTGGCATTGTTGGAGTTGTTCCCAATTGTAGTGGCAGCGTTTATTTGGGGCGAGAATTTTAAGGATCGTCGGGTACGATTCCATTGTGATAACTTGAGTGTCGTGTCAGTTATCAACAGTTTATCTTCCTCTTCTCCCCCCGTGATTAGGTTGGTTAGGGAATTGGTGTTGAGGTGTTTGGAATTGAATTCGTGGATTTCGGCGGTGCATGTACCAGGTGTCCAAAACAATATAGCTGATGCTTTATCTCGTTTTCAGTGGGACCGATTCCGGGAACTGGCGCCAGATTCGGAACCTACAGGAGCGGGATGTCCTTCGCATCTGTGGCAGATTGTTGCGGAAGGGGAGGTCGCTTGATACAGGCCTCACTGTCGAGCAGGACATGGTCGGATTATGCAGCGGCGTGGGAGATGTGGGAAGGTTGGTTGGTCCAATGCGGCCCAGTGGAATCCGACGGCGATAAGATTATGGCTCTGCTGGCTTTGATGGGTAAGGCGGCCGAATGGGGATGGTCCGTTTCGAGGTTAAACAAAGTTGTTGCGGGTCTGGCCTTTGGTTTTCGGTTGCAAGGTTCAGCTGATCTGACAAAAGATTTTTTGATAAGGCAGGCTTTGAAGGGTTTTCGGAAGGGCAATGTGTCTTTTGATAAGCGTAGGCCGATTTCTTTTGGTATGCTGGAACGGCTTGGGGAGGCTTTGGGCGGTATTTGTAGTTCGCAGTTTGAGGTTGTATTGTTTAGGTTAGCCTTCTCTTTAGCGTTCTTTGGCGCTTTGCGCCTGGGGGAGCTGGTGTCCCCAAATAAAAATAAGGTGGGTGGTCTGTTAGCGGAAGATGTTGACTTTTGGGCAGGAGGTATTGTATTTTGGATCAGGCGTTCTAAGACTGATCAGCTTGGTAGGGGTAGGCGAGTGGTGCTGGGGAGAGTTGACGGTAGCGGGATGTGCCCGCAGCACTGTTTGGAATCTTATTGGCGTCTGTCGGCACTGAGGGCAGGCCCTTTGTTACGACATCAGAACGGGGAATTTTTGTCGCGCTACCAATTTACGGCGCTGTTGAAGAGGGGTTTGGGATCGTTGGGTGTTGACCCGAAGAATTTCGGGTCGCATTCATTTCGAATTGGTGCTGCGTCCGAGGCGGATGGTCTGGGCCTAGGCGTTGATGTTATCAAAAGAATAGGCAGATGGAGTTCGGATCGATATCTGTCTTATATTAGGAATTAGGTCTGTGGGGGAGAGAGCCTTGTTATGGTGTTAATCATTGTTGTGTTTTTTCAGGTCGAACCTCCCTCCTGGCATGGATTATCGGACATTCATTTGTTCATTGGGGTGCGCTTCGTGCGGATGTCAGGCGAAATGGTAGGCAATTAGGCTTTGTAAGGGATTCGGTGGTTATTAGATGGTTGGGATTCCGGGGTATGTTATGGCGGAGTTTGTTGCCGGCAGTTGCCAACGCCGCTAGATTGGATCGACCCCCGGACATTTTGGTGGTTCACCTTGGAGGAAATGATTTGGGAGTTAGGCCAGTGAGGGAGTTGATCAGAGACATTCGTTTTGATTTTTTACGGTTGTGGGTATCTTTCCCGGGTGTTGTGACGGTGTGGTCGGACATTGTACCAAGGCGGAAGTGGCGTGATGTACGGTCCCATAGAGGGATCAATAGAGCCCGGGTGAAGCTGAATAGGGCGGTGGCAGGATTTGTGTCTCGGAACGGGGGTATTGCCGTTAGACATTTGGAGCTGGAGGATGGGATTGGCAATTATTGGAGGGATGATGGAGTGCATCTTAATGATGTTGGTATGGATTTATGGGCACTCGGGCTACAGGAAGGAGTCGAGAGAGCTTTGGTGGCGGTGGGGCACTCACGAGCCTGAGGTGGTCAGGGCTGTTCGTGTGTGGCGGGGGGTGGGGTTCTTGGAGGTGGTGATGACGTTTTTACGGGGTTGATCTGGCTTTTGTTTACGGGCTCTGGACGGGGAATTTACCTCGGGAGCTTTGGGGTTTTGGTTTGCCCGAAATGGGTTACATGGTGCCCTTGAGCTGGTGGTCACGGCTGAGGGTAAAGAAGTGTTTGGTTTTAAAGTTGGTGGTGGCTTTATGCCTATTTTTGAGCCAGATTTCTTACCCCCAAGAACCCTCCCCTCCAGGTTTTTTACATATGGTATATATGTTGTTATTTATGTTATTGTTTGTTTAATAAAATGGCCGCTGTGGCCAAAATTATCCAAAGAAATTTACGTGTTGGTGTTTAATTTAAATTTACAGGAGAAGGGGAGAATGGCCCCCTGGGGATGGGGTGGGGGTCAGGAAGATTGAGTACGGGAAAGACCCTGTTTTGGCGATACGCGGTCAAGAAGGGGGGCTGTAATGGGCGCAGCTGGATGAAAGCCCCCACATGACTGCGTTGCCAAGAAGGGAGTTTTAGAGTTTTGAATAAAAAAAGGGATCTTATAGGTGATTGGTGGAAATTTTTGAATAAGGGGTGGACCTAGTGGGGAAAGGAGGCAGGGGCTGGAGAAGTGCGGGAAGGATCACTTGTGAGGTGAATCATCAGGAGAGAAGCCCACCCTCCCTCCCTTTATTGTGGATTAGTTTAAGTGAACAGTTTGATGGAGGGGTAGCCGGGGAGTTGGGTTTTTTCTCATCTCGGTTTTTTAATCAGTTATTGCCAGAGGGGAGTTTTCGTTATCATTGTCACAGTGGCAGTTTTGGCGGGGGGTGGGGTTCTTGGAGGTGGTGATGACGTTTTTACGGGGTTGATCTGGCTTTTGTTTACGGGCTCTGGACGGGGAATTTACCTCGGGAGCTTTGGGGTTTTGGTTTGCCCGAAATGGGTTACATGGTGCCCTTGAGCTGGTGGTCACGGCTGAGGGTAAAGAAGTGTTTGGTTTTAAAGTTGGTGGTGGCTTTATGCCTATTTTTGAGCCAGATTTCTTACCCCCAAGAACCCTCCCCTCCAGGTTTTTTACATATGGTATATATGTTGTTATTTATGTTATTGTTTGTTTAATAAAATGGCCGCTGTGGCCAAAATTATCCAAAGAAATTTACGTGTTGGTGTTTAATTTAAATTTACAGGAGAAGGGGAGAATGGCCCCCTGGGGATGGGGTGGGGGTCAGGAAGATTGAGTACGGGAAAGACCCTGTTTTGGCGATACGCGGTCATGATATCCATTATTTTGTGTCTGCAGTTTTAACAAAATGCATTATGTGACATGAATGAACAATGCAAATTAAAATATTGGGAAAGTAAAAAAAAAAAAGTTTTTTGATGAATGGGTAAAGTAGGACGACAAAATGTAATTGACGCAGATAATTCCTATGAGCAAATGACAGGCATAATTATTCATAAATGCTATTTATAGGAATATTAATTGCTTTATTTATTACATGATATCTCGTTTTTATATGTTTTATTGCCAAAAAATCCCTGCATGTGAATTAATTTGCCAAAAAATCCCTGCATGTGAATTAAAACATAAATTAGTACAAACTTTTTAAGAGGAACATGCCATTAGATTCATGATGTCATAAATTAGACACTGGCTGTGTTGTTGCACCCAGGTATGGTCTAAGGTATGTGCACACATTGAATATTTGCAGCAGATATTTATGCAGCAAAAAAAAGTGTCGGCAAGAATAACGCTGCCTAAAATATCCACATGTATTTTTACTTGGGTTCTTTCCCAAGTCATTTGAATGGATGAAAAGCGCTGCAAAAACGCTGAAAAAGAAACTACGTGCTCCAAATTTGAGAAAACGTTTTGATGGTTCAAACCTGCAAGGAAAAAATAAGTAGAGTGTGCATGAAAGTTCAGAAATCGCATTCTCATTTCTGCTACTGTAAAACGTTCCATTGTTTCTGCAGCAAAAATGCACAGAAAAAAGCGCAGCTGAAACGTAGAATATGAATAAGCTCCTACTTTGAAATGATGCAGAGTTTCAAAGGGTACCCACTTTGGAAAGTTGGCCCATGGCTATGTTTCTCAGATGACCTTTCCAAGGCAGGTCCCCAGCAGCTTCTGCTCCCTCAGCTCCACCTAGACTAATACTGACTGTCACTGTGTGTGTAAAGGGAGAGACCTGCCAGTTTAGGCGAACGGGTAGGAGAGAAGCTGTCGGGGACCTGCTAGCCTTAGGGCTTGTTCACACATCAGTTTTTCTCGTACGAGTGTTGTCCCTTTTTTTCACAGATAGCACTCATACCTATGATATTCTATGGGGCTGTACATGTGTCCTATTTTATTTCCTCGGACCGAGTAGTCTGCGGAGAATATCAGAGACATGTCCGATTTTGATCTGAGAGTCAGATCAAAATCGCCAATGAAAGTCTATGGGTCCATGAAAGAAATCAGACTGCACTAGGATGACATGTCAGAAATGAGAAGGTGGAGAAACTTTTTTCTTCTTTTCACATAGGAGGAATACGGATGACAGTTGGACCACAATCTGGTCAGGACTCTTATCAAAGTCTGATTACAATAATCGGTCCGTTTTTCTCGTACATCATGAATCTACTGTCAGGTTACCTTTAGTAATAAAATAAACTAATGCTACACTATTAATGGATTCATTAAAGTATAGTACTGTAGAGAAAATTGTGCTCTAAATTTAGCAAAGGCAAACTGTCACACAATCTTTTATATGTAGAGGTACTGCTGTCTCCTGTTGTTTTCGGACTTATTACTACACCCTTACTTGATTGGGAATTGTTACATTTCTGCAGAAATGTTTGTAAAAAAACACCCCACTGTGTGACAAAATGTGAGTTCTTAACACCAAAAACTGGAACAAAACCTATGATAAACTCCCCCCATTGAATAGATGACGCTCTGGATAACACTGTCCACCAATGCTGAATGCATTATACCATTACAGGTAAGAGAGCACAAATGCAGGAAAGCAGTAAATAGTTTGTCCTTAAAACGTGAAGCAAAAATTGAGCTATTTTGTAGTTAGAAATTGATAAGTTGAGCATTTTGTACTATTGAATGATCATAAACCTACCCATGTAGTACGAATGCACAATTTCTACAGTCCTTCAACATGTACTGTATATACATACACAGTCATGGCCAAAAGTGTTGACACCCTTGAAATTATTCCAGAAAATGAATTATATCTCCCAGAAAATTATTGCAATTACACAGATTTTGTTATACACCTTCTTTTGTGTGTATTGGAACAACACAAAAAGAATGGGCCGGACAAAATTGTTGGCACCTTACCAAAATTGTGGGTAAACAAATTTGTTTCAAACATGTGATGCTCGTTCAAGCTCATCTGTGGCAAGTAACAGGTGTAAGCTACATGAAAATCGCAACTGAAACCAGATAAAATGTCACACGCACAGGAGGCGCACGTGGTTTGTGGCCCCACTGTGCCACAGACCGGACTTACCCTGGAGGGGCATAACTAAGGAGCTACCTTGGTGTTCAGTAGCTTCAGGTGCGACTTGAGGGCCGCATCCAGCAGTAGCAGCTGACCCGAAGTGCCAGAGACGTTAATTCGAATAGAGGATTCTAGATTAGGAAGGACAGCCAACTGGTACAGGAACAGACTGTACGGGTCTGGATAGCAGATAGGACGTCCCCTTGGGACAGGTATAGACACACAAGCGTCGAGAAACGGTCATACACGCGGCATCAGAGTAACATATAAACTATACATGACAACATGGACAGTACAGGATATGGAATAACTATAATAGTCTAAGGACAGGGAACCTGTCAACATACAGTTGCACACACCAATGCCACTAACACTAAACTATATGGTTTACTCAGGCAACTCCCTATTGGCAAGGGCTCCTTTTATACAAGATGCCTCCCAGCTATTGACTGAGAGCTATGTTGCAGGTGAGCTTATTTACTAAATGCCTCCCAGCCATTGTGGCACGACACAGCTGTCGGGTGATCCGGGACCAAGGGCTCCTTCCCTGTCCATAACACTAGGGGGCACCCTAGCTCGCCCTACTCCTGGGGATACTTCTGAAGGTGAAGATGCAAGGACCTCCACCTTTGCCTTATCTCCTGAGTTAGCCCTCTGTCTGTTCTCTTCCCCCACCCAGGGAAGAGGGGCGCTACTGTGCACCATAGTACACCAACCTGACAAACAAGGCAACACAACCAAGGGTTAACAGAAAACTCCAAGCATACAAAATGTTCACTCACATATAAAAGAGGAATGCAGCAGGGAGTGGAGGTAGGGGAATAAACCAAAATAGAGGATGGGGATGTCACGGTGGCTTCGACCCGGTGCGTGGCCCTGGGCTTCAACGTTAAAGGGGAAAATGTTCAAAGTTTGTCGTGACACCACCTGTGGAGTTCGGTCAGTAGTAGGACCGACGCTACATTGAAGGGGTCCCCTGGGGGATGTTGCGGCAGCACAGATGTTACACTTCCCACAGGTGAAGCGGGGTCCCCAGGGGGTCCTATGGTGTAGGGCGTGGATGGCATAGCCGGTAAATAAATGGAGGAGACCAGTTGTAAGTCTTTACCTGGTTTTCTGCAGATGGTAGGCCACAGTCCAGGGCACTGGCAACAGGTACATTAGGAGTCCAGGCAGTCCAGAGACAAGTGGAATCCCCTGGGCAAGTCAGGTTGGGGGCCTTCCACTCTGCGCTTGCTGTAAGTGAGGTCCCTGCTGCCACTAAGTGTTCCCAGCAAAGTCCTAATTCGTTCCCCTGTCCTTGGACAGGTACCTGTATGGTAGGTAGATTGAGCCGTGCTTACTCGGATCTTTTCACGGAGACTCCAGGCTCCAAAGTGCTGCTGTACCACAGGTGAAAATGGGCAAAGTCCATGTAATCCTCTGCCCTCCGGGTCTGCTCTGTGTATTATAGTTCCACAAAAGCCTCGGGCTCCCAGTACCCGGATTCTGCGCACTAACTCCGTGGAGACCTTTCTCGTATCCTCCTTGAGTCCTGTATCTCCACTGTGCTCCGTCCTTGCTCTATCCTCCCTCACAGACTTTCTGTACAGACTGATCTGACTCCTCCTCCAAACCAGGATCTTTATACAGGGAAGCTGCCCTAAAACAGGGTTTTGAGCTCCCCCTCCTGGCCTGGATTTGGAAGGTGTTGTGTGTGTGATAACCTGCCAAAGGGAATCTCACTTGTCTCCAGGCATAGCACTACCCTCCCCGAGAGGAAGGCAGCACTACTGTGGTACCCGAACTCCTGGGGTGCCACAGATATAATCCACGCTGCTGAAAAAAAGCAGGTCCAAACATGTTAAAAAATGGAAGATAGTGGTTTAATCGACGCGTTTCAAAGTCCAAATGACTTCTTCATTAGGAAAATACCACATACAATGTATTGATGCATGTGGTAATTTCCTGATGAAGAAGTCATTTGGACTTTGAAATGCGTTGATTAAACCACTATCTTCCATTTTTTAACACGTTTGGACCTGTTTTTTTTCAGCAGCGCGGATTATAGCCACAGAACGCCTTTTATCTTTGATACGGTCACTAGCTGACCCGTGGATCTGCTGCAGCTGATATCTCTTTGATATCTACATGCTTTACCAAAAGCCTGTATCTGGTTAGTAGAATCTCAGTGTATGCTTTATATATCCACCAGATAAGACCCTATTTGCGCTGATCTCTCCTGCAGTTTTATCATTGAACACCTCTGGAGAGATCTTAAATTTGCTGTTGGGAGAAGGTACTTTTCAAATATGAGAGACCAAGAGCACTTTGCAAAAGAAGAATGGTCCAAAATTCCAGTTGAGAGGTGTAAGAAGCTTGTTGATGGTTATAGGAAGAGATTGATTGCAGTTATTTATTCCCAAGGCTGTACAACCAAATATTAACTTGAGGGTGCCAACAATTTTGTCTGGTCAATTTTTATAGTTTTGTGAGAAATTATGTCCAATTTGTCTTTTTTTTATCTTCATATTGGGGTTCCAATACACACAAAGAAAACAAATGTGTATAACAAATGTGTAATTGCAATGGTTTTATGGGAGAAATATTTCATTTTCTGGAACAATTTCAAGGGGTCCAACACTTACTGCTATGACAGTATATTGTGTGAAGTGACTGACCATTTTAAACTAAAGCAATTTATAAAAATCCTGGCCCATTGAGGGCACAAACTTTTGCCTCCTTATTGATTTATTGGGGTGATTAATAAAATACCTGATGGTCTAGGATATAAAAGTGGTTCTTCTTACAGATTAGAGCAGGGCTTGCTTATATTAAGAATTGTGCCCACAGTTGTCTTTCTGATCAGAGAGACTGCTCACTAAACGGAACTGCAGAAACAGATTTTCCGTGAATGAAGTTTTAAGGTTGCATGGCTAGGAACAGTTTATGCACATACATTTTCCCCATTCCTCACAAGATCATAAATTGGTGACATCTTGGAGTATATGGAAACTGTAGAGACACGGCAGCAATTACAGATGGAGAGGTACTGCGGGATTCACAAAATGGGAACTGTGACTTCTTCTGATGGGGCTCTGGGATATGGAACTAATGTGTGGACTCTTGCTGTAATTAAAGGGAATCTGTCACCCCAAAATTGTCCTATGAACCAAGGTGAACCGGCATCAGGGGCTTATCTACAGCATCTGTAATGCTATAGATAAGTCCCCGATGTATCATGAAAGATAAGAAAAACAGGTCATATTATACTCACCCAAGGGCGGTCCCGGTGCTGTCCGGTTCGATGGGTGTCGCGGTCCGTGTCCGGAGCCTCCCATCTTCATACGATGACGTCCTCTTCTTGTCTTCCTGCCGCAGCTCCTGCGAGGGCGCACTTTGTCTGCCCTGTTGAGGGCAGAGCAAAGTACTGCAGTGCGCAGGCGCCCGGTCTCTCTGACCTTTCCCGGTGCCTGCCCAGCGCCCTGTAATATGTGGCCAACACTTTTAAGTACATCCATTTTTAATTCTTAGCAAACAGGTTCCCTAGAAACATCAGTTATTAGCTACTGTAGTCGGTGGAGCTACTTGGTGCCTGTTGTGGGGGATATGAAAAATGTTTTAGGTGTTATCGATTTTCATCTTTGTGGGTGAGACAGCCCATGTGCACACGTTCAGTATTTGGTCAGTATTTTACCTCAGTATTTGTAAGCCGAAACCAGGAGCAGAACAATCAGAAGAAAAGTATAATAGAAACACATGATTCACTTCTGCAGTTCTCATCCACTCCTGGTTTTGGCTTACACATACTGAGGTAAAATACTGACCAAGTACTGAATGTGTGTACGTGGCCTTAGACAGGAAATGCAGTTTGTGTGTTTGTAACTGAATACATAGCTCATAACCTCTGCTAGAGCAACAATAAATAATTAAAGGGAACTGGTGACTCGATTCATGCTGCCCAAACCATCGACAGCATGAATTGGGTCCTGGCTGTATGATTGGATCCAGGTAGGTTCTACTCCGGAATGCTGTGGCATTTCATAGAGTTTGAAAAGCTGGCCAAAGAGTATAGGAACAAAACTGGCTAGTACAGGCCCGCCAACAGCCTACCTCTCCCAACTGCACTACCCTAGGTGATTGAGGGTCTCTCACATGCGTGTACATAGGGAGAAATTGATCAATCGACTGGAGTGTGGCAGGGGGAAGCCGGACGGGGTCCACATGGGACTAGTCAGAAATCTTCCTATAATCCCTCGCCAGCTTTTCAGACCACACTTTCTCTGAAACACTGCCGTGCATAACCTGTTTGCAATCGTGCAGCCAGGCTCTGATTCATGGGGCCCATGGTTCCCATTAATACAAAACGTCATTACTTCCAGAACACTTTAACGCATAGGCCAAAAATACACTGATACGATTATATTTAACCAGATTACTAGCGGCTACATATAAATCGTATTTCATTTAATTATATTGTTCTGCTGAATAAGTGCACATAGTGCAAGCAACAAAGTCAGGAATAATGTGTTGTGTCAGATAAACTGTGGAACAGTTTACAAAATAATAGCTGGAGTCCAAATATCTTCAGGCATCCTACTATTTGGTGCAAGGATGGCTGTGACTGAGTCTTTCATGCAAGTGTAAAAAGATTAAAAAAAAAAATCAAACATTTATTCCAGTCTGATTCACGTTTGTATAACCTACTAAATTCCAAGTACGACCCTGTACCAATCTCTGTGAGCTTTTCTAATGGAAAAATAGGCGGCAGACTGTTTATATAAATAGGATATATGCATTGATGTCTTGGGTCTGAAATACTACAAAGCTACCATTGTATGGCCATACCTTGAGCAGTGGAATGCAGCCATCATGTGACAGTCCATAAAATCGTAACCCGGGCACAGTCAGTACCATAGTGTATGATGAAGCAAGCTACACTATGGATTCAAACGTGGTAACATCCTTACTTTTCCCATATTATTTCATTAACTACATTCTGCATGACAGAAATCCAGATTCAGCGAGCTTAGCACTTTTGTCTCCATCGCCAGTGTACTATTTCCAAAGCAAACAGTCCACTTACTCAGTTATGTCACAGGATTTACAGTTATTGTTACCTCCAGAAACACATTCCTTAGTCTCGTCTTTAAGTGGTTACAGGGGGTTGTTTTGGTTTCCAGTTCAAACTTTCCCTTACTGGACTCATATGGTTTTCTTGATCTTTGCATTGTGCAATGTTTACGGACTCTCTGTGTTCACAGTTACCATTTTTTAGTAATGACTGGCCAATCTTCAGGATTTCCTAATGTTTTTTGTACTTAAAATGGTAATTGTAATAGTAATGTTGGCCTATGTAATACATCATTACTGGCCTCGCTCATATGAGCATATAACATGGCCAAGTGCTATCTGATGTTTTATTAGATATCACTCAGCCCAATGTTATAAAATGGGGCACTCAGTGCTGATCTGCATTTTTTTTCTCATTCCGGTTCGTCATGAGAAAACAATAGCAGCATGCTGCGAGCATCCGATAATTGCATCCATGTGCACCCATGCAGGTCCATGGGTGCGTGTGAAACATCAGACTGCACTCTGATGTCAGTCTGATGTACGCGCACAGAGAATGGAGAACATAACACATCCACAATGCATGCTCACACATTATGATAACGTCACAATATCCTTGGGACAGTAGGGTGCCCACACCACTACAATATGAAGCCCCAATACAGTATGATATCCCTATAGTGTCCCTAGCCCAATATGATGCCCCTGCAGTGCCCCCAAAACAGCATAATACTACCTGTTTGCTTGCAATTCAGTATGATGCCCCTAATACAGTATAATGTCCCCACTTTACCCCCAATACAGCATGCTGGCCCGCAAGTACTCCCAATTCAGGAGATGCACCTATAGTGTTCCCATTAGGTTTCTTTTACACTTACCGGGTTTTTTGCAGCCCGTTATTGCAGGCCTTTTATGCAGGCCGTATCGCGGCAATTTTCACGGTCTGCCACAATAACGGACCACAAAAAACTTGCGGATCGCCGTTTTTCAGGTTAAATAGTATTGGAAATAGTATTGGAAAAAAACCCGGCGTTCAGCAAAACCGGAAGTCATGGTGCACCTCAAAAACAAGCTTCCGTTGTTTTTGTGGCCCCATTGATTTTCAATGGGGGCCGTGTCCATAAGCCGTGAAAAAGATCGAGCAGGCTCGATCTTTTTTCACGGCCGTAAATACGGCCCTAACGGCCATACGGCACACGGAGCACTGTGGAATTATTGCGGCCTGTTTTTGCGGCCCCATAGAAATCTATTGGGGACCAAAAACGGGATGCAAAACCACGGTAGTGTAAAAGAAGCCTTAAGTATGATGCCCCCTCACAATGTATTCAATTCAGTAGATGCACACATTAAAGTTTGATGCCCTCAGAGGGCCCCAAATACAATATGATGCCAAAAGTGAACCTCCAGTAGAGTATGCTGATCCTACTTTGATCCCTAATACAGTGTGATGTCCTCAACACAATCTGATGCCCCCACAGTACCCTCCAGTACAGTATAGCACCTATTCATAAGTGTCATGGCATATTGCTAGGATATACCATAACATTCTGATTGAGTAGGTCATAGCTCTGGGATATCTTCTAATTCCAAGAGTGAGGAACAGAGTTTCCTCTGACATTTTTCCTGCAAAGTAACCCTCTTGGCCACCTACTGTGCAGGGAACTTCAGCAGCCCTATTCAAGTGAATGTGTTGTAGTTCCCTGCATAGCAAGTGCTCAAGAGTGCAATTGTGTAAGAACAGTGTATGACCTTAATTATTGGATGTCCCTATCTTTGCTTAAAAGGGTTATCCTAGCTAGGATACCCCATTACTACATGTCCTATTAAGGCATATCATCATGGAGAGTGGTCAGCCACTTGGAACCCTTTACCATGAGCCAGAAAAGAAAATTGCAAATGAGCAGCCTTTAGGGTTGCCAACAAAATTATTATTTTTTCTAGATGTTTAAGAAAAAAACAAATAAACCACGGACAGACAACATTTTAGAGACATATTAGAAAGCTATCATTGATCAAAAGGATGATACATAATATATGTCTCCAGCTCACAAGTACATATAGTATATATGGACACTTTAGCAGCATTTACTGGAGATAATTGCAATCACCATAATCTTCACAAGCTGCTCCAAATTAAAGAAAAAATGACCAATTACTATGTGTACTGTAAGGTCCTCCCGATGAACCCTTCCATATGAAAACACATACCTGATTATTTATGTTTTGGGGGGAATCGGGAGCATTCAGTTGGCAGTTATTTATGGCCACCACGCCTGGTCATGGGCTTTGTCTGGTATTACAGCTCAACCTCATCCAAGCGGCAGTAAAGACCTTTAATATATTGTAAAATAACCAATTGTCGTCCTGCTTTTTCCACATATTTATTGATAAAGGTCTGTTTTCACTTTCCTTTCACCAATGTCATTTATAGGCACCCATGTATTTCTCGAGGGCAGCAGAATAAATTGAACGTGTAAATCATTTTCAGAGTCTTTGAATAACTGCAATCACTGCTGCTAATAAGTTAAACATTATAAAGCTTTCCTGGCACTCTGTTATGAGTTCGCTTTAAATATTTATATCTTCACACAGTATTTGCTGAACTCTGCCATGCTAATTTTCCATAGATACATTTATATATAATAGAGACTAACTATTAATATGTCATTTAGTGCAGAATAACTTTTGAACTGATTCTAATGAATAAACTTCAGCAAATAAAATGACTAAATGGTAAAGCCTATTTTATAGCTCATAATTAATGAGTGATAATACATGAAGAAAAGGACAGCACCACAGCAATTGTGAAAAAACAGCTCCCGTCTTTATTCTGCCATCTGCAATGTTTTGGTCCGTGGACCTTTTTCAAGCATAGTGAAAAGACAATACAACCACCATTATATACCCTTAGGCCAAACCCATTAATTAACAAGCAACCAATGGTGTGGCTCCATACACCTAGAAAAAATACATCATAGTGCAACATACATACACACATATAAAAACAGTCCCACATTGCCAGCCCCTATATATACTAGCCGCTAACATAGTCCAACTACCTCTGATCGCTCGCCGCTATTATATCACACTCATAAATCCCCAATAAGTCCCCCAAAGTCCACAATGTAAACAAATATCACTCGCCCACGATCGTCATGGCATTGTGGGCGTGTTCAGAACAGGAGCAGTCCAATCAGCTCCTAAATCTTAGATCATGTGATCGACATATGCCCAGCATGCAGCGCTCCTCACCGCGCTAGTTCATAGGCTGCTGGTCCACATGTCAGTAGTAAACAAACACCGCCCACTCTTGTCCAATGGTGCACATTGTATTGCGCATGTCCGTGACATTATCCCTATCCCCGGGGATACCTGTTGTGAATTCTGTGGCTGAATTCACTCCTGTGGTCACAAGTGGTACTGCAGCTTCTGAGCTTCCTCCCTCAGGTGTTCTGTTGAGCTCGTTAACTGCTTCATTACTTAACTCCGCCTGATGCTGCTATCCTTGCTCCTTGTCAATGTTTCAGTGTTGGATCTGAGCTTCTCCTGATTGTTCCTGTGACCTGCTGCTCTGTATAGCTAAGTGCTTTTTGCTTTTTTGTTGCTTTTTTTCTGTCCAGCTTGGCTTTTGTTTTGCTGGAAGCTCTGAGACGCAAAGGGTGTACCGCCGTGCCGTTCGTTCGGCACGGTGGTTTTTTTTTGCCCCTTTGCGTGGTTTTGCTTTAGGGTTTTTTGTAGACTGCAAAGTTCGCTTTACTGTCCTCGCTCTGTCCTAGAATATCGGGCCCCACTTTGCTGAATCTATTTCATCCCTACGTTTTGTCTTTTCATCTTACTCACAGTCATTATATGTGGGGGGCTGCCTTTTCCTTTGGGGAATTTCTCTGGGGCAAGTCAGGCCTATTTTTCTATCTTCAGGCTAGCTAGTTTCTTAGGCTGTGCCGAGTTGCCTAGTTAGTTGTTAGGCGCAATCCACAGCCGCTTTTAGTTGTGTTTAGGATAGGATCAGGTGTGCAGTCTACAGAGTTTCCACGTCTCAGAGCTCGTTCTTGTATTTTTGGGTATTTGTCAGATCACTGTGTGCGCTCTGATCGCTAAGCACACTGTGTTTCTGGATTGCCTTCATAACACCTGTCATTAGCAAACATAACAGTACAAGGAGCCTAACTAATGATTCTCAATAGAGGGAAAGAAAAAGTTCTGACATCATTTTTTTTTTTTTCTGCTCTGTGTTCACTTTTTTTTTTCCCCAAGACATTTGGGTGATTCTGGACACAGGTGTGGACATGGATATTCAGGGTCTGTGCTCTTCAATGGATAATCTCGTTATAAATGTACAAAAAATTCAAGATACTATTGATCAGAAATCTATGTTAGAACCAAGAATTCCTATTCCTGATTTGTTTTTTGGAGATAGAACTAAGTTTCTAAGTTTCAAAAATAATTGTAAGCTATTTTTGGCCTTGAAACCTCATTCTTCTGGTAATCCTATTCAACAGGTTTTGATTATTATTTCTTTTTTGCGCGGCGACCCTCAAGACTGGGCATTTTCTCTTGCGCCAGGAGACCCTGCATTGAGTAGTGTCGATGCGTTTTTCCTGGCGCTCGGATTGCTGTACGATGAGCCTAATTCAGTGGATCAGGCTGAGAAAAATTTGCTGGCTTTGTGCCAGGGTCAGGATGATATAGAAGTATATTGTCAGAAATTTAGGAAATGGTCAGTACTCACTCAGTGGAATGAATCTGCGCTGGCAGCTTGGTTCAGAAAGGGTCTCTCTGAGGCTCTTAAGGATGTCATGGTGGGATTTCCTATGCCTGCTGGTTTGAATGAGTCTTTGTCTTTGGCCATTCAGATCGGTCGACGCTTGCGCGAGCGTAAATCTGTGCACCATTTGGCGGTACTGCCTGAGGTTAAACCTGAGCCTATGCAGTGCGATAGGACTATGACTAGAGTTGAACGGCAGGAATACAGATGTCTGAATGGTCTGTGTTTCTACTGTGGTGATTCCACTCATGCTATTTCTGATTGTCCTAAGCGCACTAAGCGGTCCGCTAGGTCTGCCGTCATTGGTACTGTACAGTCCAAATTCCTTCTGTCCATTACCTTGATATGCTCTTTGTCGTCGTTTTCTGTCATGGCGTTTGTGGATTCGGGCGCTGCCCTGAATCTGATTGATTTGGATTATGCTAAACGTTGTGGGTTTTTCTTGGAGCCTTTGCGGTGTCCTATTCCATTGAGAGGAATTGATGCTACACCTTTGGCCAAGAATAAACCTCAATACTGGGCCCAGCTGACCATGTGCATGGCTCCTGCACATCAGGAAGTTATTCGCTTTCTGGTGTTGCATAATCTGCATGATGTGGTCGTGTTGGGGTTGCCATGGCTACAAACCCATAATCCAGTATTGGATTGGAATTCCATGTCGGTATCCAGCTGGGGTTGTCAGGGGGTACATGGTGATGTTCCATTTTTGTCGATTTCGTCATCCACCCCTTCTGAGGTCCCAGAGTTCTTGTCTGATTATCAGGATGTATTTGAAGAGCCCAAGTCCGATGCTCTACCTCCGCATAGGGATTGTGATTGTGCTATCAATTTGATTCCTGGTAGTAAATTCCCTAAAGGTCGATTATTTAATTTATCCGTGCCCGAACACGCCGCTATGCGCAGTTATGTGAAGGAATCCCTGGAGAAGGGACATATTCGCCCATCGTCATCACCACTGGGAGCAGGGTTCTTCTTTGTAGCCAAGAAGGATGGTTCGCTGAGACCGTGTATTGATTACCGCCTTCTTAATAAGATCACTGTTAAATTTCAGTATCCCTTGCCATTGTTATCTGACTTGTTTGCTCGGATTAAGGGGGCTAGTTGGTTCACTAAGATAGATCTTCGTGGTGCGTATAATCTGGTGAGAATCAGGCAAGGAGATGAATGGAAAACTGCATTCAATACACCCGAGGGTCATTTTGAGTATCTAGTGATGCCGTTCAGACTTGCCAATGCTCCATCTGTGTTTCAGTCTTTTATGCATGACATCTTCCGTGAGTATCTGGATAAATTCCTGATTGTTTACTTGGATGACATTTTGATCTTCTCAGATGATTGGGAGTCTCATGTGAAGCAGGTCAGAATGGTTTTTCAGGTCCTGCGTGCTAACTCTTTGTTTGTGAAGGGATCAAAGTGTCTCTTCGGTGTGCAGAAAGTTTCATTTTTGGGGTTCATCTTTACCCCTTCTACTATCGAGATGGATCCAGTTAAGGTCCAAGCCATCCAGGATTGGATTCAGCCGACATCTCTGAAAAGTCTGCAAAAGTTCCTGGGCTTTGCTAATTTTTATCGTCGCTTCATCTGTAATTTTTCTAGCATTGCCAAACCATTGACCGATTTGACCAAGAAGGGTGCTGATTTGGTTAATTGGTCTTCTGCTGCTGTGGAAGCTTTTCAGGAGTTGAAGAGTCGTTTTTGTTCTGCCCCTGTGTTGTGTCAGCCAGATGTTTCTCTTCCGTTCCAGGTCGAGGTTGATGCTTCTGAGATTGGAGCAGGGGCGGTTTTGTCACAGAGAGGTTCTGATTGCTCAGTGATGAAACCATGTGCTTTCTTTTCCAGGAAGTTTTCGCCCGCTGAGCGTAATTATGATGTGGGCAATCGAGAGTTGCTGGCCATGAAGTGGGCATTCGAGGAGTGGCGTCATTGGCTTGAAGGAGCTAAGCATCGCGTGGTGGTATTGACTGATCATAAGAACTTGACTTATCTCGAGTCTGCCAAGCGCTTGAATCCTAGACAGGCCCGTTGGTCGTTATTTTTTGCCCGCTTCGACTTTGTGATTTCGTACCTTCCGGGCTCTAAAAATGTGAAGGCGGATGCTCTGTCTAGGAGTTTTGTGCCCGACTCTCCGGGTTTATCTGAGCCAGCGGGTATCCTCAAGGAAGGAGTCATTGTGTCTGCCATCTCCCCTGATTTGCGGCGGGTGCTGCAAAAATTTCAGGCGAATAAACCTGATCGTTGTCCAGCAGAGAAACTGTTCGTCCCTGATAGGTGGACTAATAAACTTATCTCTGAACTTCATTGTTCGGTGTTGGCTGGTCATCCTGGAATCTTTGGTACCAGAGAGTTAGTGGCTAGATCCTTCTGGTGGCCATCTCTGTCACGGGATGTACGTACTTTTGTGCAGTCCTGTGGGATTTGTGCTAGGGCTAAGCCCTGCTGTTCTCGTGCCAGTGGGTTGCTTTTGCCCTTGCCGGTCCCAAAGAGGCCTTGGACACATATTTCGATGGATTTCATTTCTGACCTTCCCGTTTCTCAAAAGATGTCAGTCATTTGGGTGGTCTGTGATCGCTTTTCTAAAATGGTCCATCTGGTGCCCTTGGCTAAATTGCCTTCCTCCTCTGATTTGGTACCTTTGTTCTTTCAGCATGTGGTTCGGTTGCATGGCATTCCTGAGAATATTGTTTCTGACAGAGGTTCCCAGTTTGTTTCAAGGTTTTGGCGAGCCTTTTGTGGTAGGATGGGCATTGACCTATCCTTTTCCTCGGCTTTCCATCCTCAGACTAATGGCCAGACCGAACGAACCAATCAGACCTTGGAAACATATCTGAGATGTTTTGTTTCTGCAGACCAGGATGATTGGGTGTCCTTTTTGCCGTTGGCTGAGTTCGCCCTTAATAATCGGGCCAGCTCGGCTACCTTGGTTTCTCCATTTTTTTGCAATTCTGGGTTCCATCCTCGTTTCTCTTCAGGACAGGTTGAGTCTTCGGACTGTCCTGGTGTGGATTCTGTGGTGGATAGGTTGCAGCAGATCTGGACTCAGGTAGTGGACAATTTGATCTTGTCCCAGGAGAAAGCTCAACTTTTCGCTAATCGCAGACGCCGTGTGGGTCCCCGACTTCGTGTTGGGGATCTGGTTTGGTTATCTTCTCGTCATATTCCTATGAAGGTTTCCTCTCCTAAATTTAAACCTCGTTTTATTGGTCCGTATAGGATTTCTGAGGTTCTCAATCCTGTGTCTTTTCGTTTGACCCTCCCAGACTCCTTTTCCATACATAATGTATTCCATAGGTCGTTGTTGCGGAGATACGTGGCACCTATGGTTCCATCTGTTGAGCCTCCTGCCCCGGTTTTGGTGGAGGGGGAATTGGAGTATATTGTGGAGAAGATTTTGGATTCTCGTGTTTCTAGACGGAAACTCCAGTATCTGGTTAAATGGAAGGGTTATGCTCAGGAAGATAATTCCTGGGTTTTTGCCTCTGATGTTCATGCTTCCGATCTTGTTCGTGCCTTTCATGCGGCTCATCCTGGTCGGCCTGGGGGCTCTGGTGAGGGTTCGGTGACCCCTCCTCAAGGGGGGGGTACTGTTGTGAATTCTGTGGCTGAATTCACTCCTGTGGTCACAAGTGGTACTGCAGCTTCTGAGCTTCCTCCCTCAGGTGTTCTGGTGAGCTCGTTAACTGCTTCATTACTTAACTCCGCCTGATGCTGCTATCCTTGCTCCTTGTCAATGTTTCAGTGTTGGATCTGAGCTTCTCCTGATTGTTCCTGTGACCTGCTGCTCTGTATAGCTAAGTGCTTTTTGCTTTTTTGTTGCTTTTTTTCTGTCCAGCTTGGCTTTTGTTTTGCTGGAAGCTCTGAGACGCAAAGGGTGTACCGCCGTGCCGTTAGTTCGGCACGGTGGTTTTTTTTTGCCCCCTTTGCGTGGTTTTGCTTTAGGGTTTTTTGTAGACTGCAAAGTTCGCTTTACTGTCCTCGCTCTGTCCTAGAATATCGGGCCCCACTTTGCTGAATCTATTTCATCCCTACGTTTTGTCTTTTCATCTTACTCACAGTCATTATATGTGGGGGGCTGCCTTTTCCTTTGGGGAATTTCTCTGGGGCAAGTCAGGCCTATTTTTCTATCTTCAGGCTAGCTAGTTTCTTAGGCTGTGCCGAGTTGCCTAGGTAGTTGTTAGGCGCAATCCACAGCCGCTTTTAGTTGTGTTTAGGATAGGATCAGGTGTGCAGTCTACAGAGTTTCCACGTCTCAGAGCTCGTTCTTGTATTTTTGGGTATTTGTCAGATCACTGTGTGCGCTCTGATCGCTAAGCACACTGTGTTTCTGGATTGCCTTCATAACACCTGTCATTAGCAAACATAACAGATACCACATGGTTGGTGTCATTTGATGTTACATCTTTATACACTTCCATCGAGCATGCCAGGGGGTTGTCTGCTGTCGGTGTGGCGCTGGCTGGCTCCGACATGGCCCCGGACTGTGCACGGTTCGCCCTGGCGCTGCTGGAGTTCATTCTCGAGAGGAACTTTTTTCTCTTTGGGGATGATTTCTTCCTGCAGCGCCGCGGGACAGCCATGGGGTCCAATGTGGCCCCCACGTATGCTAACATCTATATGGCTGTCCTGGAGGGCGAACACGTGTACAAGTCACAGTTTTGGGGCCGTGTTAGGGGCTGGCGGCGCTACATCGACGACATCTTCCTGGTTTGGGATGGTGACTAGGGTTGAGCGACCTTTACTTTTTTAGGGTCGAGTCAGGTTTCGCGAAACCCGACTATCTCTAAAGTCGAGTCGAGTGAAATCGGCCGATTATGGCGAAAAGTCGGGGATCGGCCGAAACACGAAACCCAATGCAAAGTCAATGGTAATATTTTTATTTTTTTTCTTTCTTTCTTTCTTTCTTTCTTTCTTTCTTTCTTTCTTTCTTTCTTTCATTCTTTTTCTCTCTTTTTCTCTCTCTCTCTCTCCGTCCCTGAACAGAAAAGCTGGTGTTACACATTTCAAATCGCTACAGCGCACAAGCGACAAGATGACGATAGGCGTCCATGCCCCTAAGACCTATGTCATCACTCTGCCCACGCTACTTCAGTGGCTGAAAAAATGGCGCCAAGCACGTCATACAAAACGCGACTTTGGCGCGAAAGTCGCGTACCGCATGGCCGACCCCACACAGGGATCGGGTCGGGTTTCATGAAACCCGACTTTGCCAAATGTCAGCGACTTTTGAAAATGAAAGATCCGTTTCGCTCAAGCCTAATGGTGACTATGATGAGCTCGTACAATTCCACCTTTTTTTGAATAATATCTACCCTGGGTTGGGTTTCACGATGGAGTGCTCTCAGACCAGGATGCAATTTCTGGATACATGCGTCTATAAGAGTGAAGGGTTTTTATACACTGACCTATTTGTCAAAAAGACAGACAGGAATAATGTTTTACATTTTTCCAGTGAACATCCACGGAGAATGGTGGAGTCCCTCCCATGGAGCCAACTCCTAAGAGTCAGGAGGATTGTCTCGAGTGACTCTCTTATAGATTTGAGGCTTAATGAGATGTGCCAAAAATTTCTGGCGAGAGGATATCCTAAGGAGGACCTGGATACATTCAAAATTAAAGCATTGTCTAAAGGAAGAGATGAGCTCCTTACTCCCAAGGTTGCTATAGAATCTAATAAGAGGATACCATTTGTGACAGCATTTCATGGTTTGAGTGGCCAGATCTCGGATGTGATTCGAAGGCACTGGTCACTTCTGGGTAGGGGACATGACAATGTGAGTGAGTTTCAGTCGCCCCCACTATTCTCATATAGGAGAAATAGAAATCTGAAGGACGAGCTGGTGGTGTCTGATGTGGGCAGCTCAAGGAGGGATCCGCAGACTACTTTAAGCCGTCCGAGCCTGGGTAATTTTCCCTGTCTCGGATGTGCAAACTGCAATAACTTAATTAAAGGGGCATGTTTTTATCATCCCCACACTGGAAAAAAGTATATGATACGGAAACAATATACATGCAGAAGTAGTTTTGTGGTCTACATCCTTAGCTGCCCGTGTGGTCTCTACTATGTAGGGGAGACCACAATGGAGGTCAAAGCGAGAATTTCAAAGCATAAAAGTACTATTAGAACAAATTTGATTGACCTTCCAGTACCTAGGCACTTCCACGAGTTAGGGCACTCGGTTAATCAGCTAAGATACCGAGTCATAGATGATGTACCTATGCCAAGATGGGGTGGCGATCGGGTTTCCCTTCTGAAGAGAAAAGAATTGAAATGGATCTATGAGCTTGATACTCTTTCTCCAAAAGGCTTAAATATTGATTATCAACAAAGTTGTCTCCTGCAAGGTCCTTTTGGGCCTTTGTGGTACCTTATCGGTGTATTATTGTTTTTAATTCTATTATATACTGTTTATTTTTGTTAGGGGTGGTCTCATTAACAGTTGCCTTTTAGATCTGTCCTATATATACAAATGTAGCCTCTTGATCAATTTGATCTGAATAGAATGTGGCTGTTCGCCTTATATATACCTTAATCCGTTTTTTATAAATTGTGATTTTTTTTCCCCTTTTTTTTCCCCTTTTTCTGCTTGGATGTAATTTTTCCAGGATAAAAAAATATATATGTCTATGGAGTTAATGTGCCTGCTCTCGTCAGATCGCAAATGCTAAGCAGCTTGAGGCTGGGCAAGTTCCAGCAAGGGAGACTGGCTGGGAATCCCTGGTACCAAAGGTGTTTGTGATCTATGTATGTCCTTGCAAGGAGTTTGATACGGACTGAGTTTAGGTTATCATGATGGTTGTTTTTTTCTGTATATGTTGTCTCTCATTACAGGCCCATATGAAAAGATGTAAATATTTAAAATGACGGATCATATAATATAGGAATAGTCGATATTGGGGATAAATATATAAGGTGTCCAGTGGAGAAATGTTATATTGTATACCGTTGTATACTATGGACCTGGAGTGGAAAAAATACTATACCTAGCTATGACCCTGGATGTACTTTTGCGCGCTGATTGTAGCGCTATGTGACCGCTCACTGGAGCCACCTATCATGAAGAAGTCTATGGAGCATTACTGTGTCAGGTGCAGTTGCCGATTAAATAGATTCAGCGTGCAGACTATGCTGGATTCCGTCATTATAGAGCTATGGGACCGCTCACTGGAGCCATCTGTCATGAAGAGATCTATGGAGAATTCCTCTGTCATGCGCAGTTGCCGACTATATGGACTCAGTGGGCTGATTGTGCTGGAGTCCGGGACTGCGACATGCGCATATGAGCTACGGACAGGGATAATGTCACGGACATGCGCAATACAATGTGCACCATTGGACAAGAGTGGGCGGTATTTGTTTACTACTGACATGTGGACCAGCAGCCTATGAACTAGCGCGGTGAAGAGCGCTGCATGCTGGGCATATGTCGATCACATGATCTAAGATTTAGGAGCTGATTGGATTGCTCCTGTTCTGAACACGCCCACAATGCCATGACGATCGTGGATGCAGTACCCGGATTGGTGGGAGTGATATTTGTTTACATTGTGGACTTTGGGGACTTATTGGGGATTTATGAGTGTGATACAATAGCGGCGAGCGATCAGAGGTAGTTGGACTATGTTAGCGGCTAGTATATATAGGGGGCTGGCAATGTGGGACTGTTTTTATATGTGTATATGTATGTTGCACTATGATGTATTTATTCTAGGTGTATGGAGCCACACCATTGGTTGCTTGTTAATTAATGGGTTTGGCCTAAGGGTATATAATGGTGGTTGTATTGTCTTTTCACTATGCTTGAAAAAGGTCCACGGACCGAAACGTTGCAGATGGCAGAATAAAGACGGGAGCTGTTTTTTCACAATTGCTGTGGTGCTGTCCTTTTCTTCATGCGCTTCTGGATTTACCTACTGGGATGGATCCCCTGGTGAGGACGTGCACTCTGCTGTCCATAGAGACATTGCCATTATAGGGTGTGGCTTTACTATTAATATTTGATACTTAATGAGTGATAATGTCATTGCTTCAGTGTTTGGATTCACAAGTGGAATATTCGCAAAGATTTTCCCTGTGACTATTAGAATATTGATGACAGAAATACATCACATGGTCCACCTAAATATAAAGAACTTGACCAGCGTTCCATAATGTTACTTTATTGGTTCCTCTACACATAGAGGTCTTTATCATCGGTGGGTCGATACATGGTATCTATATATTGGTGTCACCAAAAACCAGTGTTGGATGCTGACCATATTCCTTTTAGGGCTCATTCTGGTGTCCGTACAAATCAGACCGCTATGCATGGACTGGTCACGTGCCTCCCTACATGAGCGTGACAGTTCAGAAGAAGAATAAAGAAGGATGCTGCTCCAGCCGCTGGCCCACATTGTAGTGGAGAAGAAACTGAAAATATTGAAGGAAATAAGTGGCGTCTTTCGGGTGCTGCTATAGAGGAGCAGAGTACAGAAGTTTGTCAAGGTGGTGATTTTATTTACGTAACGCGTTTTGGAGTTGGTTCAACTCCTTCATACCTGAAGAAGGCGTTAACCCAACTGTGAAACGCGTTGTATGAATAAAATGATCACTTTGATGCATGTCTGGACTTTGCTTCTCCTCGGCAGCGCCCAGGAGACTCAACTCATTTCCTTCAGTTTAAAAGCTTAAGGCCTTAAACCTTTAAAGAGGTTTTCCAAATTTACATGTTTTTTTTAATCCATAGGTATCTTTGAACTAAAATACGAAAGTAAGGCTGTAATAGAGTTGGCGTGAATCAATCTGCAGGGCCCAGTCCAGTGGCCACATCAATAATCCACGGCTGTTGGACGAGAGCTCTAAGAACTGTATCCTACATGAAGGTAACCTCGGCTCCTCTTTTAATTAACTGGCCTGGTGCAACGGCATAATTGCAGTGTGAAATACATGTGACAGGCTGGCTAATCAAAAGAGGAGCTGTCCATGCCATCATGTTGTAGGCAGTTCTTAGGGCAACTATCCAGTGGCCACAGATTACTGACATGGCTGCAGGACAGGATCCTGCTAATCTATCAACTCTGGAGTCTTACTGTATATACCTTTTGGTGCTCTTCCTGATTTCTTAACACTACTTCAGCGGTAATCTCATTACTACATCAACACAACCAATCACTGGGCCAACCATGTCTGGCGCACAAATAAGATTTATCAATTGTACACGAGTGTAAATAAATGTACAGTACGATCGCTTAGGGACAAGTTTGGACCACACTGATCACTGAATCTTGGTCAGTTGCCCTCCGTGTCAATGGAGTCTTGGCCAACCATGTGGACTCCTGTTACTTTCAAAGTCTATGAGGCTGACGGAGATAGTTAAGTGTATTCTGCTATCTTTATCAGTCCCATAGACAATGAATAGAGAGGTTGTTCACATGTGTGATCATGGCTTCATTAAAATTATGGACATAAGACCCTCACCCACACAATTAATGAGAATTCCAGTAGCGAGGCACAAGAAATCATACAGCTATCACCAATCCTGTTAAGAGGTAACACATGTTGCTCTTTACAGGCAGCTTTGATTGTGTTCCCCTTTCAATTCTTCCATCTAGGCTATATAAATTATGTTCCTAAAAGGGGAATGTGTCAGCAGGTTTTTGTTATGTAATCTGAGAGCACCATGATGTAGCGACTGAGAGCCTGATTGCAGTGAGGTGTCACTTACTAAACTGTGTTTTGCGGTTTCAATCAAATCAGTGTTTTATCAGCAGGAGATTATCACTAAATAACAAGCTGCCTCAAGCCTTCTAGTCCATCTCAACCCCAAACACTGAATTAGAAGCTCTCTATCAATATACGGTGTATACGGTAAGCTGCTAAGCAATGGTGAGGAGAGGGTTATGAACAGCTCAGCATTTTGAGTTCTGCAGGGGCTGCAGCAGAGAAAACTGTTATTCCATCACAATTGTTGCAACCAGTAAACTAAGTCTCTGTCCCTACATCACACTGCTGTCAGATTACATAGCAAAAACCTGTTGACATTCCCTTTAATAAGTGGTTATCCTAATAGTGCAACTGTCTTTCCCAATACATCTTGTATCTTGGACCTGTTCAGTTAAGCCAATGTCTTTCTGTTGGTGATTTCTCCAGGACTGAACAACACAGTATTCCGATGTGAAAGCTACAGTGGGGTGAAAATCTCCCTTAATACTGGCTATACCTCTAGACATGCAGCCTAGCCTATAATATAATATAGCTTCTTCAGACTTTATACCTTTATATGGAGATACAAATCCAGGATGACTTGCAGTATACCTGCTCTTTGCTTGACACTGGTATTATCGATGTTCCGGGGGGGTATAAGTCCCATAATTTAACTCCCAACCCTTACACAAAATCACCTCCCCCATTGAGACCCACAAATAAAAACGATTACACTATACTTTGGATAATTTGGGCCACAGCAACCTTTATTTAAACAAACATGCAATATTAAATTCAAGTTAAAGGGAACCTGTCACCCCGTTTTTTGAGATTGAGCTATAAATACTGTTAAATAGGGCCTGCGCTGTGTGTTCCTATAGTGTATGTAGTGTACCCCGATTCCCCACCTATGCTGAGAAATAACTTACCAAAGTCGCCGTTTTCGCCTGTCAATCAGGCTGGTCAGGTCGGGAGGGCGTGGTGACATCGCTGGTTCTTCCTCAGCTTTACGTTGGTGGCGTAGTGGTGAACAAGCAGCGCGCGATCTGCGCTGTAATCCCTTGCATCGGTGGGGGCGGCCATCTTCCTGGGGCCGCGCGTGCGCAGATCGAGTGCTCTGCTGCACGGGGCTTCAGGAAAATGGCCGCGGGATGCCGCGCGTGCGCATTAGAGATCGCGGCGGCCATTTTCCCAAAGCCGAGTTTGCATCTCTGCTTTGGGAAAATGGCCGCCGCGATCTCTAATGCGCACGCGCGGCATCCCGCGGCCATTTTCCTGAAGCCCCGTGCAGCAGAGCACTCGATCTGCGCACCTGCGGCCCCAGGAAGATGGCTGCCCCCACCGATGCAAGGGATTACAGCGCAGATCGCGCGCTGCTTGTTCACCCCTACGCCACTACGCCACCAACGTAAAGCTGAGGAAGAACCAGCGATGTCACCACGCCCTCCCGACCTGACCAGCCTGATTGACAGGCGAAAACGGCGACTTTGGTAAGTTATTTCTCAGCATAGGTGGGGAATCGGGGTACACTACATACACTATAGGAACACACAGCGCAGGCCCTATTTAACAGTATTTATAGCTCAATCTCAAAAAACGGGGTGACAGGTTCCCTTTAATATAATGTTGGCAGGGTCCTTGAAGCTCCCAAAATCTGGTGATTACCAAACATAAGCCGTGAACATAATTAAAATACAATTAAACCATAATTACTCCCAGCCTTTGCCCCACTGGCTATGGAGCACCATAAACCAAAGGGTTCCATGTCCACTTAAACTTTCCAGGGATCCGAAAATCCTACCAAAATTCACCAGAATTCACCATCTTTTATTTCCAATTGAGGAATTCATCTCCCCATGGATCCCCCAGACAAATTTAGAACCAACTTCAAGGACCCCCCAAACCGCCAAAAGCCATCATGACCAGAGAATTGTTGCCAGCAACCACAACTGGAAATAAAAACTTCAGGGCGGGCGAGGGGACTTAACTTGACCCCTGAGATGGGGAAAGTGCGGTACCCCTCCCCATGAGTGGCCATGTAAATGCCCAACTGAGCCCCACTACCCCCTACTCCCTCCAACCCAGTAGCGTAGCTACCAGGGGGCAGAGAATCGATCTCAAAGCTCTGCTGCTATGGGGCCCCTGAGCAGGCGGGGGGCCTGGTGCTAGCAGTGGGCCCCTCGCTGTCATCGCAAGGACAGCTATATCGGCATCTAGCCAATACAGCTGACCGCGGTGATGAGGGAAGGAGCGGTGTACTCCTTCTCCCATCATCCCCCACATCATCTGACAGCGGGTGCGACGACGTCACTGCCTGGCACCCGCTGTCAGGAGATGAGCGGGAGCAGGGAGCGCTGCTGGAACAAGGAGGAAGAGCGGTGAGTATTTATTGTGTATAATATAATATATGGGGGTGCTGTCTTATATACTGGATCTGCCTATGGGGGCTGTGCTGCCTTACATATAGGATCTGCCTATGGGGGGTGCTGCCTTATATACAGGATATGCCTATGGTGGGTGTGCTGCCTTATATATAGGATCTGCCTATGGGGGGGTGCTGCCTTATACTACAGGATCTGCCTATGGTGGGGGTGCTGCCTTATATATAGGATCTGCCTATGGGGTGGCTGCCTTATATACAGGATCTGCCTATGGGGGATGTGCTGCCTTATATATAGGATCTGCCTGAAAGAGGGTGAACTGTAGTCCCACTGAGAGGGCACTAGGACCCTGTGGTTTTTGCCTGTTGCAGCAAAGGACAGACCGTGCAAAACTCCCAGAGACAATGTGTGCTGGGGGTGGGGTCTAGTGTCTCCGGTGTAAAGTGAAACTAAGAAGTGAGAGCTGAGAGAGAAAAGGCGGGAAGCAAAAGGAGAAGCTGCTGTGAGATCTTAAAAAGAGACTGTGTGGATTTACTGCAAGTGTTTTTGGAGGAAAAGAAGCTTTTGAGAGACTTTTTGTTGTTAACGTTCCCCTGGAGAAGAGCTAACCTTTTGTTTAACTCTGTGAGAGACTTGTGTTGCTAACGTTTCCTGGAGAGGAGCTAACCCTTTATCTAAGAAAAGACTGAGACTTTACTAAGAACCCAGTACGTATTTGGAAGTCTGTGGATTCCCTGTGCATTGAGTGGAGGAACAAGTCTGGACAGACTGCTGATACAGAGACGGACGGATTGTCGTGGAAGCATTCCTAGGAGCTACAGAAGCAGAGACTACATCGTGAGACCACTAACTAAGTCCCCGGCGCTTGGGCTCGGCATCGGCCGACAAGACAAGAGGAGCTTGCTGTAACTTATTGGCGCTGAAGATAAGGATTGGCTGCAGCCTGTGCGGATTCCTGCCTGAGAGGAAATCCATCTCAGGATACGGTACCATAGTTATAGATACCCGGGTATCTCTGCTCAGAGTGTTAAATTGTTACTTTAGAGGTGTATCTTATATTAGAGTTGTGTAAGTTATACTCAATGTGCCATTCCAGGGGCTCCCTTAATAACACTACATTCAATTTACACTTGTTCCTGTTTTTAGTTGCCTGTTGTGTAAATTTCTTACTAGTCTGTTGTAGTATACAGTTCTCAGGAGACCTTGGAGTGGCACAGTGATTTCAGCTGCTGCTGAGCTAGTGTATCTTTGGGGTGCATCTGCCTTAATATTCTCCATATTACCTTGATTATTTTGCCTTTGAGTAAATACCGTTGGAGATTTCTGCCTTGGTCTTGGTTTGTGACTCACTGGATCTTATTCGGACCTCTGGTCATTACATGCCTATGGGGGTGCTGCCTTATATACAGGATCTGCCTATGGGAGGGTGCTGCCTGATATATAGGATCTGCCTTTGGGGGGTGCTGCCTTACATACAGGAACTGCCTATGGGGGGCTTCCTTATATACAGGATCTTCCTATGGGGGTGTGCTGCCTTACATACAGGATCTGCCTATGAGGGGTGGTGCCTTATATACAGGATCTGCCTATGGGGTGGGGTGCTGCCTTATACTACAGGATCTGCCTATCCTATGGGGGGGTGCTGTCTTATACTACAGGGTCTGCCTATGGGGGTGCTGCCTTGTAATATTGAGGACTATCTGGCACATTATACTAAATGGAGGTTATCTATGGGGGCCATCATACAGTGCAGATTACAGTGAAGGGGCCATTATACAGTGTTGGAGCCATCAAACAGTTTGGAGGCTACTAATGGGTCAGTATACTGTGTGGGTGGTACTATACAGTGAGGGCGCATTATACTGTGTATTAGAGAGCATCATGCTGTGTATAGGAGAGCTGCACAGGGGGGAGACTCTGGACATTATTAAATGTAAAGTGGGCACTTATTGTTATAGGGGAACTTAGGTTACTGTGGCTATCAAAGGGGCACACACAGGAAATTATTACTTTCTAGGGGGCAAAATGTGGGCACTGCTTTCTAGGGCACTTGCACCTGGGATTACTATATTATCATTTCCCTCTCCCCGTCAGCCCCATCATTGCCCTCTCCTCCCCCACCATGCCCATCATTGCCCTCTCCCTGTCAGCCCCATCATTGCCCTCTCCTCCCCCACCATCCCCATCATTGCCCTTTCCCCTCAGCCCATCATTGCCCTCTCCCCGTCAGCCCCATCATTGCCCTCTCCTCCCCACCATCCCCATCATTGCCCTCTCCCCGTCAGCCCCATCATTGCCCTCTCCCCTGTCAGCTCCATCATTTCCCTCTCCTCCTCCACCATCCCCATCATTGTCCTCTCCCCGTCAGCCCCGTCATTGCCCTCTCCTCCCCTACACACAGACACCATTTACTTCTCTGCACATTCTCCTGCAGCGCGCCACACACGATACACGCACACACATACCCCTCTCACCTCTCCTCACGCTCTGCCGCAACATCTCCATCGCCTTCCTCTGACACAGCCGGCCGCTGAATGATGATGTCATCCAGCAGCGCATCTGTGTGAGAGGAAGCGCGGGCAGGAAGACAGATAGCTGCAGCTCCGCTGCTACTTTCTCTTGTAGGCAGCGGAGCTGCAGGGATTTCTCCCTGCCCATCGAAGCCACCCTGCAGGGGCCCCCTCCATCTCCGCACATGTTGGGAGCCGGCGCTCTGCAGCTTCTCTGTGCTGGCTGTCAGCTTGACAGTCGGCACAGAGAGCAGCTGACTCCCAGACCGGGGGCGGCAGAATGCAGCCACCGGGGGAGACACTGCAGACCGCCACATTTGGCGGCCCTACTGCGCCCCCCTGCTGGCTGCTCCCAGGGCACATGTCCTGGATGCCCCCCTAGATACGACACTGGCCATGAATCTCCTTGGGAATGATGCATCAAGTTTTTCACACCTGTATTTGGGGATCCTCTGCCATTCTTCCTTGCAGATCCTCTCCAGTTCCATCAGGTTGGTTGGTGAACGTTGGTGGACAACCATTTTCATGTCTCTCCAAAGATGCTCAATTGGGTTTAGGTCAGGGCTATGGCTGGGTCAGTCAAGAATGGTCACAGAGTTGTTCTGAAACCACTACTTTATTATTTTAGCTGTGGGCTTACGGTCATTGTCTTGTTGGAAGGTGAACCATCAGCCAAGTCAGAGGTCCAGAGCACTCTGGAAGAGGTTTTCATCCAAGATATTTCTGTACTTGGCCGCATTCATGTTTCCTTTAATGGCAACCAGTTGTCCTGTCCCTGAAGCTGAAAAACACCCCCAAAGCATGGTGCCACCACCATGTTTCACTGTTGGGATGGTATTGTCAGGTGATAAGCAGTGCCTGGTTTTCTCCACACATACAGCTTAGAATTATCACCAAAAAGGTCTATCTTTGTCTCATCAGACCAAAGAATCTTATTTCTCATAGTCTAGGAGTCCTTCATGTGTTTTATAGCAAACTCTATGCGGCTTTCATATGTCTTGCACTGAGAAGAGGCCTCCGTCGGGCCACTCTGCCATAAAGGCCTGACTGGTGGAGGGCTGCAGTGATAGTTGACTTTGTGGAACTTTCTCCAATCTCCCTACTGCACATCTGGAGCTCAGCCACATTGATCTTGGGGTTCTACTTTTCCTCTCTCATCAAGATTCTTATCCCACCATTGCTCAGTTTGGCTGGATGGCCAGGTCTAGGAAGACTTCTTGGGGTCCCAAACTTCTTCCTTTTAAGGATTATGGAGGCCACTGTGTTCTTAGGAACCTTGAGTGCTACAGAGATTCTTTTGTAACCTTGGACAGATCTGTGCCTCTGAGCTCCTTGGCCAGTTCCTTTGACCTCATTATTCTCATTTGGTCTGACATGCACTGTGAGCAGTGAGGTCTTATATAGACAGATGTGTGCCTTTCCAAATCAAGTTCTATCAGTTTAATTAAGCACAGCTGGACTCCAATGAAGGAGCAGAACCATCTCAAGGAGGATCACAAGGAAATGGACAGCATGTGACTTAAATATAAGTGTCTGAGCAAAGGGTCTGAATAATTATGACCATGTGATATTTCAGTTTTTCTATTCTAATAAATTTGCAAAAATCTCTACATTTCTGTTTTTTTCCAGTCAAGATGGGGTGCAGAGTGTACATTATTGAGAAAAAAATGAACTTTTTTTTAATTTATCAAAAGGCTGCAATTAAACAAAGAGTGAAAAATGTAAAGGGTTCTGAATACTTTCCACACCCACTGCAGCAGTTCAAATGTAAATCCATGGGCTATGTAATGGACTTGCTGTGCCTACAGAGTGAGAGATACTTTTGTAGTCACTCTCCATTCTGGAAAATTGCAGAAGATGACAAGTGGGGGATTCTTCTATTGAGGACTCATTCAGATGAGCATATTATACGTTATTCTGACTCTTCAAGGCAGTATGAGTCTCTAAATCTTTAGCCATCAATCCCTTAGATAACTGTATGATTGTTGTACTCACATGCAATGCGTCCTCAGATAGTTCCAACTTGGCCACACTGACTTGTAATAGGAGTCCAGGAGAAACAGAGTTGATTTTCTCTGAAATCTTGTATTTAAGTACAATGCAGCAGGTGGAAAGTGTAATCCCAAACCGAGAAGTACACATGTACATCCAAAGATGGCTAGAGCAAACTGAATAATGAGGAAGAAGGGATGACCATGGGCTAACATAATTAATTACAGGAGAGAAGAAAGGACAAACTTCAAACGGCAGGGCTTCTGCCTGGCAACAACAGAATACAATGCATAAAGGCCCCTTCACATTAAGCGACGCTGCAGCGATACCGACAACGATCCGGATCGCTGCAGCGTCGCTGTTTGGTCGCTGGAGAGCTGTCACACAGACCGCTCTTCAGCGACCAACTATGCCGGTAACCAGGGTAAACATCGGGTAACTAAGCGCAGGGCCGCGCTTATTAACCCGATGTTTACCCTGGTTACCATCCTAAAAGTAAAAAAAAACAAACAGTACATACTTACCTACAGCCGTCTGTCCTCCAGCGCTGTGCTCTGCTCTCCTCCTGTACTGTCTGTGAGCACAGCGGCCGGAAAGCAGAGCGGTGACGTCACCGCTCTGCTTTCCGGCTGACCGGCGCTCACAGCCAGTACAGGAGGAGTGCAGAGCGCAGCGCTGGACGACAGACGGCTGTAGGTAAGTATGTACTGTTTGTTTGTTTTTTTACTTTTAGGATGGTAACCAGGATAAACATCGGGTTACTAAGCGCGGCCCTGCGCTTAGTTACCCGATGTTTACCCTGGTTACCAGTGAAGACATCGCTGGATCGGTGTCACACACGCCGATCCAGCGATGTCAGGAGGAGATCCAGCGACGAAATAAAGTTCTGGACTTTATTCAGCGACCAACGATCTCCCAGCAGGGGCCTGATCGTTGGTCGCTGTCACACATAACGATTTCATTAACGATATCGTTGCTACGTCACAAAAAGCAACGATATCGTTAACAATATCGTTATGTGTGAAGGTACCTTAACACAGAAAACACACAACAAGCTGTTCCCATTCATGGGACACATACATACAGTATGTCCATGATCAGTTGAATGATACACCAGCTAGTTTGGTAGATTGGGGTTAGAAAACCTGATTTTGGTGTCTTTATTGATTGATTGTTTTATCTCTTTATATTGAGATAACTGGGTTTGCTTTTAGTGAAGGGATTACTAGGGTAAGCTGATGTTGAGCGGGGGCGCCAATGTCATGTTCCTAAGGTGCCAACCTCTGTGGCTTGGGTAGAGATGGACACTAGGGTGAGATCCTACTTGTAGACCCAACAGAGGCAACTACAGTCATGGCCAAAAGTATTAACACCCCTGCAATTCTGTCAGATAATACTCAGTTTCTTCCTGAAAATGATTGCAATCACAAATTCTTTGGTATTATTATCTTTATTTAATTTGTCTTAAATGAAAAAAAACACAAAAATAATTTTCCTAAAGCCAAATTGGATATAATTCCACACCAAACATAAAAAAGGGGGTGGACAAAAGTATTGGCACCGTTCGAAAAATCATGTGATGCTTCCCTAATTTGTGTAATTAACAGCGCCTGTAACTTACCTGTGGCACCTAACAGGTGTTGGCAATAACTAAATCACACTTCCGGCCAGTTGACATGGATTAAAGTTGACTCAACCTCTGTCCTGTGTCCTTGTGTGTACCACATTGAGCATGGAGAAAAGAAACAAGACTAAAGAACTGAGGACTTGAGAAACCAAATTGTGAGGAAGCATGAGCAATCTCAAGGCTACAAGTCCATCTCCAAAGACCTGAATGTTCCCGTGTCTACCATGCACAGTGTCATCAAGAAGTTTAAAGCCCATGGCACTGTGTCTAACCTCCCTAGATGTGGATGGAAAAGAAAAATTGACAAGAGATTTCAACACAAGATTGTGCGGATGTTGGATAAAGAACCTAGAATAACATCCAAACAAATTCAAGCTGCCCTGCAGTCCGAGGGTACAACAGTGTCAACTCATACTATCCGTCGACGTCTGAATGAAAAGGGACTGTATGGTAGGAGACCCAGGAAGACCCCACTTCTTACCCCGAGACATAAAAAAGCCAGGCTGGAGTTTGCCAAAACTAACCTGAAAAATCCTAAAACGTTTTGGAAAAATATTCTCTGGTCAGATGAGACAAAAGTAGAGCTTTTTGGGCAAAGGCATCAACATAGAGCTTACAGGAGAAAAAAAGAGGCATTCTAAGAAAAGAACACGGTCCCTACAGTCAAACATGGCAGAGGTTCCCTGATGTTTTGGGGTTGCTTTGCTGCCTCTGGCACTGGACTGCTTGACCGTGTGCATGGCATTATGAAGTCTGAAGACTACCAACAAATTTTGCAGCATAATGTAGGGCCTAGTGTGAGAAAGCTGGGTCTCCCTCAGAGGTCATGGGTCTTCCAGCAGGACAATGACCCAAAACACACTTCAAAAAGCACTAGAAAATGGTTTGAGAGAAAGCACTGGAGACTTCTAAGGTGGCCAGCAATGAGTCCAGACCTGAATCCCATAGAACACCTGTGGAGAGATCTAAAAATGGCAGTTTGGAGAAGGCACCCTTCAAATATCAGGGACCTGGAGCAGTTTGCCAAAAAAGAATGGTCTAAAACTCCAGCAGAGCATTGTAAGAAACTCATTGATGGTTACCGGAAGCGGTTGGTCGCAGTTATTTTGGCTAAAGGTTGTGCAACCAAGTATTAGGCTGAGGGTGCCAATACTTTTGTTTGGACCATTTTTGGAGTTGTGTGTGAAATGATCAATTTTTTGCTGCATTCTCTTTTGTGTTTTTTTTCATTTAAAGGGAAGATTGCATTGTGGACGCATGTACTACGGAGGACATAGAATGAACTTCAATCCAATATTGCAGCCAGCGGGTAAGGAAAGGGTGAATCAAACACCCGAAAACCCCGCCCCTATGGCTGAAGATTGTTCCCTCCAAATTCAGGTGACAGAGTCCCTTTAAGACAAATTAAGTGAAGATAATAATACCAAAGAATTTGTGATTGCAATCATTTTCAGGAAGAAACTGAGTATTTTCTGACAGAATTGCAGGGGTGTTAATACTTTTGGCCATGACTGTATATTATCACTCCGAGCGAATCCTTTGATTAGTGTACTATAATTTATTTTTTCTTCTAACTCACTATTTCAATTGTGTGTGAATTTGAGTATTTTTTAACATATCTAATAAAGTTAGTTTTTTAAGGGGAATTTATGTTACAAATAATATTGTAATTATCTGCATTTTACATTTGATAGTAAATGCTATTATGTATTTTGACAATCATTATTATAAATTCTAGGCATATCACTTATCCAATGTGACTTGAAAAAATACTGAAAAAAATTAACATTAGGAACCGTGCTGCTAGTCAATGAAAACTTTTTTTTTTTTACAAACATTCAACTATTCTCACTAAAAATGTGAAAATTTGATTATGATTTATGTTTAATTGTACAAAACTATAAACTGCAGTGTATATTTCATCGTGCTGTACGTTATGCTGGGTTGGCTATTTACAGTTCAATAACAGTGATTGACCTTGTATAGGCTCATTCTGTTAAAGCACCAAGAGGAATATGATAAATATACTATGTAGGGAATATAATAGTATGTGTATACACATCAATACTGACGACAGTATGAAAACAATGGCATTGGCTAACCCCTGTATCTTGTCGCATATTGCGTATTACCGGTTGGCCATCCAGTCTGTCAATGTCTAGTAACGCTTCTTATGGAGGAAATCAATGTGAGGAAATCAATGTGAGGATTCACAAGTCTGCAGCCATGTAAGGTGATTGCAGATTCAGAGTTTAACACCGGACAACTCCTTTAAGTATATATATCAAAATGACATTACTGGACACAATACCTTTTGCACTGCTGCTTATCATATCACATATTTTCTTACTTGAGAAATAAGAGAATGTGCTTTCATATTTGTTGGTATGGAGCATAGTGACCTACATACTATACCAGTAGTGAGTAGAAATAAGCATGACAGATCATGAAATATTTAATGAAACTTTGGACAAATGTATGTGTGCACCAGTTGGTCTTGCAAAATCAGATACAATGCCAAGAGTTACAATCAAGGCCAAGATTATCGGAAATACATGAAATATTTAATGTACTCCATGCAAATTATGTTTATACGGTACAATAGAAACTTTTTCTGGCTCCTGGATCTTGTTCAGCATAACTACTTATGTGCCGTTATATTCTTTGGTAACAAAATAAAGTGGTAAATACACCATGAACATAACAAAACTTTTTCCAAATATGAATAGTTCATTGAATAGACTTTGAATATATTGCTTTAAATAGTCATTATATTGTGCATTGCATGTTCACAAAATTGTTTCAAATTATAATTGAGTATGCACAAATAAACCAGTATGGACATATCACAGCATTTCACCCTTAAAGGCACAGCATCAGAGCTAGTTCAGGGGTTCTTAGGATGTGATGCAATTAAAGCCTACTAATTAACTTGGGCCCCAAAGCCAACTCAAAAGAGATCTGTTACAGAGTCTCATATTGCTTTGCAACATCCAGCCAGAGGCATCAGTTCTAGATGTGTTCTACTGTGACTTTTGCTGCCCCAGTAAAAATGGGTGGATCAATTTGCGAGACTCCCATAAGTCCAGTCAGTTGTCTCTGGCCTCTGAACAGGAAGCTTGCAGATCTCTTATCTTCTGGAATCCCCATCATGACTTTTGAATAGCTTGACCGATGTGAAGTCATCTGTGCATGACACTGCATAAATAACATCGCACCATAATCGTGCCGGGGATCCCGGAAGGTAAGAGATTTGCTGATGGTCTGATGTCCTGCTAATCAATCAACCCACCCATAGCTCTAGCAGTACCTGACGACATAGTGCAGATGGAAACTGGGAAACAACCACAACAATCGATTCCAGACCAAACTTTAAAATTATTTAAGGCTCCATACTAGTCTCAAAGTTAATTATGACTTTTGGCCAGGCACCTAAATTTTTAAATCCCATTCCTGACCATGAAATTAATTCAAATTACCCAAAAATAAATTAAGATTTCAATCAAGCATGGGATAGTGGAAATTGAGTTTTGGATCAACCACTGGGTTAAACGTTTCAAAAAATCTTTATTAAAGTATAGCACAAGCATATTGATATTTTCGATTCATTTCAATTTGAAGACAAATGTCTCATTCAGATGTCCGTTTTTCACGTACTGTTCCATCCATGGTTATCCATTTTTAATCTATGATGCTGTTCACATGTCCATATTTTTGCAGACCGTGTGTCTGTCAATAAATCAAACCAACATGTCCATGGTGGCTCAGTGGTTAGCACTGCGGCCTCCCAGCGCTGGGGTCCTTGGTTCAAATCCCACGAAGGACAACAGTTTCAAGGAGTTTGTATGTTCTTCCCGTGTTTGCGTGGGTTTCCTCTGGGTATCTCCGGTTTTCTCCCACATTCTAAAGACATACTGATAGAGAATTTAGATTGTGAGCCCCATCGGGGACAGCGATGACAATGTGTGCAAACTGTAAAGAACTGCGGAATATGTTAGCGCTATATAAAGATTATTATTATTATCCAAGTCATGGACATCACACAGATGCCATAAGTGTGCATGATTAACGTTGCAAGAGGTAAAAGAATTATTTATTTTTTCATATGTAAAAGTCACTGATGAAACACTGATGGTAAAAACTGACATGCGCACCAAACGCTGATGAAACTTGAGTCAAAAGCACTAATGACTCAAATCGTTTTTTGCGTACATGGATATCTGAATAATGCTAAAGTTAAATGTTAAATGTCTAACCCACTATTTAAATCGCTATGCTTAATGATCAAACATCACATATTGAACACACCTCGCAGCTGATATTAAAACATAAGACAAGCTACATGAAGCTTCAATTGAAGCGAGATGTAACAGAAAAAGAGAGATTGGATATACAGCCATGGCCGAAAGTGTTGGCACCCTTGAAATTGTTCCAGAAAATGAAGTATTTCTCCCAGATTATTACAGTTACACATGTTTTGTTATACATATGTTTATTTCCTTTGCATGTATTGGAACAACACAAACAAACAGAGAAAAAAAGGCAAATATGGCATATTTTTACACAAAACCCCCAAAATGGGGAAGGACAAAATTATTGGCACCTTTCCAGAATTGTGGGTAAACAAGTTTGTTTCAAACATATGATGCTCATTCAAACTCACCTGTGGCAAGTAACAGATGTGGACAATATGAAAATGACATCTGAAAGCAGATAAAAAGGGGAGAAGTTGACTCAGTCTTTGCATTTTGTCTGTGTGCCACACTAAGCATGGAGAACAGAAAGAGGATAAGAACTTTAGAAACAAAATTGTTGAAAATTGAGATACTGATTTGGCTCTTATCCTCAGTCATATTGCAAGACTCGTTAAAGGGTTGATTGTGACTTGTAGGATCGCTACTTCCAATAGGTGGCGCAATAGAGTTCAAGTCCTCTTTTTCTCTGAAGAGGCAATTTACATATTAAATTTCCCAGAGGAGCATTGCACAGCGAGTAAGCCTCCTTACCTTGACAAGCCAGAGCTGGTATGTCACTCTCCACAAGGAGAAACCTTACCTCTTAGACCCCAGTCCAGAGCCTCTCACCTAGCCAAATCAGTTCTCATGCTTCGCACTGACGAGGGCCAACAGCCTGAAACACCGTGTCTGTGAATTGAGATACTGATTTGGCTCTATTCCGAAGTCATATTGCAAGACTCGTTAAAGGGTTGATTGTAACTTGTAGGATCGCTACAGAGTTCAAATCCTCTTTTTCTCTGAAGAGACAATTTGCATATGAAAAATATCAACAATCTAAAAGTTACAAGTCCATCTCCAGAGATCTTGATGTTCCTTTGTCAACAGTGCGCAACATTGAATTTTGAATGTAAACCCCTTTTCACATATATAGCACCATGAAAACAATGGTGGCTTAAAAATAAATAATAATTAGTATAATTTACATTGGCAGTAGCAATTCATGGTAATTGTCATGAAATATTGGTGCATATGCATTAATGAACCAAAAAGACAAAAAACGGCACTGTCTGAACAATGCCAAGGCCGCTCCACTCCTGGAGCCATGTGTTAATCAACAGTCATTGCGCTGCCAGCCACATATGCTCAGATCGGGTGCTCTTCAGAATGAACCAGACAATTCCAACAGTGCAGGCAAGATAAAAGAAGGCACTCACCGATCTAAAAGTTGGCCATCTTTATTCAATCTTCATATAAAAACTTCATGCGAGCATGAGATCCTTTCCTCACTCCCCCGGCCATGAAGTTTTTATATGAAGATTGAATAAAGATTGTCAACTTTTACATCGGTGAGTGCCTTCTTTTTTCTTGCCTGCACTACATGCATTAATGAAGTTGGGGTTTGGGCTGCCTACCCTTCATCCACTTGTGGTATCAGGTGGAGTACTTGGGTAGAGAAGATGGTGAATGATAGGAAGTAAAGACAATAAAGCGTGGCATGCACAGGGAAATAGGTTGGGGATGTGGTTGATTGTAATCATGTATGCATAGGTTGCCATTGAGTTGGCACTGTAGTAGGATGTGAATACAGTAGCTTGCCACACTGCTTGGCTACACATTTTTACTGACATTCTCCAGTTATCATTATACTTCAAATAGCATAACATGGCACACAGTAAGTGAAACAGTAACTGGCATTGTCTCCCAAGCTGTGGGCACTATACATCTGTGTTGCTTTCCAGAACTGATCTAAGGTCAGATTTAAATCTACAAGAAGTGGTATGGATGGAATGGAGGAGGACCCTTTGTTGCTCCCCAACTGTATGTGCATTGCATTTGTTCTTGTAGTGGTGACAGCAGGCAGACACTACAATGGCCACAAGACTTGTTCTGCGACTGGGATAGAACAGTACGAAGAAGGAGGCTGCTGCAGAGGGGGGCAACTAATTGGTAAGCCAGGACCAGTTGGAGAATTCGTCATTTATTCATAGAGACCGTGTCTGTGCTTTAGCGCAAAACCTCCGAGCCATCCCATAGCCAGGGCTATTTTCCTATATTGCCCTCCCAGTGAGAACATTTCAAGTAGCCATAGTTCCTGTTAAGCTGCCTGCCACGTGTCATTTTCAGTCACCGAATATCTGCTGGGATATGGACCCCCAGAAACTTTTTTATAGCCTACTTATAAAGCCTTTCTTTTTTAGGGCAGACTAGTTCATGCCTTTATGGGATTTTTATTTATTTTCAATCACTAGGGGTACACAATGGATGCACTTGATGGACATATATTTATTTACCTGTACTTTACAACTATAATTTTACCTTAGCCAAAATTACTCCTACACATGGAAGAGGTGGGGGGGTCAATACCACATATATAATCAATGATTGATAATGCAACCCACTCATGCAACTTTAACGTGGCTCTATCTTTCCTTTACGCGCTATCACCCCTGTTTAGCATGAGATATATAATCAAATCTGTTAGATCAAATATTAATATTTAGGTGTTAAAATAAATAGTGGTTAAGTGTATTAGAAACACCGAGCCACATGACAGTGTTAGTCTCCATGTGTATGTGTGTGCTCTAAATATTTAGGCGAAGTCTACGTCTTATCCTCACATTGCGCTGTTTATATTCCACGTGTGCAAAATGACACAATCCAGATCAGACATTTTGATATTGAGTTGATTCTTGATTCTGAAATAATAAGCAGGTCCCGCATAGATTTAACAGTAACATAATAAGTACTAGGAGCCTGTCTGCATACAGCATATCCCCCAAATGCACGAACCTGGAAGGAAGGTAAGAAAATGTGGTAGATTCACCTAGTAATTTAGTGAACTAAGGAATTGGATCTCCTCTTCCTGTAACAGCATGTCTAAGATATTTTCTTTTCGGATTACACTTTCATCTCCTCTCTGGGAAAAATGTGAAATATTCCAAATGGTTGATGGTCTTAACAAACAAAAAGGAGAGGTGCAGGGTAATCATGTGGAACAATTGGCTCAGTGTTACATAGAAGAGAATTAGTTCGATTAAATATACGAGCATGCACAGAAAATATACAAGTTCAAGATGTAAGCTGTTTATTTGCACAGGAGGTCAGGACAGCCGAGAGACGGGATGGCATTGTTTGGACATAGATGTGAAAATACTGAATTTTAGAAAAAAAAATATTGAAGATTAGTTATTTGATTCACTAATTCAGTTCTGGCGACAGGGAGGTATTGTTTAGAAATTCTATATGCAAGGACTGCAAGGTATAGCGTGGCTAATATAAAGCACTGAAGTCCTTCATTTAGATAAACGGGATGTGCAACTCACAGAAATAAGCTAATTCTTATATATGTGTCCATATACCTGGAGAGGTTCAGTTTACACTACAATGCTGGCTAATTTCTTGAATATTTTTGTATTTTAACCCCTTTCCGACATCGCGCCTAATAGTACGCTGATGTTGGACACTCCCTCATTGCCGGAGCCCGCACATTTCCAGCATGACAGCTGATATATACAGCTGATATGTGCCCGCAATAGCCACGGGTGGAATCGCAATCCACCTGCTGCTGTTAACTAGCTAAATGCCGCTGTCAATCTCTGACAGCGGCATTTAACTTGTGCTTACCGGAAGCGCGTCACTAAACCCGCCCATCGGTGACCCCATCAAATGCACGAGGGTCACCGATGGGTCGGCATGACAACCAGAGCTCTATGGTTGTCATAGCCAGATTGCTATGAGCGCTGCCCGGTGGTTGGCGCTCATAGCAAGTGAGGATTTCTGCAACATGCACGCAATCTGATTATTGCCTGTATATAGCAGAGCAGATTAGACAACTGCAGCTTTTAGTCTCCAATGGAGACTATTGAAGCATGCAAAAGTAAAAAAAAATAAAAAAAAAATTAAAAAAAATATAAAAGTTCAAATCACTCCCTTTTGCTCCATTCAAAGTAAAACAATAAAAAAATCAAATATACACATATTTTGTATTGCAGAGTTCACAATCGCCCGATCTATCAATACTAAAAAAAAAAATTTACCTGTTCGTTAAACGGCGTAACGAGAAAAAAAGTAAAAACGCCAGAATTACGTTTCTTTGGTCGAAACAACATTGCATTAAAATGCAATAACGGGCGATCAAAAGATCATATCTACACCAAAATGGTATTGATAAAAACATCAGCTCAGCACGCAAAAAATAAGCCCTCACCCAACCTCAGATCACAAAAAAATGGAGGTGCTACGGGAAAATGGTGCAATGTTTTTTTAACAAGTTTTGGAATTGTTTTCATCACGTAAATAAAAAAGAACCTAGACATGTTTGGTGTCTATGAACTCGTAATGGCCTGGAGAATCATAACGGCAGGTCAGTTTTAGCATTAAGTGAACATGCGGGATTGCACTTTTTTTCAATTTTACAGCACTTGGATTTTTTTTCCCCATTTTCCAGTATACAATATGTTAAACCCAATGATGTAATTTAAAAGTATAACTCATCCTGTGAAAAACAAGTCCTCACATGGTCATTTTGACCAAAAAATAAAAAAGTTATGTCTCTGGGAAGAAGAGGAGCGAAAAACGGAAATGCAAAAACAAAAATACCTCTGGTCATTAAGGGGTTAAAGATTGCCTTTGACCTATATTTGAAGCTGCAAGCACTGAGCTCAGTGAATGTCTCCTGTTATCATGCATTCTTTCTGCTTGTGCCTTCTGTCAGTAATATAACTTATATACCTGTGTATCTTCCTCTCTCTTATCTTTATCATGCATATACTGTATAACATAAGAGTTTTATACAATATAAGATACCGTAATTATTTAGCTTTATACGCTAAACTGGAAATTTTAAAACTGCAGCAGATGTATTATGCTCAGTGCTTGTGGACATGTGGCACATTTTGACACTTATTAGTGGATGTAGTTTTAGACCTATTATATGTCTAAAATGCTGTTGCTCACTCAAAACTGTGGTGTGGCTTCATGGAGAGGGGTGTGATTTGGATTGAAAGGTATGAGGCCGGCGTCACACTTGCGAGTTTTACGGACGTAAGAGCGCAGAATCTACGTCCGTAAAACTCGCAAAAAATACGGCACAATTATTCTCTATGCCCCTGCTCCTATTTGCCGTATTTTACTGATCAGTATTATACGGCTTTCTACGGCCGTACAAAATCGCAGCATGCTGCGTTTGTCACCGTACTGAGCAAGAAATACGCCAATGAAAGTCTATGGAAGCGTGAAAAATACGGATTACACACGGACAAGCAGTGTGACTTGCGAGAAATACGCAGCGCTGTTAGAGAGAAAAGCCGGTAATTCAGTGCGGTGTACAGTAAAATCACACTGACAGCTTACAGTAGAATAGGTAGAATAAATGTGTACACATAGAATAGGTATATATATATATATATATATATATATGTCAGTGAGACACATATATGTATATATATTAATATTTATTCCAGCGCTAGACAGCTTGAAAGCCGGTAATTCAATTACCGGCTTTTTCCTTCTCCTTCCTAAAACCCGACATGATTTGAGACATGGTTTACATACAGTAAACCATGTCTTCTCTCCATTTTTTTTGCAGATTCCACACTACTAATGTCAGTAGTGTGTATCTGCAAAATTTGGCCGTTCTAGCTCTTAAAATAAAGGGTTAAATGGCGGAAAAAATTGGCGTGGGCTCCCGCGCAATTTTCTCCGCCAGAGTAGTAAAGCCAGTGACTGAGGGCAGATATTAATAGCCTGGAGAGGGTCCACGGTTATTGGCCCCCCCCGGCTAAAAATATCTGCCCCCAGCCACCCCAGAAAAGGCACATCTGGAAGATGCGCCTATTCTGGCACTTGGCCACTCTCTTCCCATTCCCGTGTAGCGGTGGGATATGGGGTAATGAAGGGTTAATGCCACCTTGCTATTGTAAGGTGACATTAAGCCTAATTAATAATGGAGAGGCGTCAATTATGACACCTATCCATTATTAATCCAATACTAGTAAAGGGTTAAATAAAACACAAACACATTTTTTAAAATTATTTTAATGAAATAAAAACAATGGTTGTTGCAGTATTTTATTCAACGCCCAATCCAGTCACTGAAGACCCTCGTTCTGTGAGTAAAAAAACATAATAAACCAACAATATACTTACCCTCCGCAGATCTGTAACGTCCAACGATGTAAATCCTTCTGAAGGGGTTAAAACATTTTGCAGCAAGGAGCTGTGCTAATGCACGCTGCTCCTCGCTGCAAAACCCCAGGGAATGAGGCTAAAAATAGATCAATGATCTATATTTAGCTTCATTTGCGGTGAGGCGCCCTCTGCTGGCTGTTCATAGATCGTGGGAAATTACCTAGAAAGCACCTATCCATTATTAATCCAATACTAGTAAAGGGTTAAATAAAACACAAACACATTTTTTAAAATTATTTTAATGAAATAAAAACAATGGTTGTTGCAGTATTTTATTCAACGCCCAATCCAGTCACTGAAGACCCTCGTTCTGTGAGTAAAAAAACATAATAAACCAACAATATACTTACCCTCCGCAGATCTGTAACGTCCAACGATGTAAATCCTTCTGAAGGGGTTAAAACATTTTGCAGCAAGGAGCTGTGCTAATGCACGCTGCTCCTCGCTGCAAAACCCCAGGGAATGAGGCTAAAAATAGATCAATGATCTATATTTAGCTTCATTTGCGGTGAGGCGCCCTCTGCTGGCTGTTCATAGATCGTGGGAAATTACCTAGAAAGCTCCCTGGCTTTCTAGGTAATTTCCCACGATCTATGAACAGCCAGCAGAGGGCGCCTCACCGCAAATGAAGCTAAATATAGATCATTGATCTATTTTTAGCCTCATTCCCTGGGGTTTTGCAGCGAGGAGCAGCGTGCATTAGCACAGCTCCTTGCTGCAAAATGTTTTAACCCCTTCAGAAGGATTTACATCGTTGGACGTTACAGATCTGCGGAGGGTAAGTATATTGTTGGTTTATTATGTTTTTTTACTCACAGAACGAGGGTCTTCAGTGACTGGATTGGGCGTTGAATAAAATACTGCAACAACCATTGTTTTTATTTCATTAAAATAATTTTAAAAAATGTGTTTGTGTTTTATTTAACCCTTTACTAGTATTGGATTAATAATGGATAGGTGTCATAATTGACGCCTCTCCATTATTAATTAGGCTTAATGTCACCTTACAATAGCAAGGTGGCATTAACCCTTCATTACCCCATATCCCACCGCTACACGGGAATGGGAAGAGAGTGGCCAAGTGCCAGAATAGGCGCATCTTCCAGATGTGCCTTTTCTGGGGTGGCTGGGGGCAGATATTTTTAGCCAGGGGGGGCCAATAACCGTGGACCCTCTCCAGGCTATTAATATCTGCCCTCAGTCACTGGCTTTACTACTCTGGCGGAGAAAATTGCGCGGGAGCCCACGCCAATTTTTTCCGCCATTTAACCCTTTATTTTAAGAGCTAGAACGGCCAAATTTTGCAGATACACACTACTGACATTAGTAGTGTGGAATCTGCAAAAAAAATGGAGAGAAGACATGGTTTACTGTATGTAAACCATGTCTCAAATCATGTCGGGTTTTAGGAAGGAGAAGGAAAAAGCCGGTAATTGAATTACCGGCTTTCAAGCTGTCTAGCGCTGGAATAAATATTAATATATATACATATATGTGTCTCACTGACATATATATATATATATACCTATTCTATGTGTACACATTTATTCTACCTATTCTACTGTAAGCTGTCAGTGTGATTTTACTGTACACCGCACTGAATTACCGGCTTTTCTCTCTAATATATGTGTCTACTGACACACATATATATATATATATATATATATATATATATATATATATATATATATATATATATATATATATATATATATATATAGACAGTATATATATATTTTCTTTTCTTTTTGGGACACATGGATCACTTCTATAGCGGTATGTTGGTTTTGCTAGCCTGCGAGAAAACCACGCAGTACGGATGCCATACGGATTACATACGGAGGATGCCATGCGCAAAAAACGCTGACACACCCTGCCTACGGAGGAGCTACGGACCACTTTTTTCGGGACTTTTCAGCGTATTACGGCCGTAATATACGGACCGTATTGTTTTACGCTGTGTGTGACGCCGGCCTGAGGCTTAAAGGGAACCTGTCAGCTGAATTTGGCGGGACCAGTTTTGGGTCATATGGGCGGAGTTTTCGGGTGTTTGATTCACCCTTTCCTTACCTGCTGGCTGCATGCTGGCCGAAATATTGGATTGAAGTTCATTCTCTGTCCTCCGTAGTACATGCCTGTGTATGGTCCCTCTCTAGGATATTAATATCTGCCCTTAGTCACTGGCTTTCCCACTCTGGTGGAGAAAATTGCACGGGAGCCCACGCCAGTTTTTTCTGTGATTTAACACCTAGAGCTCCCAAATTTTGCACACACACTACTAACTTTATTAGTGAGGGGTATGTAAAAATCTAACGGATATAAAATTGGTTACTGTATGTAAATCATGTCTCATATCCTGTCGGGTTTGGTAAGGACTTAGCAAAAGCCGGCAATTGAATTACCGGCTTTCCTGCTATCTAACTCTGTATGAAATATGAACATATATATATATATGTGTCTCACTGACATATATATATATATATATATACTGTATATATGTTTTCATGAATATTTGAGCCCATGGATCCATTATATGTCCATTTTGCAAGTTGGCGAGAAAATCTCACCATACGGATGCCACACGGATGACACTTGGATACTTTTTGGAGAGAAAAATTGCATCTTCGCATTGAATACGGATCACTGTTCAGGAACTTTTCTGCGTATCTCGGCAGTAAAAACGGACCGTATTTTTATATGTTAGGTGTGACCCCGGCCTGACAGTGACAGATTCATTCCGTGCCATGCGCAGTATGAATCAGATGATGGCTGCGCAAATGTAGACAGGTATGTTTACTCTGAAATGTTGTAGCTTTTAGAGTAAAAACATACAGGATCCGATTTATTATTGCATTTGTACACATTTTTTTTTGTGTGTTTTACGACATTTCTGTTTGCACCAAATTCCTGCAAATTCCATTTGCTCTCTTCAGTTATCTATTTTATATGTGTTTCCTTGTTTATTTTTTTATTTTGTCACTGTGAGCGTAGGGAAGAATTTCCAGATGTTTTGCCTGTTTCATCATTTGCGACTTTTCAAAACGTTGCAAGATAAGTTTTAAATCTACTCAAGTTTTCCTCTGGAGTCATTTTATGTACAATAGAAATTTTTGTGCAATTCTTGCGACATTCTACAAAATGTTCAACTTTTTTGCACTAAAAAAATGCAAAAGACAGAAGAAAAAAAGTTTTGTTTTACTTTGCGCACAACTCATGAACCACAGGCACTATTTTGATGAATTGGCACAAAAACGTTAGCGAATACTGCAAGGCAAATAAAAAATTAACTTAAAAATGCAAATGATGAATCGGCCCAAAAGCACTTTGGGGATTGTGGGTCTGATTAATTAAGATTGGCGTTTAATGCCGCAATGGGAGTGCAGGAGTATGAAGCACCTAATTCCTTAAGAAGCATGTGTCACTTATTGAATTAGACATATTTTATCACAGGTCTGCACCCTGCCAGTAATGTTCTAGTCAGAAATAAATACGGACTCATAAATACGGACTCATAGGTCTGTTGGACCGTGGTCTGTTTCTATAAGGATGGCTCTAAAAGGATAAAGCTGACATATGCCAGAAATCAGCTAGAAGTGAATAGAAGTACAACTAACGACTGTTATTAAGTGTACTAAACTTCTTTCTCTTCCACCACATTTACTCATCATGCTGACATATGCTTTAATAGTTTTTGCTCCATTAATTCTCACTCTCCTTCGCTATCCGCAAACCCCAGCACACTCGAGCCAAGTAATAATCTATCCTTCCCTCTTGCCCCCCACCTGACCTCCTCTGCTGACCTGTTCCTCAACCTCAGATCTCTCCTAATAAAGCACAAAACTCTCTGCTTCTCCTCATTGCTGGTGACATATCTTCCAATCCTGGACCCCCACAGCTCATACCTCTCATTAGCTCCTCCTATCGCTCCCAACCCAATATAAACACCCGAAATCTTGCCCACCTCAAATCCGTGCCCTTGACACCCACCACCCTGCTCCCTCTCTCTGGATCACTCTGGAATGCCCGCTCCGTCTGCAATAAACTCCACGTGATTCACGACCTCTTCACCTCTCGTAATCATTCCTTCCTGGGCATCACCGAAACATGACTGACAGTCTCCGACATAGCCTCCCCTGCTGCACTATGTCACAGCAGCCTCCACTTCACCCAGACTCCTTGCCCTGACAACAGACAAGGTGGAGGAGTGGGCCTTCTCCTTTCTTCCAAATGTATCTTTTACCCAATCCCACCACTACCCTCCCTTATCCTCCCCTCTTTTGAAGTCCACTCTGTCCACATCTACTCCCCCTACAACCTTCAAATGACCTTCATATACCGACCTCCGGGCCTGACCACTGCCTTTATTGAGCAGTTCTCCACCTGGCTCCTTCACTTTCTCTCTGCTGACATTTCCACCATCATCATGGGTGACTTCAACATCCCCATTGACATCCACCAGTCAGCAGCCTCCAAACTTCTGTCCCTTACTTCAGCTTTTGGACTTAGTGGTCCTCCTCAGCCATCCATACATGCGGACATACACTAGACCTGGTCTTCACCCATCTCTGCTCCCTATCTAACTTCACAACCTCCCATCTCCCTCTATCTGACCACCATCTACTCACTCCACTCTCTCGGCTATTAATATCTGCCCTCAGTCACTGGCTTTCCCACTCTGGCGGAGAAAATTGCGCCGGAACCCACGCAGCTTTTTCCGTGATTTAACCCTTTATTTTAACAACTAGAGCTCCCAAATTTTGCACACACAAGCATTATTAGTATTATTGTACTATTGCAGATATATACGTCAAATGTATTCTTTGTCTTCCCCATGTCTTGTTGTAATATAAGATTGCCAAAGAGTCTCTAAGATTGAGATGCAGCAGTGGATCTGCCACCAGATTTCACAATATTAGGGCTCATGAAGACGGACGTAGAGTCTCTCATCTGAGAGAATTGGGGTGATTATGCACATGACACTCTGATCACACAATGATCAGAGCTTCAGCATAGTGTAATCTGATTGACTCGAATGAGAGAATCATAGCACACTGTGATGTTCGACCTTCATTTTTTCGAAGATGACCATGACTTCAGGGTTAGAAGAGAATTAATAGTTATGGGTCCGGAGGTGGCTGATGAGTCCAATCCGGGCCCTGAAGGTTCGCCCACATACTTGACATGCGAAAGCAGATGTGGTCAGTACACCAGATTCTGCTTGTGCCTTGCGTACAGCACGCTTTCTTTTTGCGTCACAGATTTTCCTATCTTCAGCTGCACGTGCTCCTGAGGTGATTCTGCCCCGCCAACCTGGACGATCCAGGGCAAGCTCTTCCCATTCATTGGTGTTGACTTCCAGGTTTTTGAGAGACACCTTAAGGCAGTCTTTATAGCGCTTCCTCTGCCCCCCAACTGCTCGCTTTCCTTGGCACAGTTCTCCGTACAGCAGTTGTTTCGGTAGTCGGCTGTCCAGCATTCGGACCACATGTCCAGCCCACCTGGCTTGGACTTTCAGCAGGAGAGTGTAAACGCTGCAGAGCCCAGTTTGTTCCAGAATTGCCGTGTCTGGGACATTGTCTTGCCACCTGATGTGGAGGAGTCTGCGGAGGCAACTCATGTGGAAATGATTAAGCTGTTTAGCATGCCGGCTGTACACTGTCCAGGTCTCGCTAGCATAGAGAAGTGTGGTGAGGACCACCGCGCAGTAGACCTTCAGCTTGGTGGTAAGGCTGAGTCCCCTTCGTTCCCAGACGTTCTTACGCAGTCTCCCGAAGGCGGCACTGGCTTTGGCGATTCTGTTGTTAACCTCAGCATCTATGGTTACTTCACGGGAAAGTGTGCTGCCTAAGTAGGTGAAGTTATCGACTGCTTTGAGGTTTTGCTCCTTCACCGTGTAAGCACACTGTAAGGAGAAGATGAAGAACAACATTTTTCCATCGTCTCCTTTCTGTGTGTGCGTGGAATTCGGACTGCAGTCAGATGTCATCCGAGTTCGATACAAATATCAGATTAAGCTTGGGCTTGGAGTGATTTTATTACTTGGACAGACACTGTCCAAGGAAAAAAAATCGGACATGTGCACAGTTTCATAGACTAACATTGGTCCAGGTGGGATTCTATGTTTTGTTGGATCGCACTTCGACCAATAATACTGTCGTCTGCACGGGCTCTAAGCTGTACACATTATAAAGGCTCGCTCACACTGGCGAGTTGCATCTAATGGTCCTCTCATGCGAGAGAATCGGATGATATATGCAAATGACCATCAGCTCAAACTCTATTGCGAGTATGAGCCGAGTGTCAACTTTACCTTCTCTTACATTTGAGAACCAGATCACAGGTGAGAAGGAGACATTAATCTCTCCATCTTCTCCATTCTGTGAGTCGGCGTATATCGCACTGCAATGACATCTGAATGCTGTTCAATATTTTGCACGCACCCATAGACTTGTATGGGTGCACGAGGTCCGATATGTGCTGCCAATTGCAGTATGCAGCTATTATTTTACTCATGCCGACTCGGCATGAGAAAATAAAGGCTAATCGGCACTGCTCCATAGTGTAACAGTGGCCTGAGTGCTATCTAATGTAACTTTGGATAGCACTCCTCTGAGTTATGCACTGGCTACTCGCCAGTGTGAGTTTACCCTTTAAGAGATCTCACAAACTCAATGAGCCTGGTGGACAAAGGATGTGTTCACACTACGTCTTTTTCTGATGTTCATAAACCACTGTTTTTCAAGAAAAAGTCCATTCAGGAAACTCGCCTTTTCTCTGGAGTTTTGTAAACTTGAAACGTCTTTTACTAATGTTTTTTGATTGTTTCATGATCGTTTTTGATGCCAATGATTTTTCAGCATTTTTTTCCAGCGGTTTTTTTTTACTATTATTTCCATGAAGAATAGAAGAAAACACCAGTGTTTTTTTACGTGGAAATGTTTAAAAAACACACAAAAAAGGCCCGGATTTCTCCTTAGTGTCTTTTGAGGATTTCATTTTGGGGGGCGGGTATTTTCAAAAACTTTGGAAAATTACACAACTTTGAAAATCCCTAGCATAAAGACTATATAACCCAGTTTGAAGGTTTTCTGCTTCAGTTTGACTCCGATGTTTCAAAGTACTGTACATAAATAAGCCTTATCGGTCTAAGAAATCTACCATATTTAATAATGTTCACAGTTTGCATTGTGAAATCTCATGACTAGGGTTGAGCGACTTTTACTTTTTTAGGGTCGAGTCAGGTTTCGCGAAACTCGACTATCTCTAAAGTCGAGTCAAGTGAAATCGGCCGATTATGGCGAAAAGTCGGGGATCGACCGAAACACGAAACCCAATGCAAAGTCAATGGGATATTTTTTTTTTTTCTTCTCTCTCTCTCTCTCTCTCCTCCATCCCTGAACAGAAAAGCTGGTGTTACACATTTCAAATCGCAACAGCGCACAAGCGACAAGATGACGATAGGCGTCCACGCCCCTAAGACCTATGTCATCACTCTGCCCACGCTCCTTCATTGGCTGAAAAAATGGCGCCAAGCGCATCATACGAAATGCGACTTTGGCGCGAAAGTCGCGTACCGCATGGCCGACCCCACACAGGGATCGGGTCGGGTTTCATGAAACCCGACTTTGCCAAAAGTCGGCGACTTTTGAAAATGAACGATCCGTTTCGCTCAACCCTACTCATGACAGATCCACTTTAGAGTTCTGGATCAGTGAGAAGCCTTACTAGTATTGGTGATATGATTTAAAGTGAATACTAAACACTCTTATGATAGTCCTAGGAGAGATAGGAGTCCTATGGTCGAAACTTGAAAGTGTTAATTGTTTGATTTCTTACAGGTTACATGTGAACGGTATTAAAAATGACTGAGCGATTCGATTGTCATTACTGCAAGGAATCTCTATTTGGAAAAAAGTACCTTCTGAGGGAAGAAAACCCATATTGTGTGAAATGTTATGAGAATCTGTATTCCAACTCCTGTGAAGAGTGCAAGAAGCCCATCGGCTGTGATGGCAAGGTATGTAGCTACAGGATTTTTGATTGCTGAAGTAATTGGTTCAAAACATTTTTTTTATAGCTGAGAATAAGCTGAATAAAATATGACTGGAAGTGAATGACATCTACAATGACCATTCAGGATTTTTTTTTCTTTTTCTGTATGCCATAAATAGCTTATAGATGTAGCTCACGATTCTGGGATCCACACACGTCAGGAAAGGAAAGCAGATACACGGCCATCTCTACAATTACTTTCCACGTAGATCTAATGGCTGGCTACATATATTTTTATTTCATAAATCAATAGTAGACATGAAAACACCAACTTTATAATACATTTTAGCAGAAAAATCTGCTTCTGGACTGACCTTTCACATTAAAAATTCTCAATTTATATGTAAAATCTGTATTCGGTATCTGCTGTAGAAACAATTCCCAAAAACCAATGTCAGATTGTCACTTTTGTTCGTAGTCAGGTTTACCGTACTCTGATTTTTTTTCCCCCGTTTTCCAATACGCTATTCAAAAGTACAACTCATCCCACAAAAAAAATCAAGCCTTCATATGTCTTTGTGGGTAGAAAAATAAAAAAAGTTATGGTTCTTGGATGGGGAAGAAAAAACAAAAGCGAAAAAAGTAATAATCTTTAGGTAATTAAGACATAAATGAGCACTAAACATTATTCTTGTGCAAAAATGTTTTCGAAAATCTAAGTCATCATGCTCATTCACTATGGCCCCGATTCATCATTGCATTTTTTTTAAGTCATTTTCCTTTTTTGTCATGTGGTATTAGTTGCCAGTTTTGGCGCCATAGTTTTCAAAATAGGGAAAATAATTAATGAATTTTTTGCAAAGTCAAAATAGTATTTTTTTCTGTCTTGAACTATTTTTGTGATTCTTTGGTCCCGAATGTTGCACATTTAAAAAATAGGGCAAAGCTGCACCAAAATACTGGTGTACTCAAAAATACACCAGGGGCGGATGGTAGTGAAGTTGTGCCAAATTGTGACTTTTGAAAAAGTTGCAAATTAAGGATCTAGTGAATTGTTAAATTCCGCCCACAAATTGGAAAACAAAAAATAACAGGCAAGCTGTAGTGCCAGCATCCCTACGCGCCGTCCTAAAGTGTCCCCAGAAAAATGGCTGGGAGACACTTATTATTTAAGGCACCTCCACCTGATGGGGAGCTGCTTATGCAAAGTTGTTAGTCTGTTTCTAAAAAATGCTTGCTAGTTCTCAGGTCCCAGTACTTGTATTCCAGTACACCTGCCTGCTTATTCAGCTGTGCCTACCAGCCTGTCTATTAGCTGTACCTGCCTGCCTATTAGCCGTGCTCGCCTATACCTGTCTGCCATGATACCAGTCTTGCTTGCCAGTACCAGCATGACTGTCTGTTGTGCCAGTCATTATACCAGCCATGCCAGCCACTACTTGCCAAGGCTATCAATCCTGACAGTTCCTGTCTCCTGTCCCTTGGGGGTCAGCTGCCATCCACCAGAGGTCAGTTCTGGAGTAATGCCTGGCTCCGCCTTCCTCATTCCTCTTTGGATCGCAGTATCTTCAGCTACTGTGCATCAAATCCTTGGTGAGCCACCTAGCCATGTCCCTACAGGCTCTCCTTGGACCATGGCACAGTGGTTCCCCCACCCAGTCCATTACACGAGTGCATATAACATGGACTTCAAAAAAGGTGCATATAGGATAATCAGTTGGGTGCAAAGGCAATGATGAATCAGGGCCTATATGTTAATCTATAATTTAAATATGGGAAAAAAGCAAATCTAAATATATCTAATTGGAATTATCCAACAAAATCCCAACAATATTAGAGGTCCAAAATATAGAAGTGACAGCGCTCCATCCGGGTGTATTCCAAAATTCAAAACTTTATTGAAGCCATAAAAACAGCAGACAGCAACGTTTCGACCTTATAGGTCTTTATCAAGCATGTCTAACAGTGCAAAGGGCCGGCTATAAATAGTATAGGTGCCACACAGGGCACCAATCACCAATGAGCCCCACCCCCCCACGTAATTTAACAATATATACAATAATAAAAACAAAAATCAAACATGTACCTAATAAAAATCTCCCCACCCAGGTATAGATCGCATGCACAAAATATAAATGTACCCCACTAGTATACAGAACTGCGATACAGTCTAGATGAGTTTCATCTGTCAGAGTCCGGAGGCGTGATCTTCATACGAAAATCCACCAATCAGCACATCGCCACATGGAGTAATAAACAATCCACTGCCAATCGGTTTCAAGCTCTTTTAGGTGTCATATAGCCTAGCGACGCCCTCAGACGAATCACATGTCCGGAAACCACCAATTGGGGAGCCTGTAATAGAATCAACAAAACACTACAGGCCGCTCAAAACATCTCGAGTCGCCACCCACTCAAACCAGGGAGCGCCGGCGCCTACCCCTCTAGACACGCCCCCAATCGGGGACCCATCCCGAGCCGAGAGCGTCACGTACACACCCCCCGGGGGGGGCGGGGCCAGACCGGAACGTTGCCACAGTAACCGCATTATCATGTCCTTAGCCACAGTGCTCAACAACTGGCTCAGCCCAGCGACGCGATAGCGCGGATGCGCCTACGGAACCCCCCGGAGTTAGCGTCCCACCAACCAGTGGGAAAACCACCCCAGGGACAACCCCGCAGTATACATACCTCGTCCACCACATCGCATAAGCCACCATGTCGCTAGAACAACCGCAGCCAAGGCACAATGTGTGCAGAACCAGAAGCGATAGGATGGAAAATACAGCGACCTCCCAATTCAAAGTTTATAAAACACCAAGAGGGGAACTAACCCTGTAGGGAAAAGAACACAACCATTTAATAGAAATTAACAAAAAAACACAGACATTAATGCAAGGCCAGGAGAACTTATCACCATTCAATGAGTATCTCACCACCCCTAAATGGCCAATGGAAAACATAGATAAACAGACCCAATAAGGTCTCATATCAAAACTGGACCTGTCAATCATCATCTACCGTCGATTCTGACAGCATACACCCAAATTCGTCTGAAATAAAGGGATACAACACATATTAACAACGCCTAATAAACCTGAGCAGCAAAGACATTAAAAACAAATACCAACAGTAATGGGACCGACCTCCTACCGAATACACCCATGTAGGTTGAAATCAATATTGAGGCCCTTAGGTTGTAGTGACCCCAACATATAGATCCATCGAAGTTCCTTAGCCTTGAGAATTTGTAATCTATTACCTCCCCTCCTGAGCAGTGGTACACTGTCAATCACCCTAAACCTAAGTTGATTCACAGAATGTTTATTATCAACGAAGTGTTTGGGCACTGGCAATTCCGTGATTCCTGTTCTTACTGTACTCTTATGTTTGGTAATACGGGCTCTTACCTCCATGGTCGTTTCGCCAACATAAGTGAGCCCACATGGGCATACAATCATGTACACAACAAAGCTGGAGGTACATGTATATCTCTCCTTGAGAAAAATCTTTTTACCAGTATGCGGGTGATGGAAAAAATCCCCCTTTAGCATATTATTGCAACAGGAGCAGCTCAAACAAGGGAAATTGCCATTTTTCACGGTACTCAGGGTACTTTGAATAGATCTTTTAGAAGTCCCAATGTCCGACTTCACAAGTTCATCTCTGAGGTTACATCCCCTTCTGAATGACATCATTGGGGGCGCCTCAAAGTGAGGAACAGAAGGCAAACCCCGCTGTAATAGGGGCCAATGTCGTCTCAATATATTACCCACCCGACTACTCGCCGAGTTATATGTCGATACAAAGGGAATTCTATCCACAGTTGACTCAACACGAGTCTTGTTTCGAATACTTACGCGGGAGCAATTATAAGCCTTATTCTTATATTTAATAACCTCCCTAGGTGGATATCCCCTAGCAATAAATTTATTGCACATCTCACTGAGTCTCGAGTCAATCCGTTCCTCATCTGACACAATACGTCTTACCCTCAAAAGTTGGCTCCATGGAAGGGAGCCAACCATCTTCCTCGGGTGATTACTATCGAATGCTAATAATCCATTCCCGTCCGTTGTTTTAATAAAGATGTCAGTCTCCAATCTATTTCCAGCCTTATACACCAAAGTGTCCAAAAATTGTATCTGGATAGTGGACTGAGTCAAAGTAAACTGTAATTCAGGATAGATCTGATTCAAAAACCCATGGAAGGTCTCCAACTCAAGGGAGGTCCCCTCCCATATCACAAAGATGTCATCAATGTATCGCCACCAGGCTCTGACGTGGCGCCAGAGGTTGGAACTGTACACGAACACATCCTCAAGTACCGCCATTTAGATATTGGCGTACGTGGGGGCCACATTGGACCCCATGGCGGTACCTCTTAATTGCAAGAAAAACTCATCCCCAAACAGAAAAAAATTCCGCCTGAGGATGAATTCAAGCAATGTGAGGATGAGTCGTGCACACTCGGGGGCCACGTCAGAGCCCGATAGCATACCTGAGACAGCTTCAAGACCTTTCTCATGTTCAATAGAGGTATATAAAGATACCACATCGAATGAAGCCACAATGGTAGAATCAGAAATAATAATGTCCCGACGCGTTTCTTCGCAGGCCAAATCATCAGGGGACCTGCCTGCCTGGGAGATAAAGTGCACGAGTGCTAAAAAGGACATAAGGACCTGCCACCCTCCATGTTACACTGAGGACTTCTTTTTAGCACTCAAAAGAAACGCCTGCAAAGAAACGCGTCAGGACATTCCAATAGGGAGAGTGCAGGGCATGATATTGCTCAGGGGTAGCTGTGGACTGCCCTTGTAAGGGCGGGAGCTCGGGAACCTAGGTTTACGGATAGCCCCTCAGGGATTGACAGGGCATTGTCTCCCGACGTCACTGATTTATGGATTTCTCCACTCCAGCGAATTGTGGGCTTTACCTACCTGGGTTACGGCAATTGGTGAGATCGTTCTTGTTTTAAATATTTTGGTTATGTATGATATCTACCTTATTTGCCTTACCCCCCTCCCGCCTGTTTATAATCTGTTTTTGATACCTGCTAATACCTATATAAACAAGGTTATCTGGCTCAACATCTTTGCACCTATGTGTGCTTGTGCTATAAACTAGAGGTATCTTGATAGTGTAGGACAGCACACTTTGCGTGTGTAACAGCTGTTCTTACTAACATTCTATTTTGGTATCACCCATAAATGATGTTTTATCATACAGGCCACATCATTTAATACCATTATATGTTTATTTTTTGGGGTGACACTATTTCTTTTTGTTGTTGTTTATATTTTTACCTTGTACACATTAAAGGTTGTTTTAATTCCTACTATAATTTAAATATGGACCTCTCAATTTCCACCATAAACCTATGATGTTTTTTCCATCCCCATCAATAGTATTTTGCAATTTTGTAATGTCAGTCAATGGTACAATGGCTATGTCAATTGTAATGCTTAATATCAGTTCATGAAGGTTTCCATGGTCAGGCTTGGTGCAGGATACTATGATTGGCAAAATCTAAGAAACACACAGGTGCAGTGGTTTTCATTCTGTCGAAGAGAAAAATTTAAATCCATAAGATATCTCCAGAGAGGTGATGTATCACCCTCACATTGAACATATCTGATTAATTATAACTGGGGAAGTGACAAACTAATTAAAATTGGGAAAGTGAGTGATAGCTGACACTTCAACCAACACTGAAATAGGGACCTCCTGCTGTGAACAGGTAATTACAGCAAAGATCTGCTCTAAGAACCAACCACAAAGATTGGACTTTGTTTCCTCAGAGGTGGAGAAGTACACTTCCAAGGCAAGATATTCTTATAGTCAAAGCAATGGTCCCCACACTTTTTGGAGCCAGTGGACAATGCTGAATATTGGGATTTGCATCAATCCTATATTTATGGGAGATACATTTTCAGCGTCATAGTGAAGGGACGAACATAATGCATTGACTCACACCACCATAAGGCCATTCTAACCCCTCCAAATTAATATCAGACCTATGGAGGATGCTATCCAATGCATCCATGCCATGTTTCAGCTATACAGAAAGATAAATTAGCAATAGGAAACATGACGGCAATATCTACCGCCTGGGACCTCCAGGGTCGAAAATATCCTGAAAGTTGGAAATCTCATAAAGTTCTAAAAAACCTAGCACATCCCACAACCATCCCACATATGAGTTCACCAAGGGGAGGTATGCGGGCGTAACTTTGATCTAATAAAAACAAAGTTTGGAGTTCTGTCCTTGTTCATTTATGGAAGATGTAGTTCACTGTGAGAGTGTTCCATTTTCCTAATCAAAGTGCTTCCCTGCATAAAGATAAGAGGCATTCGTGCAACATCTGGTTTGGTAGTTTTCTTTTGTTATCACTTACTACTTTATGTATTTTGCTCCTATTTTGTAACATCTTTGCATTTTTTTTATAAGCACTGTCTACCTTTCCGGATTAAATATATAAAATTTAATATCTCGATTCCTCTTGCTCTGTAAACCGAACCCCTGAAGCCACAAACTACTTGTAACGGGTGACCAATCGGCTGTTTAAACAATTGGTGATGGCAGCTAGTAGTTTCTTTAGTTATTGTGGAGTTGGCAGTGATTGTATCTGGTTGTATACATATATTCCATATATTGAATTTGGAGGTGTAAATACTATATGCTCATTGTGAGAACCCCAATAACCGGATTAGTAGTGGAAGCTGTTATGACCTGGTGGTCAGGACAACAATGGACCTGGTGGTTAAGAGCACTCGGAATGACCTGATAGTTACTGATAATAAAGGACGAGCTCTGGGATGTGGGAACTCTGCTGACCGCAATCCCTAAACCTATCAACCAGACTAGAAATAGCCGTGGATTGCGCCTAACGCTCCCTATGCAACTCGGCACAGCCTAAGAAACTAGCTAGCCCTGAAGATAGGAAAATAAAGCCTACCTTGCCTCAGAGAAATTCCCCAAAGGAAAAGGCAGCCCCCCACATATAATGACTGTGAGTAAAGATGAAAATACAAACACAGAGATGAAATAGATTAAGCAAAGTGAGGCCCGACTTACTGAACAGACCGAGGATAGGAAAGCAGCTAACGAATTAACCTGGTCACCTGTGAAAGGAAACACCCACCAGAGGAAGTCCATGGACAGAACCAGCCGAAGTACCATTCATGACCACAGGAGGGAGCCCGACAACAGAATTCACAACAGGAAGCAGCAATTACCTCATCCATCACTCGTCAGTCAATTGCGTAATTGTCCTGGTGACTGGAGGCATCGGAGTTGCGTCCCCTGACAAATTGGTGACAGTGGTGGTAACAGTGTGATCTCCACAGTGTTATCTGTGACAATCTGGTGGCAGCAGTAAGAGCTGAGTGATCTCTCTCGTGTTATCCAAGACACGCTCTAATTTCTAAAAAAAAGTTTTCCCACCTGCAATGGAATGGATAGGTCTGTAATTTTTATCGTAGATACAATTCAACTGTGAGAAACAGAATCTAAGAACAAAAAAATGAAAATCACATTGGTGATTGGTGAGTTTTTTTCTTTAAAAATCCCTCCTGCTCTGATCTCATTACCTATATTAATTGCACCTGTTTGAGTGTGAGTACAGATGTCTGTTAGGCTAGGTTCACATTGCGTTAGGGCAATCCGTTAAGCGCATAGCGCTAGCAGATTGCATTTGCACAATGTTTGTTTGGGGTCCGCGTTTGGCGTCCCCGCTAGCGCAGATCCCTGTTGTGAATTCTGTTGTCGGGTTCCCTCCTGTGGTCATGAGTGGTACTTCGGCTGGTTCTGTCCATGGACTTCCTCTGGTGGATATTTCTGAGTTTCCTTTCACAGGTGACGAGGTTAATTCGTTAGCTGCTGCTCTATTTAACTCCACTTAGATCTTTGCTCCACGCCACCTGTCAATGTTCCAGTATTGGTCTAGTTCACTCCTGGATCGTTCTTGTGACCTGTCTTCCCATCAGAAGCTAAGTTCCAGCTTGTATTTCTTTGGTTTGCTATTTTTCTGTCCAGCTTGCTATTTAATTTGTTGTCTTGCTTGCTGGAAGCTCTGGGACGCAGAGGGAGCGCCTCCGCACTGTGAGTCGGTGCGGAGGGTCTTTTTGCGCCCTCTGCGTGGTCTTTTAGTAGGTTTTTGTGCTGACCGCAAAGCAACCTTTCCTATCCTCGGTCTGTTTAGTAAGTCGGGCCTCACTTTGCTTAATCTATTTCATCTCTGTGTTTGTATTTTCATCTTTACTCACAGTCATTATATGTGGGGGGCTGCCTTTTCCTTTGGGGAATTTCTCTGAGGCAAGGTAGGCTTTATTTTCCTATCTTCAGGGCTAGCTAGTTTCTTAGGCTGTGCCGAGTTGCATAGGGAGCGTTAGGCGCAATCCACGGCTATTTCTAGTATGGTTGATAGGTTTAGGGATTGCGGTCAGCAGAGTTCCCACGTCCCAGAGCTCGTCCTTAATGATCAGTAACTATCAGGTCATTCCGTGTGCTCTTAACCACCAGGTCCATTATTGTCCTGACCACCAGGTCATAACAGTACAGGTCATTTCAAAAAATGTTTGGATGTGCCGGTCAGGTTTTTGAAATGTATTCTTTAGCCTTCTGATCGTGCACTCCGCCTCCTAGCTTCAGGTGTTTTAATTACAGCAGGTCCAATATCCCTCCACAGAGAGAGAGAGAATTTTAGTCTAAGAAGAGGTTTCACATGCACCCATTCAGATGGAGACGTTTATTCTCAGCGAGGTAGGCAAGTTTAGGACCTGGTATAAGAGAGATGCCGTAAAGGGGCTACCAGGTACACATAAAATTGGCCATTTTTATGCGCTAAAAGCTCTCATTTTTCATATTTCTAGTGCAGTAATGCATTTCAAATTTCGTGTTTTCAAGTTTACATGTTTTAGCTCTGCAGTGTGCTGCCTTATTTACATAACAGTACAGGTGGCCCAAAGTACTAATGCATCTCAATAGAGGGATAAGAGAAGTTCTGAGACCATTTTTTTTTTCTTTGCAGTGTGTTTTGTCTCAATTTTCCCCTTTACCTCTGGGTGGTTCAGGACACTGGTGTAAACATGGACATTCAAGGTCTGTCCTCTTGGATGGATAATCTCACTACAAGGATACAAAACATTCAAGATTTTGTGGTTCAGAATCCGATGTCAGAGCCTAAGATTCCTATTCCTGATTTGTTTTTTGGTGATAGATCTAAGTTCTTGAATTTCAAAAATAATTGTAAATTGTTTCTTGCCTTGAAACCTCGCTCCTCAGGTGACCCTGTTCAACAAGTAAAGATCATTATTTCTTTGTTACGTGGGGACCCTCAAGACTGGGCATTTTCCCTTGCGCCAGGAGATCCGGCATTGCGTGATGTTGATGCGTTTTTCCTGGCGCTTGGATTGCTTTATGACGAACCTAATTCAGTGGATCAGGCAGAGAAAATCTTGCTGGCTCTGTGTCAGGGTCGGGATGAAGCGGAGATATATTGTCAGAAGTTTAGAAAGTGGTCTGTGCTCACTCAGTGGAATGAATGTGCTCTGGCAGCGATCTTCAGAAAGGGTCTCTCTGAAGCCCTTAAGGATGTCATGGTGGGATTTCCCATGCCTGCTGGTCTGAATGAGTCTATGTCCTTGGCCATTCAGATCGATCGACGCTTGCGTGAGCGTAAAGCTGTGCACCATTTGGCGGTACTATCTGAGCATGGGCCTGAGCCTATGCAATGTGATAGGACTTTGACCAGAGCTGAACGGCAAGAACACAGACGTCGGAATGGGCTGTGTTTTTACTGTGGTGAATCCACTCATGCTATCTCCGATTGTCATAAGCGCACTAAGCGGTTCGCTAGGTCTGCCACCATTGGTACGGTACAGTCTAAATTTCTATTGTCTGTTACTCTGATTTGCTCTTTGTCATCCTATTCTGTTATGGCATTTGTGGATTCAGGCGCTGCCCTGAATTTGATGGACTCGGAGTATGCTAGGCGCTGTGGTTTTTTCTTGGAGCCCTTGCAGTATCCTATTCCATTGAGAGGAATTGATGCTACGCCTTTGGCCAAGAATAAGCCTCAGTATTGGACCCAATTGACCATGTGCATGGCTCCTGCACATCAGGAGGATATCCGCTTTCTGGTGTTGCATAAACTGCATGATGTGGTTGTTTTGGGGTTGCCATGGCTACAGGTTCATAATCCAGTATTGAATAGAAAAAACGTGTGCACTACTGATAGGATGGTGCTAAGGTTAGGTTCCCACACCTTCATGCAAATGATAAAAAGAAGAACCTAGCACTCAACTTGATGCTTTTGTGCAAATTTTATTGTAGTACCCAATAAACGTTTCGGTCCCACATACGGACCTTCATCAGTAACGTACTATATTATAGAACAGGCAAGGAGACCATAGAGTCTCAGGGCACTAATGGGAGCGGCGTCTTAAAGGAACTCCGGGCTGGTAATATGCTCTAGCAGGTGAACAGTGTTGTGCCGCTAGCAGACGCGGTGTCCACCGCTGGTCTCTTAAGATTCAGGTCAAATGAATAAGCGACATATAAGTTGAGGAGGACCGCACCGAGTACCGAGGCACTGAAATGTTCCACAATGTAGAGTAACCGGAGAGTAAAAAAGAAAAAGAATGAGGAATGTGAGGCACGTACCGTACTATATTATAGAACAGGAAAGGAGACCATAGAGTCTCAGGGCACTAATGGGAGCGGCGTCTAAAGATCATGAGAAAGTGATATTAAACTAACGCCGAAAGGTGATGGAATAGTGAGGGGGGATACCAGATCTGGCGTACCTTAAAGGAACTCCGGGCTGGTAATATGCTGAAGGTAAAGGAAAAGAAATATATAAGAATACATACCGGAGTACTAGGAGAGGGACAACATGCTGCACTGTGGAAAGAATACCTCTAGCAGGTGAACAGTGTTGTGCCGCTAGTCTGATCCGGAGAAGAAGGGACCGCGGCTACATAGGCGGAGGGAGGGGCTGAATCAGCCGAACGGCCAATCCCAGAGTGAGCGTAGCACCGGAAGTGACGTCGCGTTGTCATAGAGACGTTACGAGACAAGTGTGTGGCTATGAAAGGAGCACATGGAGCGACGCCGGCGGAAGTGACACGCTTGTGAGTCATTGCTCCAAGGGAAACATATCCTAGTAAAATAGGTTCCGGATAACAGAATGCAAAGAGAAGTTAATACAGGAGGCGTAGAGAAGTGATGTCTAGAGGAGATCCCGTGATTGGTGGATCTCCATAGTGATGACGCCCCATGAGCATGGTATTCAGCCGTGTGACTAGATGGACAAAGTGAGGATAGCAGACTTGGTCCAGTGCAATCAATAGGTGGTATTAAAGAGGCCTCAGTACAGTCGGCTCTAGTAATAGAAGAAAGAAAAAAACAGTTACCAATATAATATAAACAAATATATATAACACATTGGTCATGTTATCAGTATGTATCCACCTAGGAGAGAGATGCACCAAACATATAAACAGTAGTCACATGGAATGCGATGAGTCAGGTACGGACGGCCTAATCCACGATCCAAACGGGAAAAGAGGGGGGTAAATGTGCCTAGGGGAGAAATTACTATATAGTTAAGTGTTCAGAGAAATGACGCCAAATCGTAGTCTCTATTGAGCCCCAAAGGGTGAAGGGTCTCCAAGGTGTGGATCCAAAAGGCCTCCCTCCGTTTAAGGCGGGCCACCCGATCCCCACCACGGCGAATGGGGGGGATATGTTCAATAACCTGAAACTGTAATTGTGAGACATTATGGCCTTGGGTATTGAAGTGTGATGGGATGGGTAACAGCAGATTTTTACAACGGACCGTTGATTTGTGCTTGGAGACACGATCACGTATTGGTTGCGTAGTCTCCCCCACGTATAGGAGTCCACATGGGCATTTGATCAGGTAAATGACCCAAGATGAGGCGCAGGTAAAATAGTCTGGAATGCGAAATATTTTACCTGAGCGAGGATGATGAAAAGAGGAGCCCTTGAGGACGTTATGGCATTGTGAACAGTTGAGGCACGGGAAGGTCCCTGTGCGTGGATTTTGTAAAAACCGTTGGCGGGGGGACGGAGTACCTGACCCCAAGTCTGCCTTCACCAAGGAGTCCTTAAGGTTAGGTGGGCGTTTGAAGCAGGGGAGAAAAGGGTTTTGAAATTCAGCAACATTAGGGTAGGCTTTGGACAGTAGGTGCTAGTTTTGACGTATGGACCTATGTAAGATATAAGCAAATGGGTGGTAAGAGTGTATAAACGGGACCCGATTAGTGGCTCTATTGAGTCGTGGAGGCGACGGTGAGGCGGCTTTTTCTAGAACTGATGGCGGGTATCCACGTTGGGAAAATTTAGTAGCCATTTCTTGAAGAAGAAGTGGTCGTAGGTCCGTATCGGACACAATTCTTGAGACCCGATGGAATTGGGACTTACGTACCGAATTCTTAGTAGCAGGAGGATGGAAACTGGTAAAATGTAACAAGCTGTTACGATCGGTACTTTTAATGTACAGGTCAGTAGTGATAGAGCCATCTGGTTGGAGAATGACCATGGTGTCAAGAAAATTGATCCAAGTAGGATCATGTGACATGGTAAAAGAAATACCCGGCCAGGCTGTGTTGAGCCAATCGAAGAAGGACGCGAGGGCTTCCAACGAGCCCCCCCATATGCAAAAAACATCGTCAATGTAGCGTTTCCACAGGATGACGTTATCGCGGAAAAGAGAATGGGAGTATATCTGGCTCTCCTCAAAATCGGCCATGTAGCAATTAGCATATGGGGGCGCTACGTTGGAGCCCATCGCGGTACCTCGAGTTTGTAAGTAAAAATCGTCCTGAAACAGAAAATAATTGCGAGTGAGAATGATAGTCAACAGTTCAATGCACAAATTGATATGATCAGGTAGAAAGCCAGATTGTGTAAGAAGTTTATGGACGGAGTTGATGCCCTCTGTGTGGAATGGACGTATACAAATCTTTTACGTCCATGGTAACCAGTGTGGAATGTGGTGGAATAGGTCCTACTTCTTTAAGGATATCAAGGAAGGATCCCGTATCAAGGATGAAGGATTTGGATGACCTTATCAATGGGGTTAAGATTTTCTCGAGGTAAATTGCCAAAGGGGAGAGGATGGAGTCGGTGGAGGCAACTATAAGCCTCCCTGGTGGTTTCTCCAGATTTTTGTGGATCTTGGGAATAGTATAAAAAACAGGAATGACTGGGTGTAGGTTGGTGAGAAATTCACATGTTTTCGAATCGAGGACCCCTAATTCAGTATATTTCAGAAGTGTGTCTGAGATGATTTGCCGGGTAGCGGCCATGGGATCCTGTTGTAGCTTGACATAATCTGTGGAATTGTCTAATTGACGTCTGATCTCAAGGAGGTAATCTGACTTGTTCATTATAACCAGGGCACCCCCTTTATCAGCAGGTTTGAAGACTAGGCTGGTATCTTTTTGTAGGCCTTGTAGGGCCTGACGTTCAGTAGAGGAGAGATTGGGGGGAAAAAACAGTCTGCCCCTTCTAATATCCTCACACAGTGATCTAAATGAATCTTTTATGAAACCTATAAAGGATTCCATGGCATGTGAGCCATGTGGGGGCCTGAAATGGCTCTTAGTGTGGAGGCCCAAACTACGTGAGGAAAGGGTATGGTCTGGTGATAATGTTGAAGACTGTACGGGGGCTGGCTCTGTAGATGTAGCAAAAAAGGCTTTCAATCTGAGAGTACGAAAGAATCGTTGAAGATCCATTTCGAGATCAAAAGTATGACATTGATACGAAGGGCAAAAAGATAGTCCCTTCTGTAGTACCTTATATTCCGCCACCCCAAGTAGTCTATCTGAAATGTTTATCACCAGCGGATTGGTACCTGAGATCTCGTGATCCTCACTTGATCTGAGTCTCTTCCTGTGTCCGTGGCCGCGCCTCGTTGTCTTCTTCGCGGGAAGCGTGATCGTTGGCCTGGGGTGGGAGAGTTGCAGGGGTTCCTTGTTCTTGTTCCGAGCCTGATGTTGAGTAGTCGTGGGAGGTACGCGGAGGCTGGCGGGATGTATTGCGTCGACTGTAAAAGTTGTCTTGCCATCTGTATACCTGTTGGCGTTCGTAGTCTTCCGTGTCCCTGTTGAATTTAATACGCTTTCTTTCCTCCGTCTCCCGCCGATGCTTCTCAATGTTCTTGGATATTTGATCTCTGAGGGTTGTAAGTTCTTCGGTAGAACCGGACGAGGAAAGCTGGGCCTCGATGGTTTTAATAGCCTCGGAGCTCGTGGAGATCGCCTTCTGCAGGTGCTCAATAGTCAGGGTGATAATGTCAAAAGAACACTTGTTAAGTATTTGTTCATACTTAATGCAATATTCAGAGGAGTCCCGAAACAGTGTGGGACGTAGTGGAACACGCAGACCCCTGGGGATCCGTTGTGCTCGAAGGTATTCAGAAAGTGTAGCGCAGTGGAGTTCAATGTTGGTAAAGTGACGGAGCTCCCGTTCTAAGTCTCTCCCCCTCGTTTCCCTTGGTGGGATTTTAAGAAAATCACTATTGAAAGTGGAACGTGCCAGGATATTCGAGGTCTCCTCAGCATTATAGGAGAATGTAGTCATGACCCGTCAGTGTGCACCACGTAAGGGAATAATACTAAATAGAAAAAACGTGTGCACTACTCATAGGATGGTACTAAGGTTAGGTTCCCACACCTTCATGCAAATGATAAAAAGAAGAACCTAGCACTCAACTTGATGCTTTTGTGCAAATTTTATTGTAGTACCCAATAAACATTTCGGTCCCACATACGGACCTTCATCAGTAACGTACTATATTATAGAACAGGCAAGGAGACCATAGAGTCTCAGGGCACTAATGGGAGCGGCGTCTTAAAGGAACTCCGGGCTGGTAATATGCTCTAGCAGGTGAACAGTGTTGTGCCGCTAGCAGACGCGGTGTCCACCTTCATAATCCAGTATTGGACTGGAAATCTATGTCTGTGTCCAGCTGGGGTTGCCAGTGGGTACATGGTGATGTTCCATTTTTGTCTATTTCGTCTTCCACTCCTTCTGAAGTTCCAGAGTTTTTGTCGGATTATCGGGATGTATTTGATGAGCCCAAAGCCAGTGCCCTACCTCCTCATAGGGATTGCGATTGTGCAATTAATTTGTGCAATTAATTTGATTCCTGGTAGTAAGTTTCCTAAGGGCCAATTGTTCAATTTATCTGTGCCAGAACACGCCGCTATGCGGAGTTATATAAAGCAATCCTTGGAGAAAGGCCATATTCGCCCTTCGTCATCACCGTTAGGAGCAGGGTTCTTTTTTGTGGCCAAGAAGGATGGTCAGTGGCGTAGGAAGGGGGGTGCGGGGGGGGGGGCGGTCCGCCCCGGGCGGCACAATGCTGGGGGCGGCCGGCGCTGCAGGAGAAGAAGATAAAAAAAAAAAAAAAAAAAAAGACGCCCCTTTAAATCTTCGGGCGGCGCCGTCCGCCGCCACGACCAGGGCCAGCTCCCCCCACCCCCGGGTCCCGTCCCCGCCCCCGCCCCCCGCTCTAATACTCACCTCTCCTGGTTCCTGCGGCGCCGGCAGCTACAGCGTCCTCTGACTCTGCGACGTCTCAGAGCAGAGGGCGCGATGACGTCACTACTGTGCGCGCCGCTCTGCTTCTCTGTCCTGAGCGTCGCAGAGCCGGAGAGACGCTGACTGCACCGGACCTGCGCTGGGAACGGGAGAGGTGAGGATTTTACTATTTTTTTTTTTTTTTTCTTTATGTCTGACTGTCTGGGGCTGGGGCAATGCTGGAGACCATGGGGCAGAATGCTGGACACACTGGGGCAATACAGGAGACCATGGGGCAGATTGCTGGACACACTGGGGCAATACAGGAGACTATGGGGCAGATTGCTGGACACACTGGGGCAATACAGGAGACCATGGGGCAGATTGCTGGACACACTGGGGCAATACAGGAGACCATGGGGCAGATTGCTGGACACACTGGGGCAATACAGGAGACTATGGGGCAGATTGCTGGACACACTGGGGCAATACTGGAGACCATGGGGCAGAATGCTGGACACACTGGGGCAATACTGGAGACCATGGGGCAGAATGCTGGACACACTGGGGCAATACTGGAGACCATGGGGCAGAATGCTGGACACACTGGGGCAGTACAGGAGACTATGGGGCAGAATGCTGGACACACTGAATACTGGAGACCATGGGGCAGATCTCAGGACACATTGAGGCAATGCTGGAGACCCTGGGGCAGACTTCTGGACATACTGGGGCAATACTGGAGACCATGGGGCAGATTGCTGGACACACCGGGGCAATACTGGAGACCATGGGGCAGAATGCTGGACACACTGGGGCAATACAGGAGACCATGGGGCAGATTGCTGGACACACTGGGGCAATACTGGAGACCATGGGGCAGTACAGGAGACTATGGGGCAGAATGCTGGACACACTGAATACTGGAGACCATGGGGCAGATTTCAGGACACATTGAGGCAATGCTGGAGACCCTGGGGCAGACTTCTGGACATACTGGGGCAATACTGGAGACCATGGGGCAGATTGCTGGACACACCGGGGCAATACTGGAGACCATGGGGCAGAATGCTGGACACACTGGGGCAATACGGGAGACCATGGGGCAGATTGCTGGACACACTGGGGCAATACTGGAGACCCTGGGGCAGATTGCTGGACACACTGGGGTAATACTGGAGACCCTGGGGCAGATTTCTGGACACATTGAGGCAATGCTGGAGACCCTGGGGCAGACTTCTGGACACACTGGGGCAATGCTGGACACTGGGGCAGATTGCTGGACACACTGGGGGTAATATACTGGACACACTGGGGCAATGCTGGACACTGGGGGTAATATGCTGGACACACTGGGGCAGACTGCTGGACATACTGGGGAAAGGCTGGACACTGGGGCAGATTGCTGGACACACTGAGGGCAGATTGCTGGACACACTGGGGGTAATATGCTGGACATACTGGGGCAGATTGCTGGACACACTGGGGGTAATATGCTGGACACACTGGGGCAGATTGCTGGACAACATGGGGGTAATATGCTGGACACACTGGGGCAGATTGCTGGACAACATGGGGGTAATATGCTGGACACACTGGGGGCAGGACTTGAGGCATGGGCAGAATGTAGATACGGGGCATGATTGGAGACACGGGGCAGGATTGGATCATGGGGCAGGACGGATACGATGGAGGCTGGTGGGGCAGGATGGGGAGATCATATGGGGTAGAATGGATACTCATGAGGGCAGGATACGACAACATATGGCTGGAGCCAGGAATGAGATAAACGGGGCCAGGGTGGGGAATATTATTACCATAGGGGATAATTAAGGGATATTGTTACTGCAGTGATGTATTTATTTTATTTTTTGAGTATACTGTTTTAAATGGGGGGGCGGTCCTGTTACTGTGCAGAGTGACACTATATCACCTTTTTTTCTTCATGTGGTGTAATGTAGAAGTTGTGAAAAATTAAGTAATGTGTTCTGCAAGCGAAGCTCGAGATAACTGTTATTTCCTGCAGAAACGAGTCCTGGCTGGAAGGAATGATGGCGGTCTGTGCTGGATGAAAGATGAAGGACTTCACCTAGAGACGTCACTGGTGAGTCAGTGTTACCTATACACTGACACTATACACTGTATACTATATAGAGGTCCTGTGTATAATGTCACCAGTGATCTCTGTATTACCTCTACACAGACACTGCATACTAAGTACAGATCTCCTGTGAATACTGGCACTTATGGTGATAGTATTGTGGTTTTTTTTTTATTACTGATCAGTATTGTAGTATTCAGTCACTATGTGGTGGTAATATGTGGTCTGGAAATGGTGCGGTGGTATTTGTCCCTTGTATGTAGTATTATTCGGTCACTATGTGGCCTGGTCATGGTGTGGTGGTATTAAGTCACAGGTGTGGCATGTGGGGGTGACACCATTAGGCCCAGTTTAAGTTCTACAAAACAGGAAAACCATTTTTGGTAACCTTTGTGTGTATTGAGCTGGGGGGGGGGGGGCGCCAAACTCGGGAACAGCCCCGGGCGGCAAAAGCTCTAGCTACGCCTCTGAGGATGGTTCTTTGAGACCTTGCATTGATTACCACCTTCTTAATAAAATTACAGTCAAATTTCAGTATCCTTTGCCATTGCTGTCTGATTTGTTTGCTCCTATTAAAGGGGCTAGTTGGTTCACCAAGATAGATCTTCGAGGGGCGTATAATCTTGTGCGTATTAAACAAGGCGATGAATGGAAAACAGCATTTAATACGCCCGAGGGCCATTTTGAGTACCTGGTTATGCCATTCGGGCTTTCCAATGGTCCATCAGTATTTCAGTTCTTTATGCATGACATCTTCCAAGAGTACCTGGATAAATTCCTGATTGTGTATTTGGATGATATTTTGGTCTTTTCGGATGATTGGGAGTCTCATGTGAAGCAGGTCAGAATGGTGTTCCAGGTCCTTCGTGCGAATTCCTTGTTTGTGAAGGGGTCAAAGTGTCTCTTTGGAGTTCAGAAGGTTTCATTTTGGGGTTCATTTTTTCCCCTTCTACTATCGAGATGGACCCTGTTAAAGTCCAGGCCATTTACGATTGGACTCAGCCGACATCTGTGAAGAGCCTGCAAAAGTTCCTGGGCTTTGCTAATTTTTATCGGCGCTTCATCGCTAATTTTTCTACTGTTGCTAAACCGTTGACTGAATTGACCAAGAAGGGTGCTGATGTGGTCAATTGGTCTTCTGCGGCTGTAGAGGCTTTTCAGGAGTTGAAGCATAGTTTTTCTTCTGCCCCTGTGTTGTGCCAGCCAGATGTTTCGCTTCCGTTTCAGGTTGAGGTTGATGCTTCTGAGATTGGAGCAGGGGCTGTTTTGTCGCAAAGAAGTTCTGATGGCTCGGTGATGAAGCCATGTGCTTTCTTTTCTAGAAAGTTTTCGCCTGCTGAGCGTAACTATGATGTTGGTAATCGTGAATTATTGGCCATGAAGTGGGCATTCGAGGAGTGGCGTCATTGGCTGGAAGGAGCCAAGCATCGCGTGGTGGTCTTGACAGATCACAAGAATTTGACTTATCTTGAGTCTGCCAAACGGTTGAATCCGAGACAGGCTCGATGGTCGTTATTTTTCTCCCGTTTTGATTTTGTGGTTTCATACCTTCCGGGCTCTAAGAATGTGAAGGCTGATGCCCTGTCAAGGAGTTTTGTGCCTGACTCTCCGGGTGTTCCTGAGCCGGCGGGTATTCTCAAAGAGGGGGTAATTTTGTCTGCCATCTCCCCTGATTTGCGGCGGGTGCTGCAAAAATTTCAGGCAGATAGACCTGACCGTTGCCCAGCGGAGAAACTGTTTGTCCCTGATAGATGGACTAGTAGAGTTATCTCTGAGATTCATTGTTCAGTGTTGGCTGGGCATCCTGGAATCTTTGGTACCAGATCGTGGCTAGATCGTTCTGGTGGCCATCTTTGTCGCGGGATGTGCGTTCTTTTGTGCAGTCCTGTGGGACTTGTGCTCGGGCTAAGCCCTGCTGTTCTCGTGCCAGTGGGTTGCTTTTTCTATGGATTTTATTTCGGATCTCCCCGTCTCTCAAAAGATGTCGGTCATTTGGGTGGTTTGTGATCGCTTTTCTAAGATGGTCCATTTGGAACCTTTGTCTAAATTGCCTTCCTCCTCTGATTTGGTGCCATTATTTTTCCAGCATGTGGTTCGTTTACATGGTATCCCGGAGAACATCGTTTCTGACAGAGGTTCCCAGTTTGTTTCAAGGTTTTGGCGATCCTTTTGTGCTAGGATGGGCATTAATTTGTCTTTTTCCTCGGCTTTCCATCCTCAGACAAATGGCCAAACCGAACGAACTAATCAAACTTTGGAAACATATCTGAGATGCTTTGTTTCTGCTGATCAGGATGATTGGGTGTCCTTTTTGCCGTTGGCTGAGTTCGCCCTTAATAATCGGGCCAGCTCGGCTACTTTGGTTTCGCCGTTTTTCTGCAATTCTGGTTTCCATCCTCGTTTCTCTTCAGGGCAGGTTGAGTCTTCAGACTGTCCTGGTGTGGATACTGTGGTGGATAGGTTGCGGCAGATTTGGACTCATGTGGTGGACTATTTGACATTGTCCCAGGAGAAGGCTCAACGTTTTGCTAACCGCCGGCGCTGTGTGGGTCCCCGACTTCGTGTTGGGGATTTGGTTTGGTTGTCGTCTCGTTATGTTCCTATGAAGGTTTCCTCTCCTAAGTTTAAGCCTCGTTTCATTGGTCCGTATAAGATTTCTGAGGTTATCAATCCTGTGTCATTTCGTTTGGCCTTTCCTGCTTCTTTTGCCATCCATAATGTGTTCCATAGGTCGTTATTGCGGAGATACGTGACGCCTGTGGTTCCATCTGTTGATCCTCCTGCCCCGGTGTTAGTTGAGGGGGAGTTGGAGTATGTGGTGGAGAAGATTTTGGATTCTCGTGTTTCGAGACGGAAACTCCAGTACCTGGTCAAGTGGAAGGGTTATGGTCAGGAAGATAATTCCTGGGTTTTTGCCTCTGATGTTCATGCTGCCGATCTGGTTCGTGCCTTTCATTTGGCTCATCCTGGTCGGCCTGGGGGCTTTGGTGAGGGTTCGGTGACCCCTCCTCAAGGGGGGGGTACTGTTGTGAATTCTGTTGTCGGGCTCCCTCCTGTGGTCATGAATGGTACTTCGGCTGGTTCTGTCCATGGACTTCCTCTGGTGGGTGTTTCTGAGTTTCCTTTCACAGGTGACGAGGTTAATTCGTTAGCTGCTGCTCTATTTAACTCCACTTAGATCTTTGCTCCACGCCACCTGTCAATGTTCCAGTATTGGTCTAGTTCACTCCTGGATCGTTCTTGTGACCTGTCTTCCCATCAGAAGCTAAGTTACAGCTTGTATTTCTTTGGTTTGCTATTTTTCTGTCCAGCTTGCTATTTAATTTGTTGTCTTGCTTGCTGGAAGCTCTGGGACGCAGAGGGAGCGCCTCCGCACCGTGAGTCGGTGCGGAGGGTCTTTTTGCGCCCTCTGCGTGGTCTTTTAGTAGGTTTTTGTGCTGACCGCAAAGCAACCTTTCCTATCCTCGGTCTGTTTAGTAAGTCGGGCCTCACTTTGCTTAATCTATTTCATCTCTGTGTTTGTATTTTCATCTTTACTCACAGTCATTATATGTGGGGGGCTCCCTTTTCCTTTGGGGAATTTCTCTGAGGCAAGGTAGGCTTTATTTTCCTATCTTCAGGGCTAGCTAGTTTCTTAGGCTGTGCCGAGTTGCATAGGGAGCGTTAGGCGCAATCCACGGCTATTTCTAGTGTGGTTGATAGGTTTAGGGATTGCGGTCAGCAGAGTTCCCACGTCCCAGAGCTCGTCCTTAATGATCAGTAACTATCAGGTCATTCCGTGTGCTCAACCACCATGTCCATTATTGTCCTGACCACCAGGTCATAACAGATCCCCGATCTGCGCTAGCGAGGGATGGACCTCAGACGCACCTCGGACGCTGCAAGCAGCGTCCGAGGTCCATCACAAAAGAACGGCACATCACTAGCGCGTGCCGAAAATGGCATGCGCTAGCGATGCGCTACAGCAAAAAATAACATTGCTGTCAATGGGTGCGCTAACGGACCCGTTGCACGGCATTAATTGCGACATTTTCGCCGTGCAACGCAGTCCGTTAGCGTTAACCCATTAACGCAATGTGAACCTAGCCTTATACAGGTAATTAGTTCAATCACACTCCAACCTCTCCACCATGGTGAAGACCAAAGAGCTGTCTAAGGACATCAGGGAGACAATTGTAGACCTGCACAGGATTGGGATAGGCTACAGGACAATAGGCAAGCAGCTTGATGACACAATTATTAGAAAATGGAAGAAACACAAGATAACTGTCAATCTTCCTCAGTTTGGGGCTCCATGCAATATCTCACTTTGTGGGGTAAGGATGATTTTGAGAAAGGTCAGGAATCAACCCAGATCTACACGAGGGACTTTGTCAATGACCTGAAGAGAGCTGGGACCACAGTCTTAAACATTACCGTTAGTAACACACTATGCCGTCATGGATTAAAGTCCTGCACAGCACACGAGGTTCCCTTGCTCATGCCAGCAAATGTCCAGGCCCATTTGAAGTTCACCAGTGACAATCTGGATCATTTAGAGGAGGCATGGGAAAAGGTCATGTGGTCAAATGATCCCAAAATACTAAAACAAAACTTTTTGGTATCAACTCCACTTGCCATGTTTGGAGGAAGAAGAAGGATGAGTACAAGACCAAGAACACCATCCAAACTGTCAAGAATGGTGGGGGAATCATCATACTTTGGGCGTTATTTTCTGCAAAGGGGACAAGATGACTGCATTGTATTGAAGGGAGGATGGATGGGGTAATGTATTGCGAGATTTTGGCCAACAATCTCCTTTCCTCAGTAAGCGTATTGAAGATGGGTCATGGCTGGGTATTTCACCATGACAATGACCCAAAACACACAGCCAGCGCAACTAAGGAGTGGCTACGTAAGAAGCATTTCAAGATCCCAGAATGGCCTAGCCAGCCTCCAGACCTGAACCCAATAGAAAATGTTTGGAGGGAGCTCAAATTCAATGTTGCCCAGCGAGAGCCCTGAAACCTGAAAGATCTCGATTGGCCAAAAATCCCTTCTGCAGTGTGTGCAAACTTGGTCAAGCGCTATAGGAAACGTCTGACCCCTGTAGTTGCAAACAAAGGTTTATGTACCAAATATTAAATTCTGTTTTTCTATTGTATCAAATACTTCTTTCATGCAATAAAATGCATTTTACTATATGTACTATATGGGACCTGCATTATACTTTATCGAGGACTATCTGTACCAATCATTCTTCCTCACCCGGAGTAAGGGTAGGCGCACAAGGTCAGTAAACGATGCGGGGTTGAGTGTTGCGTACTTCTACAGCATCCAGATAAAACAGCATCGTAGATGGGATTTCAAGAAAACCCATGCCCACTATGCGTGCACAGACGCCTGCAGCTCACCTGCGGAGACGGACATGCAACGCGTCTTTCCAGACCGCAGCATGTCAATTTATCTTTATTTGTCTCTGCAAGATGAATTTCCCCAGAACAATGTATTGGACGCAGTGAATCTGCATGGTTCAATGAACATATGTGGATTCACCTGCATTCAATATACTGCAGCGCTTTGGATGCAGCGGACATGTGCTGCGTCCAAAGCGCTGCCAATTACTGAAATAATTCACCTACCCTACATGTCCGAGAAACAAGCGTCGAACGACTTCAATATTGTTGATTGTGCTAATTTAGCGGCCTGAACTTAGCGCTTGTAAATACAACAGAAATGTTTCTGTGTGATGGTGCGATGTGTTAGCATTTGGGGCCCCACTTTAAACTTTTGCCCGGGACCCCACTTTGTTTAAAACCGGCCCTGCTCATGGTTCTAGATACTTCGGCTAGTCCAAAATCTGAATTCTTGCTAAATGTCCAATGACTTTCCCTACATGAAATGGAGAAGTATCAAGTATTAAGTATCTATGCTACATATGGAAATGTATCTGCTTCCCGTGTGGATCAGTACTTTTCCTGTGGTATGTATTCACATAACTGCGCTCCTATCTTCTAAGCCTGTTTGTTTAAAACATGTATAAAGAAAGAACATTATGCTCTCTCTTCCTTGACATGACCCAGTCAGTGCAGCATAAGGCAGCCAGAAGAAATCCACACAATTCTGTTTTTTCTCTCCTCTCCCCCCCCCTTTGAAATCACATTTTGTAACTCATTTTGTAATTTTGAGTTTAAATAAAGTCACATTTTCCTGTTCTAAATATAAATTCCCTTTTCAATTCAAAATGTAGTTTTTGGAGATCTTGAAAACTCTTTTGATTCACTATTTCTTCCAGTTGTGTTAAAAGGAAAGAAAAGTGAGAACATCTCAATTATTTTTCCTCTTCCAGTGAAAGCAAACAATTATTCTCTGGAGTTGTATCCCATTTTTTCTGCATGGGACACCAGGAATTTCAAAAGCTGGAAAGGAGTCAGAAAAATATTTAGGAATTCATCAATCTGAACTTTTCAACTCTTATTTATGATTTGTTCGCTGAAACAAATATAATTTGCCAATAACTGTTTAAGGGGAAAAATCGTTTCATGCTGGCAGACAAAACGTCTAATGAGTCTATATAGCAAAAATGTAGTGGATTTGTGCAAAAAAAAAAAAAACTGAAAAAGAAAAAAAGAATGGAAACTCCTACTAAAGAATGTTTTACAAATTGCTCTTTCATCTTCTTATTCGACCCAAAAGAGTTTATGTTTACCTTAATAAAGGCATTAGTCTAACAAAACCCTGAAGAAAGGAACCAAAAAATGGTAGTTGGAAACAGGATATGAAAATAGATGTTAATGCTTCTTTAAGGATAAACATAAACCCTTTTGGATCGAATAAGAAGATGAAAGAGGATAAATAACTTAAAAGTGGACAGCTTAGCATCCTACTTTAATCCCTTAAGGCCTGGGTGATTTTTCACTTTTGGGCCTTCGTTTTTTCCTGCCCTTATTCCAACAGCCATCATTTTTTAATTTTCCATCGACATAGCCATGTGAGGACTTGTTTTTTGTGGGACGAGTTGTGCTTTTAAAGGGAACCTGTCACCTGAATTTGGCGGGACTGGTTTTGGGTCATATGGGCGGAGTTTTCGGGTGTTTGATTCACCCTTTCCTTACCCGCTGGCTGCATGCTGGCTGCAATATTGGATTGAAGTTCATTCTCTGTCCTCCATAGTACACGCCTGTGCAAAGCAATCTTGCCTTGTGCAGGCGTGTACTATGGAGGACAGAGAATGAACTTCAATCCAATATTGCAGCCAGCATGCAGCCAGCGGGTAAGGAAAGGGTGAATCAAACACCCAAAAACTCCGCCCATATGACCCAAAACCAGTCCCGCCAAATTCAGGTGACAGGTTCCCTTTAAATGACGCCATTCATTTCACCATGTGATCTACTGGAAAGCGGGAAAAAAATCCAAGTGTGATGAAATGGCAAAATAAAAAGCGCAATTCTGCAAATGCTTTTTTCTTTGTTTATTTACTGCGTTCATTCTCCTATGAACACCAACCACGGGCTGGCTTTCACAGAAGTACAATCATTACTGGCACAGTGGTCTTCAGCAAACCCATGGCTGTCATGGAAACACATTGACGTCAGAATGACACTGGGATTTGACAGGTTAACCCCTTCCCGACCCATGACATCACGTAGGCGTCATGAAAGTCGGTGCCAATCCGACCCATGACGCCTATGTGGCGTCTTGGAAAGATCGCGTCCCTACACATCTTGTGAAAGGGTTAACTCCAATTTCACCCGATCTGCAGGGACAGGGGGAGTGGTAGTACAGCCTGGGGGAGGTGGCTTCACCCCCCTCCCCCCCCCCCCGTGGCTACGATCGCTCTGATTGGCTGTTGAAAGTGAAACTGCCAATCAGAGCGATTTGTAATATTTCACCTATTAAAACTGGTGAAATATTACAATCCAGCCATGGCCGATGCTGCAATATCATCGGCCATGGCTGGAAACACTGGTCTGCACCCCCCCGCCACCGATCTCCCCCCCCCAGTCATCCGATCAGTCCTGTACACAGCTCCGCTCCCCTCCGTCCTCCTGTCCGCTCCCCCCATGCTCTTGTCTGCTCCACCCCGTGCTCCAATCCCACCCCCGTGCTCCAATCCACCCCCCCGTGCTCCAATCCACCCCCCCGTGCTCCGATCCACCCCCCATGCTGCCATCCATCCCCCCATGCTCCGATCCACCCTCCCATGCTCCGATCCACCCCCCGTGCTCCCCCTCACCCCATCATACTTACCGAGCCTCCCGGGGTCTGTCCGTCTTCTCCAAGGGTGCCGCCATCTTCCAAAATGGCGGGTGCATGCGCAGTGCGCCCGCCGTATCTTCCGGCCGGCAGATTCGTTTCAAGTGCATTTTGATCACTGTGATAAAACCTATCACAGTGATCAAAATAAAAAAATACTAAATGACCCCCCTCTTATCACCCCCATAGGTAGGGACAATAATAAAATAAATAAAAAAAATGTTTTCTTCCACTAAGGTTGGGGTAAGAACTAGGGTTAGGGTTTCGGTATGTGCACACGTATTCTGGTCCTCTGCGGATTTTTCCGCTGCGGATTTATCGCGGATTTACCGTGGTTTTTTTTTTTACAACTGCAGTTTACTATTGGAGCAGTTGTAAAACCGCTGCGAAATCCGCAGAAAGAAGTGACATGCTGCGGAATGTAAACCCCTTCGTTTCCGTGCAGTTTTTCCGCAGCATGTGTACAGCGATTTTTGTTTCCCATAGGTTTACATTGAACTGTAAACTCATGGGAAACTGCTGCGGATCCGCAGCGTTTTCCGCAGTGTGTGCACATACCTTTAGAATTAGGCTATGTGCACACTGTGCGGATTTGGCCGCGGATCCGCAGCGGATTGGCCGCTGTTCCATCAGGTTTACAGTACCAAGTAAACCTATGGAAAACCAAATCCGCTGTGCCCATGGTGCGGAAAATACAGCGCGGAAACGCTGCGTTGTATTTTCCGCAGCATGTCAATTCTTTGTGCGGATTCCGCAGCGTTTTACACCTGTTCCTCAATAGGAATCCACAGGTGAAATCCGCACAAAAAACACTGGAAATCTGCAGTAAATCCGCAGGTAAAACGCGGTGCCTTTTACCCACGGATTTTTCAAAAATGGTGCTGAAAAATCTCACACGAATCCGCAACGTGGGCACATAGCCTTAGGGTTAGGTTTGGAATTAGGGTTGTGGTTAGAGTTGTGATTAGGGTTATGGCTACAGTTGGGATTAGGGTTAGGGGTGTGTTGGGGTTAGTGTTGGAGGTAGAATTGAGGGGTTTCCACTGTATAGGCACATCAGGGGTCTCCAAACGCAACATGGCGCCACCATTGATTCCAGCCAATCTTGTATTCAAAAAGTCAAATGGTGCTCCCTCACTTCCGAGCCCCGACGTGTGCCCAAACAGTGGTTTACCCCCACATATGGGGTACCAGCATACTCAGGACAAACTGCGCAACAATTATTGGGGTCCAATTTCTTCAGTTACCCTTGTGAAAATAAAAAATTGCTTGCTAAATCATAATTTTTGAGGAAAGAAAAATGATTTTTTATTTTCACGGCTCTGCGTTGTAAACGTCTGTGAAGCACTTGGGGATTCAAAGTGCTCACCACATATCTAGATAAGTTCTTTTCGGGGTCTAGTTTCTAAAATGGGGTCACTTGGGGGAGGTTTCTACTGTTTAGCCACATCAGGGTCTCTGCAAACACAACGTGACGCCCACAGAGCATTCCATCAAAGTCTGCATTTCAAAAGTCACTACTTCCCTTCTGAGCCCCGACGTGTGCCCAAACAGTGGTTTACCCCCAAACATGGGGTATCGGCGTACTCAGGAGAAACTGGACAACAACTTTTGGGGTCCAATTTCTCCTGTAACCCTTGGGAAAATAAAAAATTCTGGGCTAAAAAAGTATTTTTGAGGAAAGAAAACGTATTTATTATTTTCACGGCTCTGCGTTATAAACTTCTGTGAAGCACTTTGTGGTTCAAAGTGCTCACCTCACATCTAGATAAGTTCCTTTCGGGGTGTAGTTTCCAAAATGGGGACACTTGTGGGGAGATTCTACTGTTTAGGCACATCAGGGGCTCTGCAAATGCAACGTGACGCCCACAGAGTATTCCATCAAAGACTGCATTTCAAAACATCACTACTTCCCTTCCAAACCCCGACGTGTGCCCAAACAGTGGTTTACCCCCACATGTGGGGTATCAGCGTACTCAGGAGAAACTGGACAACAACTTTTAGGGTCAAATTTTTCCTGTTACCCTTGGGAAAATAAAAAATTGCGGGCTAAAAAATCATTTTTGAGAAAAGAAATTTTTTATTTTATTTTCATGGCTTTGCGTTATAAACTTCTGTGAAGCACTTGGGGGTTCAAAGTGCTCACCACACATCTAGATTAGTTCCTTTGGGGGTCTAGTTTCCAAAATAGGGTCATTTGTGGGAGATCTCCAATGTTTAGGCACACAGGGGCTCTCCAAACGTGACATGGTGTCCGCTAATGATTGGAGCTAATTTTCCATTTAAAAAGCCAAATGGCATGCCTTCCCTTCCGAGCCCTGCCGTGCGCCAAAACAGTGGTTTACCCCCACATATGGGGTATCAGCGTACTCAGGACAAACTGGACAACAACATTTGGGGTCCAATTTCTCCTATTAAATGACAATGAAAAAATCCGGCACTCCAAATGTTTCATTGTCTGGATATAGGGGTGGCATCCCTTCTCTGAGCACCCTACTACAATTAAAGGAGGAGTGACGTGATAGATTTTTCCAATTTCTCCTATTACCCTTGGCAAAATAGGAAATTCCAGGCTAAAAAATAATTTTTGAGGAAAGAAAAATTATTTTTTATTTTCATGGCTCTGCATTATAAACTTCTGTGAAGCACCTGGGGGTTTAAAGTGCTCAATATGCATCTAGATAAGTTCCTTGGGAGGTCTAGTTTCCAAAATGGGGTCACTTGTGGGGGAGCTCCAATGTTTAGGCACACAGGGGCTCTCCAAACGCGACATGGTGTCCGCTAACAATTGGAGCCAATTTTCCATTCAAAAAGTCAAATGGCGCGCCTTCCCTTCCGAGCCCTGCCGTGTGCCCAAACAGTGGTTTAGCCCCACATATGAGGTATCGGCGTACTCGGGAGAAATTGCCCAACAAATTTTACGATCCATTTTATCCTATTGCCCATGTGAAAATGAAAAAATTGAGGAAAAATAATTTTTGTGTGAAAAAAAAGTACTTTTTCATTTTTACGGATCAATTTGTGAAGCACCTGAGGGTTTAAAGTGCTCACTAGGCATCTAGATAAGTTCCTTGGGGTGTCCAGTTTCCAAAATGGGGTCACTTGTGGGGGAGCTCCAATGTTTAGGCACACAGGGGCTCTCCAAACGCGACATGGTGTCCGCTAACGATGGTGATAATTTTTCATTCAAAAAGTCAAATGGCGCTCCTTCCCTTCCGAGCCTTACCATGTGCCCAAAAACTGATTTACCCCCACATGTGAGGTATCGGTGTACTCAGGAGAAATTGCCCAACAAATTTTAGGATCCATTTTATCCTATTGCCCATGTGAAAATGAAGAAATTGAGGCTAAAATAATTTTTTCGTGTAAAAAAAGTACTTTTTCATTTTTACGGATCAATTTGTGAAACACCTGGGGGTTCAAAGTGCTCACTATGCATCTAGATAAGTTCCTTGGAGCATCTATTTTCCAAAATGGGGTCACTTGTGGGGGAGCTCCAATCTTAAGCACACGGGGGCTCTCCAAACACGACATGGTGTCCGCTAAAGAGTGGAGCCAATTTTTCATTCAAAAAGTCAAATGGCGCTCCTTCCCTTCCAAGCCCTGCCGTGCGCCCAAACAGTGGTTTACCCCCACATATGAGGTATCAGAATGCTCAGGACAAATTGGACAACAACATTCGTGGTTCAGTTTCTCCTTTTACCATTGGGAAAATAAAAAAATTGTTGCTAAAAGATAATTTTTGTGACTTTTTGTGATTTTTGTGATTTTTGTTCATTTTTTCCTTCCATGTTGCTTCTGCTGCTGTGAAGCACCTGAAGGGTTAATAAACTTCTTGAATGTGGTTTTGTGCACCTTGAGGGGTGCAGTTTTTAGAATGATGTCATTTTTGGGTATTTTCAGCCATATAGACCCCTCAAACTGACTTCAAATGTGAGGTGGTCCCTAAAAAAAATGGTTTTGTAAATTTCGTTGTAAAAATGAGAAATCGCTGGTCAAATTTTAACCCTTATAACTTCCTAGCAAAAAAAATTTTGTTTCCAAAATTGTGTTGATGTAAAGTAGACATATGGGAAATGTTATTTATTAACTATTTTGTGTCACATAACTCTGTTTTAACAGAATAAAAATTCAAAATGTGAAAATTGCAAAATTTCGCCAAATTTCCATTTTTATCACAAATAAACGCAGAATTTATTGACCTAAATTTACCACTAACATGAAGCCCAATATGTCACGAAAAAACAGTCTCAGAACCGCTAGGATCCGTTGAAGCGTTCCTGAGTTATTACCTCATAAAGGGACACTGGTCAGAATTGCAAAAAACGGCCAGGTCATTAAGGTGAAAATAGGCTGGGTCATGAAGGGGTTAACAGCGGGGGCATAGCTCTGTTCCACCCGCTGTTGTTAGAGGCAGATGGTGGCTGATTATCATCCTGTATGTCATATGTTGTAAACAAATTAATATACAATAGTGGTTCCCTTCTCGTATTAATCCACATAGGCACAACTTTGTTCATGAATGTTGAATTATGGGCTCGTACACAAAACAGGTCTTACAGCTCCCACCTCCATACACTTCTTCCCCACCAATCTGCAGGAGGTGGAACTGAATCCCCTAGAAGGTTAGAATACCTCTGCTGATAGGAAATCGAATGGAGTATGCTACACTATCTGGGCAATCCAACAGAAGAACCTCCAACAGGCCATATTTACCTCTAAGGAAGCCCTATGACATTTCCATTCAGAGCCTGGCTGTGCGATTGCAGTCAGATACGTCTCTCTCTCTGAGAAATGACAAGTCCAGTGTAGCCCTCAGCCAGTTATTCCTCGCCCTGCTCTAGTTGACAAATCTCTCACGTATGCACATAGCGAAAGACCCGTCAGTCAACAGGAGCAGTTGAGGTAGAATCTGGCCATGAGTCTACTGACGTCTCTCCCTTTAGGCCATGTTCACACAATGCGTTTTTTACTGCGGAACCGCCGCGATTTTGCCGCTGCTATTTTCCATGCAGGGTACAGTACAATGTACCCTATGGAAAACAGGAACCGCTGTGCCCACATTGCGGAAATGCACTAAAAATGCCGCGCTGAATAGCTGCGGTAAAAAAGAAAGACCATGTCACTTCTTTTTGCGGAACTGCAGCGGTTCTGCACCCATTGACCTCCATTGTGAGGGTCAAACCCGCAGTAAAACCCGTAGACGAAAAAAATATCTGCGGGTTTTCTGCGGTTTGTGGTGCAGAACCGCTGCAGCAGGAAGTGCGTGGGCGGAGTGTGGCTGTCCCCCTGTGCCCCAATCCCACCTCCCCATGCTCCGATGCCACCCCCCGTGCTCCGACCGCCCCCCCTCCGGGCCCTCATCTCCCCCCCTTATACTTACTGGGCCTCCCGGGGTGTCCGTCCGTCCGTCTTCTCCCTGGGCGCCGCCATCTTCCAAAATGGCGGGCGCATGCGCAGTGCGCCCGCCGAATCTGCCGGCCGGCAGATTCGTTCCAGGCACATTTTGATCACTGTGATAACTTCACAGTGATCAAAATAAAAAAAAAAGTAAATGACCCCCCCCCCTTTATCACCCCCATAGGTAGTAACAATAATAAAATAAAGAATTTTTTTTTTTTTCCCCCACTACAGTTAGAGCTAGGGTTAGGGGTAGGGTTAGAGTTAGGGGTAGGGGTAGGGGTAGGATTAGGGTTAGGGTTAGGGGTAGGGGTAGGGTTAGGGTATTTTCAGCCATTTTAACCCTAAAAAAACTTCCTAGAAAACACACAGACTCTGCAGAGAAAACTCTATAAAAAACCGCACTAAAAAACGCATCAAAAAACGCATCAAAAAACGCACCAAAAACGCACCTGCGTTTTCTGCCAAGAGCTGCGGTTTTTAGTGCAGAAAAAACAGCAGGGAAATCAGGAACGTGTGAACATGGCCTTAGTCCTTTGCTGGATTTTCAACATATACTTGGCTGGAGTTGTGCAACCAGGTTCTGAATCATGCTGCCTGTGGTTTGGACAGCATGAATCTAATGACACTTTCCCTTTAACTTCTCAAGTTTTCTCTTTCTGGACTTGTGGGTTATGCTGCAGACGTGCAGGTTATCTGTAGCAAAATCTGCAGACCAATGGACTTCATTGCACATTTTTACTTTCCCATTGAACTCGATAGGGAAGTTCTGCAATACCAGTCCAATACCAGTAACTGGCAATCCTCATGACAAATAAGTTTTCTTATGGAAAATACCAGCAGCTTGTGAATGGGAAAGGGAAATATTTATCCACGTTGCTGCTACTGTAAAATACACACTATGGATTTTCTGACAGAAAAGTCACACCAATTCAGGTAAAAATTGATAATGTGTTAGATTTATTATTTGGGTAAAGAAAAAATTTAACATTTGTATTAGACTATAATTACCACTATTATTGTAAGTATTATTATTATTATTCATTTATATAGCGCCATTAATTTCATGGTGCTACTTTTCCTCTCATAGCCTGCACATAACAGAAACTTTGCGTTTGGTTTGTCCCAGGAATTTGTCACTAGTATCTTGGGCCCTAATACAACATCTAGAACAGGTGCCCACTTACCATTCGCCATTCATAATACTGGCATCTTTATGTGGCAGAGGGTGCAGAGGGCTGCTTTTATGGACCAAGCTCTTATTTGATTGATACCTTTGCACCCCTTCTAGCTATTCCCCTACTTTGAAAATGATGTATGATTAATGACATCCTGAATAGCATTTAGTTTAGCATATTTCTGTTCAATGACTAACAACTACATGTGGTACTAATAAGATAGTTGGAATAAAGCCATCACATTACATGTAATCATTTCAAGTTATTGTTTGTAAAACCAGTAAGTAGATTACAAACTCTTGCATATTTTGTGGTAAAGTGATCTGGCAAAAATTAGTGAAAAATGTAGTTGGTTTTGGAATGTGTATACGATGCATGATTTAAAGATTTATACAACTAGCTGCACATTCCTGAAGTAAATACAAAGGAGGGTTGGTATTTTGGAAGGAGTCCCTTTACAAAAGCTATGCCATATAACCTACCTCAATGGAGCTGTGTCCTGTATATACAAGTGTCTATCCTGTTGATTCTCAGAAACATATATCAATGTCATGCCCAATGGTGGCGCACGTGGATTGAGGACCCACTGTGCCACAGGGCTAGACCTACCTAGGAAACTGCATAGCTAAGCAACTACCTGGTGTTCACTGGAGCTCCTGATGGCAGAAACCGACTGGGCTGCAGGTAGCCACCAGGTACTACTCCTAGGCAGGCACCAGTGCTGCAGCTGCCGATCCGAGGAGATGAGTTAGCTGACACAAGGAGACGTGACCAAGGTCACTGACAAACAGGTAACGGAGACTGAAGGACTGTACAGACAACTTGACAACTTGAATATTGAAGATAGGTTCACACTCGGAGATATCAGGAAACCGTTTTGGAGCTAGCCGCACTAGGACCAAGGAAAATGGAAACAGGACTGGCAACACCGGGACCAGAAGGCCGGGTATAGGTACCGCAGACTCGATTTCAGGATTAAGATACTGCCGAAGTGGTCACAGGAACACGGACACGGACACAGGAACACAGGATTAGGGAATAACTATAACAGACTAGGGATGGGAAACCTGGCAACATACAGTTGCACACACCAAACCCACTAAGACTAACTATAGGAGTTGTTCAGGCACCTTCCTATTTGGGAGGGTGCTTTCAATACAAGATAATAATAATTTTATTTCTATAGTGCCAACATATTCTGCAGCACTTTACATTTTAGAGGGGACTTGTACAGACAATAGACATGACCGCGTATCACCAAGACTGGGTCTTCTCTGTACCCAATCTTCCTAACCCCATACCCTGCACCATTCACTACTCTGCCTGCCAACTATTAAAATTAAAACAAAACACATAAATTTATTTGGATAAGTTGTCCACAGCGGCCATTTTATTAAACAAACAATAACATGAATAACAACATGTATACCATTGCATATGTAAAACCTTGAGGGGAGGGTTCTTGGAGCTAAGAAATCTGGCTCAAAAATAGGCAGAAAACCACCACCAAAATTTAAAACCAAACACTTTTTTACCATCAGCCGTGACCAGCAGCTCGAGGGCACCATGTAACCCATTTCGGGCAAACCAAACCCCAAAGCTCCCAAGGTAAACTCCCCATCCAGAGCCCGTAAACAAAAGCCAGATCAACCGCATAAAACATCATCATCAACTCCAAGAACCCCACCCCCGCCAACCTGCCACTGTGACGATGTTAACAAAAAATTCCCCCTCGAAATTGACCTGACTAAAAAACAAAAAACCTTCCCCAAGACTACCCCCACCGAAAAGCTGTTCAACTCAAACTAATACGAAAAAAGGGAGGGAGGATGGGCTTCTCTCCTCCTCAGTCACCACACTAATGAATCCTTCCCGCACTTTTCCAGCCCCCGCCTCATTGTGCCACCAAAAAATGCCCCCCATTCAAAATTCCCACCAATCCCGTGACGATCCCTGTTTTTATTCAAACTGCAAACCCCTCCTCTCGGCAACGCAGTCATGTGGGGGCTTTCATCAAGCTGCGCCCATTACAGCTCCCCCTCTTTACAGCATAACAATAATCACACAGATCACAACAGATACCAAGAGGAAGGGCCCTGCTCGCAAGCTTACAATCTATGAGGAAAAAGGGGAGACACGAAAGGTGGATGGTAACAATTGCTTTCATTGTTCGGACCAACCATAGTGCAATAATCAGGTATTCATATAATGCTGCATGAACCAGTTATTGGCCTAAGTATGTAACAGCACAGACACAGAGGGCTATAAATGCATAAAGCGTGATGAAACATGATGCAAGGAACCTGGTTATGGTAAAAATTTTGAATGGGCAACACAGGGATAGTTAGGTTAATGTGTTGAGGTGGTAGGCCAGTCTGAACAAGTGCGTTTTCAGGGCACGCTTAAAACTGGGGGGATTGGGGATTAATCACATTAACCTGGGTAGTGCATTCCTGAGAATTGGCGCAGCATGTGAAAAGTCTTGGAAACGGGAGAGAGATTCTGATTATTGAGGATGCTAACCTCAGGTCATTAGCAGCTATTGGCTGGGAGATACATAGCAGGTCATCACTTTAACTAAATGCCTCCCAGCTTTTAGTGCCTGCATCCCCTTTAAGAGCAGGGTAGCGTGCGCACTAGATGCACCACCGTAGCACAGTGCGATATGCACAGGGGAGGAGGAGGCAGCTCACGAGGACACTGCTGCGGCTAGCGTGGTTAGTAAGCCGGCGTCCCTGCACAGTGGGAGGAGGGGAAGCATGTGGAGGCGCCGGCAAACGTTACAATCATTATGACCAGAATGGCTCTAGTTCAAGGGAATCTTGTCAGTAGGATTTCACCCCCCAAATTATTTATATGTGCATGTAGCTTTCACAAACAAGTCCAGCAATACATTTATATGGCAAGTCCATTCCTATATTACTGAGAAAACAGTGTTTGCATTGATATCCAAATGAGGCTGTAGATCTGAAGCCTCTGTCACTCCAGCTGTATTCAACAAGCATGGACGCCTCCTCATGTTTGACTGACAGGCTCTATGCTGTGTGACTTAAGGCAAAAGAGCCATCAGTAAAGCAGGAGGGAGCACCACTGGATGGGAAATAGGGCTGGAATGATACAGGCTTCGGATCTACAGCCTCATTTGGATATCAATTCAAATGCTGAATTCTCAGTTATGGAGGAACAAACTGTCCATATTAAGGTCTTGTCTTTGAAAGAGCTAGATAGAGCTGGAGTGACAGATGCTTCAGATCTATCACTTCATTTTCATATTAATTCAAATGCTGATTTCTTAGTAATGGAGGAATAGACTGACCATGTAAAAGTATTGCTGGACTTGTCTTTGAAAGGGCTACATGTACAGTGGGGCAAAAAAGTATTTAGTCAGTCAGCAATAGTGCAAGTTCCACCACTTAAAAAGATGAGAGGCGTCTGTAATTTACATCATAGGTAGACCTCAACTATGGGAGACAAACTGAGAAAAAAAAATCCAGAAAATAACATTGTCTGTTTTTTTATCATTTTTTTTGCATATTATGGTGGAAAATAAGTATTTGGTCAGAAACAAACAATCAAGATTTCTGGCTCTCACAGACCTGTAACTTCTTCTTTAAGAGTCTCCTCTTTCCTCCACTCATTACCTGTAGTAATGGCACCTGTTTAAACTTGTTATCAGTATAAAAAGACATCTGTGCACACCCTCAAACAGTCTGACTCCAAACTCCACTATGGTGAAGACCAAAGCGCTGTCAAAGGACACCAGAAAAAAAATTGCAGCCCTGCACCAGGCTGGGAAGACTGAATCTGCAATAGCCAACCAGCTTGGAGTGAAGAAATCAACAGTGGGAGCAATAATTAGAAAATGGAAGACATACAAGACCACTGATAATCTCCCTCGATCTGGGGCTTCACGCAAAATCCCACCCCGTGGGGTCAGAATGATCACAAGAACGGTGAGCAAAAATCCCAGAACCACGCGGGGGGACCTAGTGAATGAACTGCAGAGAGCTGGGACCAATGTAACAAGGCCTACCATAAGTAACACACTACGCCACCATGGACTCAGATCCTGCAGTGCCAGACATGTCCCACTGCTTAAGCCAGTACATGTCCGGGCCCGTCTGAAGTTTGCTAGTGAGCATTTGGATGATCCAGAGGAGTTTTGGGAGAATGTCCTATGGTCTGATGAAACCAAACTGGAACTGTTTGGTAGAAACACAACTTGTCGCGTTTGGAGGAAAAAGAATACTGAGTTGCATCCATCAAACACCATACCTACTGTAAAGCATGGTGGTGGAAACATCATGCTTTGGGGCTGTTTCTCTGCAAAGGGGCCAGGACGACTGATCCGGGTACATGAAAGAATGAATGGGGCCATGTATCGTGAGATTTTGAGTGCAAACCTCCTTCCATCAGCAAGGGCATTGAAGATGAAACGTGGCTGGGTCTTTCAACATGACAATGATCCAAAGCACACCGCCAGGGCAACGAAGGAGTGGCTTCGTAAGAAGCATTTCAAGGTCCTGGAGTGGCCTAGCCAGTCTCCAGATCTCAACCCTATAGAAAACCTTTGGAGGGAGTTGAAAGTCCGTGTTGCCAAGCGAAAAGCCAAAAACATCACTGCTCTAGAAGAGATCTGCATGGAGGAATGGGCCAACATACCAACAACAGTGTTTGGCAACCTTGTGAAGACTTACAGAAAACGTTTGAGCTCTGTCATTGCCAACAAAGGATATATTACAAAGTATTGAGATGAAATTTTGTTTCTGACCAAATACTTATTTTCCACCATAATATGCAAATAAAATGTTAAAAAACAGACAATGTGATTTTCTGGATTTTTTTTTCTCAGTTTGTCTCCCATAGTTGAGGTCTACCTATGATGTAAATTACAGACGCCTCTCATCTTTTTAAGTGGTGGAACTTGCACTATTGCTGACTGACTAAATACTTTTTTGCCCCACTGTACATATAAATAGTTTGAGGGTGAAAACCTGCTGACAGATTCCCTTTAACCCCTTTATCCCATATGACATACTACTGTATCCCGTCAAGGTGACCTGGGACTTAATTCCCAGTGATGGGATAGTACGTCATAGGCGATCGGCCGCGCTCACGGGGGAGCACGGCCGATCGCCGCCGGGTGTCTGCTGATTATTACAGCTGACATCCGGCACTATGTGCCAGGAGTGGTCACGGACCGCTCCCAGCACATTAACCCCGGCATACTGCGATCAAAGATGATCGCAGCGTTCCGGCGGCACAGGGAAGCATATCGCAGGGAGGGGGCCCCCTGCGTGCTTCCCTGAGACCCTCGGAGCAACACGATGTGATCGTGTTGCTCCGAGGGTCTCCTACCTCCTCCTCCCTGCAGGCTTGGATCCAAAATGGCCGCGGGGGGCCTTTCGGGTCCTGCAGGGAGGTGGCTTTCAAGTGCCTGCTCAGAGCAGGCGCCGGGAAGCCTCCCTACAGTGCCTGTCAGATCGCTGATCTGACACAGTGCACTGCAAAGTGTCAGATCAGCGATCTGATAATATACAGTGATGTCCCCCCTGGGGCAATGTAAAAAAGTTAAAAAAAATAATATTTACGTGTAAAAAAAAAAAAAATCCTAAATAAAGAAAAAAATCTATATACATAATTGTCTAAGGGGTACTTCCGTCTGTCTGTCTGTCCTTCTGTCACGGATATTCATTGGTCGTGGCCTCTGTCTATCATGGAAATCCAAGTCGCTGATTGGTCGCTGCAAAACAGCCACGACCAATCAGCGACGGGCACAGTCCGGAAGAAAATGGCCGCTCCATACTCCCCGCAGTCAGTGTCCCCGGCACTCCGCTCCCCGCAGTCAGTGTCCCCGGTGCTCCGCTCCCCGCAGTCAGTGTCCCCGGTGCTCCGCTCCCCGCAGTCAGTGTCCCCGGCGCTCCGCTCCCCGCAGTCAGTGTCCCCGGCGCTCCGCTCCCCGCAGTCAGTGTCCCCGGTGCTCCGCTCCCCACAGTCAGTGTCCCCGGCGCTCCGCTCCCCGCAGTCAGTGTCCCCGGCGCTCCGCTCCCCGCAGTCAGTGTCCCCGGTGCTCCGCTCCCCACAGTCAGTGTCCCCGGCGCCCGCTCCATACTCCCCTCCGGTCACCGCTAACACAAGGTTAATGCCGGCGGTAACGGACCGCGTTATGCCGCGGGTAACGCATTCCGTTACCGCCGCTATTAACCCTGTGTGTCCCCAACCTTTTACTATTGATGCTGCCTATGCGGCATCAATAGTAAAAGAAAGTAATGTTAAAAATAGTAAAAAACAAAAAACCTGCTATACTCACCCTCCGTTGTCCACTGAGCCGCTCGCGCCCGCCGCCATCTTCCTTTCCCAGCGATGCTTTGCGAAATTACCCACAAGACCTAGCAGTCTCGCGAGACCGCTAAGTCATATGGGTAATTTCGCAAAGCATCCGGGGAACGCAAGATGGCGGCAACCGCGCGCCCATCTTCACAGCGCCGTTGGATCCCAGGAAGCGGAGAGACGGGACGCTGAGGAGCAGCAACCAGAATGGTGAGTATGTTCAACTACAAGGGGCCCTCGGATCGTTAGGTGAGTATGTTTATTTTTTATTATTTTAACCTGTGACATACGTGGCTCGGTAATATACTACGTCACTGGGCAATAGACTACGTGGCTCTGTGCTGTATACTACAAGGCTGGGCAATATACTACGTCGATGTGCAATATACTACGTGGCTGGACAATATACTACCTCGCTCTGCAATATACTACGTGGCTCTGTGCTGTATATGTAATGACCAGAGGTCCGAATAAGATCCAGTGAGTCACAAACCGTGACCAAGGCAGAAATCTCCAACGGTATTTACTCAAAGGCAAAATAATCAAGGTAATATGGAGAATATTAAGGCAGATGCACCCCAAAGATACACTAGCTCAGCAGCAGCTGAAATCACTGTGCCACTCCAAGGTCTCCTGAGAACTGTATACTACAACAGACTAGTAAGAAATTTACCTAACAGGCAACTAAAAACAGGAACAAGTGTAAATTGAATGTAGTGTTATTAAGGGAGCCCCTGGAATGGCACATTGAGTATAACTTACACAACTCTAATATAAGATACACCTCTAAAGTAACAACTTAACACTCTGAGCAGAGATACCCGGGTATCTATAACTATGGTACCGTATCCTGAGATAGATTTCCTCTCAGGCAGGAATCCGCACAGGCTGTAGCCAGTCCATATCTTCAGCGCCAATAAGTTACAGCAAGCTCCTCTTGTCTTGTCGGCCGATGCCGAGCCCAAACGCCGGGGACTTAGTTAGTGGTCTCACGATGTTGTCTCTGCTTCTGTAGCTCCTAGGAATGCTTCCACGACAATCCGTCCGTCTCTGTATCAGCCGTCTGTCCAGACTTGTTTCTCCACTCAATGCACAGGGAATCCACAGACTTCCAAATTCGTACTGGGTTCTTAGTAAAGTCTCAGTCTTTTCTTAGATAAAGGGTTAGCTCCTCTCCAGGAAACGTTAGCAACACAAGTCTCTCACAGAGTTAAACAAAAGGTTAGCTCTTCTCCAGGGGAACGTTAGCAACAAAAAGTCTCTCAAAAGCTTCTTTTCCTCCAAAAACACTTGCAGTAAATCCACACACAGTCTCTTCTTTTAAGATCTCACAGCAGCTTCTCCTTTGCTTCCCGCCTTTTCTCTCTCAGCTCTCACTTCCTAGTTTCACTTCACACACGAGACACTGGACCCCACCCCCCAGCACACATTGTCTCTGGGAGTTTTGCACTGTCTGTCTTCTGCTGCAACAGGCAAAAACCACAGGGTCCTAGTGCCCTCTCAGTGGGACTACAGTTCACCCTCTTACATGCCACCCCACTAGAGGTTGGCGTCCTTGACATACCTCCCCACTCAAATTCATCTTGAGCATATCGCTGAGGCGGTATTCCTGCCGTAGATCGTGTAGTTCTCCTGAGTCCTACATCAACAGGTGCGACCTTAGAGGGAGCTAGAGTCTCTTCCGTGGTCGTGTTAGTGGGCGTAAGTGGAGTTGTCTCCTCCTGCGGCTCGATGTCCTGTGATACAGTGTCAGGACCAAGCAGTTGATCTGATGCACTCTCCTCAACAACATCCTCCATATCCCCAACATTCTCATCACCCGAGGCCAGATCGGTGACAGGGGGCAAATAAGCAGGCGCAGGAGTAAGCACACCATCAAACTCAAGATCATTCAGAGCTTCCGCCCCTTGAAACATGGCCTCTGGCTCTAGGGGGGTAGGCGCCGAATCTTCAAACCAGCACCGCTGTAACATGTTACGATGCAAAATACGGGTTGGCCCCCCTGTCCCCACCGGTTCGACCTCGTACACTGGAATCTCAGGGTTCACCTGTTTTTTTATCAGATACGGTATCGCCTCCCATCGGTCACTCAGCTTTCCTGACCGTCGTTTTGTCCTCACCAACACTCTGTCTCCCGGAGAGAACAGCTCTGTTTGTACAGGTCGCGTGTCCTTATGGACCACCTGGCGAAGGCGGTCGCCCACCACCTGATGCACCACCCTCAACCGCCGCCGATGCTCTCGTACCCACTCGGATGCAGTCCGAAGGGGGGCGGAGGAGGGATCTGGCATGTTCAAATCCTCAATGTCTCGGCCAGGTCTACCAAACATCAACATGTGTGGTGAGTAACCAGTAGTACTGTGCACCCTGTTATTGTAAGCCCACATCAATTCGGGGAGATACTCAGGCCAGCATGTCTGTTGCTGACTCTCTAAGGACCTCAACATTTGCAACAGGGTCCGATTAAAACGCTCACACGCCCCGTTACCCTGAGGGTGGTAAGGCGTTGTTCTCGACTGCTCGATACCATAGAGCTGGTGCAACTCTTTCATCAGCGTCCCCTGAAAGCAGGCCCCTTGATCTGAATGTATTCTCTGCGGACACCCGAACACTTGGAAGAAATGTCGGCACACTGCCTCAGCCGCCGACTTGGCCGTCTGATCTCTTGTCGGCACCGCTACAGCATACTTGGTAAAGTGATCTGTCATCACCAGGCAATAGGAGTACCCTGACGTAGAGTACCCTATCAACACGTAGTCAATCATGAGTAGTTCCAGTGGAGCTGAAGTCTTAATAGACTGTGTGGGAGCCCGCTGCTCAGGGCTTTTGTTGAGCCCACAAATTCGGCACTGCCGACACGCGTCGGCCACCATCCCTCCCAACTCAGGGCAGTAGAGGACTCGCTGCAACCACTGAAGTGTCTTTTCACTTCCAAAATGGGCCCCCTTCTCATGCGCCTCACGAGCGACCACTGGCCCCATCCCCACAGGAATTATCAGTTGGTACTGATGCTGCAGCTCCGATGGCAGGTACACCTTACGATACAAAAGACCTTGTTCCACACACAATTTATCCCATTGTCGAAGGAGTTTCATTCCTTCCATGGACAACTGAGCCTTGTCCTCTGCACTGGGCCAGGCCTTGTTTTGTACCCAACGGCGCACAAGTGCAACGTCCGGACACTCATCCTGGACTCTTGTCCAATCTGAGGGTGTTTTACCCAGGACACAGGGCATCCCGGTGGCCACCCCACTTGAGTGTACCACACTTTGGAAGATAGGTATTTGCCCCAAAGCTGGAGTTTCAGTATCCTCAAGTTGTTCGTCAACATCTTCCCCGGATGACCCAAGGGGCACTCTTGACAATGCATCTGCATTGCCGTTCTCTCGACCAGAGCGAAATTTAATGCGGTAATTGAACTTGGCCAGTCTGGCGACCCACCGCTGCTCCAACGCCCCCAGTTTTGCATTCTCTAAGTGAGCTAGCGGGTTGTTATCTGTCATGACTAGCACCTCAGCTCTTGTTAGATACTCGGCGAAGCGTTCTGTCATTGCCCACACCAGGGCCAGCAATTCCAGCCGGAATGAGCTGTAGTTAGCCGGATTTCGCTCGGAGTCTCTTAAAGATCTGCTGCCATAAGAAATCACTCGTTCTCGGCCGTCCTGCACCTGTGCTAGTACTGCCCCCAACCCATGAAGACTACCATCGGTATACAACAAAAAAGGGGTGTCAAACCGGGCGTAGGCCAGCAATGGGGCACTCGTTAGGGCGGTTTTCACTCCATCAAATGCCTTTTTCTGTAGGGGCCCCCATGGAATGGGGCGATTTCGAGGACCCAGCGCTGTCCCTCTCAAAAGTTCATTCAAGGGACTCACCACTTGTGAGAATTTAGGCACAAACCGCCGATAGTATCCTGCTAGGCCCAGGAAGGCCCGCACTTCTCGCAGGTCACAAGGAGGTGGCCACTCTTGTACCGCCTTAATCTTACTGGCTAAAGGTAGTACCCCATCCGGGGTCACCAGATGCCCCAAATATTCAATCTGGTTTCTTACAGTTGACATTTTTTTTGGCTTTATTTTCAGGCCGTAGCTCTTGAGCCGCCGGAGAACTTGACGCAGCTTCTCCAGATGATCTTCAAATGAGGTTCCGAACACCACAATGTCGTCTAGATATATCAGGACTGATTCAAAATTTAGATCGCCCAAGCAATGTTCCATCAGGCGTTGGAAGGTTCCCGGGGCGGTAGCGAGGCCAAAGGGCATCCGGTTGAACTCAAAGAGCCCCATTGGCAAGACAAACGCCGTCTTGGCCCGATCTTTTTCAGCCATTGGGACCTGCCAGTACCCGCTTGCCAAATCCAACGTTGAGAAATACTTGGCCCGACCCAGGGCCGACAGGGATTCTTCAATACGGGGTAAAGGATATGCGTCCCGTACGGTGTGGGCATTCAATTTCCGATAGTCCACACAAAATCGGAGTGTCCCATCCTTCTTGCGGACCAAAACTACAGGGGCCGCCCAGGGACTCCGGCTCTCTCGGATCACTTGGTTGTCCAGCATACTGGCCACCATGCTCTTCACCTCTTGATAGAGCGCCGGAGGAATTTGACGATATCTTTCTCTAATGGGTGGAGTATCCCCCGTTGGAATCTCATGCTCAATCGTCTGGGTACACCCGAAGTCCTCTCCATGTCGGGAAAAGGTCTCTTGATGTTCCCACAAAACTCTCTCCAACTGCTCCAACTGCACGGGGGTCAGCTTCTCCCGATCCACTCCCATCTGCTCCATGATCACATGAACATTCCATTCCTCCGTAGGAGGTTCAGTCCGGCCTACCTCGACCGCGAATGTCCAGGATGACTGTTGGTCTGGTCGCAATTCGAACCCTGCATTTTCCGGCACCTTCTCTGCCGGCACGAACAGTTCAGCCAGTATGGTCCCAGCGGGAATTGCAACAGCTTCATCTAAAACATTGATGCATCGGACCGGCACTCGTCCATTCTTCACAATCGCCAAAGTCCGGGCCACATGTACCTTGGCAAATGAGGAACCCTCTCGGGCGGGCTCAAGTAGCACTTCAAGCCCATTCAATCTCTGTGCAGCTCCCACAGGCAGCATTAAGAGTTCCTCTTGTCTGGGTCCCAGCAGGATCGGGGCCCTCGAAGTCACTCGGACCCGGCCCACCCGGCCACCTGGGACCGCACTTTTCAGCAAGTCGCAACTCAGCACTAGACAGTGTAGAATTCTCTGTGTGGGTCGGTGTCTTGTCGCACGGGCCCAGTATCGGGGTCCTTCACTGGCATACATCTGGTGATTCAAATCTCGCAGCACGTTCATTCCGAGCGTTACTTCCATCCCTCTTCTAGGGGGGTGATCCACCAGTACTACCCCTTTCTGCCCCAGCTCTTGACCAAACATTTTTATTTGCATCCACACGATCCCTTTGACTGACAACTGACCATTATTTGCGGCGGTCAGTCGTATCACTCGGCCATCCTCTGGAATCACTAGTCGACTGAAGTATCTCTCATATACTTCTAGAGGCATTATAGTACATTCGGATCCCGTGTCAACCAAGCACCTCATCTTCCGCCCTTCAAACTCTGCTTCTATCACTGGACTACATGCAAACAAATCTTGTTCATTCCGTCGAGGGCTTTGTGTGGGTGGGGCCGCTGCTGCTTGCCCTCTCATGGCAGCGGCCGGAAGTTTAAAGCCAGCGACGTGGTTTCTGGGGCTGTAAGCGCCCGGCAGTAACGCGAGATGTGTCCCTGGCGGCCACACTTCCAGCAGGTGATTGTTCCTCGTGGGCGAGGGCTTGACTCATTCTGATAGGACGACCTGGCCATTTGCGGGGTCACCGTTCCAGGGGGTGGGGCAGGAGGTTCCCGTGAGGGGGTAGAGGCGGGATCAACTGTCAGTTGAGACAATTTCAGCTTCAACTCCTTCACCTCAGCACGCAAAGCTTGTACCACGCTTACCAGCCCCTCTCCCCCCGACCCTGATGACCCACCTTCCTCCAGCTGGGCACTGTTCACTGACCCCTCGGGAACATAGGCTGATTTCTCTTCCCTTTCCACTGCAGCTCGGTAAATCTGCCAGAAAGATAACTCTGGTGCAACCCGGGCCATTTCCAACAGTTTGTCCCGGAGAAGTCTATTGGCTAAACCGGTGATGAATTGGTCCCGGAGCAAGCGGTCTACCTCCCGGAACGCCCCCATGGCCCCCGGGTCTAGTCGCTGCATCTCATTCAACATCTCTTGCAAAATATTAGAGTACTGCATCAGGGACTCACACTCTCTCTGGGGACGATTAAAGAATAGGGACCGAAGCTGGGCCACACGCGCTCGGCCCCCCAAACTCCCTTCTAACAGTTCCAAAATCTTTTCTAATGTATCCCTCTCTGATTCTGGGCGCACCATCACCATACGCCTAATATCACCCTCCAGTGCATTTAATGCCAGCTCAGCGCGTAACGCGGGGGTCAAATTACACATGCGCAGAATACTCCGGATTCTCTCAGCCCAATCTTGCAACGCCATATTGCGCCCATCGTGTTTCGGCATGTGCTGAACTAAAGCCCCTACAGGCACATACCCTCCCGGGGTCGCCGCGGCTGCCAGGGGAACCCCAACCCCCGAGGAGGATGCGGATACAGCGGGGTCATTTCCACCCTCGCCCTCGTCCATGACAAACACTGGATCCTGCCGACTACGCCAAAAATGTAATGACCAGAGGTCCGAATAAGATCCAGTGAGTCACAAACCGAGACCAAGGCAGAAATCTCCAACGGTATTTACTCAAAGGCAAAATAATCAAAGTAATATGGAGAATATTAAGGCAGATGCACCCCAAAGATACACTAGCTCAGCAGCAGCTGAAATCACTGTGCCACTCCAAGGTCTCCTGAGAACTGTATACTACAACAGACTAGTAAGAAATTTACCTAACAGGCAACTAAAAACAGGAACAAGTGTAAATTGAATGTAGTGTTATTAAGGGAGCCCCTGGAATGGCACATTGAGTATAACTTACACAACTCTAATATAAGATACACCTCTAAAGTAACAACTTAACACTCTGAGCAGAGATACCCGGGTATCTATAACTATGGTACCGTATCCTGAGATAGATTTCCTCTCAGGCAGGAATCCGCACAGGCTGTAGCCAGTCCATATCTTCAGCGCCAATAAGTTACAGCAAGCTCCTCTTGTCTTGTCGGCCGATGCCGAGCCCAAACGCCGGGGACTTAGTTAGTGGTCTCACGATGTTGTCTCTGCTTCTGTAGCTCCTAGGAATGCTTCCACGACAATCCGTCCGTCTCTGTATCAGCCGTCTGTCCAGACTTGTTTCTCCACTCAATGCACAGGGAATCCACAGACTTCCAAATTCGTACTGGGTTCTTAGTAAAGTCTCAGTCTTTTCTTAGATAAAGGGTTAGCTCCTCTCCAGGAAACGTTAGCAACACAAGTCTCTCACAGAGTTAAACAAAAGGTTAGCTCTTCTCCAGGGGAACGTTAGCAACAAAAAGTCTCTCAAAAGCTTCTTTTCCTCCAAAAACACTTGCAGTAAATCCACACACAGTCTCTTCTTTTAAGATCTCACAGCAGCTTCTCCTTTGCTTCCCGCCTTTTCTCTCTCAGCTCTCACTTCCTAGTTTCACTTCACACACGAGACACTGGACCCCACCCCCCAGCACACATTGTCTCTGGGAGTTTTGCACTGGGAGTTTTGCACTGTCTGTCTTCTGCTGCAACAGGCAAAAACCACAGGGTCCTAGTGCCCTCTCAGTGGGACTACAGTTCACCCTCTTACATATACTACGTCGCTGTGCAATATTCTACGTGGCTCTGTGCTGTATACTACATGGCTGGGCAATATACTACGTGGCTGGCCAATATAGTACGTCGCTGTACAATATACTATGTGGCTCTGTGCTGTATACTATGTGGCTGGGCAATATACTACGTAAATGGGCAATATACTACATGGCTCTGTGCTGTATACTATGTGGCTGGGCAATATACTACGTAACTGGCCAATATACTATGTCGCTGTGCAATATACTACGTGGCTCTGTGCTGTATACTATGTGGCTGGGCAATATACTACGTAAATGGGCAATATACTACGTAACTGGGCAAAATACTACGTGGCTGGGCAATATACTACATCGATGGGCAATATACTACGTGGCTGGACAATATACTACGTGGCTGGACAATATACTACGTGGACATGCATATTCTAGAATACCCAATGCGTTAGAATCGGGCCACCATCTAGTATATATATATTCTTCTAATAAATAAATTTCTTTATCTAAATAAAAAAAACAATAAAAGTACACATATTTAGCATCGCTGCGTCCGTAATGACCCCACCTATAAAATTGTCCCACTTGATAACCCCTTCAGTGAGCACCGTAAAATAAAAAAAAACAACAAGGCAAAAAACGACACTTTATTATCATACCTCCAAACAAAAAGTGGAATAACACGCGATCAAAAAGACGGATATAAATAAACATGGTACCGCTAAAAAACGTCATCTTGTCCCGCAAAAAATGAGCCGCCATACAGCATCATCAGCAAAAAAATAAAAAAGTTATAGTCCTCAGAATAAAGCGATGCAAAAATAATTATTTTTTATATAAAATAGTTTTCATCGTATAAAAGCGCCAAAACATAAAAAATATAAATGAGGTATTGCTATAATCGTTCTGACCCAAAGAATAAAACTGCTTTATCAATTTTACCAAACGTGGAACGGTATAAGCGCCCCCCCCCCAAAAGAATTTCATGAATAGCTGGATTTTGTTCATTCTACCTCACAAAAATTGGAATAAAAAGTGATCAAAAAATGTCACGTGCCCGAAAATGGTACCAATAAAAATGTCAACTCATCCCCCAAAAACAAAAAACAAGATGTCACATGACTCTGTGGACCAAAATATGGAAAAATTATAGCTCTCAAAATGTGAAGACGCAAAAACTATTTTTTGCAATAAAAAGCGACTTTTAGTGTGTGACGGCTGCCAATCATAAAAATCCTCTAAAAAACCACTTAGTTAGGGAAAGATAATAACATTTTAAAAAATGTATTTATTTCTATTTTCCCATTAGGGTTAGGCCGGCTTCACACTTGCGAGTTTTACGGACGTAAGAGCGCAGAAACTACGTCCGTAAAACTCGCAAAAAATACGGCACAATTATTCTCTATGCCTCTGCTCCTATCTGCCGTATTTTACTGATCAGTATTATACGGCTTTCTACGGCCGTACAAAATCGCAGCATGCTGCGTTTGTCACCGTACTGCGCAAGAAATACGCCAATGAAAGTCTATGGAAGCGTGAAAAATACGGATTACACACGGACAAGCAGTGTGACTTGCGAGAAATACGCAGCGCTGTTAGAGAGAAAAGCCGGCAATTCAGTGCGGTGTACAGTAAAATCACACTGACAGCTTACAGTAGAATAGGTAGAATAAATGTGTACACATAGAATAGGTATATATATATATATATGTCAGTGAGACACATATATGTATATATATTAATATTTTTTCCAGCGCTATACAGCTTGAAAGCCGGTAATTCAATTACCGGCTTTTTCCTTCTCCTTCCTAAAACCCGACATGATTTGAGACATGGTTTACATACAGTAAACCATGTCTTCTCTCCATTTTTTTTGCAGATTCCACACTACTAATGTCAGTAGAGTGTATCTGCAAAATTTGGCCGTTCTAGCTCTTAAAATAAAGGGTTAAATGGCGGAAAAAATTGGCGTGGGCTCCCGCGCAATTTTCTCCGCCAGAGTAGTAAAGCCAGTGACTGAGGGCAGATATTAATAGCCTGGAGAGGGTCCACGGTTATTGGCCCCCCCTGGCTAAAAACATCTGCCCCCAGCCACCCCAGAAAAGGCACATCTGGAAGATGCGCCTATTCTGGCACTTGGCCACTCTCTTCCCATTCCCGTGTAGCGGTGGGATATGGGGTAATGAAGGGTTAATGCCACCTTGCAATTGTAAGGTGACATTAAGCCTAATTAATAATGGAGAGGCGTCAATTATGACACCTATCCATTATTAATCCAATTGTAGTAAAGGGTTAAATAAAACACAAACACATTATTTAAAATTATTTTAATGAAATAAAAACAATGGTTGTTTGAGTATTTTATTCTACGCCCAATCCCACAGCTCCCAGGCTTTCTAGGTAATTTCCCACGATCTATGAACATCCAGCAGAGGGCGCCTCACCGCAAATGAAGCTAAATATAGCTCATTGATCTATATTTAGACTCATTCCCCGGGGTTTTGCAGCGAGGAGTAGCATTGCATTAGCAAAGCTCCTTGCTGCAAAATGTTTTAACCCCTTCAGAAGGATTTACATCGTTGGACGTTACAGATCTGCGGAGGGTAAGTATATTGTTGGTTTATTATGTTATTTCTTTCACAGAACGAGGGTCTTCAGTGACTGGATTGGGCGTAGAATAAAATACTCAAACAACCATTGTTTTTATTTCATTAAAATAATTTTAAATAATGTGTTTGTGTTTTATTTAACCCTTTACTACAATTGGATTAATAATGGATAGGTGTCATAATTGACGCCTCTCCATTATTAATTAGGCTTAATGTCACCTTACAATAGCAAGGTGGCATTAACCCTTCATTACCCCATATCCCACCGCTACACGGGAATGGGAAGAGAGTGGCCAAGTGCCAGAATAGGTGCATCTTCCAGATGTGCCTTTTCTGGGGTGGCTGGGGGCAGATATTTTAGCCAGGGGGGGGCCAATAACCGTGGACCCTCTCCAGGCTATTAATATCTGCCCTCAGTCACTGGCTTTACTACTCTGGCGGAGAAAATTGCGCGGGAGCCCACGCCAATTTTTTCCGCCATTTAACCCTTTATTTTAAGAGCTAGAACGGCCAAATTTTGCAGATACACTCTACTGACATTAGTAGTGTGGAATCTGCAAAAAAAATGGAGAGAAGACATGGTTTACTGTATGTAAACCATGTCTCAAATCATGTCGGGTTTTAGGAAGGAGAAGGAAAAAGCCGGTAATTGAATTACCGGCTTTCAAGCTGTATAGCGCTGGAAAAAATATTAATATATATACATATATGTGTCTACTGACATATATATATATATATATATATATATATATATATATATATATATAGACAGTATATATATTTTTTTTTTCTTTTTGGGACACATGGATCACTTCTATAGCGGTATGTTGGTTTTGCAAGCCTGCGAGAAAACCACGCAGTACGGATGCCATACGGATTACATACGGAGGATGCCATGCGCAAAAAACGCTGACACACCCTGCCTACGGAGGAGCTATGGACCACTATTTTCGGGACATTTCAGCGTATTACGGCCGTAATATACGGACCGTATTTTCATACGCTGAGTGTGAAGCCGGCCTTAGAGTTAGGGTTGGGGCTAAGGTTAGGGTTAGGGCTAAAGTTAGGTTTAGGGTTAGGGCTAAAGTTAGGGTTAGGGCTAGAGTTAGGGTTAGGGTTAGGGTTGGGGCTTAGGGTTAGGGTTGGGGCTTAGGGTTAGGGTTGTGGCTAAAGTTAGGGTTAGGGCTAAAGTTAGGGTTTGGATTACATTTGCGGTTGGGATTAGGGTTAGGGGTGTGGTTAGGGTTAGGGTTGGGAATAGAGTTAGGGGTGTGTTTGGGTTTCAGTTAGAATTCGGGGGTTTCAACTGTTTAGGCACATCAGGGGCTCTCCAAACGCGATATGGCTTCCAATCTCAATTCCAGCCAATTCTGTGCTGAAAAAGTAAAACCGTGCTCCTTCCCTTCCGAGCTTTCCCGTTTGCCTAAACAGTGGTTTACCCAAACATATGGGGTATCAGCGTACTCGGGACAAACTGGACAACAACTTTTGGGGTTACGCTTGGGAAAATACAAAACTGGGGCTAAGAAATAATTTGTGTGGAAAAAAAGATTTTTTATTTTCACGGCTCTGCATTATAAACTGTAGTGAAACACTTGGGGGTTCAAAGTTCTCATAACACATCTAGATAAGTTCCTTGGGGGGTCTAGTTTCCAATATGGGGTCACTTGTGGGGGGGGGGGGGTTCTACAGTTTAGGTACATCAGGGGCTCTGCAATCGCAATGTGACGCCTGCAGACCATTCCATCTAAGTCTTCATTCCAAACGGAGCTCCTTCCCTTCCGAGCTCTGCCATGCACCCAAACGGTGGTTCAGCCCCACATATGGGGTATCAGCGTACTCAGGACAAATTGAACAACCTTTGGGGTCCAATTTCTCCTGTTACCGTGGGGAAAATACAAAACTGGGGGCTAAAAAATAATTTTTGTGGAAAATAAAAGAACCTTCTCAGTTAAAGATTTTTCTGTATTTCCATGACTATGAAAATTGTACATTCACACTGAAGGCATCAAAACTATGATTTAACACATGTGGAATGATATACTTAATTTCAGTTGTTTCACAATTTTTTGTTATGTCTTATATTCTAGGTTCTTCAAAGTAGCCACCTTTTGCTTTGATGACTGCTTTGCACACTCTTGGCATTCTCTTGATGAGCTTCAACAGGTAGTCACCGGGAATGGTCTTCCAACAATCTTGAAGGAGTTCCCAGAGATGCTTAGCACTTGTTGGCACTTTTGCTTTCACTCTGCGGTCCAGCTCACCCCAAACCATCTCGATTGGGTTCAGGTCTGGTGACTGTGGAGCCCAGGTCATCTGGCGTAGCACCCCATCACTCTCCTTCTTGGTCAAATAGCCCTTACACAGCCTGGAGGTGTGTTTGGAGTCATTGTCCTGTTGAAAAATAAATGATGGTCCAGGTAAACGCAAACCAGATGGAATAGCATGCCGCTGCAAGATGCTGTGGTAGCCATGCTGGTTCAGTATGCCTTCAATTTTGAATAAATCCCCAACAGTGTCACCAGCAAAGCACCCCCACATCATCACACCTCTTCCGCCATGCTTCACGGTGGGAACCAGGCATGTAGAGTTCATCCTTTCACCTTTTTTGCATCGCAAAAAGACATGGTGGTTGGAACCAAAGATCTCAAATTTGGACTCATCAGACCAAAGCACAGATTTCCACTGGTCTAATGTCCATTCCTTGTGTTCTTTAGCCCAAACAAGTCTCTTCTGCTTGTTTCCTGTACTTAGCAGTGGTTTCCTAGCAGCTATTTTACTATGAAGGCCTGCTGCACAAAGTCTCCTCTTAAGAGTTGTTGTAGAGATGTGTCTGCTGCTAGAACTCTGTGTGGCATTGACCTGGTCTCTAATGTGAGCTGCTGTTAACCTGCGATTTCTGAGGCTGGTGACTCGGATAAACTTATCCTCAGAAGCAGAGGCGACTCTTGGTCTTCCTTTCCTGGGGCGGTCCTCATTTGAGCCAGTTTCTTTGTAGCGCTTGATGGTTTTTGCACTTACAAGGTTTTCCCAATTTTTCAGACTGACTGACCTTAATTTCTTAAAGTAATGATGGCCACTCATTTTTTTTTTTACTTAGCTGCTTTTTTCTTGCCATAATACAAATTCTAACAGTCTATTCAGTAGGACTATCAGCTGTGTATCCACCAGACTTCTGCCCCCTCACAACTGATGGTTCTAACACCATTTATAACGCAAGAAATCCCACTTATTAAACCTGTCAGGGACACCTGTGAAGTGAAAACCATTCCCGGTGACTACCTCTTGAAGCTCATCAAGAGAATGCCAAGAGTGTGCAAAGCAGTCATCAAAGCAAAAGGTGCTACTTTGAAGATCCTAGAATATAAGACATAATTTCAGTTTTTTCACACTTTTTTGTTAAGTATATAATTCCACATGTGTTAATTCATAGTTTTGATGCCTTCAGTGTGAATGTACAATTTTCAGAGTCATGAAAATACAGAAAAATCTTTAAACGAGAAGGTGTGTCCAAACTTTTGCTCTGTACTGTATCTCTGTGATTTAAGGGCATAAAAATTCAAAGTTGGAAAATTGCGAAATGTTAACAATTTTTGCCAAATTTCCGTTTTTTCACAAATAAATGCAGATAATATCAAATAAATTTTTACCACTATCATGAAGTACAATATGTCACGAGAAAACAATGTCAGAATCATCAGGATCCGTTGAAGCTTTCCAGAGTTATAACCTCATAAAGGGACAGTGGTCAGAATTGTAAAAATTGGCCCGGTCATTAACATGCAAACCACCCTTGGGGGTTAAGGGGTTAAGAATATGAGAAATACAACTGTTGTCATATTATTTCCCTTACTGGCCACACCAGAGTAAATAAATGAACTGTTTAACTGATCACTTACAGTGGGGGAAATAAGTATTTTATTCCTTCCTGAATTTGTAAGTTTGCCCACTGACAAAGACATGAACAGTCTAACATTTTAAAGGTAGGTTAATTTTAACATTGAGAGATAGAATATCAAAAATAAAATCCAAAAAATCACATTGTATAAATTACATAAATTTATTTGCTTTTTGCTGTGAGAAATAAGTATTTGGTCCCTTACCCAACCATTAAGAGTTCTGGCTCCTACAGACCAGTTTGACGCTCCTAATCAACTTGTTATCTGCATTAAAGCCAGCTGCCTTACTTAGTGACCTTTATAAAAGACTTCTGTCCATAGACTTGATTAATCAGCCAGACTCTAACCTCTACAACATGGGCAAGACCGAAGAGCTTTCTAAGGATGTCAAGGACAAGATCATACACCTGCACAAAGCTGGAATGGGCTACAAAACCATAAGTAAGACGCTGGGTGAGAAGGAGACAACTGTTGGTGCTTTAGTAAGAAAATGGAAGAAATACAAAATGACTGTCAATCGACATCGATCTGACGTACAATGCAAAATCTCACCTCGTGGGGTATCCTTGATTATGAGGAAGGTGAGAGATCAGCCTAAAACTACACAGATGGAACTTGTCAATGATCTCAAGGCAGCTGGAACCACAGTCACCAAGAAAACCATTGGCAACACATTATGCCGTAAAGGTTTCAAATCCTGCAGTGCAATCAAGGTCCCCCTGCTCAAGAAGGCACATGTGCAGGCCTGTCTGATATTTGCCAGCGAACACCTGGGTGATTCTGTGAGTGATTGGGAGAAGGTGCTGCTGTCAGATGAGACAAAAATGAGCTGTTTGGCATTAACTCAACTCGCTATGTTTGGAGAAAGAGAACTGCTGCCTATGACCCAAAGAACACTTTCACCACTGTCACGCATGGAGGTGGAAACATTATATTTTGGGGGTGTTTCTCTGCTAAGGGCACATGACTACTTTACCGCATCAAAGGGATAATGAATGCAGCCATGTACCGTAAAATCCTGAGTGACAACCTCTTTCCCTCTGCCAGGACATTAAAAATGGGTTGTGGCTGGGTCTTCCAGCAAGAAAATGACCCAAAACAAACAGCCAAGGCAACAAAGCAGTGGCTAAAAAAGAAGCATATTAAAGTCATGGAGTGGCCTAGCCAGTCACCAGACCTTAATCCCATAGAAAATTTATGGAGGGAGTTAAAGCTCTGAGTTGCCAAGCGACCGCCTCAAAATCTTAATGATTTAGAGATGATCTGCAAAGAGGAGTGGACCAAAATTCCTCCTGACATGTGCGCAAACCTCATCATCAACTACAAAAAAATCTGACTGCTGTGCTTGCCAACAAGGGTTTTGCAACCAAGTATTATGGGATCAAATACTTACTTCTCACTGCAAAATGCAAATACATTTATATAATTGATACAATATGATTTTCTGGATTTTATTTTTGACATTCTATCTCTTAATGTTAAAATTAACCTACCCTTAACCCCTTTTTGCCATCGGACGGAATAGTACGTCTGATGACAGCACCGCCGCTTTGATGTGGGCTCCGGCGGTGAACCCGCATCAAAGCCGGGACATGTCAGCTGTTTTGAATAGCTGACGTGCCCGCAATAGGTGCGGGTGGAATCGCGATCAACCTGCGCCTATTGACTAGTTTTAACTAGTTTCAAATTCTGACAGTGGCATTTAACAAGCCCTTCTGGCCATGTGGCTGGAAATGCATGCACCGGTGACCCCCGTCACATGATCAGGGGCCATCGGTGCGTCGGCATGACAACCAGAGGTCTCCTTGTGACCTCTATGGTTGTTGATGCCGGATTGCTGTGAGTGCCATCCTGTGGTCGGCGCTCATAGCAAGGCTGTAATACTGCTACATAGAGGCTATTGAAGCATGCCAAAAGTAAAAAAAAAATGTTTTTAAAAATATGAAAAAATAAAAAAAAAATATAAAAGTTTAAATCATCCCCCCTTCACCCCATTCAAAATAAAACAACAATAAAAAATCAAACATACACATATTTAGTATTGCCGTGTTCAGAATCGTCCGATATATCAATAAAATAAAGGATGAACCTGATCGCTAAATGATATAGAGATAAAAAAAAAATCAAAACGCCTGAATTACGTTTGTTTAGTCGCCTCGACATTGCATTAAAATGCACTAACGGGCGATCAAAAGAAAATAACTGCACCAAAATGGTATCATTAAAAACGTCACCTTGGCAAACAAAAAATAAGCCCTCACCCAACCCCAGATCACGAAAAATGGAGACTCTACGGGTCTCGGAAAATTGCGCAATTTGCTTTTTTTTTTAGCAGTTTGGAATTTTTTTCATCATTTAGATGAAAAAGAACCTAGACATGTTTGGTGTCTATGAACTCGTAATGACCTGGAGAAATATAATGGCAGGTCAGTTTTAGCATTTAGCGAATTTAGCAAAAAAGCCAAATAAAAAACAAGTGTGGGATTGCCCTTTTTTTTTTTTGCAATTTCACCGCCCTTGGAATTTTGTTCCCGCTTTTTAGTACATGACATGGTAAAACCAATGATGTCATTCAAAAGTACAACTCGTCTTGCAAAAAATAAGCCCTCACATGGCCATATTGATGGAAAAATAAAAAAGTTATGGCTCTGGGAAGGAGGGGAGTGAAAAATGAAAACGCAAAAATAAAAAAACGCTCCTGGGGTTAAGGGGTTAAAATTATAAACTGTTCATGTCTTTGTCAGTGGGCAATCTTACAAAATCAGCAAGGGATCATATACTTATTTCCCCCACTGTATGTCTCATTTAAAGATATGAATTATTTGGAGATTTACTCTATAAGTTTTAATATTTCATTTTATACATATTTTCAATATTCTGTAATAACACAGTAAAAGGCAACTACGGTATATCTATAATCACATTTTCAGTTCTTGTAGAATCAACCTTATCTACCTTATCTAATCTTCCACCATCATGTCTATAGAAGGATTTTCATTTTGGCAAATTGCAAATTCTAATTCATATCAATCAGGGGTGAACCTAGCCTCTCTGCTGCCTGAGGCGAACGGAAAAATGGCGCCCCCCCCCCCCCCCCACAGTCCCTGCCTCACTGCCTGTGCACACACATCCCTCCACCGGACCCGGTAATCGCCGCTCGCAGTGGCATACCGGCAGAGGTGTATCTAGGGTTTCTGGCACCAGAGACAAGAATTCATTTTGGTGCCCCCCTCCACCAAGGACATATGCGATTTGCACACTTAGTCATGTACCCACGAGCTCCTCTCCCTAATGCTCTCAATGTTCAGTGAAAAACTGAGAGAAGCAGAAGAGAAGCTCGTTGTCACAGGACCATAAGTAATGAAAATCGCATATGAGTGAAGTGTCCATGTGACGACTACTGGAACCTGCAGAGCTGAATCCTGACATCGCAGCTTCTGAATTCTCACAACGCATGCACTGCACACTACTAGGATTCTCCCTAGCAGCGCAAATCCAGTTACTACGGAATCTGCCGCCCCCTCTCTTCTGCCGCCTGAGCCAAAGGGCTCAAATCGCCTAATGGAAGCAGCGTCCCTGATATCAATGTATGTGTAAAAAATTATAGCAGCCTTTAGTTAAACTTCTGTTGTCATTGGAGTGACACATGGTAACAACTTTGCACATTAATGGTATTGTCCATTTTGTTACACATAATCAGTTCATTATCTATCTATATATACAATCGTCTAAGGGGCACATCCGTCTGTTTGTCTGTCTGTCTGTCACGGAAATCCCACGTCGCTGATTGGTCACAGCAGGCTGTGGGTACGTAGGCTGTGTTAGATCCTGCATGGGCTGTTATATACTATGTCTCTGTGCTATATACTAGGTGGCTGTGGTATATATTATGTGGCTGGGCAATATACTATATCGCTGTGCTCTATACTACGTGGCCTGTGTTATATACTACGTGGCTGTGCAATATATTACGTGGCTGTGCCATATATTACGTGGCTGTGCAATTTATTATGTGGCTATGCGATATATTACGTGGTTGGGCAATATAATATGTGGGCTGTGTTATATACTACATGGGCTGTGTTATATACTACGTCTCTGTGCTATATACTACGTGGCTGTGGTATATATTACGTGGCTGTGGTTTATATTACGCGGCTGGGAAATATACTACATCGCTGTGCTCTATACTACGTGGCCTGTGTTATATACTGCATGGGCTGTGCTATATACTATGTGGCTGTGCTATATACTACGTGGCTGTGCAATATATTACGTGACTGTGCAATATATTATGTGGCTGTGCAATATATTACGTGGCTGGGCAATATACTACGTGTCTGTGCTATATACTACGGGGGCTGTGCTATATACTACGTGGCTGGGCAATATCCTAAGTGAGCTGTGCTATATACTACGTGGGCTGTGTTATATACTACGTTGTGTGTGTTATATACTACGTGGGCTGTGTTATATACTACGTGGGCTGTATGCTACTTGGCTGTGCTATATTTCTCTGCTGTATCTGTGCATCATGAATCGTGGTATGTGTTAAAGAGGGGGGCCCACTGAGACTCTTTCGCCCGGGACTCTTTCGCTCCAGGGCAGGCCCTGGCTTCACTGATTGTTCGCAGCCGGGCATGACCAATCAGCGACAGGCGCAGTCCGGCCGCAAATTGGTGCAGAATTTGAACCACGCTTCGCTAATTGGTCGCGCCCGGCCGGCCGAATCCTGTGTATAAATTGCATTATTCTGAAAACTTCATAAATAAACTAAATACATATTCTAGAATACCCGATGCGTAAGAATCGGGCTACCATTTAGTAGTTATAGAAATGCCTGGAGTGCCAGGAGTTACCTTTTCTGCCACCTTAGATCTATCTGGTATAAGGCAAAGTGGCTTACTGACACCACTGCAGCACATGACTTGGGAGACCCTAGCTTAGAGAATGGACCAGTTGGAGTCTATAGCGTGCTGCGTGAATATGTTATTTGTATGCTTTCCACTCATACAGTGGGGCAAAAAAGTATTTAGTCAGTCAGCAATAGTGCAAGTTCCACCACTTAAAAAGATGAGAGGCGTCTGTAATTTACATCATAGGTAGACCTCAACTATGGGAGACAAACTGAGAAAAAAAAATCCAGAAAATCACATTGTCTGTTTTTTTAACATTTTATTTGCATATTATGGTGGAAAATACGTATTTGGTCAGAAACAAAATTTCATCTCAATACTTTGTAATATATCCTTTGTTGGCAATGACAGAGGTCAAACGTTTTCTGTAAGTCTTCACAAGGTTGCCACACACTGTTGTTGGTATGTTGGCCCATTCCTCCATGCAGATCTCCTCTAGAGCAGTGATGTTTTTGGCTTTTCGCTTGGCAACACGGACTTTCAACTCCCTCCAAAGATTTTCTATAGTTTTGAGATCTGGAGACTGGCTAGGCCACTCCAGGACCTTGAAATGCTTCTTACGAAGCCACTCCTTCATTTCCCTGGCGGTGTGCTTTGGATCATTGTCATGTTGAAAGACCCAGCCACGTTTCATCTTCAATGCCCTTGCTGATGGAAGGAGGTTTGCACTCAAAATCTCACGATACATGGCCCCATTCATTCTTTCATGTACCTGGATCAGTCATCCTGGCCCCTTTGCAGAGAAACAGCCCCAAAGCATGATGTTTCCACCACCATGCTTTACAGTAGGTATGGTGTTTGATGGATGCAACTCAGTATTCTTTTTCCTCCAAACACGACAAGTTGTGTTTCTACCAAACAGTTCCAGTTTGGTTTCATCAGACCATAGGACATTCTCCCAAAACTCCTCTGGATCATCCAAATGCTCTCTAGCAAACTTCAGACGGGCCCGGACATGTACTGGCTTAAGCAGTGGGACACGTCTGGCACTGCAGGATCTGAGTCCATGGTGGCGTAGTGTGTTACTTATGGTAGGCCTTGTTACATTGGTCCCAGCTCTCTGCAGTTCATTCACTAGGTCCCCCCGCGTGGTTCTGGGATTTTTGCTCACCGTTCTTGTGATCATTCTGACCCCACAGGGTGGGATTTTGCGTGGAGCCCCAGATCGAGGGAGATTATCAGTGGAAAGGTATGTCTTCCATTTTCTAATTATTGCTCCCACTGTTGATTTCTTCACTCCAAGCTGGTTGGCTATTGCAGATTCAGTCTTCCCAGCTTGGTGCAGGGCTACAATTTTGTTTCTGGTGTCCTTTGACAGCTCTTTGGTCTTCACCATAGTGGAGTTTGGAGTCAGACTGTTTGAGGGTGTGCACAGGTGTCTTTTTATACTGATAACACGTTTAAACAGGTGCCATTACTACAGGTAATGAGTGGAGGAAAGAGGAGACTCTTAAAGAAGAAGTTACAGGTCTGTGAGAGCCAGAAATCTTGATTGTTTGTTTCTGACCAAATACTTATTTTCCACCATAATATGCAAAAAAAAATGATAAAAAAACAGACAATGTGATTTTCTGGATTTTTTTTTCTCAGTTTGTCTCCCATAGTTGAGGTCTACCTATGATGTAAATTACAGACGCCTCTCATCTTTTTAAGTGGTGGAACTTGCACTATTGCTGACTGACTAAATACTTTTTTGCCCCACTGTATATGAAATTTCTGAATAGGGGACCTTCATCTATTTATATGATTTTCACACCAGACTCAAAATGCAGCTACTAGAGTGATCTGGTGATTGACTTGGGTACTGCTCAAAATTACCAGAATGCCAGATGATTTTGCTAGTGGAAACTGGTTTAAAGGGAACCTGACACCCCCAGGGCCTATTAAAGTAAATAGCCACCTTCAGCAGCACTAAGGCTGCATTTTGTGAAGGTGGCTCTTATGTTTATTATCCCTAGGAATGCTGAAATAATGACTTTTATAAATTTTGCACCATACCTGTATTGTGTCCCGGAGGTATGTTTTCTCCCCCTGACCTAACCGCCTTGCAGCCGTCCATCATCCAGCTCTGTCCTCTGTGCGCTGCCTCTTCTCTTTCTTGTGACGTCAACGATGCCTGCGCTATGCAATCAGAGACCACCATTCTTTGCTCTCTTCTGGTCTGCCTAATTGCCATCTCTAATCCTTGTACACAGGACATTCCAGTGCTCTCTGTACAGTAAGCAATGATGTCCTGTTCTTCAATCAAGGGAAGCAATGATGTCCTGTTCTTCAGTCAAGGGAGGCAATGATGTCCTGTTCTTCAGTCAAGGGAGGCAAGGATGTCCTGTTCTTCAGTCAAGGGAGGCAAGGATGTCCTGTTCTTCAGTCAAATGAAGCAATGATGTCCTGTTCTTCAGTCAAGGGAAGCAATGATGTTCTGTTCTTCAATCAAGGGAAGCAATGATGTCCTGTTCTTCAGTCAAGTGAAGCAATGATGTCCTGTTCTTCAGTCAAGGGAGGCAATGATGTCCTGTTCTTCAGTCAAGGGAAGCAATGATGTTCTGTTCTTCAATCAAGGGAAGCAATGATGTCCTGTTCTTCAGTCAAGGGAGGCAATGATGTCCTGTTCTTCAGTCAAGGGAGGCAAGGATGTCCTGTTCTTCAGTCAAGTGAAGCAATGATGTCCTGTTCTTCAGTCAAATGAAGCAATGATGTCCTGTTCTTCAGTGAAATGAAGCAATGATGTCCTGTTCTTCAGTCAAGGGAAGCAATGATGTTCTGTTCTTCAATCAAGGGAAGCAATGATGTCCTGTTCTTCAGTCAAGTGAAGCAATGATGTCCTGTTCTTCAGTCAAGGGAGGCAATGATGTCCTGTTCTTCAGTCAAGGGAGGCAAGGATGTCCTGTTCTTCAGTCAAGGGAGGCAAGGATGTCCTGTTCTTCAGTCAAGTGAAGCAATGATGTCCTGTTCTTCAGTCAAATGAAGCAATGATGTCCTGTTCTTCAGTCAAGGGAAGCAATGATGTTCTGTTCTTCAATCAAGGGAAGCAATGATGTCCTGTTCTTCAGTCAAGTGAAGCAATGATGTCCTGTTCTTCAGTCAAGGGAAGCAAGCAATGATGTCCTGTTCTTCAGTCAAAGGAAGCAATGAAGTCCTGGTAGCCCCCCCTAATAAGAATTAGAGAATGAAGGGGGGGTCAAATGGCCACACAGGCTATGAATAATACTGTGGCTGAAGTTTCAGTAAAGGGTTAATATTAGGGCGAATTGCTGGTTGATTTTGTGCTATTTTTGGATATTCTGGCTCAGACCAGTTTGTTTAGCGCTCTTTTTAACGGCTGTTCATTGGTGGACAGTGTGTTGCTGGGCCGTTACTATAGTATTTAAGCTAGTTGCTGGCTAATTTCACTCATTCTGAGGTGAAGTACTGAAGAAAGAAGATCCCACCCTCCCTCCTTCGAGCTATTATTTTCCTTGTCGTGATGTTTATAGTGTGGGAAAATCACCCAGTTCCTGGATTGTTCAATGGAGTTATGGAGTGTTTGGAGATTTATAATAATTGTTCAATTGGTTTTATGCTTTTTTTATTATAAAGTTACCCTATAATAAACATCACGGCCAATTTTATTCCACAATAATTTGTTGTGTCTTTATTTTGTATGAATGAGCCTTGTCTTGCCATGTTCTTCAGTCAAAGGAAGCAATGATGTCCTGTTCTTCAGTCAAGGGAAGCAATGATATCCTGTTCTTCAGTCAAGGGAAGCAATGATGTCCTGGTCTTCAGTCAAGTGAAGCAATGATGTCCTGTTCTTCAGTCAAGGGAAGCAATGATGTCCTGTTCTTCAGTCAAGGGAAGCAATGATGTCCTGGTCTTCAGTCAAGGGAAGCAATGATGTCCTGGTCTTCAGTCAAGGGAAGCAATGATGTCCTGGTCTTCAGTCAAGGGAAGCAATAATGTCCTGATCTTCCATCATGGGAAGCAATGATGTCCTGTTCTTCAGTCAAGGGAATGGATGTCATTGAATGTGCTTTGAAAGATGTACTATTCCAGCCACCTGATTGCTGCAGCCAATCAGAAGCCTAAGTGGTAAGTTAGCCAAAGAATGGAGAATGGAACATCATTGCTATTTGTCCTGTCAGAGAATACGGAAGTGGCGAGCTTGAACTCCATATGGATCAGAGCCGGTAAGTATTTGTCATATTAGGACATTTTTTAGAAGTCAGACAATTCCTTTAAGCTACAATTCACTAAGTCAAACTAGAAAACCCGATTAATTCTGCTTTGTTGAAGTTTGAAGATTTTGTGCCTCACTATCTTTAACATTAGAAATCCCAAATATGTAGTTGTTAGTAGAGTTGAGCGACCTTGACCTTTTTAGAGTCGAGCCGGGTTTCGCGAAACCCGACTATCTCAAAAGTCGGGTCGAGTGAAATCGGCCGATTATGACGTAAAGTCGGGATCGACCGAAACACGAAACCCAATGCAAGTCAATGGGGCAGCATAGTCGGCAGTGAGTGGGGGCCAGGAAAACACCTAGAGTGCCCATTTTGGTGTCAAAACCATCCATTCTTCTTAATGAAGCTTGTCAAGCGTAATTTACCTTATAATAATTGGAAGGCATTTGAAATTGGGGGTCATTTGGCTAAAGTTGTGTGGGGTAGGGCTGGTTCAAGTAATTAGTGGGCCCAGGAAATCTGGACCACGTCACGGCAGTGGAGCAGGGAGAGGTAAGTATTTCAACTTTGCAAGTGCTGTGATCCTGAGCAAGCAGGGGGGGCCCACTTGTTGGCATTGGCACTGGCACAGGGCCCCTCAAAGTACAGCGGTGTGTTTGCACGGCGGGGGCGCCTCCCACCGGCAGCAAAACTTTTGCCTACTATGAGAGGCCCTGTGCCAGTGACGTCGCCAACTAGTATTCCTCCCCCCACCTGATGAAGGAACCTGCACTTTCATCTGCACCTTCCTCTTTGTCCCCGTGTAAGGTGGTATGGTATGCGGGAAGAGCAACCTGACTTTCAGCAGGGTCACAATGTTGTTGTGTAGCATGCACGGGGAATGTTGCGTTATGGGTCAATGTACCAGCAGACTCATCTATCACTGGCTGGGCAATGGGCACGATGAAGTGGAAACACAGATATAGGCCCAAAGAATAAAGTGGGCTAAATGCAGTTCAAAATTGGAAACACAGGAATAACCAGGGGGCATTGCAGTGGAGGACAACTGGAATGAGAGGCTGACACAGAGAGTAGGGCCAAATCAGTAAGTAGTCGAAATGCAGTTCAAAATTGGCAACCGTAGTAAACAGGCGGCACAGCTTTGTTCAGTGGAGGAGAACAGCAAGGAGTGGCAGACACCGATAGTAGGCCCCAACCCAACTAGTAGGCCAAATGCAGTCTAACATTAACAACTACTTAACGAGAGCCTGAAAATGGAATTTCAGGACAGGAAACCAGGAGAACAGCAAGGAGTGGCAGACACCGATAGTAGGCCCCAAACCAACTAGTACGCCAAATGCAGTTGTTCCATTTAACCACAATTTAATGAGAGCCTGAAGATAGAAGCTCAGGAAAGGCAACCTGGGGAACACCTTGGAGTGTAACACACCATCTCTCTCCACCCCATACCCATTTTGTAGGCCTAATGCAGTGTACTTTTCTACAACTACTAAACGAGAGTCGGAAGACCGAAGCAATGGCAAGGAAACCTGGGGAACACCTTGGAGTGTAACACACCATCTCTCTCCACCCCATACCCAATTTGTAGGCCTAATGCAGTGTAGTTTCCAAGAACTACTAAACGAGAGCCGGAAGATCGAAGCTCAGGAAAGGCAACCTGGGGAACACCTTGGAGTGTAACACACCCTCTCTCTACACCCCATACCCAATTTGAAGGCCTAATGCAGTGTAGTTTCCAAGAACTACTAAACGAGAGCCGGAAGATCGAAGCTCAGGAAAGGCAACCTGGGGAACACCTTGGAGTGTAACACACCCTCTCGCTACACCCCATACCCAATTTGAAGGCCTAATGCAGCGTAGTTTCCAACAACTACTAAACGAGAGCCGGAAGATCGAAGCTCAGGAAAGGCAACCTGGGGAACACCTTGGAGTGTAACAAACCCTCTCTCTACACCCCATACCCAATTTGTAGGCCTAATGCAGCGTAGTTTCCGACAACTACTAAACGAGAGCATGAAGATCGAAGCTCAGGAAAGGCAACCTGGGGAACACCTTGGAGTGTAACACACCCTCTCTCTACACCCCATACCCAATTTGAAGGCCTAATGCAGTGTAGTTTCCAAGAACTACTAAACGAGAGCCGGAAGATCGAAGCTCAGGAAAGGCAACCTGGGGAACACCTTGGAGTGTAACACAACGTCTCTCTACACCACGGAAGGGCTGATTCTTAGGAAGGAAGGCTGTTGGAAATAAGCATTGCGCGTCCGAGGGTGATTATATTCTTATTAGGTATATACTCACCCTCGGACGCGCCCTGCTTCTTTATTTGGAATGAATGTTTATTTGCAATGTGGTGTTGACTTTCTCTATTATTTTGGTAATTAATGATTTTATTATTTTCATTGTTTTGCATCTTCTCGGCAATAATATAAAGAAGACGCGACAGGACAACACTCGGTGGATGCCATATCTGTGTTTTCAATTTAAAAAACCTTTCAGTTAACTACTTGCAGGATAAAGTAATTGTAGCTGGTGGCCATTTTTAGTACTGTACCAGATTTTAGTTGTGTGTTTGTTTTTAATGTTAAAATGTCTGCATTTGATATCTCTCCAGTATTTTCTTTTTTGTAAGCAAAATACTTATTTTTATATTTTCTGATGTTGGTTCCAGGGGTACACGGGCAGCAGTGCCCTGGTCAGTTTAGTAGTAGTTGAAAGAATGGACCGCAGACAGGCATCGAAGGCCTAAAATAAAAAAATTGGGCTGGCTGTAGGCAATTTTAAATTGGTTCCAGGGGTACACGGGCAGCAGTGCCCTGGTCAGTGTAGTAGTAGTTGAAAGAATGGACCGCAGACAGGCATCGAAGGCCTAAAATAATAACACATGGCTGTAGGCAATTTTAAATTGGTTCCAGGGGTACACGGACAGCAGTGGTGTGGTCAGTGGAGGCCTAGTGGAAGGAGTGACCGCAGACAGGCATCGAAGGCCTAAAATAATAACACATGGCTGTAGGCAATTTTAAATTGGTTCCAGGGGTACACGGGCAGCAGTGGTGTGGTCAGTGGAGGCCTAGTGGAAGGAGTGACCGCAGACAGGCATCGAAGGCCTAAAATAACAACACATGGCTGTAGGCAATTTTAAATTGGTTCCAGGGGTACACGGGCAGCAGTGACCTGGTCAGTGTAGTAGTAGTTGGAAGAATGGACCGCAGACAGGCATCGAAGGCCTAAAATAAAATAATTGGGCTGGCTGTAGGCAATTTTAAATTGGTTCCAGGGGTACACGGGCAGCAGTGGTGTGGTCAGTGGAGGCCTAGTGGAAGGAGTGACCGCAGACAGGCATCGAAGGCCTAAAATAATAACACATGGCTGTAGGCAATTTTAAATTGGTTCCAGGGGTACACGGGCAGCAGTGACCTGGTCAGTGTAGTAGTAGTTGAAAGAATGGACCGCAGACAGGCATCGAAGGCCTAAAATAAAAAAATTGGGCTGGCTGTAGGCAATTTTAAATTGGTTCCAGGGGTACACTGGCAGCAGTGGTGTGGTCAGTAGAGGCCTAGTGGAAGGAGTGACCGCAGACAGGCATCGAAGGCCTAAAATAATAACACATGGCTGTAGGCAATTTTAAATTGGTTCCAGGGGTACACGGGCAGCAGTGGTGTGGTCAGTGGAGGCCTAGTGGAAGGAGTGACCACAGACAGGCATCGAAGGCCTAACATAACAAAAATGTCAATACAATGGTATTGTCAGTGGCAGGCATTGAAGGATGTCAGCGCATAGACTAAACATTGGTGGAGCTGTGAGATAATTTTGCAAGTGGTAGAGCACTGTTTGAGCTGGGGTGGGGGGAAACTGTCTTGTGGTCGGCGGTACAGGCCCAGGGCCCCTCATATTACAACGGTGTGTCTGACGTTGGGTGCGCACCACCACCGCCAGAGACACTTTATTGTACTAGGAGGGGCCCAGTGGCAGTGCCGTCGACCAAAAGCGGGCTCACCCACCTCTTCAGACAAACTGCACTCTCACGGGTGCTGTCGCCAAGTGTCGATACCACGGCCCCGTGTGGGGAGTTTGGCCATTTAGTGAGGTGTAAACATGTCGTATGCTGGACAATCAGGTGCTGAAAATTACGAGATTGGAAAAGGCATTCAGAATAGTCCACAGGCAAGACCTTTTCATAGGAAAGCTAGGTGTCAGCCGGGCAAGGTGGGGCAAAAGATTTCGAAATACAGTTGTGGTTCATTTTAATGAAGGTTAGATCATCTACATTTTGGGTAGCCAGACGAGTCCTTTTTTCTGTTAGTATTGAACCTGCAGCACTGAATACTCTTTCTGATAGGACACTAGCTGCCGGGCAAGCAAGCTCCTGCAATGCATATTCTGCCAATTCTGGCCAGGTGTCTAATTTTGATGCCCAGTAATCAAATGGGAATGACGGTTGAGGGAGAACATCGATAAGGGATGAAAAATAGTTTAAAACCATACTGGACAAATGTTGTCTCCTGTCACTTTGAATTGATGCTGCAGTACCTGTCCTGTCTGCGGTCATAGCAAAATCACTCCACAACCTGGTCAGAAAACCCCTCTGGCCAATGCCACTTCTGATTTCTGCCCCTCTAACTCCTCTGGTCTGCTGGCCCCTACAGCTCGTGTGAGAACGATCACGGGCGCTGTGTGCAGGGAATGCCAGAAGCAAACGGTCAACAAGAGTTGATTGTTTGGTTGCTAATATTAGTTCCAAGTTCTCATGTGGCATTATATTTTGCAATTTGCCTTTATAGCGAGGATCAAGGAGGCAGGCCAACCAGTAATCGTCATCATTCATCATTTTAGTTATGCGTGTGTCCCTTTTGAGGATACGTAAGGCATAATCCGCCATGTGGGCCAAAGTTCCAGTTCTCAAATCTGCGGTTGTGCTTGGTTGAGGGGCAGTTTCAGGCAAATCCACGTCACTTGTGTCCCTCAAAAAACCAGAACCCGGCCTTGCCGCGCCACCAATTTCCAGTGGCCCCGGAAAAGCTTCCTCATTAAAAATATAATCATCCCCATCATCCTCCTCGTCCTCCTCCTCCTCTTCGCCCGCTACCTCGTCCTGTACACTGCCCTGGCAAGACAATGGCTGACTGTCATCAAGGCTTTCCTCTTCCTCAGCTGCAGACGCCTGATCCTTTATGTGCGTCAAACTTTGCATCAGCAGACGCATTAGGGGGATGCTCATGCTTATTATGGCGTTGTCTGCACTAACCAGCCGTGTGCATTCCTCAAAACACTGAAGGACTTGACACATGTCTTGAATCTTCGACCACTGCACACCTGACAACTCCATGTCTGCCATCCTACTGCCTGCCCGTGTATGTGTATCCTCCCACAAAAACATAACAGCCCGCCTCTGTTCACACAGTCTCTGAAGCATGTGCAGTGTTGAGTTCCACCTTGTTGCAACGTCTATGATTAGGCGATGCTGGGGAAGGTTCAAAGAACGCTGATAGGTCTGCATACGGCTGGAGTGTACGGGCGAACGGCGGATATGTGAGCAAAGTCCACGCACTTTGAGGAGCAGGTCGGATAGCCCCGGATAACTTTTCAGGAAGCACTGCACCACCAGGTTTAAGGTGTGAGCCAGGCAAGGAATGTGTTTCAGTTGGGAAAGGGAGATGGCAGCCATGAAATTCCTTCCGTTATCACTCACTACCTTGCCTGCCTCAAGATCTACAGTGCCCAGCCACGACTGCGTTTCTTTCTGCAAGAACTCGGAAAGAACTTCCGCGGTGTGTCTGTTGTCGCCCAAACACTTCATAGCCAATACAGCCTGCTGACGTTTGCCAGTAGCTGCCCCATAATGGGAGACCTGGTGTGCAACAGTGGCAGCTGCGGATGGAGTGGTTGTGCGACTGCGGTCTGTGGACGAGCTCTCGCTTCTGCAGGAGGACGAAGAGGAGGAGGAGGGGGTGTGAACGGCTGCAGCCAATTGTTTCCTAGACCGTGGGCTAGGCAGAACTGTCCCAAACTTGCTGTCCCCTGTGGACCCTGCATCCACCACATTTACCCAGTGTGCCGTGATGGACACGTAACGTCCCTGGCCATGCCTACTGGTCCATGCATCTGTTGTCAGGTGCACCTTTGTGCTCACAGATTGCCTGAGTGCATGGACGATGCGCTCTTTAACATGCTGGTGGAGGGCTGGGATGGCTTTTCTGGAAAAAAAGTGTCGACTGGGTAGCTCGTAGCGTGGTACAGCGTAGTCCATCAGGGCTTTGAAAGCTTCGCTTTCAACTAACCGGTAGGGCATCATCTCTAACGAGATTAGTCTAGCTATGTGTGCGTTCAAACCCTGTGTACGCGGATGCGAGGCTAAGTACTTCCTTTTTCTAACCATAGTCTCATGTAGGGTGAGCTGGACTGGAGAGCTGGAGATCGTGGAACTAGCGGGGGTGCCGGTGGACATGGCAGACTGAGAGACGGTGGGAGATGGTATTGTTGCCACCGGTGCCCTAGATGCAGTGTTTCCTACTACGAAACTGGTGATTCCCTGACCCTGACGGCTTTGGCCTGGCAAAGAAACATGCACAGATACTGCAGGTGGTGCGGAAAATGGTGGCCCTACACTGCCGGAAGGGATGTTGCGTTGCTGACTAGCTTCATTGGCCGAGGGTGCTACAACCTTAAGGGACGTTTGGTAGTTAGTCCAGGCTTGCAAATGCATGGTGGTTAAATGTCTATGCATGCAACTTGTATTGAGACTTTTCAGATTTTGTCCTCTGCTTAAGGTAGTTGAACATTTTTGACAGATGACTTTGCGCTGATCAATTGGATGTTGTTTAAAAAAATGCCAGACTGCACTCTTTCTAGCATCGGATACCTTTTCAGGCATTGCAGACTGAGCTTTAACCGGATGGCCACGCTGTCCTCCAACAGGTTTTAGCTTTGCCACGCGTTTTGGGCAAGATACGGGCCCGGCAGATGGAACCTGTTGCGATGTTGATGCCTGCTGCGGCCCCTCCTCCTCCGCTTCAGAACTGCTGCCGCCTGCACCCTGTTCCCCCAATGGCTGCCAATCGGGGTCAAGAACTGGGTCATCTATTACCTCTTCTTGTAGCTCGTGTGCAACTTCGTCTGTGTCACCGTGTCGGTCGGTGGTATAGCGTTCGTGATGGGGCAACATAGTCTCATCAGGGTCTGATTCTTGATCAGCACCCTGCGATGGCAATGTTGTGGTCTGAGTCAAAGGACCAGGATAGTAGTCTGGCTGTGGCTGTGCATCAGTGCACTCCATGTCAGATTCAACTTGTAATGGGCATGGACTGTTAACTGCTTCACTTTCTAAGCCAGGGACGGTATGTGTAAAGAGCTCCATGGAGTAACCCGTTGTGTCGCCTGCTGCATTCTTCTCTGTTGTTGTTTTTGCTGAAGAGGACAAGGAAGCGACTTGTCCCTGACCGTGAACATCCACTAACGACGCGCTGCTTTGACATTTACCAGTTTCACGAGAGGAGGCAAAAGAGCTAGAGGCTGAGTCAGCAAGATAAGCCAAAACTTGCTCTTGCTGCTCCAGCTTTAAAAGCGGTTTTCCTACTCCCAGAAAAGGGAGCGTTCGAGGCCTTGTGTAGCCAGACGACGAACCTGGCTCCACAGCTCCAGACTTAGGTGCAATATTTTTTTTCCCACGACCAGCTGATGCTCCACCACTACCACTACCCTCATTACCAGCTGACAATGAACGCCCCCGGCCACGACCTCTTCCACCAGACTTCCTCATTGTTTTAAAAACGTTACCAAACGAACGGTATTTGTTGCTGTCACACAACTTACACGGTGAGCTATAACTTCAGTATGATTTAGCTACCCCTTTACAGGTGGGTGAGACCACAACGAAAATCAGCCACAATGTTACACACTCTGTTGTTGTTGGCAACAAATGAGATGGCACACACGCAGGACTGTCACTGAAGCGCAAATGTAAATATTTATCTCCCACTGATTTGTGTTTGTTTTTTTTAAAAGGGAGACTTCAGAAAAAAAAAAATTAAAAAAAAATTATTTTTTACAGAAGAATTTATAAAACAAATAAAATGAAATGATTGTTTCAGGGAGAATTTAGGAAAAAAAAAAAAAAAAAGGCTTTGTAGGGCCCACTGAGTGAGAGAGGACGCACACAGGAGTCAGGAGTGGCACACAAGCCCAGAGGCCAATATTAATCTCCCACCGATTGATTTAGTGATTTTTTTTGGTAGATTTTGGAACCCAAATCAAGCAAAAAAATTAATAGGCTTTCTATGGCCCACAATTGGGGAGAGAGAGAGAGATGGCACACCCAGGAGTCAAGACTGGCACACAAGCAGAAGGGGCAATATGAATCTCCCACAGATTTTTTTTTTTTTTTTTTTTTTCAGGGAGACTTGAGAGAAAAAAAAATACAAAAAAAATGATTTTTTTCAGGAATAATTTAGAAACCAAAGAAAATAAAATGATTGTTTCAGGGAGAATTTAGAAAACAAATAAAACAAAAAATAGGCTTTCTAGGGCCCACTGAGTGACAGATGACGCACACAGGAGTCAGGAGTGGCACACAAGCCCAGAGGCCAATATTAATCTCCCACTGATTGATTTAGTGATTTTTTTCAGGTAGATTTTGGAACCCAAATCAAGCAAAAAAATTAATAGGCTTTCTATGGCCCACTATTTGTGAGAGAGATGGCACGCTCAGGACTGGCACACAAGCCCAGAGGCCAATATTAATCTCCCATTTTTTTTTTTCCAGGGAAAATTTATAAACCCAATAAAAAAAATAATAATAAATAGGCTTTCTATGGCCCACTATCTGAGAGAGAGAGATGGCACGCTTAGGACTGGCACACAAGCCCAAAGCCCAATATTAATCTCCCACTGATTGATTTAATGATTTTTTCAGGTAGAATTTAGAACCCAAATCAAGCAAAAAAATTAATAGGCTTTCTATGGCCCACTGAGTGAGAGATGGCACACACAGGAGTAAGGAGTGGCACACAAGCCCTGAGGCCAATATTTTTCTCCCACTGATTGATTGATTGATTGATTTTTTCAGGTAGAATTAGGAACCCAAATCAACCCAAAAAATAAATAGGCTTTCTATGGCCCACTATTTGTGAGAGAGATGGCACGCTCAGGACTGGCACACAAGCCCAGAGGCCAATATTAATCTCCCACTTTTTTTTTTTTCCAGGGAAAATTTATAAACCCAATAAAATAATAAAAAAATAGGCTTTCTATGGCCCACTATCTGAGAGAGAGAGAGAGAGATGGCACGCTTAGGACTGGCACACAAGCCCAAAGGCCAATATTAATCTCCCACTGATTGATTTATTGATTTTTTCAGGTAGAATTTAGAACCCAAATCAAGCAAAAAAATTAATAGGCTTTCTATGGCCCACTGAGTGAGAGATGGCACACACAGGAGTAAGGAGTGGCACACAAGCCCTGAGGCCAATATTTTTCTCCCACTGATTGATGTTGTGATTTTTTCTGGTAGATTTTGGAACCCAAATCAAGCAAAAAAATAAATAGGCTTTCTATGGCCCACTGAGTGAGAGATGACACAGACAGAGATGGCACTCTAGCAGAAATGTCAATCTTAATCTCCCACAAAAGAAATAAAAAAAAAAAAAAAAAGGAACTGTCCTTCAATTACTATCTCCCTGCAGTAATCTCAGCCAGGTATGGCAGGCAGCAATAAGGAGTGGACTGATGCACAAATTAAATAAAAAGTGTGGACAAACAAACAAGATAGCTGTGCAGAAAGGAAGGAACAAGAGGATTTGTGCTTTGAAAAAAGCAGTTGGTTTGCACAGCGGTGTACACACAGCAATGCAGCTATCAGGGAGCCTTCTAGGGCAGCCCAATGAGCTACAGCGCTGAGGAAAAAAAAAAAAAAAGGAGCTTCCACTGTCCCTGCACACCGAAGGTGGTGTTGGGCAGTGGAAATCGCTACAGCACAAGCGGTTTTGTGGTTAATGGACCCTGCCTAACACTATCCCTGCTTCTGACGAAGCGGCAGCAACCTCTCCCTAAGCTCAGATCAGCAGCAGTAACATGGCGGTCGGCGGGAACGCCCCTTTATAGCCCCTGTGACGCCGCAGACAGCAAGCCAATCACTGCAATGCCCTTCTCTAAGATGGTGGGGACCAGGACCTATGTCATCACGCTGCCCACACTCTGCGTTTACCTTCATTGGCTGAGATATGGCGCTTTTCGCGTCATTGAAACGCGACTTTGGCGCGAAAGTCGCGTACCGCATGGCCGACCACGCACAGGGGTCGGATCGGGTTTCATGAAACTCGACTTCGCCAAAAGTCGGCGACTTTTGAAAATGTTCGACCCGTTTCGCTCAACCCTAGTTGTTAGGTTCAGGTAAGCCCAAAATTGAAACTTCAGTTTTAGTTGGAGAGACTCATTATTAACCACATTCCTTGTTTCAGCTTCAAACACAAACCTACCATGACGTTATTAGCCAGACTGGTTATCATGGAATTTGCAGTGTGAGGTCCACAGTATAATTTACAGCTGTATGCATACAAAGGGGATGATCATCACTCCATAAAAAAAAACAATGTATTTTTAACTGTTTTGACATTCTTGGCAGCAGGATACTACAGCCTAATCCTATTATTAGTTGTTGTTTGTCCATATTTGCAGATGGTAGCCATATAAGCGATGACATGAAGTAGATTTTAAATGGATGAAAAAAGTTCAGGAAAAAAACAACTTTCAGCAGAAGAAGTCTTGAATTTCTCTTCATTTATTTGAGTTGAAGGATAAATATTATTCTGGACAGTGATTTCAATAAAAGCTGAAGCTGAGTAGTGTGCTTATGAACATATTCTTCTTGAAATGTTCTTGGCTGGTTATTTCTGTTCTCAGAGTTTAATGGATTATTCAGGACAATATTTCTTCAGCTTAAATAAATGAAGTGAGACTATGTAGCTGCTGATTGCATATATACAAAACTCTAGGAGACTAGACAAAGACAAGTACAGGCTCAACATAATATCTGATATTACTTAAGAATAATCATTCGTGTGAAATACTTATAGGGAATCTGTCACCAGGTTTTTGCTACCTAATCTGAGAGCAGCAAACTGTAGACCCAGAGACCCATTCCTACAATGTGTCACTTATCGGGCTGCTTGCCATAGTTTTGATAAAATCACTATTTTATCCACAGGAGATTATCACTAGTCATAAACTTGCTGCCTTATAGTAAGTCCTTCAAGTTCATGAGCTCTGAATAATCCCACCACACCACTGATTGGCAGCTTTCTAACTATAGACAATGTTCACAGAAAGCTGCCAATCAGTGGTGTGGATGAGGTTGTGCAAAGCTCAGCAGAGAACTGGTAGATCTGCAGCAGATAAATCAGGGATTTTATCAAAATGACAGCAAATCAGTAAGTGACACATCGCTGGAATCAGGGTTTCTGCTCCTACAACATGCCGCTCTCAGATGGGGTAGCAAAAACCTAGTGACAGATTATTTTTTAAAAAGTAGCTACTTTAGTTATTCATTATTTTATAGCAATGACATATACCATAATGTCAATATATACAAAGAATGCATTCACTTGCTCATGTCTCTGTGGTGCTAATCGACTAGGAAATAAAATTGTTTCTAGGTGCTGTTGGGATTCACTTTGTTTTGTAGGCATTAGTCCTTAGGCCGGTTTCACACGTCCTGATATTTCCGGTACCAGAGCTATCCATGTGCCACCCGTGTGCCGCATCAGTACCACACGGACAGCCTCCAGGAAAGTAGCGCTACAGTAAGCGCTGTTCCCCGGGGCTGGTGCTGAAGCTGATTCTCATCATTCTCCCTTGCTCTGCTGGCGAGCAGAGGAGAATGTTGAGCGTTATATTAAAGTCCGAACGACAGCAGGTGGGGGCTTTTGGGACTGTTACCCCCATCATCCCAACCCTACTCCCGCTAATAACAGTGACAGTAGGTGTGGATGAACGAGGTATTCCATAGCCGCCGGCAGCGATCGTTCAGAAATAAATGAATGAAAAACTTGACGTGGGTTCCCCCCTATTTTATTGAACCAACCAGACAAAGCTCACACCTGGGGGCTGCAACCCCCAGCTGTCAGCATCTGCAAGGTTGATTATCAAGAATAGAGGGGTCCCCAAGCTGTTTTTTTAAATTATCCACTGAAAAGTAGGGTGACAACCTCCGCTGGCAGGCAGGATTTCACTGGCAGGGAACGGGTCAGCGGGGTACTGTTAAGTATACTATTTATTATCTAATTTTATCTTATTGGTGCCGATCAGTTCACTCACCTTTTTCAACTCATTGACACTTGCCTGTCCATATCACTATAATCAGGTGCCCTAGTATTCCTACCCTTAAGACCTAGTGAGCATGAGCATGTTTATAACTCATTATAATATGGATTTCTAGGACATTCAGGGGCAGCCACTGAGCAGCGGGGGCGCCGTCACTCGTATATATATCTAGGGTGCCATCCTCCGCTGATACCCAGGTACCGAGACAAAGGAATCTACCATAGAGTGTACTCACAGAGCACGTTTTCATGTGTACGGTGTTTGTTGTTGTGCTTGTCCTTTTAATCAATTATATTAAAAGTTATATTTTATCTTATACTAGCTGTATTACCCGGCTTCTCCTGGGTTAATAACTGCTGTTAATAGAATGTGTTAACAAAAATTTTTTCTGCACACAAAAGCCACAAAACAAATAGATCCCTTGAGGAAGCAGCTCTTCTTCTCTTATCTGCAAGCCTCGCTTCCCTCTCCTCAGAAAGTTCATTAGCTCTTGAGGAAGCAATTCTTGTTCTCTTGTCTGCAAGCCTCGCTTCCCTCTCCTCAGAAAGTTCATTGGCTCTTGAGGAAGCAGCTCTTGATTTCATGTCTGCAAGCCTCGCTTAACTCTCCTCAGAAAGTTCATTGGCTGTTGAGGAAGCAGCTCTTGTTTTCATGTCTGCAAGCCTCACTTCCCTCTCCTCAGAAAGTTCATTGGCTCTTGAGGAAGCAGCTCTTGATTTCATGTCTGCAAGCCTCGCTACCCTCTCCTTAGAAAGTTAATTGGCTCTTGAGGAAGCAGCTTGTCATGCCATTCTGTCTGTTTCTGGTTTTTGGCATGACAATGCATATGTTTGCTTTAACCCTTTACTCTTTTCCCCCTAATTTGAGCTGGGATACTGCTGGCTGTTACCTTAATGGAGCCTTCTCAGTTCCCTGCTCTGCTGTGCAGTCGTACATGGGCATTTAGGTATTTGCCCTGCTGCATACCTTCCTCATGTGCGGTCCCTGGTTGCTGCTGTGAAGCTGTCCGCGGGTTGTGAGGTCATTTGCGGTTGGTGCATGACTTTCCACGTGGCTCAGTGCATGCAGTCTCAGCCAGGTGCCCTGAGCCTTAGATCCTGCACTGTTTGTGCTGTAATGGTTTCTGTGTGTGCTTAGGGCATGCACGGCCACACCTCCCCTGCTTTTATCAGGGTTAGGGTGTGTACTTCAAATGCTGTCCCCAGCCAATTGCTTAGGGGCAGCTCATATATAAAGCTCCCCTGCCTTATGGGCGGGGCCTGAGCCACACTCACAATGCTCTTGAACTTTGCTATGTGTGTTTGTGTCCCAGAACCTCTCCTGTCTATGTTTTGGTACCAAAGTCCTTGCCTTGATTCCTGTTTTGTCCTGTTCTGGCTCCTGTCCTGGAGGCGGTATATCCAGGCCCGAATCCTTGATCCTGTACCTGTCCTGTACCTGAACCTGTCTGAACTGTCTGCTGTGATTATGTTCATGGAATCCCTCTGCATCTGGAGCCTCACTCCCAGTGACTTTGAGTCTCTTGAAACCGGTGTTTCTGCTGAGCATCTACTACTTTGTGCTCTGACTACCATGCGGTGTTAACCCTGTCTGGCTCATGTCCAGTACGGCGGTGTCTGCACCATCATGCTTGAGTTCCTTCCTAGGTCCTATACACGGAGCCTGACGACCGCAGTCTGGAACCTGATGACCGCTGTCTGGAGCTTGGAGCCTGATGTCTCTGGTGGTGCCTGTAGGTCGTGTCGGATGTCCGGAACCGAACGACTCCTGTCTGATGTCTGCTGGTGACCCTGGGTCCAGATGTCCTGATGTCCTGTCTGTACCCTGATGTCCTGCCTGTGTCTTGATGACCTCATGGACCCTGATGTCCTGATATCCTGTATGTTCCCTGATGTCCTGATGTCCTCCCTGTGTCATATCCTGATGTACCTGATTTCCTGGGCTGCCACGCCAGTGTCCCAGCTGATGACCTGGGCTGCTACGCCAGTGTCCCAGATGTCTGTCCAATACTCCTGTGTCCTGATGCCCTGCCTGTATCCTGATGCCCTGCCTGTGTCCTGATGTCCTGAGGTCTTTCCTGAGTCCAGATGTCCTGATGTCCTGTTTGTATCCTGATGTCTTGCCTGTACCCTGATGTCCTCGTGTATCCTGATGTCCTGCCTGTGTCCTGATGTCCCGCCTATGTGTGCCTCGGTGATCCATGGGTGCCTTGGGGTCCACTGGGTGGTACCCTTCTGAGATGTGGAATCGGGAGCCTGACATCGTCATGTTTTGTTTATGTACTGTGTGACTTTACTTTAGTAAACTTTACTTTCTCTATACCTGAAGTATCGGTGTAATCAAGTCCTACGTGTCTCTTTCCTTGTCCATATGCTCAGCTGCCACAGAACCCCGATCGCTGCCCTCCCCTAGTTCGGGTAGGCCGGGTTCCCCTCTGCGGTTTAAAGGGTCCGTATTTCGTCCCTGGGGGACGCACGCACCACGCCTTCTGAGCTTGGTCGGCTTGGGGGCGTCTATAGGCTGGGCCGCATTGGCGGCCGCAACTGATCGTGACACAGCTCTTGTTTTCATGTCTGCAAGCCTTGCTTCCCTCTCCTCAGAAAGTTCATTGGCCCTTGAGGAAGCAGCTCTTGTTCTCTTGTCTGCAAGCCTTGCTTCCCTCTGCTCAGAAAGTTCATTTGCTCTTGAGGAAGCAGCTGCTGTTCTCATGTGTGTCAGCCTTGTTTCTCGGTCTTCACATTTTTCATTGGCTCGTAATGCAGCTTTTCTTTTCGCATCAGCTGACATTCGTGCCATGGAATTTCTTTTCTTATGAGGCATTATTGTGGTAAAAATAGTCTGCAACTGGCAGTTTCTATATTTTCTCACATAGAGGTAATGCGACTGACATCAGCCTTTCCACCAACACATCCTAACTGACATGCTATTTCCTCACACAAGCTTTGTTATACTGAGAATGTCCTTTGTTGCCTATATTAACCAATCAGAGCTCAGATTAATTAACTGTAGCAAAATAGAAGCTGAGCTGTGATTGGTTGCTATTGGCAGCCTGATAAATATAAATATATATATATATATACATATATATATATATATATACACAGTATAGAGGGAAAAAAAGGGAACAGCACAGCTATAAACTTATCTGCGGGTGCAAAGCCTTTGGGGAGCCCGTCCACCGGCTATCCTCAGTCCATAGATTCAAACAGAAAATAGGCAGCACTCCATAGTCTTGAATATCTTGTGCAGTTTATTCAGACCCACATGTCTTAATCGCAACGTTTCGGCTCTGACTGAGCCTTTCTCAAGCAGTGAGTGAACCATTTGTGTGTGTATAAATACATTCCAAACCATAACCAGCCTTAATTAGCCATTAATGGACAGTACATGTGCTTTTACATTTCTTATAAAAATACCAATTTGTATCATAAAGTGCTACAGTGCATACCTTCTGTGCAAGTGTTGCTGTGTAAACTATATATTACTTTACTTGTGGAGCTGCTTACCGGCAATGGAGGACATCTACAAACATCTCGGCGTTCTCTATGCGCAACTGCGCATGTCCGCTACGTCACAGCTCTGTGTTAGACCGCGGACCAATCAGCGCCGACGGCGCCTGCGCAGTAGCGCTATGTATCGCCATATTGGTAGTGGCATCTCATACAGGGAGGTCAATTCCTCAGTCGGATAACAGCGCCTGCGCATACTGCGCTACTCAGCACCAACATCACCCTTCACTTGCCGGCAAAAGTTCTCCAACTACTGCGGGACCATATTAAATGTGAGGCTGTGGTCCTCACAAACTTCATCACGCATAACAATGCTTTTATTAGTTCGTGCCCTATGGACATTCTGACGCTAAACCTCGCCCTGACACTACGGGCTCAACCATATATTAGCTGATGTCCGTAGGTCATACAATCACATGCCTAGCATTAGGTCAACCCTCTCAGGTCAGCCCACCCCAGGCTTAGACTGTATCAGCGATAGCGTTGACGTCCCGGCATACACACTATACCGAAGTTAGAGGTAGTAGACCACTGCTATATAGTATTTTAACTGCTTTATTTATTGATCCATGGTCCAACACAGTATGGGACAAAAAACATTAATATTCCAATCCAAATATATAACTATATGTCCTCCATGCCCGCAAGCATTTCTCCACTGGTCTTCCGCTACACTAGAGGCATCAGACGAAATCTAAAATTAGAAAAATACAGTTACGTGAATTTCACAATATTCTCTAAAATTAAAAACAAAAAGTCACATTACTGACTCATAGGGACTCTATATAATATACAGCGGAGTTCATACACATTACTAGATGATTGTATGCATTTTAAAGTCGGCGTTAAGTCCTCCCGGTCTCAAGGTTTTAAGTTCATAAATCCACATAAGTTCCTTTTTCTTTAATATCAGCTCCCTATCACCACCTCTGTATCGGAACAGCATCTATAATTTTACATCTAAGGTCCTTTTCTGTATGTTTGCAGTCAGCAAAATGTTTAGCGACAGGAAGATCCAATCTGTTCTTTCTTATACTGAATCTGTGCTGGTTCATTCTTGTTTTAAACTCACATGTTGTTTCACCAACGTACCAGAGGTTACATGGACATATGAGCACATATATAACGTAGTCTGAGCTACATGTGAGGAATTGATTGATATTATAAATCTTTCCCGTTTTCGGATGTACAAATGTCGGTCCCTTAAGCATATATATGCAATTAACACAGTTCAAACAAGGGAAACATCCTTTTCTTTTACTCCCTGTAAGATATCTCTGTGTATCTTTTCTTTTGGGACCGATATCTGATTGTATGACCATATCTTTGATATTCTTATTCCTCTTATATGAGTATAATGGTGGCATTTTGAATTCAGATATTTTTGGCAAGCATCTCCCTAACATAGTCCAGTGTTTATTTATAATCTTAGCTACTTCCCTGCTTTCCTCAGTATAGGTAGACACAAAGGGAACTCTATTCTGGGTGTTTTTACGTCTACCACATGGTTCTCCACGTATTAACTGCAATCTCTCTTTTTCCATAACCCTATTTTTTGTTTGTTCTAGTAATCTCTTGGGATAGCCTCTATTCAAGAATTTCTTAATTAACTGATCAATTGTGTTATCAGCTATGTCCTCTTCCTTCACTATACGCCTAACTCTGAGTAGTTGGCTAACTGGGATTGATCTTTTCATTGAGCAAGGGTGTTGACTATCATATAGGAGCAAGTTGTTCCTATCTGTGTTTTTCACATATAGTGTTGTAATAAGTTGGTCATTTTTTTGCTCAACCAATACATCTAGGAATTGGATTTCAGTCCAAGATTTTAATACCGTGAATTTAATTGTATGGTCAACAGTGTTGAGATAAGCGTGAAATTCATCCAACTCCTCCTCGGTACCTGTCCACAGGAGGAAGACATCATCTATGTATCTCCACCACTCCAGCACATGCCGGAAGTGGTGGGACACATAGATAAGGCCCTCCTCCAGGGTTTCCATAACCAGGTTAGCGTATGAGGGGGCCATATTGGCCCCCATAGCCGTTCCCTGTTTTTGCGTGTAAAACGCGTCTCCAAACATAAAATAATTGCGTCTCAGTATTATCTCCAACATCCCCAGTAAGAAAATCTTCCCTTCAGGTGTATATTGCCCAACATCCAACATTTTATCAATGGCTTTAAGGCCTCTCTCATGATTTATGGAGGTATAGAGTGATACCACATCAAATGATGCAAGTAACACTCTATTACTCAGCTGTATGGATTCTATTTTATTGAGGAAGTCTGTCGTGTCTTTTATGTATGATTTACATTTTCTTGCTATAGGGTTCAGTATTTTATCCAAAAATATACCCATTTTATTAAAGACAGATCCAACCCCTGAAACTATGGGTCGCCCAGGAGGGTCGACCAAAGTTTTGTGTATTTTTGGTGTAATGTATAGCACTGGGGTGCGTGGGTTGTCTTCCCATAGGTAGTTGTATAGTTCTTGGTCTATAATACATGCATGTAATGCTCCATCTAGCCATTTTTTTATTTCCTCCTGTATACTGAGTTTAGGGTCCCTCTCCAATTTATCATATACATGTACATCGCTCAACTGTCTCATGACTTCTCTAACATAGGCTTGCCTGTCCATGACGACGACCGCACCCCCTTTATCAGCGGGTTTAATAATAATGTCGTCGTCATGGACGAGCTCCTGCAATGCTTCGATTTCTTCCCTGGTGATGTTAGGACGTCTGAACTCTTCAGTACCCTTATCTTTAAGTAACTCTATATCTGTTTTTACAGCTTCTTCAAATGCCTTAATAGCTGCTGAGTAGAGTTGAGCGACCTTGACCTTTTTAGAGTCGAGCCGGGTTTTGCGAAACCCGACTATGTCCAAAGTCGGGTCGAGTGAAATCGGCCGATTATGACGTAAAGTCGGGATCGACCGAAACACGAAACCCAATGCAAGTCAATGGGGCAGCATAGTCGGCAGTGAGTGGGGGCCAGGAAAACACCTAGAGTGCCCATTTTAATGTCAAAACCATCCATTCTTCTTAATGAAGCTTGTCAAGCGTAATTTACCTTAAAATAATTGGAAGGCATTTGAAATTGGGGGTCATTTGGCTAAAGTTGTGGGGGGTAGGGCTGGTTCAAGTAATTAGTGGGCCCAGTAAATCTGGACCACGTCACGGCAGTGGAGCAGGGAGAGGTAAGTATTTCAACTTTGCAAGTGCTGTGATCCTGAGCAAGCAGGGGGGGGCCCACTCGTTGGCATTGGCACTGGCACAGGGCCCCTCAAAGTACAGCGGTGTGTTTGCACGGCGGGGGCGCCTCCCACCGGCAGCAACACTTTTGCGTACTATGAGAGGCCCTGTGCCAGTGACGTCGCCAACTAGTATTCCTCCCCCCACCTGATGAAGGAACCTGCACTTTCATCTGCACCTTCCTCTTTGTCCCCGTGTAAGGTGGTATGGTATGCGGGAAGAGCAACCTGACTTTCAGCAGGGTCACAATGTTGTTGTGTAGCGTGCACGGGGAATGTTGCGTTATGGGTCAATGTACCAGCAGACTCATCTATCACTGGCTGGGCAATGGGCACGATGAAGTGGAAACACAGATATAGGCCCAAAGAAGAAAGTGGGCTAAATGCAGTTCAAAATTGGTAACACAGGAATAACCAGGGGGCATTGCAGTGGAGGACAACTGGAATGAGAGGCTGACACAGAGAGTAGGGCCAAATCAGTAAGTAGTCGAAATGCAGTTCAAAATTGGCAACCGTAGTAAACAGGCGGCACAGCTTTGTTCAGTGGAGGAGAACAGCAAGGAGTGGCAGACACCGATAGTAGGCCCCAACCCAACTAGTAGGCCAAATGCAGTCTAACATTAACAACTACTTAACGAGAGGCTGAAAATGGAATTTCAGGACAGGAAACCAGGAGAACAGCAAGGAGTGGCAGACACCGATAGTAGGCCCCAAACCAACTAGTACGCCAAATGCAGTTGTTCCATTTAACCACAATTTAATGAGAGCCTGAAGATAGAAGCTCAGGAAAGGCAACCTGGGGAACACCTTGGAGTGTAACACACCATCTCTCTCCACCCCATACCCATTTTGTAGGCCTAATGCTGTGTACTTTTCTACAACTACTAAACGAGAGTCGGAAGACCGAAGCAATGGCAAGGAAACCTGGGGAACACCTTGGAGTGTAACACACCATCTCTCTCCACCCCATACCCAATTTGTAGGCCTAATGCAGCCTACTTTCCGACACCTACTAAACGAGAGCATGAAGATCGAAGCTCAGGAAAGGCAACCTGGGGAACACCTTGGAGTGTAACACACCATCTCTCTCCACCCCATACACATTTTTTAGGCCTAATGCAGTGTACTTTTCTACAACTACTAAACGAGAGTCGGAAGACCGAAGCAATGGCAAGGAAACCTGGGGAACACCTTGGAGTGTAACACACCATCTCTCTCCACCCCATTCCCCATTTTTTAGGCCTAATGCAGCCTACTTTCCGACACCTACTAAACGAGAGCATGAAGATCGAAGCTCAGGAAAGGCAACCTGGTGAAAACCTTGGAGTGTAACACAACCTGTCTCTACACCCCATACACAATTAGTAGGCCTAATGCAGCGTAGTTTCCAACAGCTACTAAACGAGAGCCGGAAGATCGAAGCTCAGGAAAGGCAACCTGGGGAACACCTTGGAGTGTAACACAACCTCTCTCTACACCACGGAAGGGCTGATTCTTAGGAAGGAAGGCTGTTGTAAATAAGCATTGCGCGTCCGAGGGTGATTATATTCTTATTCGGTATCTACTCACCCTCGGACGCGCCATGCTTCTTGATTTGTAATTAATGTTTATTTGCAATGTGCTTTTGACTTACTCAATTATTTTTTTAATTATTGATTTTATTAAATTAATAGTTTAACATCTTATTGGAAATAATTTAAAGGAGACGCGACAGGACAACACTCGGTGGATGCCATATCTGTGTTAACAACTCCAAAAAACTTTCAGTTAACTTCTTGCAGGAGAAAGAAATTGTAGCTGTTGGACCTTTGTAGTACAGTTCCAGATATTTGTTGTGTGTTTGTTTTGATTGTTAAAATGTCTGCATTTGAGATCTCAACACGATCTTATTTTTTATAATCAAATTAATTTTTTAAATATTTTATTAGGTTGGTTCAAGGGGTACACGGGCCGCAGTAGACAGGTCAGTGGAGGCCTAGTGGAAGGAGGGACCACAGACAGGCATCGAAGGCCTAAAATAATAACACATGGCTGTAGGCAATTTGAAATTGGTTCCAGGGGTACACGGGCAGCAGTGCCCTGGTCAGTGTAGTAGTAGTTGAAAGAATGGACCGCAGACAGGCATCGAAGGCCTAAAATAAAAAAATTGGGCTGGCTGTAGGCAATTTTAAATTGGTTCCAGGGGTACACGGGCAGCAGTGGTGTGGTCAGTGGAGGCCTAGTGGAAGGAGTGACCGCAGACAGGCATCGAAGGCCTAAAATATTAACACATGGCTGTAGTCAATTTTAAATTGGTTCCAGGGGTACTTGGGCAGCAGTGCCCTGGTCAGTGTAGTAGTAGTTGAACGAATGGACCGCAGACAGGCATCGAAGGCCTAAAATAAAAAAATTGGGCTGGCTGTAGGCAATTTTAAATTGGTTCCAGGGGTACACGGGCAGCAGTGGTGTGGTCAGTGGAGGCCTAGTGGAAGGAGTGACCGCAGACAGGCATCGAAGGCCTAAAATAATCACACATGGCTGTAGGCAATTTTAAATTGGTTCCAGGGGTACACGGGCAGCAGTGGTGTGGTCAGTGGAGGCCTAGTGGAAGGAGTGACCGCAGACAGGCATCGAAGGCCTAAAATAATAACACATGGCTGTAGGCAATTTTAAATTGGTTCCAGGGGTACACGGGCAGCAGTGGTGTGGTCAGTGGAGGCCTAGTGGAAGGAGTGACCGCAGACAGGCATCGAAGGCCTAAAATAATAACACATGGCTGTAGGCAATTTTAAATTGGTTCCAGGGGTACACGGGCAGCAGTGCCCTGGTCAGTGTAATAGTAGTTGAAAGAATGGACCGCAGACAGGCATCGAAGGCCTAAAATAAAAAAATTGGGCTGGCTGTAGGCAATTTTAAATTGGTTCCAGGGGTACACGGGCAGCAGTGGTGTGGTCAGTGGAGGCCTAGTGGAAGGAGTGACCGCAGACAGGCATCGAAGGCCTAAAATAATAACACATGGCTGTAGGCAATTTTAAATTGGTTCCAGGGTTACACGGGCAGCAGTGGTGTGGTCAGTGGAGGCCTAGTGGAAGGAGTGACCGCAGACAGGCATCGAAGGCCTAAAATAATCACACATGGCTGTAGGCAATTTTAAATTGGTTCCAGGGGTACACGGGCAGCAGTGGTGTGGTCAGTGGAGGCCTAGTGGAAGGAGTGACCACAGACAGGCATCGAAGGCCTAAAATATTAACACATGGCTGTAGTCAATTTTAAATTGGTTCCAGGGGTACTTGGGCAGCAGTGCCCTGGTCAGTGTAGTAGTAGTTGAAAGAATGGACCGCAGACAGGCATCGAAGGCCTAAAATAAAAAAATTGGGCTGGCTGTAGGCAATTTTAAATTGGTTCCAGGGGTACACGGGCAGCAGTGGTGTGGTCAGTGGAGGCCTAGTGGAAGGAGTGACCGCAGACAGGCATCGAAGGCCTAAAATAATAACACATGGCTGTAGGCAATTTTAAATTGGTTCCAGGGTTACACGGGCAGCAGTGGTGTGGTCAGTGGAGGCCTAGTGGAAGGAGTGACCGCAGACAGGCATCGAAGGCCTAAAATAATAACACATGGCTGTAGGCAATTTTAAATTGGTTCCAGGGTTACACGGGCAGCAGTGGTGTGGTCAGTGGAGGCCTAGTGGAAGGAGTGACCGCAGACAGGCATCGAAGGCCTAAAATAATCACACATGGCTGTAGGCAATTTTAAATTGGTTCCAGGGGTACACGGGCAGCAGTGGTGTGGTCAGTGGAGGCCTAGTGGAAGGAGTGACCACAGACAGGCATCGAAGGCCTAAAATATTAACACATGGCTGTAGTCAATTTTAAATTGGTTCCAGGGGTACTTGGGCAGCAGTGCCCTGGTCAGTGTAGTAGTAGTTGAAAGAATGGACCGCAGACAGGCATCGAAGGCCTAAAATAAAAAAATTGGGCTGGCTGTAGGCAATTTTAAATTGGTTCCAGGGGTACACGGGCAGCAGTGGTGTGGTCAGTGGAGGCCTAGTGGAAGGAGTGACCGCAGACAGGCATCGAAGGCCTAAAATAATCACACATGGCTGTAGGCAATTTTAAATTGGTTCCAGGGGTACACGGGCAGCAGTGGTGTGGTCAGTGGAGGCCTAGTGGAAGGAGTGACCACAGACAGGCATCGAAGGCCTAAAATATTAACACATGGCTGTAGTCAATTTTAAATTGGTTCCAGGGGTACTTGGGCAGCAGTGCCCTGGTCAGTGTAGTAGTAGTTGAAAGAATGGACCGCAGACAGGCATCGAAGGCCTAAAATAAAAAAATTGGGCTGGCTGTAGGCAATTTTAAATTGGTTCCAGGGGTACACGGGCAGCAGTGGTGTGGTCAGTGGAGGCCTAGTGGAAGGAGTGACCGCAGACAGGCATCGAAGGCCTAAAATAATAAAACATGGCTGTAGGCAATTTTAAATTGGTTCCAGGGGTACACGGGCAGCAGTGGTCTGGTCAGTGGAAGTCTAGTGGAAGGAGTGACCGCAGACAGGCTTCGAAGGCCTAACATAACAAACTTGGGCTGGCTGTAGGCACTTTTAAATTGGTTCCAGGGGTACATGGGCAGCAGTGTATGGTCAGTGGAAGTCTAGTGGAAGGAGTGACCGCAGACAGGCATCGAAGGCCTAAAATAATCACACATGGCTGTAGGCAATTTTAAATTGGTTCCAGGGGTACTTGGGCAGCAGTGCCCTGGTCAGTGTAGTAGTAGTTGAAAGAATGGACCGCAGACAGGCATCGAAGGCCTAAAATAAAAAAATTGGGCTGGCTGTAGGCAATTTTAAATTGGTTCCAGGGGTACACGGGCAGCAGTGGTGTGGTCAGTGGAGGCCTAGTGGAAGGAGTGACCGCAGACAGGCATCGAAGGCCTAAAATAATCACACATGGCTGTAGGCAATTTTAAATTGGTTCCAGGGGTACACGGGCAGCAGTGGTGTGGTCAGTGGAGGCCTAGTGGAAGGAGTGACCACAGACAGGCATCGAAGGCCTAAAATAATCACACATGGCTGTAGGCAATTTTAAATTGGTTCCAGGGGTACACGGGCAGCAGTGGTGTGGTCAGTGGAGGCCTAGTGGAAGGAGTGACCACAGACAGGCATCGAAGGCCTAAAATATTAACACATGGCTGTAGTCAATTTTAAATTGGTTCCAGGGGTACTTGGGCAGCAGTGCCCTGGTCAGTGTAGTAGTAGTTGAAAGAATGGACCGCAGACAGGCATCGAAGGCCTAAAATAAAAAAATTGGACTGGCTGTAGGCAATTTTAAATTGGTTCCAGGGGTACACGGGCAGCAGTGGTGTGGTCAGTGGAGGCCTAGTGGAAGGAGTGACCGCAGACAGGCATCGAAGGCCTAAAATAATAACACATGGCTGTAGGCAATTTTAAATTGGTTCCAGGGTTACACGGGCAGCAGTGGTGTGGTCAGTGGAGGCCTAGTGGAAGGAGTGACCGCAGACAGGCATCGAAGGCCTAAAATAATCACACATGGCTGTAGGCAATTTTAAATTGGTTCCAGGGGTACACGGGCAGCAGTGGTGTGGTCAGTGGAGGCCTAGTGGAAGGAGTGACCACAGACAGGCATCGAAGGCCTAAAATATTAACACATGGCTGTAGTCAATTTTAAATTGGTTCCAGGGGTACTTGGGCAGCAGTGCCCTGGTCAGTGTAGTAGTAGTTGAAAGAATGGACCGCAGACAGGCATCGAAGGCCTAAAATAAAAAAATTGGGCTGGCTGTAGGCAATTTTAAATTGGTTCCAGGGGTACATGGGCAGCAGTGTATGGTCAGTGGAAGTCTAGTGGAAGGAGTGACCGCAGACAGGCTTCCAAGGCCTAACATAACAAACTTGGGCTGGCTGTAGGCACTTTTAAATTGGTTCCAGGGGTACACGGGCAGCAGTGGTCTGGTCAGTGGAAGTCTAGTGGAAGGAGTGACCGCAGACAGGCTTCGAAGGCCTAACATAACAAACTTGGGCTGGCTGTAGGCACTTTTAAATTGGTTCCAGGGGTACATGGGCAGCAGTGTATGGTCAGTGGAAGTCTAGTGGAAGGAGTGACCGCAGACAGGCTTCCAAGGCCTAACATAACAAACTTGGGCTGGCTGTAGGCACTTTTAAATTGGTTCCAGGGGTACACGGGCAGCAGTGGTCTGGTCAGTGGAAGTCTAGTGGAAGGAGTGACCGCAGACAGGCTTCCAAGGCCTAACATAACAAACTTGGGCTGGCTGTAGGCACTTTTAAATTGGTTCCAGGGGTACACGGGCAGCAGTGGTCTGGTCAGTGGAAGTCTAGTGGAAGGAGTGACCGCAGACAGGCTTCGAAGGCCTAACATAACAAACTTGGGCTGGCTGTAGGCACTTTTAAATTGGTTCCAGGGGTACATGGGCAGCAGTGGTCTGGTCAGTGGAAGTCTAGTGGAAGGAGTGACCGCAGACAGGCTTCCAAGGCCTAACATAACAAAATTGGGCTGGCTGTAGGCACTTTAAATTGGTTCCAGGGGTACATGGGCAGCAGTGTATGGTCAGTGGAAGTCTAGTGGAAGGAGTGACGGCAGACAGTCTTCGAAGGCCTAACATAACAAAATTGGGCTGACTATAGGCACTTTTAAATTGGTTCCAGGGTAACACGGCCAGCAGTGGCCTGGTCAGTGTAGTAGTTGTAGAAAGAAGGGACCGCAGACAGGCTTCGAAGGCCTAACATAACAAAAATGTCAAAACAATGGTATTGTCAGTGCCAGGCATTGAAGGATGTCAGCGCCTAGACTACACATTGGTGAAGCTGTGAGAGATAATTTTGCTAGTGGTAGAGCACTGTTTGAGCTGGGGGGGGAACTGGCTTGTGGCCGGCGGTACAGGCACAGGGCCCTTCATATTACAACGGTGTGTCTGACGTTGGGTGCGCACCACCACCGCCAGAGACACTTTATTGTACTATGAGGGACCCAGTGGCAGTGCCGTCGACCAAAAGCGGCCACACCCACCTCTTCAGACAAACAGCACTCTCAAGGGTCCAAGCGCAAAGTGGCGATAGCACGGCCCCGTGTGGGGAGTTTGGCCATTTCGTGAGGTGGAAACATGTCGTATGCTGGACAATCAGGTGAAGAAAATTACGAGATTGGAAAAGTCATTCAGAATAGTCCACAGGCAAGACCTTTTCATAGGAAAGCTAGGTGTCAGCCGGGCAGGGTGGGGCAAAAGATTTTGAAATCCAGTTGTGGTTCATTTTAATGAAGGTTAGATCATCTACATTTTGGGTAGCCAGACGAGTCCTTTTTTCTGTTAGTATTGAACCTGCAGCACTGAATACTCTTTCTGATAGGACACTAGCTGCCGGGCAAGCAAGCTCCTGCAATGCATATTCTGCCAATTCTGGCCAGGTGTCTAATTTGGATGCCCAGTAATCAAATGGGAATGACGGTTGAGGGAGAACGTCGATAAGGGATGAAAAATAGTTTGTAACCATACTGGACAAATGTTGTCTCCTGTCACTTTGAATTGATGCTGCAGTACCTGTCCTGTCTGCGGTCATAGAAAAATCACTCCACAACCTGGTCAGAAAACCCCTCTGGCCAACGCCACTTCTGATTTCTGCCCCTCTAACACCTCTGGTCTGCTGGCCCCTGGAGCTCGTGTGAGAACGATCACGGGCGCTGTGTGCAGGGAATGCCAGAAGCAAACGGTCAACAAGAGTTGATTGTTTTGTTGCTAATATTAGTTCCAAGTTCTCATGTGGCATAATATTTTGCAATTTGCCTTTATAGCGAGGATCAAGGAGGCAGGCCAACCAGTAATCGTCATCGTTCATCATTTTTGTAATGCGTGTGTCCCTTTTGAGGATACGCAAGGCATAATCCGCCATGTGGGCCAAAGTTCCCGTTGTCAAATCTGCGGTTGTGCTTGGTTGAGGGGCAGTTGCAGGCAAATCTACGTCACTTGTGTCCCTCAAAAAACCAGAACCCGGCCTTGCCACGCCACCAATTTCCCGTGCCCCCGGGAAAGCTTCCTCATTAAAAATATACTCATCCCCATCATCCTCCTCATCCTCCACCTCCTCTTCGCCCGGTACTTCGTCATGTACACTGCCCTGACCAGACAATCGCTGACTGTCATCAAGGCTTTCCTCTTCCTCTGGTGCAGACGCCTGATCCTTTATGTGCGTCAAACTTTGCATCAGCAGACGCATTAGGGGGATGCTCATGCTTATTATGGCGTTGTCTGCACTAACCAGCCGTGTGCATTCCTCAAAACACTGAAGGACTTGACACATGTCTTGAATCTTCGACCACTGCACACCTGACAACTCCATGTCTGCCATCCTACTGCCTGCCCGTGTATGTGTATCCTCCCACAAAAACATAACAGCCCGCCTCTGTTCGCACAGTCTCTGAAGCATGTGCAGTGTTGAGTTCCACCTTGTTGCAACGTCTATGATTAGGCGATGCTGGGGAAGGTTCAAAGAACGCTGATAGGTCTGCATACGGCTGGAGTGTACAGGCGAACGGCGGATATGTGCGCAAAGTCCACGCACTTTGAGGAGCAGGTCGGATAACCCCGGATAACTTTTCAGGAAGCACTGCACCACCAGGTTTAAGGTGTGAGCCAGGCAAGGAATGTGTTTCAGTTGGGAAAGGGAGATGGCAGCCATGAAATTCCTTCCGTTATCACTCACTACCTTGCCTGCCTCAAGATCTACAGTGCCCAGCCACGACTGCGTTTCTTGCTGCAAGAACTCGGACAGAACTTCCGCGGTGTGTCTATTGTCGCCCAAACACTTCATAGCCAATACAGCCTGCTGACGTATGCCAGTAGCTGCCCCATAATGGGAGACCTGGTGTGCAACAGTGGCAGGTGCGGATGGAGTGTTTGTGCGACTGCGGTCTGTGGACGAGCTCTTGCTTCTGCAGGAGGACGAGGAGGAGGAGGAGGAGGAGGGGGTGCGAACGGCTACAGACAACTGTTTACTAGACCGTGGGCTAGGCAGAACTGTCCCAAACTTGCTGTCCCCTGTGGACCCTGAATCCACCACATTTACCCAGTGTGCCGTGATGGACACGTAACGTCCCTGGCCATGCCTACTGGTCCATGCATCTGTTGTCAGGTGCACCTTTGTGCTCACAGATTGCCTGAGTGCATGGACGATGCGCTCTTTAACATGCTGGTGGAGGGCTGGGATGGCTTTTCTGGAAAAAAAGTGTCGACTGGGTAGCTCGTAGCGTGGTACAGCGTAGTCCATCAGGTCTTTGAAAGCTTCGCTTTCAACTAACCGGTAGGGCATCATCTCTAACGAGATTAGTCTAGCTATGTGGGCGTTCAAACCCTGTGTACGCGGATGCGAGGCTAAGTACTTCCTTTTTCTAACCATAGTCTCATGTAGGGTGAGCTGGACTGGAGAGATGGAGATCGTGGAACTAGCGGGGGTGCCGGTGGACATGGCAGACTGAGAGACGGTGGGAGATGGTATTGTTGCCGCCGGTGCCCTAGATGCAGTGTTTCCTACTACGAAACTGGTGATTCCCTGACCCTGACTGCTTTGGCCTGGCAAAGATACCTGCACAGATACAGCAGGTGGTGCGCTAAATGGTGGTCCTACACTGCCGGAAGGGATGTTGCGTTGATGACTAGCTTCATTGGCCGAGGGTGCAACAACCTTAAGGGACGTTTGGTAGTTAGTCCAAGCTTTCAAATGCATGGTGGTTAAATGTCTATGCATGCAACTAGTATTGAGACTTTTCAGATTCTGACCTCTGCTTAAGGAAGTAGAACATTTTTGACAGATGACTTTGCGCTGATCAATTGGATGTTGTTTAAAAAAATGCCAGACTGCACTCTTTCTAGCATCGGATACCTTTTCAGGCATTGCAGACTGAGCTTTAACCGGATGGCCACGCTGTCCTCCACCAGGTTTTGGCTTTGCCACGCGTTTTGGGCAAGATACGGGCCCGGCAGATGGAACCTGTGGCGATGTTGATGCCTGCTGCGGCCCCTCCTCCTCCTCTGCTTCAGAACTGCTGCCGCCTGCACCCTGTTCCCCCAATGGCTGCCAATCGGGGTCAAGAACTGGGTCATCTAATAACTCTTCTTGTACCTCCTGCGCAACTTCGTCTGTGTCACCGTGTCGTTCGGTGGTATAGCGTTCGTGATGGGGCAACATAGTCTCATCAGGGTCTGATTCTTGATCAGCACCCTGCGAGGGCAATGTTGTGGTCTGAGTCAAAGGACCAGCATAGTAGTCTGGCTGTGGCTGTGCGTCAGTGCACTCCATGTCAGATTCAATTTGTAATGGGCATGGACTGTTAACTGCTTCACTTTCTAAGCCAGGGACGGTATGTGTAAAGAGCTCCATGGAGTAACCCGTTGTGTCGCCTGCTGCATTCTTCTCTGTTGTTGTTTTTGCTGAAGAGGACAAGGAAGTGACTTGTCCCTGACCGTGAACATCCACTAACGACGCGCTGCTTTTACTTTTACCAGTTTCACGAGAGGAGGCAAAAGAGCTAGAGGCTGAGTCAGCAAGATAAGCCAAAACTTGCTCTTGCTGCTCCGGCTTTAAAAGCGGTTTTCCTAATCCCAGAAAAGGGAGCGTTCGAGGCCTTGTGTAGCCGGACGACGAACCTGGCTCCACAGCTCCAGACTTAGGTGCAATATTTTTTTCCCCACGACCACCTGATGCTCCACCACTACCACTACCCTCATTACCAGCTGACAATGAACGCCCCCGGCCACGACCTCTTCCACTAGACTTCCTCATTGTTTTAAAAACGTAACCAAACTAACGTTATTTGTTGCAGTCACACAACTTACACGGTGAGCTATAACTTCAGTATGATTTAGCTACCCCTTTACAGGTTGGTGAGACCACAGCGAAAATCAGGCCCAATGTTACACACTCTTTTTTTGGTGGCTGCAAATTAGAGAGATGCCCCACACGCAGGACTGTCACTGAAGCACAAATGTTAATATTAATGTCACACTATTTTTTTTTTTTTTTTTTTTTTCAGGAACACTTTAGAAACCCCCCCAAAAAAAAAACATTGATTTTTGCAGGGAGAATTTAGAAAACAAATGTAACAAACTATATGCTTTCTATGGGCCACTGAGTGAGAGATGACGCACACAGGAATCAGGAGTGGCACACAAGCCCAGAGGCCAATATTTTTCTACCCAAATCAAGGAAAAAAAATATAGGCTTTCTATGGACCACAATTGGAGAGAGAGAGAGAGAGAGAGATGGCACACCCAGGAGTCAAGACTGGCACACAAGCAGAAAGGCCAATATTAATCTCCCACTGTTTTTTTTTTTTTTTTTTTTTTTTTTCTTCAGGGAGACTTTAGAAAAAAAAATAATAAAAAAAATATGATTTTATCAGGAAGAATTTAGAAACCAAATAAAATAAAATGATTTTTTCAGGGAGAATTTATAAAACAAATAAAACCAAAAATAGGCGTTCTATGGCCCACTGACTGAGAGATGACGCACCCAGGAGTCAAGACTGGCACACAAGCAGAAAGGCCAATATTAATCTCCCACTGTTTTTTTTTTTTTTTTTTTTTTTTTCAGGGAGACTTTAGAAAAAAAAATAATAAAAAAAATATGATTTTATCAGGAAGAATTTAGAAACCAAATAAAATAAAATGATTTTTTCAGGGAGAATTTATAAAACAAATAAAACCAAAAATAGGCGTTCTATGGCCCACTGAGTGAGAGATGACGCACACAGGAATCAGGAGTGGCACACAAGCCCAGAGGCCAATATTTTTCTACCAATGATTGATGGAGTTATTTTCTCTGGTAGATTTTGGAACCCAAATCAAGGAAAAAAAATATAGGCTTTCTATGGACCACAATTGGAGAGAGAGAGAGAGAGAGAGAGAGAGAGAGAGATGGCACACCCAGGAGTCAAGACTGGCACACAAGCAGAAAGGCCAATATTAATCTCCCACTGTTTTTTTTGGTTGATTTTTTTTTTTTTTTTTCAGGGAGACTTTAGAAAAAAAAATAATAAAAAAAATATGATTTTATCAGGAAGAATTTAGAAACCAAATAAAATAAAATGATTTTTTCAGGGAGAATTTATAAAACAAATAAAACCAAAAATAGGCGTTCTATGGCCCACTGACTGAGAGATGACGCACACAGGAATCAGGAGTGGCACACAAGCCCAGAGGCCAATATTTTTCTACCAATGATTGATGGAGTTATTTTCTCTGGTAGATTTTGGAACCCAAATCAAGGAAAAAAAATATAGGCTTTCTATGGACCACAATTGGAGAGAGAGAGAGAGAGAGAGAGAGAGAGATGGCACACCCAGGAGTCAAGACTGGCACACAAGCAGAAAGGCCAATATTAATCTCCCACTGTTTTTTTTGGTTGTTTTTTTTTTTTTTTTTTCAGGGAGACTTTAGAAAAAAAAATAATAAAAAAAATATGATTTTATCAGGAAGAATTTAGAAACCAAATAAAATAAAATGATTTTTTCAGGGAGAATTTATAAAACAAATAAAACCAAAAATAGGCGTTCTATGGCCCACTGACTGAGAGATGACGCACCCAGGAGTCAAGACTGGCACACAAGCAGAAAGGCCAATATTAATCTCCCACTGTTTTTTTTTTTTTTTTCAGGGAGACTTTAGAAAAAAAATAATAAAAAAAATATGATTTTGTCAGGAAGAATTTAGAAACCAAATAAAATAAAATGATTTTTTCAGGGAGAATTTAGAAAACAAATAAAACCAAAAATAGGCGTTCTATGGCCCACTGACTAAGAGAGAGAGAGAGAGATGGAACGCTTAGTACTGGCACACAAGCCCAAAGGGCAATATTAATCTCCCTTTTTTTTTCCAGGGAGAATTTCTAAAACCCCCAAAAAAAAAAAAATAGGCTTTCTATGGCCCACTATTTGTGAGAGAGATGGGACGCTCAGGACTGGCACAGATGGCACGCTCAGGACTGGCACAGAAGCCCAGAGGCCAATATTAATCTCCCTTTTTTTCTGGGAGAATTTATAAAACCAAAAAAATATTTAAATAGGCTTTCTATGGCCCACTATTTGTGAGAGAGATGGCACGCTCAGGACTGGCACAGATGGCACGCTCACAACTGGCACACAAGCCCAGAGGCCAATATTAATCTCCCTTTTTTCAGGGAAAATTTATAAAACCAAAAAAAAAATTAAATAGGCTTTCTATGGCCCACTATTTGTGAGAGAGATGGCACGCTCAGGACTGGCACAGATGGCACGCTCACAACTGGCACACAAGCCCAGAGGCCAATATTAATCTCCCTTTTTTCAGGGAAAATTTATAAAACAAAAAAAAAAAATTAAATAGGCTTTCTATGGCCCACTATTTGTGAGAGAGATGGCACGCTCAGGACTGGCACAGATGGCACGCTCACAACTGGCACACAAGCCCAGAGGCCAATATTAATCTCCCTTTTTTTCAGGGAGAATTTATAAAACCAAAAAAAAAATAAAATAGGCTTTCTATGGCCCACTATTTGTGAGAGAGATGGCACGCTCAGGGCTGGCACAGATGGCACGCTCAGGACTGGCACACAAGCCCAGAGGCCAATATTAATCTCCCTTTTTTTCAGGGAGAATTTATAAAACCCCAAAAAAAATAAAATAGGCTTTCTATGGCCCACTATTTGTGAGAGAGATGGCACACTCAGGACTGGCACACAAGCCCAAAGGCCAATATTAATCTCCCACTGTATTTTTATCAGGGAGAATTTATACACCCCACAAAAAAAAATACAGAAAAATGAAAAGGCTTTCTATGGCCCACTATGTGAGAGAGATGGCACACACAGGGATGGCACTCTAGCAGAAATGCCAAATTGCCAATCTTAATCTCCCACCAAAAAAAAAAAAAAAAAAAACACAGGGAATGTCCTACAATTACTATCTCCCTGCCTGCAGTAATCTCAGCCAGGTATGGCAGGCAGCTACTATCTCCCTGCCTGCAGTAATCTCAGCCAGGTATGGCAGGCAGCAATAAGGAGTGGACTGATGCACAAATGAAATAAAAAGTGTGGACAAACAAAAAAGATAGCTGTGCAGAAAGGAAGGAACAAGAGGATTTGTGCTTTGAAAAAAGCAGTTGGTTTGCACAGCGGCGTACACACAGCAATGCAGCTATCAGGGAGCCTTCTAGGGCAGCCCAATGAGCTACAGCGCTGAGGGGAAAAAAAAAAAAAAAAAACTTCCACTGTCCCTGCACACCGAGGGTGGTGTTGGACAGTGCAAATCGCTGCAGCACAAGCGGTTTTGTGGTTAATGGACCCTGCCTAACGCTATCCCTGCTTCTGACAAAGCGGCAGCAACCTCTCCCTAAGCTCAGATCAGCAGCAGTAAGATGGCGGTCGGCGGGAACGCCTCTTTATAGCCCCTGTGACGTCGCAGACAGCAAGCCAATCACTGCAATGCCCTTCTCTAAGATGGTGGGGACCAGGACCTATGTCATCACGCTGCCCACACTCTGCGTTTACCTTCATTGGCTGAGAAATGGCGCTTTTCGCGTCATTGAAACGCGACTTTGGCGCGAAAGTCGCGTACCGCATGGCCGACCCCGCACAGGGGTCGGATCGGGTTTCATGAAACCCCGACTTAGCCAAAAGTCGGCGACTTTTGAAAATGTTCGACCCGTTTCGCTCAACCCTACTGCTGAGCTTGTTGGAGGGACGAATCGGCTTTTATTTCTTAATTCGACCATTTTTAAATCAAACTCACTGGTTTTCTCACTTACTGTATCCTTCTTTCCCTCGAACCATTCTCTCAATTTAATTTGTCTAAGGAAGCGTTCTAGATCTATTTGTAGCTGGAACCAATTGGTGTGTGTACATGGACTAAAGTTCAACCCCTTGCTCAATACAGATACTTGTGCCCCAGTAAGTACTTTATGAGAGATGTTTACCACTAATTCTGTTCTCTCTTCCGTAGATTCGGTGTTCTCTGCGTCTTGCCTTTTTCTATTTTCTTTTTGTCGCCGGTGCTGGCGCCTACCTCCTCTCCTTTTCCTTCTGCTGGTGTTTTGGTTGAATCTAAAAGGAACAGAGTCATAATTTGTGTCATGTAAATCAGATATATAACAACCATTCACATTCCTATGACCTTTTTTCTTCCAGGTAGTTTTAGGATTATCAGATTGCCACGTATATATATATCCAGTCTCATAGTCTCCTGTATCTCTAATCCATTTTTTCCTTTTTGTTTCTTCTAACTCTCCACGAAGTTTACTCATATCTTTCTCCACTTTATCATAGAATGTAGTCCAGTCATCTTTATTCATTATTTCCTGTAGTTTTTTCTTGGTATCTCCCACACTAGTCTGTAACTTCTTAACTTCAGTTTGTAAAAATTCAACATTTAATAACATGACATCAAAGGCATATTTGTTAGAGATCATCATAAATCTATTGCAAAAAGTAGTGTTCCCACTAAATAGATTAGGCCTTATATTAGATCGAAGTCCCCTTGGTATCTTTCGTTCCTTCAGATACTGCCCCAACGTGGTCAGATGCAATTGGGAGCTAATTAACCGCTTGCAGTCATTAACATATTTATTTCTCATTTCAATGGGTGAGGGTACTTTAAGAAAAGTTGCATCCCCTTCTATATTCCCCAAAATTCGTTCTTCATCCTCCGTTGTATAGTTAAAAGTCCCAGGTTTCATAGAGGATGCCTCCATGGTACCAAAAAATGGCTTAAGGGTGTTATAGATAAAAAATATAAAAAATGCAAGCGTGCAAAACTTTCCAGACATCAGTATAGAGGAAAAAAAGGGAACAGCACAGCTATAAACTTATCTGCGGGTGCAAAGCCTTTGGGGAGCCCGTCCACCGGCTATCCTCAGTCCATAGATTCAAACAGAAAATAGGCAGCACTCCATAGTCTTGAATATCTTGTGCAGTTTATTCAGACCCACATGTCTTAATCGCAACGTTTCGGCTCTGACTGAGCCTTTCTCAAGCAGTGAGTGAACCATTTGTGTGTGTATAAATACATTCCAAACCATAACCAGCCTTAATTAGCCATTAATGGACAGTACATGTGCTTTTACATTTCTTATAAAAATACCAATTTGTATCATAAAGTGCTACAGTGCATACCTTCTGTGCAAGTGTTGCTGTGTAAACTATATATTACTTTACTTGTGGAGCTGCTTACCGGCAATGGAGGACATCTACAAACATCTCGGCGTTCTCTATGCGCAACTGCGCATGTCCGCTACGTCACAGCTCTGTGTTAGACCGCGGACCAATCAGCGCCGACGGCGCCTGCGCAGTAGCGCTATGTATCGCCATATTGGTAAAAGCCATATGCTTTTATTAGTTACTATATAGCAGTGGTCTACTACCTCTAACTTCGGTATAGTGTGTATGCCGGGACGTCAACGCTATCGCTGATACAGTCTAAGCCTGGGGTGGGCTGACCTGAGAGGGTTGACCTAATGCTAGGCATGTGATTGTATGACCTACGTACATCAGCTAATATATGGTTGAGCCCGTAGTGTCAGGGCGAGGTTTAGCGTCAGAATGTCCATAGGGCACGAACTAATAAAAGCATTGTTATGCGTGATGAAGTTTGTGAGGACCACAGCCTCACATTTAATATGGTCCCGCAGTAGTTGGAGAACTTTCGCCAGTAAGTGAAGGGTGATGTTGGTGCTGAGTAGCGCAGTATGCGCAGGCGCTATTATCCGACTGAGGAATTGACCTCCCTGTATGAGATGCCACTACCAATATGGCGATACATAGCGCTACTGCGCAGGCGCCGTCGGCGCTGATTGGTCCGCGGTCTAACACAGAGCTGTGACGTAGCGGACATGCGCAGTTGCGCATAGAGAACGCCGAGATGTTTGTAGATGTCCTCCATTGCCGGTAAGCAGCTCCACAAGTAAAGTAATATATAGTTTACACAGCAACACTTGCACAGAAGGTATGCACTGTAGCACTTTATGATACAAATTGGTATTTTTATAAGAAATGTAAAAGCACATGTACTGTCCATTAATGGCTAATTAAGGCTGGTTATGGTTTGGAATGTATTTATACACACACAAATGGTTCACTCACTGCTTGAGAAAGGCTCAGTCAGAGCCGAAACGTTGCGATTAAGACATGTGGGTCTGAATAAACTGCACAAGATATTCAAGACTATGGAGTGCTGCCTATTTTCTGTTTGAATATATATACAGTATATATATCTATACTAGATTGTTGCCTGATTCTAACGCATCGGGTATTCTAGAATATGCATGTCCCCGTAGTATATGGACAATGATGATTCGAGAATTCGCGGCAGACTGTGCCCGTCGCTGATTGGTCGAGGCAACCTTTGAGTCGCCATGGCAACCATTATGACATCTACGTCGATACTGTGCCCGTCGCTGAATCAGAAACGTGGGATTTCTACGTCCTTTATGACATCATCGTCGCTGTGCCCGTTGCTGATTGGTCGAGGCCTGGCAGCCTCGACCAATCAGAGAGGCGGGATTTCCAGGACAGACATCTCTGATTGGTCGAGGCAGCCAGGCCTCGACCAATCAGCGACGGGCACAGCATGGCGACGATGATGTCATAAAGGTTGCCTCAACCAATCAATGACGGGCACAGTCTGCCGCGAATTCGCCTCGACCAATCAGCGACGGGCACAGTATCGACGTACATGTCATAATGGTTGCCATGGCGACGATGATGTCATAAAGGTTGCCTCGACCAATCAGTGATGGGCACAGTCTGCCGCGAATTCTGGAATCATCATTGTCCATATACTACGGGGACATGCATATTCTAGAATACCCGATGCGTTAGAATCGGGCCACAATCTAGTATATATATAATTAGCTCACACATACACATAATAGACAGGTCATGTGACTGACAGCTGCCGTATTTCCTATATGGTACATTTGTTGCTCTTGTAGTTTGTCTGCTTATTAATCAAATTTTTATTTTTGAAGGATAATACCAGACTTGTGTGTGTTTTAGGGCGAGTTTCATGTGTCAAGTTGTGTTTGTTGAGTTGTGTGTGGCAACATGCATGTAGCGACTTTTGTGAGATGAGTTTTGTGTGGCGACATGCGTGTAGCAACTTTTTGTGTGTCGAGTTGCATGTGACAGGTTAGTGTAGCAAGTTGTGAGCAGCAAGTTTTGCGCATGGCAAGTTTTGCGCTTGGTGAGTTTTATGTGTGGTGCGTTTTGAGTATGTTCAAGTTTTGTGTGAGGCAACTTTTGCATGTGTTGCAACTTTTGTGCATGTGGCATTGTGCGTGTGCAAGTTTTGCGTGTGGCGAGTTTTCCATGAGGTGAGTTTTGCACCTGTGGTGAGCTTTGCGTGAGCCTAGTTTTGCATGTGGCGAATTTTGTGTGTGGCGAGTTTTGAGTGGCGACTTTTGTATTTTGACTTTTATGTGGTGAGGTTGGTGTATGTGTGGTGAAATGTGTGTTGAGGGTGGTATATGTGTTCAAGCACATGGTAGTGTGTGGCGCATTTTGTGTGTGTGTTCATATCTCCGTGTGTGGTGAGTATCCCATGTCGGGGCCCCACCTTAGCAACTGTACGGTATATACTCTTTGGCGCCATCGCTCTCATTCTTTAAGTCCCCCTTGTTCACATCTGGCAGCTGTCAATTTGCCTCCAACACTTTTCTTTTCACTTTTCCCCAACTTTTTGTGTGTCGAGTTGCATGTGACAGGTTAGTGTAGCAAGTTGTGTGCAGCAAGTTTTGCACATGGCGAGTTTTGCGCATGGCGAGTTTTATGTGTGGTGCCTTTTGAGTATGTGCAAGTTTTGTGTGAGGCAACTTTTGCATGTGTTGCAAATTTTGTGCATGTGGCAATTTTTCCGCGTGTGCAAGTTTTGCGTGTGCCGAGTTTTCCATGAGGTGAGTTTTGCACTTGTGGCGAGTTTTGCGTGAGCCTAGTTTTTGCATGTGGCGAGTTTTGCGCGTGGTGAGTTTTGAGTGGCGACTTTTGTGTTTCGACTTTTATGTGGCGAGGTTGGTGTATGTGTGGTGAAATGTGTGCTGAGGGTGGTATATGTGTTCAAGCACGTGGTAGTGTGTGGCCCATTTTGTGTGTGTGTTCATATCCCCGTGTGTGGTGAGTATCCCATGTCGGGGCCCCACCTTATCAACTGTACGGTATATACTCTTTGGCGCCATCGCTCTTGTTCACATCTGGCAGCTGTCAATTTGCCTCCAACACTTTTCCTTTCACTTTTCCCCATTATGTAGATAGGGGCAAAATTGTTTGGGGAATTGTAACGCGCAGGGTTAAAATTTCGCCTCACAACATAGCCTATGACGCTCTCGGGGTCCAGACAAGTGACTGTGCAAAATTTTGTAGCTGTAGCTGCGACGGTGCAGATGCCAATCCCGGACACACACACACATTCAGTTTTATATATTAGATACCTAATTCACGGGGTTCTCCATGTTAGCCAACCCTTCTAACTTCCTAACAAAAAAAGTTATGTTTCAAAATTTGTGCTGATATAAATTAGAAATGTGGGAAATGTAATTTATTAACTATTTTGTGTGACATATCTCTCTGAATTAAAGGCATAAAAATGAAGTTTGAAAATTGCTAAATTTTTAAAATTTGCTCCAAATTTCCGATGTTTTTCGCAAATAAAAGCAAGTCACATCTATGAAATTTTACCGCAATTATGAAGTACAGTATGTCATAAGAAAACATTCTCAGAATCAGTTGGGTCCATTGAAGCGTTCCAGAATTATTACCACATAAAGTGACACTGTAAGCATAACGCCCAATCCTATAACCCCTAAACAAGGGGAGTAGGCAACACTTTATATAGATCAAAAACATACCAGGAACACAATAAATGAACTATTGTGATCCACAAAAGTGCAGCAACAATATATTAAAAACATATTCTTTTATTAACAATAAATACAATACATAACATACATAAAATATTAAGGTGCCTCTATACAACCTAAACCACAAGAGGCGGACAGCTAGAGTAAGACACTAAAAATAAAGAGCAAAAACAAATGGGCACACGGGTATATGTAGATCTTACAAGACAAACATCACAGTTCACAGGAGCAACAAATAATAATGATTTAGTAATATATCCAAATGACTACATAATGTCCAGTTGAGAAAACTACCCAGCCATGCCGATAATTCCATATTCAGTGTAGATGTCACCGTAATATACACTTAATTCCATATGCATAGCTGGCAGGATAATATCCCCTATATTTCAGCTGGATCACTCTAAATAACCGACTTTTATCCTCTTGCAATAATCGATATAGATAACAGTTGCTATATGCCTATGACAGATCAGTGCGCTAACATAACATACGCACCGCTTACAATAGAACCGCGGCTTGAATTAGCCCGCAATTTGCCAAAGTGAAATGTCCGCTGTAGCTAAATGCTACTGTATATGTCTGACAAACCAGCGCAATAAATTTATGACATATATCCTCCTATACTAATCGATATAGATAAAAAATACTATGTGCCCCTGATACAACAGTGCGCTTGCATATCATGCGCACCGCTTACAATAAAAACGCGGCTTAAATTAGCCCGCATTTGCCAACGTGCAATGTCCGCTGTAGCTGGCTGCTACTATATGTATCTAACAAACCAGCGCAATAAACTTGTGATCTAACATATTACCTGTACAAGCTACCATGCGCCTTCACAGATGAAGCCATAATAAGCCCCCTGTCCCACACATATTACCTGCTCCGTGTCTCCTCGTGGAATCCCTAGCCAGAGTGGCGTGCTGCCTCTGCCTGCCCCGACGCGCGTTTCGCGTGATGCTTCTTCCTGGGGGTGTGTCTAAGGCGGTGAGTCTCACAGGTCTTATACCGGCAACATCCAATCAGATGGTAATGGGCAGGACTATCTCATACTCGCTACACTACACCTGGCCTCCGGTCTCAAAATATCGGCCGTATAATGAATCCTAATGATTAGTTTAATTACTATCGTGAAAAATCCCGATATCCCTCCAAAAATCACTGCTATTACAATACTAAAAAATCCTTCCAGAAAGCTAAGATAAATCCATGTAACTGCATACCTCATCTCTAATCCAAATACCTCCAGCCAAAGACTATATTTTTCAAAGAGGAACGCTGGCTGCGATAATGCCTAAATAAAATGATTAGTGAGTTAAAAAGTGACTGAAAATAAATTGTAAAGTGAGAGATAAAGAAAAGAAAAATTCTATAGAAAAATTCTGTAGATAAACATGCACCAAATAAGTATATGCCGTGCAACAATAAAGGATGTCGATGTAAGAACCCACAGCCTTGAATGTCTGTAAAAGATTAATTTGTGACCTATATAACCATATAGGACCATGTGCTTGTTTGTAAAGTGATACGGTTCACATATTGATGCAATATACATATCTATTATACTGGTTACAATGTTCCAGGTGCGATATAGGGCAAACCCCGCCCCTCCTGCAGATAGGGGACGGGCCATGCCACCACCAGCCACCATTGGAACACAGCCAGAAAAGTGCACCCAGTTATATTAAAGTGCAAACCTATCTGTTACCCGTGAGAGTGACAAATTCCTGAAACATCTAAATAAAACGCTATATAAGCGGTTAATATCCCGAAAGGTGACCAACCCCTCCATATATATGATATATCTGATATTCACATTATCTACAATCTAATTAAAACATACAAAAAAAAAAAAAAAAAAAAAAAAATATAATATAGAATGCAGTCACTACTCCGCATAAAATCTTCTATCATGACATTCTACTTCTCCAATCTATAGAGTGGGAGATATATACATCTCTTCAAAATATGAAGTCCAAAATAGTCCATAGATGTCACTCTTCTTCGTACATAGTCCTGTCCCCATATTTTCCATAGATAGATCAGTACTTAGAGTCAGCTTTCTGAAGGAACATGTCCATCAATTTCCACATTTATCCTCAACATCTCAGCCATAGTGGATTTAATAGGTCAGATGTTATTGTCCTTAGTTCTTTCTTTCTTTGTTTTTTCTCCAGATTCATCCAACAGCTCAATAAAGCAAGGAGTGTAGCCCAAACCCGGTGTTTGACCGTATATATGACCGAAACATACCTTAAATAAACAAATTGAAATTAAAAATTGCACCATATAACAAGAAAATAAAACTACTATGGGAAAACCCACCGTACCAAATAAAACCGATGCTACACAAACACAAAGAGAGATCCACTACACCTATAAAATCACAGTAGTATATAAACTACCTCACAAGAATGCACTGAAACCTAGATTCTCGTTCAGGCCTTGTGGAGTCAGTGTACCTAATCTGTAGATCCATCTACTTTCGACCTGGGCAAGAACTTTGCCCAGGTCACCTCCTCTCGGTCCCAATGTAACTACATCAATACCCTTTATTTTCATGAGATAGGGATTAGAATCATGAAACCTCTTATAGTGTCGAGGAATGGTCTTCAGGGTGGAAATGTCATCTATCGTTTTTGCCTTAGCTATATCAAGGTGATGTTCCCGAACTCGAATTCTCAGTTCCCTGGTTGTGAGGCCTATATATATCTTGCCACATGGGCAAGTTAGATGGTAGATGACCCCTTTAGTTGTACAAGTGATAAGCTTTCTAATGTCATAGCTTCTAGACCCATCAAAATTGGTAAATGTCTTAGCTTTGTTACAATTGGCACACGCCTTACAATGGCCGCACGGAAAGAAACCCCGGATATCTTGGTCCTGTCTTTTTGTCATTTTTCCATTGGCCATATAATGGCTGTGCACCAAAATATCGCCAAGGTTTCTAGATCTCTTGGCCACTATAGATGGGGCAGCAGGTAAACACAGTCTCAGAGTAGGATCCGTATGTAAAACTGACCAATGTTTTTGAATTATACGTCTAAATTCAAACCATTTATTATGATGTCCCGTGATATACCGAATCTGATTGTCATTATCCTTCTTAGTTTTAATCTGATTTTTATACAAAAGCACATTCCTAGGCGTATTCTTGGCCCTAATATACCCTTTCCGTATCACTCTGTGACTGTAACCCCGCTCCTTGAATCTATCGGTCAGTTCCCTAGATTGTTTTTCAAAATCATTTGTATCTGAACAAATTCGTTTAACACGCAGAAACTGACCGATAGGGATGCCCTGTATAGTAGATTGTAAATGGGCTGAGTGTGCGTGTAATACAGAATTCGTGGCCGTCTTTTTACGGAAGACATCAGTAGTGATGTCCCCGTTGGGCAAAGCACGTATCCGCAGATCCAAGAAATCCACCATCCTGCCACTCACAAATGTGAGCTTGATATTAAGACAGTTCTGATTGAGACTATTCATCATAATATTAAGGTCCTCTGCGCCCCCCTCCCATACGAACCAAATGTCATCAATATATCTCATCCACTCTTGGATGAGACACATCTGGGGGATGGGATTACAGAGGAAAATATCCCTTTCCCATGCCCCCAGAAACAGGTTCGCATAGGAGGGGGCACAGCAGGCACCCATGGCGGTTCCCTGCATCTGCAGATACGTGCCCCGCCCAAAAACAAACACATTATGGGTCAACACAAACTCCAGAAGCTTCAGAAGCAGTTGAATAAGATCTCTGGCTAAATTGCTCGACTCCAAAAATGATGCCACCGCCTTAATACCATCCGCGTGTCTAATGGATGTGTACAAGGCCTCCACATCGGCCGTTACCATGACACTTTTGGGGCCCAGATGTAAATTGTCCAACCTACGCAATGCTGCGGTGGTATCCTTTATATATGATGGAAGTTCGCTCACTAAGGGTTTGAGATAATAATCCAAGATCTGTGTAATGACCTCACATAGGCCCCCATTCCCAGAAACTATGGGTCTCCCAGGTGGGTCACTTGGATTCTTGTGAATCTTGGGAATTAAATATAGTGTTGGCATACGCGGGTGCATTTTTTCAATTAAATCAACCAATCGTTTGGGAATAATCCCATCAGCAAAAGCTTCTTCCAAGATACCACACAATTCCTCCTGGAATGTTTTGATGGGATTAGTACTCATCTTTTTGTAGCACTCCTTATTGTCCAACAATATATATGCTTGTTTCTCATATAAATGATGTGGCCACACGACAAGGTTACCACCTTTATCGGCGGGTTTGAAAACCACATCATCCCAACTTTTTAACGTTTCCAAAACTTCTCTATCTGATTTGGTCATGTTAGAATGACCAAACCCTTTCTGAGAAATTTGTTCAATATCCCTAGACACTAGTTTTGTGAAAATATCTACCGCTGGGCAGATATTTAAAGATGGAAATTTTTTTGATTTACCTATTAAATGGTTAGGGAAATTGCTTACCTTGCCAAGATTATTTTCTAAAATCAAAGCCTCCAAATCGGCCAAGGCTTCCTTCTCCTCAACAGTAGTAAACTCATCATCACCTTGACCTTTGTAATGAAGTTTCTTCAAGATTAATTTTCGTGAAAAGAGGTGTAGGTCCTTAATCAATGTAAATTTGTCTGGGGAATATGAAGGACAAAAAGTAAGACCCTTTTCAAGAATACCAATCTGTTGTTCCGATAATATATGTGATGACAAATTAATCACCTTATATTGATCATTTCTTTTAGATGTTTTCTTTTTAAAGAAGTCATTGGCTTTGGGATTGCCTCCATGTCTGGTACGTCCATTCCAAGATGTCATTTCCCCTGTATGTTTTGATGGCCCAACGTCTGACATAGACGATACTGAGCTGAAAGAGGCACTTCTAGATAGTTTATCTGCCTCACCTATTTTAAGTCCTTGCCATTTATATACTCTATTATTCTCAGAATCTGAGACATCTCTTTGATATTTTTTACTTTTAATAGAGCATATATCTTTTTCCCATTTTTCCAAATCATTACCAACATCTTTGAGGAAAACATCAACATTCTCTTTTTTCATATCCTTCTTGAACGTATCTTCCAATTTTTTTAGCTCCTCCTCAATATTTTTGATAGATGTGGTATTGCTATCAATAATTATTTGGAGAAATTCAAGTGAACACACGGTGGCAGCCCTAGTCCAACGATCTATCAATCCTTGTTCCCCAAGATCAAAGGTTGGAAATAATTGCACCCTCAAACCCCTAGGAATAATCTTTTGGCTAACATAATTTTCCAATGCAGTTTTAGTCCACCAAATCTTTGTTTTCTTATGTACAAAGTTCTTATATTGTTTCATTAGATCTCTCTCTGTGTGTGTAGCATCCATTGAAGGTTGTGAGGCACCTGCACGAAACATATCCGACGCTTTTTGTCGCCATGAGGATTCTCTGGCGGAAAAGTCCATTCTAGTAACGTGGGCCAACTGTCTGAAGACAGAAACACAAGCTGTAAGCATAACGCCCAATCCTATAACCCCTAAACAAGGGGAGTAGGCAACACTTTATATAGATCAAAAACATACCAGGAACACAATAAATGAACTATTGTGATCCACAAAAGTGCAGCAACAATATATTAAAAACATATTCTTTTATTAACAATAAATACAATACATAACATACATAAAATATTAAGGTGCCTCTATACAACCTAAACCACAAGAGGCGGACAGCTAGAGTAAGACACTAAAAATAAAGAGCAAAAACAAATGGGCACACGGGTATATGTAGATCTTACAAGACAAACATCACAGTTCACAGGAGCAACAAATAATAATGATTTAGTAATATATCCGAATGACTACATAATGTCCAGTTGAGAAAACTACCCAGCCATGCCGATAATTCCATATTCAGTGTAGATGTCACCGTAATATACACTTAATTCCATATGCATAGCTGGCAGGATAATATCCCCTATATTTCAGCTGGATCACTCTAAATAACCGACTTGTCCTTCATATTCCCCAGACAAATTTACATTGATTAAGGACCTACACCTCTTTTCACGAAAATTAATCTTGAAGAAACTTCATTACAAAGGTCAAGGTGATGATGAGTTTACTACTGTTGAGGAGAAGGAAGCCTTGGCCGATTTGGAGGCTTTGATTTTAGAAAATAATCTTGGCAAGGTAAGCAATTTCCCTAACCATTTAATAGGTAAATCAAAAAAATTTCCATCTTTAAATATCTGCCCAGCGGTAGATATTTTCACAAAACTAGTGTCTAGGGATATTGAACAAATTTCTCAGAAAGGGTTTGGTCATTCTAACATGACCAAATCAGATAGAGAAGTTTTGGAAACGTTAAAAAGTTGGGATGATGTGGTTTTCAAACCCGCCGATAAAGGTGGTAACCTTGTCGTGTGGCCACATCATTTATATGAGAAACAAGCATATATATTGTTGGACAATAAGGAGTGCTACAAAAAGATGAGTACTAATCCCATCAAAACATTCCAGGAGGAATTGTGTGGTATCTTGGAAGAAGCTTTTGCTGATGGGATTATTCCCAAACGATTGGTTGATTTAATTGAAAAAATGCACCCGCGTATGCCAACACTATATTTAATTCCCAAGATTCACAAGAATCCAAGTGACCCACCTGGGAGACCCATAGTTTCTGGGAATGGGGGCCTATGTGAGGTCATTACACAGATCTTGGATTATTATCTCAAACCCTTAGTGAGCGAACTTCCATCATATATAAAGGATACCACCGCAGCATTGCGTAGGTTGGACAATTTACATCTGGGCCCCAAAAGTGTCATGGTAACGGCCGATGTGGAGGCCTTGTACACATCCATTAGACACGCGGATGGTATTAAGGCGGTGGCATCATTTTTGGAGTCGAGCAATTTAGCCAGAGATCTTATTCAACTGCTTCTGAAGCTTCTGGAGTTTGTGTTGACCCATAATGTGTTTGTTTTTGGGCGGGGCACGTATCTGCAGATGCAGGGAACCGCCATGGGTGCCTGCTGTGCCCCCTCCTATGCGAACCTGTTTCTGGGGGCATGGGAAAGGGATATTTTCCTCTGTAATCCCATCCCCCAGATGTGTCTCATCCAAGAGTGGATGAGATATATTGATGACATTTGGTTCGTATGGGAGGGGGGCGCAGAGGACCTTAATATTATGATGAATAGTCTCAATCAGAACTGTCTTAATATCAAGCTCACATTTGTGAGTGGCAGGATGGTGGATTTCTTGGATCTGCGGATACGTGCTTTGCCCAACGGGGACATCACTACTGATGTCTTCCGTAAAAAGACGGCCACGAATTCTGTATTACACGCACACTCAGCCCATTTACAATCTACTATACAGGGCATCCCTATCGGTCAGTTTCTGCGTGTTAAACGAATTTGTTCAGATACAAATGATTTTGAAAAACAATCTAGGGAACTGACCGATAGATTCAAGGAGCGGGGTTACAGTCACAGAGTGATACGGAAAGGGTATATTAGGGCCAAGAATACGCCTAGGAATGTGCTTTTGTATAAAAATCAGATTAAAACTAAGAAGGATAATGACAATCAGATTCGGTATATCACGGGACATCATAATAAATGGTTTGAATTTAGACGTATAATTCAAAAACATTGGTCAGTTTTACATACGGATCCTACTCTGAGACTGTGTTTACCTGCTGCCCCATCTATAGTGGCCAAGAGATCTAGAAACCTTGGCGATATTTTGGTGCACAGCCATTATATGGCCAATGGAAAAATGACAAAAAGACAGGACCAAGATATCCGGGGTTTCTTTCCGTGCGGCCATTGTAAGGCGTGTGCCAATTGTAACAAAGCTAAGACATTTACCAATTTTGATGGGTCTAGAAGCTATGACATTAGAAAGCTTATCACTTGTACAACTAAAGGGGTCATCTACCATCTAACTTGCCCATGTGGCAAGATATATATAGGCCTCACAACCAGGGAACTGAGAATTCGAGTTCGGGAACATCACCTTGATATAGCTAAGGCAAAAACGATAGATGACATTTCCACCCTGAAGACCATTCCTCGACACTATAAGAGGTTTCATGATTCTAATCCCTATCTCATGAAAATAAAGGGTATTGATGTAGTTACATTGGGACCGAGAGGAGGTGACCTGGGCAAAGTTCTTGCCCAGGTCGAAAGTAGATGGATCTACAGATTAGGTACACTGACTCCACAAGGCCTGAACGAGAATCTAGGTTTCAGTGCATTCTTGTGAGGTAGTTTATATACTACTGTGATTTTATAGGTGTAGTGGATCTCTCTTTGTGTTTGTGTAGCATCGGTTTTATTTGGTACGGTGGGTTTTCCCATAGTAGTTTTATTTTCTTGTTATATGGTGCAATTTTTAATTTCAATTTGTTTATTTAAGGTATGTTTCGGTCATATATACGGTCAAACACCGGGTTTGGGCTACACTCCTTGCTTTATTGAGCTGTTGGATGAATCTGGAGAAAAAACAAAGAAAGAAAGAACTAAGGACAATAACATCTGACCTATTAAATCCACTATGGCTGAGATGTTGAGGATAAATGTGGAAATTGATGGACATGTTCCTTCAGAAAGCTGACTCTAAGTACTGATCTATCTATGGAAAATATGGGGACAGGACTATGTACGAAGAAGAGTGACATCTATGGACTATTTTGGACTTCATATTTTGAAGAGATGTATATATCTCCCACTCTATAGATTGGAGAAGTAGAATGTCATGATAGAAGATTTTATGCGGAGTAGTGACTGCATTCTATATTATATTTTTTTTTTTTTTTTTTTGTATGTTTTAATTAGATTGTAGATAATGTGAATATCAGATATATCATATATATGGAGGGGTTGGTCACCTTTCGGGATATTAACCGCTTATATAGCGTTTTATTTAGATGTTTCAGGAATTTGTCACTCTCACGGGTAACAGATAGGTTTGCACTTTAATATAACTGGGTGCACTTTTCTGGCTGTGTTCCAATGGTGGCTGGTGGTGGCATGGCCCGTCCCCTATCTGCAGGAGGGGCGGGGTTTGCCCTATATCGCACCTGGAACATTGTAACCAGTATAATAGATATGTATATTGCATCAATATGTGAACCGTATCACTTTACAAACAAGCACATGGTCCTATATGGTTATATAGGTCACAAATTAATCTTTTACAGACATTCAAGGCTGTGGGTTCTTACATCGACATCCTTTATTGTTGCACGGCATATACTTATTTGGTGCATGTTTATCTACAGAATTTTTCTATAGAATTTTTCTTTTCTTTATCTCTCACTTTACAATTTATTTTCAGTCACTTTTTAACTCACTAATCATTTTATTTAGGCATTATCGCAGCCAGCGTTCCTCTTTGAAAAATATAGTCTTTGGCTGGAGGTATTTGGATTAGAGATGAGGTATGCAGTTACATGGATTTATCTTAGCTTTCTGGAAGGATTTTTTAGTATTGTAATAGCAGTGATTTTTGGAGGGATATCGGGATTTTTCACGATAGTAATTAAACTAATCATTAGGATTCATTATACGGCCGATATTTTGAGACCGGAGGCCAGGTGTAGTGTAGCGAGTATGAGATAGTCCTGCCCATTACCATCTGATTGGATGTTGCCGGTATAAGACCTGTGAGACTCACCGCCTTAGACACACCCCCAGGAAGAAGCATCACGCGAAACGCGCGTCGGGGCAGGCAGAGGCAGCACGCCACTCTGGCTAGGGATTCCACGAGGAGACACGGAGCAGGTAATATGTGTGGGACAGGGGGCTTATTATGGCTTCATCTGTGAAGGCGCATGGTAGCTTGTACAGGTAATATGTTAGATCACAAGTTTATTGCGCTGGTTTGTTAGATACATATAGTAGCAGCCAGCTACAGCGGACATTGCACGTTGGCAAATGCGGGCTAATTTAAGCCGCGTTTTTATTGTAAGCGGTGCGCATGATATGCAAGCGCACTGTTGTATCAGGGGCACATAGTATTTTTTATCTATATCGATTAGTATAGGAGGATATATGTCATAAATTTATTGCGCTGGTTTGTCAGACATATACAGTAGCATTTAGCTACAGCGGACATTTCACTTTGGCAAATTGCGGGCTAATTCAAGCCGCGGTTCTATTGTAAGCGGTGCGTATGTTATGTTAGCGCACTGACCTGTCATAGGCATATAGCAACTGTTATCTATATCGATTATTGCAAGAGGATAAAAGTCGGTTATTTAGAGTGATCCAGCTGAAATATAGGGGATATTATCCTGCCAGCTATGCATATGGAATTAAGTGTATATTACGGTGACATCTACACTGAATATGGAATTATCGGCATGGCTGGGTAGTTTTCTCAACTGGACATTATGTAGTCATTTGGATATATTACTAAATCATTATTATTTGTTGCTCCTGTGAACTGTGATGTTTGTCTTGTAAGATCTACATATACCCGTGTGCCCATTTGTTTTTGCTCTTTATTTTTAGTGTCTTACTCTAGCTGTCCGCCTCTTGTGGTTTAGGTTGTATAGAGGCACCTTAATATTTTATGTATGTTATGTATTGTATTTATTGTTAATAAAAGAATATGTTTTTAATATATTGTTGCTGCACTTTTGTGGATCACAATAGTTCATTTATTGTGTTCCTGGTATGTTTATAAAGTGACACTGGTCAGAATTGTAAAACTTAGCCTGGTCATGAAGGTGAAAATAGGCTTTGGGGTGAAGGGGTTAAGACAGGTGTGCACAACGGAATGGTCCCTTTTATCCTTTAGATATAACAATTTATTGATGTTTTTTATAAATCGAAATTAAGAATATTCCTTACTGGACTACTAGAGATTCCTCCACATTGGGAAATATCCTGTGTGAAGTCAACGTATTGTTTATGGAGAGAATTATTGGTCATGCTAAGTCTTGCCAAGTTTTCTGCAGAATCTGCATTATGTAATGTGACAGATTTATTTGGATCATGTGATCTGGCAGTTCTTACTAAAATATAAAAAAGAGGACTTTTTAATTTTTTGGATGATGTGATAAATAATTGATGATTGATTTTTAGATAAGTTTGCCAGTTTTGTGAAGTGCATGAAATATATTATGCAGTAACTGAGCACAGGTGAAAGTTGCTGCTTCCAGTGATATTAAATCAAACTCCGACAGGGAGACAAAATGATCTCTGCTGGCCCTCTCCTGTCCCGTTCAAGCCTGTAACTGCAGATTAATAAGTGAATATCATAGAAATTCATACCCCAACACTGAGGAGTCCATTACTGATGGGGAATATTCAATGTCTCATTTTTGTCAAGAAAAACTGGAAGAGCCAACAGTCTTATATACAGTATATACGAAGTATGCAACTTTCCTTTCATGTGTAGTAGTATGGACTCAAGGGGTTGACACCAACATTCTGAAACTGCTGTTACCAGTGTTGGACTGGGGTGACCAGAGCGCAGCAATAACATTGGCTCTGGGAGACCACTGTTCAGCTACATGCAAATATTACATTACCCACTTTCAGAAATTTGTCTATGATTCCTTATAATAATACATTGGGTGATTTATTAAATGAACAACTCTAATGGGGCTGAAAAAAGTGTTGAAATATTAAATAACTTTTTTTTTTAAAGGATTGCACTTTTTATTAAAAAAAAGTTGGAAAGTCGCTAAACAATCAGATTGACTTTTTAATTTTTTTTAAAAGGCAATAAAAAATGAAAACTTTTTAATTGCTTTTTTAATTGGCTTTGGTTTCTGTTGCTTTTAGCTAAGCTACAGGGGTGAGAATACAGAGAGGAAAAATTAATTCTGTGAAATTAAAAGTGGTGTTTACTATTTTCTAATGCTAACATGTTAAATACTATTACGATTGGTGGATGTTTGACTGCTAAGACCCTCTGGCCCGAAGAACCAAAAGACATGGGTCTCATGCCCCTCTGGATTTTCCGTACACAGCTGCACTCCATGCCACCCACATTATAGGGAACTGATACACAGTCATGTGTTGTGTCTTTCATCTTGAAATCATTGAAATGCACAAATATGTTGTGTCTTCCACTTAGAAGGACACTCATTGGAACTGCTCAACCGACTGGCTAATTGATGTAGGCATTCCCCCTTAGTGACAGAGCGAAATTTTTGAAATCTGACCAGTGTCACTTTATCTGGTAATAACTATGCAATGCTTCAACAAATCCCAGTGATTTTGAGAATGTTTTTTTGTGACACATTATACTTTATGATAATGGTAAATTTAGGTCAATATGTTTTGTGTTTATTTAGAAAAAATATATAAAATTTGAGAAAAATGTAAAAAAATTAGCAATTTTCTAAATTTGAATGATTATCCCTTTAATCCAGATGGTCATACCACAGCAAACCATTAATAAATTACATTTCCCACATGTCTGCTTTTACATCAGCACCATTTGTAAAATGTTATTTTATTTTGTTAGCATTTTAGGAGATTTAAAAATGTAGCAGTAATTTTTCAATTTTTCAAGGAAATTTACAAAATTTATTTTTTTAGGGACTTATCCATGTTTGAAGGGACTTTAGGGGTCCCATACATTGGGAAACCCCCAAATGTGATACCATTTTAAAAACAGCACGACTAGACATATTGAAAATTGCTGTCAGTTACTTTATTAACCCTTCAGGTGCTTTACAGGAATTAATGCAAAGTGGTATGACAGAAATGAAAATGTGCATTTTTACCACCTAAATGCCTCTAACTTCTGAACAGATTACTAGAGCTGTCAGACTGTAAGACCAGTATTTGGACGTGAATTGCCACGGCAAACATCAGGACCATAAAATAATGATCTGAGGGCACCAGTTTGGATAAAGAGGAAGCTCCCACACTCTGTTTATTTATAATGATGTAATCACTATTGACAGCAGCATCTAAGGGGTTAAACAGATTTGGAAGGTGCAAACACTGATCGTGGCTAATGCAGCAAGTTGTCAGCTAGAGTGTACAGCCGACAGCTGCTGGATTGTCACCTGAATGGGGAGACTATTCTCATATCTCAGGTCAGTTAAAAGACGTATTGGCTGTCATTAAGGGGTTAAGGACTGTACGTTATTATAGTACAATAAGTGGATATTTGAATATGTGTTATGTGAACCAAACAACATTGTTAAAGGGGTTGTATTAAGTTTGCAAGTTAAAGAATATGAGGTAATGTCCCGATTGCTGGGGTTCTGATTACTGGGGGAAACACCATTCCCGAGAATGGGGTCTTTGGAGAACCCTGTCTGAAGAGAGCAGAGGTCAAGCATGCTCATCTCCGCCCCCATTCATTCTCTATAACAGGGGTGGGGAACCTTTTTTCTGCCAAGGGTAATTTGGATATTTATACCATCCTTCAGGGGCCTTAGAAATTGGCACACTAACTCCACCCACAAAGTACGTCCTGATGCTGACACTGGTGTCAGGACATAATCCGTCTTCGCATGCACCTCTGTATAGCACATGCTCATAGAACAAGGGCCTGTGGTCGTCAAAACACAGGAGCCAGCCCAAGAATTGTGGTACCTGAAAATCTGCCCGGGAGCAGGATAAAAGGTCATAGCGGGCAGTAAACATCCTGCGGGTCTGAGGTTCCCCCACCCCTGCTCTATAAGATTGCCAGAGATTACCAAATGGTCTTGGCGTTCTGCTGCAGTCCCATACCAAAGAGTGAAAGTGTGCATGATCAAACTTCATTCAAACTGAGTTCTCCAGGGCCCCATTTCTGCGGGTAGTGCAGATCCCAGGGGTTAGACCCCCAGCAACCAGTGATATGGGATAAACGCCAAAGTCCAAAGTCGTATACTAACCAATGTATGGCCTGCTAATGTTTCAGGATCTTTCATATAAGGATCGCCACTGGCATGAAGCCTGTTTTCACTGCTTCCAGTGCAAGCGCTCATTGGTGGATAAACCATTTGCTGCAAAGGATGAGCATCTCATTTGTACTGAATGTTACTCTAATGAATATTCTTCCAAGTGCAATGAATGCAAGAAAACAATTATGCCAGGTAAGTTCATTATTGGGGATTTGTAAGAGGATGGAAAGAAAACGGAATTTTGTTCACCATTTCTGTATTTTTTTGTAATTTTCACTACTGCAAATATTAATCGCTAATATTTATATCTGCGTTAACCACCTTGTCTTTTAACACCATTTTATAATGTAGTATTGAGTATATTTTATCAAGAATAATAAAAAATATTAGATTTGTTTGTGTGTCTTCATGTGTATTTTTTGCACATTTTGTTTCTCTCTGGGCTAATTTAATAGCTATGTTCCTTGTGGTAAGGATCTAAAAATTTGTTATTGCCATACAGGAACACGCAAGATGGAATACAAGGGGAACAGTTGGCATGAGACTTGTTTTATTTGTGCCCGATGCCAGCAGCCAATTGGAACAAAAAGCTTCATCCCCAAAGAAAATCAAAACTTTTGTGTGCCATGTTATGAAAAGCAGTTTGCAATGCACTGCGTCCAGTGTAAAAAAGTAGGTGATCAAGATCCCCACAACATGTCTGTCTTTTCACTATATAGGAATTTATTAGTAAAAAGTAATAAACTGTGTCTCCTTAAGGTCTTGCTCACACTGGTGTATAACACAGCCAAGTGCGATCCAAAGTTTTATCGGATATCACTCAGCCCAATGTCATACTATGGGGCAGTGTCAAATGCAATTTTTTTCTTATACCAACAGGGCTGCCACTAGGAATTTCGGGGCCCAATACTGGAAAATTTTTCGGGGCCCCTTGAGACACCGCCTAGGCTCCACCCCAGCCCTGCCTCTCCCGCTCAAACTGTCCACAGTCCCACCGCCCTCTCTTGGAAAAAACTCCATTTGTGCACCACATTCTCACCAATCACACATTAACAGTTCCCATCACCAGATCACATACATAGCCAGGAGCTTTCATTTTGGCCAAAACATTTTTTAATCTGCCACCATGACAAAGTCAAATCTTTTGGCCGAGCCCTACTCTACTCTATCCTATTAATAATTTGTTAAAATATCCAATTCTATTTAGGTGTATTTTTATTTATTTTTCAATGTTTAAAATGACCAATAATACCACATACAAGGACAAATACCACCGCACCATGACCAGACAGCATATTACCATGTACAGGTAATACAGTGATCACCAGTGGCATTATACACAGAAGCTCTGTATATAGTGTCAGTGTACAGGTAATACAGTGATCACCAGTGACATTATACACAGAAGCTCTGTATACAGTGTCAGTGTACAGGTAATACAGTGATCACCAGTGACATTATACACAGGAGCTCTGTATATAGTGTCAGTGCATAGGTAATACAGTGATCACTGGTGACATTATACACAGGAGCTCTGAATACAGTGTCAGTGTACAGGTAATACAGTGATCACCAGTGACATTGTACACAGGATCTCTGTATATAGTATACAGTGTCTAGTGTCAGTGTACAGGTAACATACTAACTCACCAGTGACGTCTCTAGGTGAAGTCCTTCATCTTCGCTTTTCATCTTCATCCATCACAGACCACCATCACTTCTTCCAGCCAGGGCTCGTCTCTGCCGGAAATAACACAGTTATCTAGAGCACCGCTTGCAGAGCATATTATTTAATTTTTTGCCAACTTCTACACTACACCAGATGAAGAAAAAAAGGCAACAGAACTCAATTTCTCTATTGTTTGAGGCCGCGAATGTTGGACTGCACTCAGATGACATCTGAGTATGCGTAGGAAGAAGCGGCAACACTCACCGGTCCTGTGTGGTCTGAATCCTTTATTAGAAGAGTGCACACAACCGCATCTTCACGGCATCGGGATACAAGCAAGGAGGGAGGTGAGCAGGATGTGACGACGGCCGTTTCGCGCCGACAATAGCGCTTCTATGGGTCTTAGATTGCTATACTCAGATGACATCTGAGTGCAGTCCGATGTTTCACACACAACCATAGACTTGAGTGGGTGCATGAGATCCAAATTTCAGAGTCACTCAAGTCACAGCAGACTGCAGATTATTTTTTTACAGATCAATTCAGTCTGTTGAAAAAAATCACATATCTGTGCTACCCCATAGTATAACATTGGGATGAGTGCTGTCCGATAAAACATCACATAGCATTCAGCCGTGTTATACACTGGTGTAAGCGAGGTAAGACTCTTTATTCCCCCTGCAGATCTTCTCCCATTAGCCTCTAATGCTGGAGTCCAGCCTCAATTACTTTTTTTTTTTGCAATACTGTCAAATCTTTTCATATGCAGTGCCTTGCGAAAGTATTCGGCTCCCTGGAACATTTCAACCTTTTCCCACATATCATGCTTCAAACATAAAGATACCAAATGTAAATTTTTGGTGAAGAATCAACAACAAGTGGAACACAATTGTGAAGTTGATTGAAATTTATTGGTTATTTTAAATTTTTGTTGAAATTCAAAAACTGAAAAGTGGAGCGTGCAATATTATTTGGCCCCTTTAACTTAATACTTTGTTGTGCCACCTTTTGCTGTGATTACAGCTGCAAGTCGCTTGTGGTATGTCACTATCAGTTTTGTACATCAAGAGACTGGAATTCTTGCCCATTCTTCCTTGGCAAACAGCTCGAGCTCAGTGAGGTTTGATGGAGATCGTTTGTGAGCAGCAGTTTTCAGCTCTTTCCACAGATTCTCGATTGGATTGAGGTCTGGACTTTGACTTGACCATTCTAACATCTGGAGACGTTTATTTGTGAACTATTCCACAGTAGATTTTGCTTTATGTTTGGGATCATTGTCTTGTTGGAAGACAAATCTCTGTCCCAGTCTCAGGTCTTTTGCAGACTCCAACAGGTTTTTTTCAAGAATGGTCCTGTATTTGGCTCCATCCATCTTCCCATCAAGTTTAACCATCTTCCCTGTCCCTGCTGAAGAAAAGCAGGCCCAAACCATGATGCTGCCACCACCATGTTTGACAGTGGGGATGGTGTGTTCAGGGTGATGAGCTGTGTTGCCTTTTGCGCCAAACATATCGTTTGGCATTGTTACCAAAAAGTTCGATTTTAGTTTCATCTGACCAGAGCACCATCTTCCACTTGTTTGGTGTGTCTCCCAGGTGGCTTGTTGCAAACTTTAAACAATTTTTTTTATGGATATCTTTGAGAAATGGCTTTCTTCTTGCCACTCTTCCATAAAGGCCAGATTTGTGCCATGTACGACTGATTGTTGTCCTATGGACAGACTGTCCCACCTCGGCTGTATATCTCTGCAGTTCATCCAGAGTGATCATGGGCCTCTTGGCTGCATCTCTGATCAGTCTTCTCCTTGTTTGAGATGAAAGTTTAGAGGGATGGCCGGGTCTTGGTAGATTTGCAGTGGTATGATACTCCTTCCATTTCAATATGATCGCTTGCACAGTGCTCCTTGGAATGTTTAAAGTTTTGGAAATCATTTTGTATCCAAATCCGGCTTTAAACTTCTCCACAACAGTATCACGGACCTGCCTGTTGTGTTCCTTGGGCTTCATGATGCTCTCTGTGCTTCAAACAGAACTCCGAGACTATCACAGAGCAGGTGCATTTATACGGAGACTTGATTACACACAGGTGGATTTATATTTATCATCATTAGGCATTTAGGACAACATTGGATCATTCAGAGATCCACAATGAACTTCTGGACTGAGTTTGCTGCACTGAAAGTAAAGGAGCCGAATAATATTGCACGCCCCACTTATCAGTTTTTGAATTTCCACAGAATTTAAAATAACCAATAAATTTCGTTCAACTTCACAATTGTGTTCCACTTGTTGTTGATTCTTCACCAAAAATTTACATTTGGTATCTTTATGTTTGAAGCATGATATGTGGGAAAAGGTTGAAAAGTTCCAGGGAGCCGAATACTTTCGCAAGGCACTGTACATATATTGTGCTTGTGACATGTGTACACTATACCAACCGAAATTCCGAAAACATATCAGCAAAATCTGGGAAAGAGTACTAGTATTTGTGGTAATAACCCAGAAAATAGATATAATTGCTCCAAACAATAAATATGAAAAAAGGAGGAGAACCAGAAGCATATAGTGACGGTATAAATAAGATAATCTTTATTATTACAAAAAAGTAAAAACTATGGACATCAGTAAAAATCACAATGTATACCACAATACAGCATCGAGAAAAGGGGGAAGAAAACGAACCAATACACAACTCACATCTCACCACCCTAACATAATATAGAGGATGGTCATAGTATGGCTATAGGCAGTGAGCAAACTATGATGACAAAAAGGTACAAGGGGGAGGGGGGCCACAACCGTGACGGGGCCTAGCGGAAAATAGAAGGCAAGTGCACCCTGCAGCTAGGATACACCCTGTGGCGACGGCGGCATCCAACCCCAAATAGGACAATGCCATATGCAGGGCCTAACCAAGAGTAAAAAACAGATGCACACTGGCAGCCAGGATAGTGCCAGTGACAACGGTGTAGCTAGAGCTATATGTAGCATACCATGTAACAAGAAGTAATGGCCTGAGGTGCAGGCGTCACAGCTATAGTGATACCTGGCACAGGGAGTGGAGCCAGTGCGCCCAAATGGGTAGGTTAACCCCTGCACACATGAAAGCAACTAAGTTGTATGCATACCTATGCAGATGCGGGAGGGAGGTGAAGAGGTCCCGCCGGTGAGAACGCCCCAATCCTCTATATTATGTTAGGGTGGTGAGATGTGAGGTGTGTATTGGTTCATTTTCTTCCCCCTTTTCTCGATGCTGTATTGTGGTATACATTGTGATTTTTACTGATGTCCATAGTTTTTACTTTTTTGTAATAATAAAGATTATCTTATTTATACCGTCACTATATGCTCCTGGTTCTCCTCCTTTTTTCATGTGTACACTATGCATATTTAGTGTGTTTTTATGTTACATGACATCTCTGGAAGGTGAATCTATTTCTCAGCTATAAATCCTGATGAGCACAGTGTCCTGGTGACCCCCTGCCCCCTCCAGAGAAGGATAAGGCTGCTGTGCCCAATCTGCCCCCTGACAGGACACAGCAGCTCAGTTCTGATGACTGAAGATTTTCAGAAAAGTTTGGAGGATAAGGCTAGGTTCACATTGCGTTCAGTGACTACGTTAAACGGACTACGTTACACCGCGGCATAACACGGTGTAACGTAGTCCGTTAACACCGCCATTGAATGCAATGTCGGACGCATCGCTAGCGCACGCCCACAATGGGAGTGCGCTAGCGATGTGCCGTCAATTGAGTGACGGACCCGAGACGTGGGCTGCAGCGTTTCCGGGTCCGTCACTGCTAGCGCAGATGGAGCTAGCAGATGCTCCATCTGCGTTAGCACTGTGCAAAGTCGGCACTTGCGTTAGCGCAGTCCATTTAACGTATGCGTTGAACGGACTGCACTAACGCAATGTGAACCTAGCCTTAGTGACACCTGTGTGAATCTTGATAGGGGGCTGCTGTGTCCTGTCAGGGGGAAGATTGGGGGCAGATTGGGCACAGCCAGCATTATCCTTCTCTACAGGAGGTGAGAGGGAGAGGGGGTCACCAGCACAGATAACTCTGTGCTCTTATCAGGATCTATAGCTGACACATAGACAGGGGTCATGACATAGCAGCATCCTCAGTGAGCGGCTGCTGTGCTGATACTATGGCTGATGCAGTGACTGAGCACACAGCCGGCTCACCGAGGATGCGTCTGCTGCATGCGTTGACTGGAGCCTGTCAGGACACTATTCACCAGCACAGGCTGTCAGGCTCAGGCACTTACCAAGTGGGGTTACGCTGCTCCAGCAGCTTTGTGATGGCTGACTGGGGAGAATACTGCAGGAGCGCGGGCTCAGCAGAGATTGGATGGTGGAAAGCCCCGCTCTCCTGATGCTCAGCACTGGCTGCCTCTCTCTCTTGTCTGTCACAATGACGCTTCCCCTCCTGCTCCTTCCACAAGACGCTCTGTCTGGTTTATGAAAACCCTGACATCGGGCCTCTCTAGTTCATGGGCCCCATACACTAGTAAGGGTAATTATGCCCTGATGGCGGCCCTGCATACCGATTTAGAAAAAAACGTGTGCACTACTGTGAGGATGGTGCTAAGGTAGGTTCCCACACCTTAGTGTAATATACAAAAAGAACCTAGCACTCAACTTGATGCTCAAAGTGAAGGATTTATTGTAGTACCAAATAAACGTTTCGGTCCACCACACGGACCTTCATCAGTAACGTACTGAGCTTTAAGTAGGGTCAAAGACTGGTGGATACCGCGTCTAGCTCATGGCACAGCTCATTTCACCCGGAACAGTAATTGGTCCTACATAGATTTCCCTACGGAGCTCTGGCACTAGACGTTGAAGTGCTAGGTTCTTTTTGTATACTGCATACCGATTTGACATGAGAAAACAATCGCATCATACTGCAAATGGCCTCGAAATTCGGATCAAATGCACTCAAGTATAAGGGTAAGTTCTCACAGGGCGTTTTTGCTGTGTTTTTTTTCTGCAGCAAAAACGGATCATCTTGGCAGGAAATAAGCTGCGCCAAAAAAGCAGGTTTAGGTGCGTTTTGGGTGTGGTTTTTTCATGCATTTGTTTTTCTCTTTGTGTATGCCAATAAAGTTGAGTGCACACAGAGAAAAAAAACAACTTCCTGTAGATAGAATGAATAGATAGAATTGATAGATTAATAGAATAGATAGAATGAATAGATTGATAGAATAAATAGAATAAATAGATACAATAGATAGATAGAATAGATAAATAGATAGAATGGATAGATAAATAGGTAGAATAGAGAATGAATAGATAGATAGAATAAATAGAATGAATAGATACAATAGATAGATAGAATAGATAAATAGATAGAATGGATAGATAAATAGATAGAATGGATAGATAAATAGGTAGAATAGAGAATGAATAGATTGATAGAATAAATAGAATGAATAGATACAATAGATAGATAGAATAGATAGAATAGATAAATAGATAGAATGGATAGATAAATAGATAGAATGGATAGATAAAAAGGTAGAATAGAGAATGAATAGATAGATAGAATAGATATATTACCTGCGGTATCCTCTTCCCTGGTATTTTCCCAGGGTGCAGAGGTTACCTCAGGTCAGGCTGTGAGGGAGCGCAGGCTCGGTGACGTCACCACGCATCTCATTCATTCCCCAGTACTTACAGCCGGGAGCGGTCGCATTAGCATCGCTCCCAGTTGTAAGCTTTATCTCCCCCAGATACTGCGTGGGATATATTGGACTGCGACGGATCAGGGAGTGTACTTTTGCTTTTTTATTTTATTTTTCTTACAGAAGATCGAGGGCTTTACTTTGGAATGGCAGAATAATAAAATGGTAAAACTGTGTGTATTGTTTTATTTCATTAAAATACTTTTATTAACATAGGATTACTAATGGATAGGTGTCTTATTGACGCCTCTCCATTACTAAGCTGGCTTAATGTCACCTTACAATAGTAAGGTGATATTAACCCCTTACTACCCAGCTTGCCCCTGCTACAGGGCAAGTGGGAAGAGGCGGGCAAGTGAACGAACCTTTAAAGAGAACGTGTCAGCAGGATTTAACAATATAAAGTAAAGGTATGGTCATAATGGTGTGGTTAAACTGATTAAATTGATACCTTTGGTGAATCAATAGGATTTGTGGTTCTTATTTTATCAGAATTTGAAGTTTTCTTCTAATGATATTTCAGTGCACAAGGGTGGGACTGTGAGTAGGGTCTTCTCCTCCTGCTTCCTCCCCTCCATCTGCCTCTAGGGTTTCAATGTCAGATCACTGTTTATTCAGTAATCTGCCTTCTATTCGACAATTCACTTGGGCATGAGTGGCTCATGCGCAGTTTGATTTCATGGCTGGTCTTCAAAAAATGGGACATGCGCAGTTCGAGATCTCGAATCAATGAAGTCTTCATTCATTTCAAGCACATTAATTTCCCTATTGCTGTGCTTTAGAATGCTATTAACCTGTAGATTAACCCTATATCTACAGGATAATAATGTTTGGGGACATGACAGGTTCCCTTTAATTTTAGCAATGTTACTCAGATGGAACATGAGGAAAGTATGATGGTCGACTTTTGGCTCTAGAGTCACAGTTCTCCATCATTATATAAGATTTATTAGAAATATTAAAATATAATTAAAAAAGATATAAAGCAAGTCAGGACTTTAGTATACCCAATATCAAGCTGATAAAAATTCCATATATTCCCAAGTTTTCTATTTTTTCCATTCTTTTTCCATTCTTGGGAATGCTTTGTGGGAGATCTAATGGTTGCCATTAGGATTGTTATGCAAGTTTCCCAATTTCCTGAATGGCAAAGCAGGGAATAAATCACAGCCGAACTAGACAGATCTGCTATTCAGGAATCTAGTAACTCTTGGACACAACATCTGGGAGCTGTAACATTTGTTGTCAACACTCGTTTAACGAAACACATATGACTTAGTAAAAGCTCAACAGATTTTTTACGAGCTTTATAAAGAAGAGGACAACATAAAGAGTAGATAAACTTTTATTTTAGTTTTTCATAATTTTGGCCATCTTGGAAAGTATTGAAATTTTGCATGTCGGTGGCTTCCAAAGCCATTGTTTTCCCTAGTCTATTTGGGTGTACAGGAGTACAGGTGATGGCAGTGAAATAGTCAGCTTGGCATGTGCGTCTCACAAAAGCTGCATTTACACTGGCCAATAATTGATTATAATGCTAACGACCCATCATTCACGATGATTGTGCAACGTGATTGGGTTGAGAAAGTTAACGTGTCGTTCACGGTGTATGAAATCGTGTAGCGAAGCAAAAGAAAACTAGTACATTTTAGAGCGTTGTGTAATGTAAATGGAGACTGTTGACTTGTTTCAAGGCAATAAATAGCTCAGCAGCTTTTGGAGAACTGGAACGAGTACGTGTTTGTGATTTGCAAAAAAAATTTCACCTCACTAATTCGATTTCATTTTCTTGGCACAGTATCAACGGAGATGTTCGTACAATACTTTTTGAATTCATGTAACTGAAGTAAATAGTGTCACTTAGACCTTGGTCAGACATCAGTTTTTTTGCTGTCTATGAAAAACAGACCGGGTTTCATTAGTGATTTTCACTAGAGTTTGATCCAAGTTTCATCAGTTTTTTTACCGTGATCACAGTGCACAATGTTGTCATGATATGCTCACTTGCTATGAGCACCGACCACCAGGCGGCGCTCATAACGATCCAACAATGGCAACCACAAGGGTATCCTGCTGACCCCGGGTTGTCATGCCAACCCATCGGCGACCCGCACGTGCATGTTAAATGCCGCTGTCAGCGTGTGACAGTGGCATTTAACATGTTAATAGCTGCGGGTGAATCGTGATTTCATCTGCGGCAGTACTGGGCACATGTCAGGAGGCGTCCAATGAGGGACTGTGTCCGTCATTGGACTTTTCGGGGTTAATGGTCTACCCTTAGGATAGGTCATCAATATCTGATCAGTGAAGGTGTGACACCTGGCACCCCCAGCCATTTAGTTGTTCCAGGAGTCTATTGATTCGGATAGGGGCGGATGTGCAGTACCCGGCCGCAGCCACTATACCCTTGACGGAGCTGTCCTGGGTAGCATTGCAACTGAGCACATTGGGAACAAATGATAAGCCGGGTGTCACACCACTACCGATCAGATATTGGTTAGGATAGGTCATTAATGTAAAAGTCCTGGACAAATCTGGGGACAAGCTGCTGCATGAGATTGTTTGGATAAGCACAACACTCAGAGGATGAGACAAGCATTGACCCTTTCACTGCCAGCATCTGTACTCCAAATAGTTACATTCTGACATCAATGCAGTGAAAGACATGCAAACAGATTGGGGAAAAGAAGGGGTTTGGAAGCCACAACATGCAATTCTCTCACAGGAATGAAGACTAATCCCCTAATAAATTATTTTGCAAAGTTTCATAACATTGTGGGCTTAAATACATTTATTAATGTTTAGTTACTGTTTAAGATCTTGTTTTTAAAGCATTTCATATCTTCAAGATAAGTAAAACTTTTATTTCCAAAGGCTAAGATCTGATATCAACTCTTTTTTTTTAATTCAAGGCCATCACAACAGGAGGTGTCACCTATCGGGATCAGCCGTGGCATAAGGAATGTTTTATTTGTACGGGCTGCAAGAAACCATTGTCTGGGCAAAGATTCACTTCTCGGGATGAGTTTGCTTATTGCCTGAATTGCTTCTGCAATTTGTATGCCAAGAAATGTGCTGGATGCACCAGTCCCATAAGTGGTACATATACGTAATGGTTTTTTAGCTTTAGTATATTATATCTGACATTAAAAATGTTGGCTACTACTTTTAGAATGAATGGTGATTAGTGAAGAGCGAGTGTGCTCGTTCCTCGAGTTTTCTGAGAATGCTCGGACAGCCTGAATACATGTGGGGATTCCCTAGCAAACAGACAACCCCTGCATGTGCTCAGGTTGTCTAACAGCAGCAAATCATGCAGCTGTGGGGACTCGAGCATAATCTACGAGTATGCCCAAGATACTCACAGATCGGCCGAGCATGCTTGGGAAACTCGAGCAACGAGCATACTCGCTCTTCACTAATCACCATTCCGAGCTCGCCCAAGATACTTGGAGGTCACCCGAGCATGCTCGGAAAACTCGAGCAACGAGCATACTCGCTCTTCACTAATCACCATTCCGAGCATGCCCCAGATACTCGAAGATCACCCGAGCATGCTTGGAAAACTCGAGCAACGAGCACACTCGATCATCACTAATGGTGACCTGTTATGAACAGGTGATTCAGAACCACAAAGGACCTAGTGGTTAAGAGCACACAAAGTGACCTGATAATTACTAACATAGGACGAGCTCTGAGATGTGGGAACTCTGCTGACCGCAATCCCTAATCCTATCATACCACACTAAAGGTAGCCGTGGAGCGCTCCTGACCAGACCTAGGCGCCTCGGGCACAGCCTGAGAAACTAGCTAGCCCTGAAGATAGAAAAATAAGCCTACCTTGCCTCAGAGAAATTCCCCAAAGGAAAAGGCAGCCCCCCACATATAATGACTGTGAGTAAAGATGAAAATACAAACACAGAGATGAAATAGATTTTAGCAAAGTGAGGCCCGACTTACTGAATAGACCGAGGATAGGAAAGATAGCTTTGCGGTCAGCACAAAAACCTACAAACAACCACGCAGAGGGGCAAAAAGACCCTCCGCACCGACTAACCGTACGGAGGTGCTCCCTCTGCGTCTCAGAGCTTCCAGCAAGCAAGAAAAACCAATATAGCAAGCTGGACAGAAAATATAGCAAACAAAAGTAACACAAGCAAAACTTAGCTTATGCAGGGCAGACAGGTCACAAGAACGATCCAGGAGAAAGCAAGACCAATACTGGAACATTGACTGGAGGCAAGGAACAAAGAACTAGGTGGAGTTAAATAGAGCAGCACCTAACGACTTAACCTCGTCACCTGAGGAAGGAAACTCAGAAGCCGCAGCCCCACTCACATCCACCAGAGGAAGCTCATAGACAGAACCAGCCGAAGTACCACTCATGACCACAGGAGGGAGCTTGGCCACAGAATTCACAACAGTGACCTATCTTTAAGATAGGTACTCACTGTCAGACGTTGGGGGTCCAGCACCTGGCACTTCTACCGATCAGCTGTGATCAGCCCTGGTAGTAGCCTTAAATGGGAGTTGAGCTGTGATATTCCACTCCATACCAAGATGAGTACAGCTGATATGTGAAAGTGACAAGTGTCAAACAAACCTAATCTAACCTATTCTTTTAAAACCCTTTTTAAAAAGCAATGAAAAGAATGCAATATAGACAATTAATTATGTTACAGAATATTAAAGGGAGTAATATACCGTATATGTTTATTGGACTTGTATTTTATTCATAGAAATCCCTGCTGTTTGTATGTATGAGTCCAGTGGGCGGTCCTAGTAATGATTGACAACAATCTCCACATGCTCAGTCATACAGGGAAGACAGTCAATCACTGAATAGGACCACCCACTGGACTCATATATATACCAATGATTTCTATGAATAACATACACGTTTTACTGAAACTTTTCCCACAACAATAGACATCATTCTGATCATTTTCCCCTGCTCTATAATATCCTGCCTGCAGATCAGATACATTTTCAACAAATTTTCCCTTTAGCATTGTATTCTCTAAGGGAAACATAAAAGTGCAGCAGTGAAAAGTAAAAAGTTTAAAGGAATTCTGCACTCAAAGGGTTTGTCATTTCAAGTGATACTGATTGATTGGGGTTCAACACTTATCTGCTACACCCTAACTGGAGCAATAACATAAGAAAGTTTGTGGATCCAGCTCACCCCAATAAATAAATGAATTGAAATTTTCAATCTGGTTCCTGGGCAATCCGCTCCACTGATAAAGCTTGTAAGGTGTTAAGCAGCTTTGTTCAAAATGATAAAACAAAGTATTTTTAAATCCAGAAAAGTGAAATAAAAGCAAAAAATCTCTATTACGACTTCATTAAAATAGTAGCATGACCATAGAAAAATACTGACGTATTTCGAGTCTGGCTGACTCAAATAAAAAGTTGGAAATTTACAAAAAATACTGCAATAAAAACACATAAAGCCCACTAATTAGATGACATCACATGTTAGCAGCACCTGGAAAGAAAAGTATTAACTCTAGAATGGGATGTTGTGGACATGCATGTGTCCCATAGACAAACATGTAACATTTTTTCTACAGTAGATACAACTATAAAAATATTAGTGCACAACAGGCTCTTAATGACTAGAGATGAGTGAACCGCAACTTAAAAGTTCTGGGTTCGTACCGGATAGTGTCTGGTGTTAAACCCTGAACATGGACTTCTCCCGAAAGACTTGTGAAATGTTCAGCGCTCCATGGGAAGTCCGTTGCAGAGAGAGAGAAAATTACCAGCTCAAAAGTCCGGGTCCCTTTTTTAGTATGGGGTTCAGATTGTGGTTTGGGTACCTGAACCAAACTTTGGAATAAAGTTCGGATCGTGTACCAGAACCCGAACTTCCACGTGTCCACTCTTCCCTGATAATGACACAAAATACTCATAGGAGATGACTGATGTCAGTTTTTACTACTGAGAATCTTAGTCCACATCAGTATTATATTGATTTGAAGTATTCACCAGCCAAAAAAAGGAGTATATGCAAAAAGAAAAAAAAATGTTTAGACTGAAATGTCTCCTTTCAAATATGAATCCAATCTAAAATGATATTGGAAATAAGGTTTTCAACAAGCAAGGTCTTCAAAGGGAAGCTGTCATGTTGAAAATGGAATCTAATCTGCAGGCAGGATATTATAGAGCAGGAGGACCTGATCATATTTATATACATTTTTATGGGAAAGCTTCATTAAAACCTACATTTTATTTCTTGAAATCTCAGAGGTTTGTATGCACATGAGCCGGTGGATGGTCCTGTTCACTGATTGATCTTTTTCCCTCCATGACTGTACATCCAGAGATAGCTGTTACTCACCAGTGGAACCACCCACTTAACATATATAGAGTGGATGTAAAAAGCCTACTCAACCCTGTTAAAATGCCAGGGTTGAGTAAAAAATGTAATGTATAAAAACTATACCAAGAATAATTTCAAAACGTTTGCCATTCCAAAACTTTGATCTTCTTCTGACAAAGCCATTCTTTTATTGATTTGGAGTTATGCTTAGGGTGCACGGGTAGGTTCCCAAACCATATGCATATAGATATAAAGAACCCGGCACTCAACTTGAATTAAACTTGAGGTTTTTTATTCTGTAGTATGAAAAAACGTTTCGGCCTAGTGGAGGGCACTCCCACAGCCCTGCTCCATCGCTGCTCCACGGACCATGGTTCTCAGCGCTCTTCCATTGCAACTTTGTTGCCTCTACCCCATGCGCTTTATGTGCCACGCGCTACCAAGCAGCTGTTCAGCTTCTACCAATTATAGCAGGCTTAGTGCCCTGATGCACCTTTATGTATAAGGTCGTTCCTTCGCATCCAACTCATGTTTAGAATTGATCTGATGAAGGTCCCATGTCGGTGAGTCAAAAAACCTGAGCACAGCTACTAGGGTGCACGGGTAGGTTCCCAAACCATATGCATATAGATATAAAGAACCCGGCACTCAACTTGAATTAAACTTGAGGTTTTTTATTCTGTAGTACGAAAAAACGTTTCGGCCTAGTGTGGCCTTCGTCAGTTACGTACTGAAGGATGACTGAGAATAACCTCAGTATGTGTGATAGATCCGTGGGTTATCACTTAATGGTGGTCCGCTTAAATAGATATAGCGCAGCTGTGAGCTGAGAGTGGCTGGGTCCTGACGCGGTGTCCACCGCTGTCGGTGTGAAAGCCCGGGTGGAAAAAGTTCTAAAAAAAATTCTTCTTTGTATGATTTTAATACAAGACGAAAACCTGCCATTTTAATAGGGCTGCGTAGACTTTTTATATCCACTGTACATGCAAACACCAAGGTTTTCAATAAATAAAATATAGATTCTTTCCCACAAACCTATTTATCTTTCTACTCAGCTTCTCCTTCTCTATACCATGCTGTCTGCAGATCACACCTATGTATAACTTGACAGGTTTCTTTCAAAGAATATACAGGAATCCTATAAGGCTACTTCCATGCTATATATTGATATTCCCAGTATGTCGTTCATTTTGCATTACTTGGGAGATCTCTGGTCCTCTATATGAACATTAATATGTTCCTGTACTTATTCGCATATTATGTATTAGTTTTTGTAATATTGTTTTATGTTTGTGATTTCTTTCAAATACCAGGGCTTGGAGGAACGAAATACATATCATTTGAGGAACGTCAATGGCACAGTGATTGCTTTAATTGTAAGAAGTGTGCTATTTCCTTGGTGGGTCGTGGATTTCTTACCGAAAGAGATGACATTCTGTGTCCTGAATGTGGAAAGGATATATAAAAGGAAATATGGAAAAGATAGACAAAAGCATAAGACTAACAAATCAACAATATAACATGTATGCCTCAAGAAATATGTGCAAATTGTGCGCTTTTCCCTATTACAGGGACCCAGGCATGTTGATATCCCTGAGCAGATTACATACGATAGATGATGCGAATTACAAATGTTAGAGCTTCATATAACTTTATAAGCTAGACGATTTCTGGCGTTATATTTTAGAAGTATATTTTATTACAGTGTGTACAATAGTAGTGTGCTAATGTACAAACTTTATTTCTTTTTAGTTAATCACATACCGTATATATTTTCTCTTTTATTCATTGTGATGTTTATAAAAGCATACACCCTGTTCACAATGCATTTTTGCGTGACATCTGGGTTTTATGTCTGAATTTCCCGAGAAATGGGATTTAGACGGAACTCACACGTGCCTTCTACATCCTGAACGGAATTCAAACGGACTCACTTTCTGTTTTTGTTATAAATGTGTCTGTCATTTCAGACTTGCACAAGACTGGAGTATATTATGTTCTTGTGCCCATCTAAATAATACAAACAGTTAATTTTGGGGGTTTCTGTCTATATCACATTTTTCTGGGATTCAGACAAAATCCATGGACTTAATGCAGAAATGCAGTGAAAACATGGCTGTCGTTGGAATGGAGAAAATATATGGGAATGGAAACATCAATTGATAAACTTTAAAATTTTCTTTCCTTACGGCACCATGTTTCTACCCTGGCAGCTACAATGAGTCTATCATTGTAAGATGACAAAAATATATTCTGATATCAGCCTATTGCTGTAATGACATTACATAACTACCCTACTTGATGGCTAAAATACTAAAATCCCCAAGGAAGATGAGACAGACCCACTCTAGGTCAATAGGACCCTTCATTAGTTATCAGAATTCATATCAAGGCAAGTTAACCATAATTGTCATACTCTGATATACTCTAATATGAACAGAAATAATGATGCTCATGTGAACATAGATGTAATGGCTCTCTTCATGTTTCACATTGCTTAGTAAAGCACATCAATGTCATGCTACCTTTTGGAGTTCCTCAGTGGTACCGGCTCTGGGTACCGTGTTGAATGGTCCATTACCACCAGGATGTATTGGTGACTCCTGGCGGACTTAACTACGGGCCTGACAAGGTTCATGGCAATCCAGTCAAATGGGACTTCGAATAATGGGCAATGGCACTAGGGGACTGCAGAACTGGGCATGGGAGCAGTTAGCTAACAGGTAGGTCAGGATCGCCAGAAATTAACACTGTCCTGGTGGACAGTGAACCTCTGAAGAACGTGCTCTTGCGTTTTTTCTACTCATAGATGCCCAACCAAGACAAGAGAATGGGCGAGATCTAACACCCTACACCTATAGGTACCAGGCACAAACAACTGCTCTATCACTTCCCCTCTTGGTTTAGTGACCCGATAAAGCAGCTTCTCATTTAAAGTAAAATATGGAAACCTGGTGTTGGACCCCAGGTCTTGGGAAACCCCATTTATCACATTCACATTATCAAAAGCCCGTTTAACGTAAGATCTTGCATTTGGGCAGTCCCATAATTTCCCACAGAAATCGCCATCTCCGGAATCTCATCCTCATGGGTCACTGTCTAGACCTCGTTGCCAGCAATGACACACAGGGGAAACTCATCCGCCTACGACAGCAATGGAGATTCTTCATTGGTGGACCGGCTCCTGTCTGAGTTAGTGGGCACCTTCGTCTTTTCCCACAATTCCCACAGCAGGCTAAAGTCCCACCTGATTATCATTGGGTGTAGCAAGTCTTTTACCACCCCAACCTCATAGGACTCAGTGCCACGGTTTGTTTTTATTGTTACTCTGGCAACGGGGTAGTCCTTGGCATCACCGTGGATATAGCAGACTCCCACGTTTCTCTAGGATCAATGGTGGAGGAGTTTGGCCCTTACGAGGCTCATCAAGCTCCCTGAGTCTAAGAGACCTGACACCAGCACCCCATTTATTGTCATAGGACATGCCTGCGGGCCCTCACTGGGCTAATAGTCCACACTGCAGGTGGGATAGGCATAGTATGAATATTGTCTCCCTAGCCTGTAATTCATATGTTCATAGAACATAGGACACCAGGCGGCTATGTGTCCAGAAAGTGACATCTCCTGCAGATCAAGTCTTTACCTGCGGCCTTTGGCAACTCCTCCGCATCCCCTTGGGACCTTGCACTCCCCCCAGTGGTGGTTCTACTACCCCTTTTTTGATATTCAGGCTCCTTCAGGGAACCCCAGTATGGGGATGTAACACCACCTGGCTTCCTAAGGGACATCTCGACCACCTGGTACCTTTTTACTAGGCCAACCTGGTCGTCTGCATTTCGGGTGTCACCCTGGGCAACCCAAATCTGCATTGGCCTTGAAAGGGAGTGGATAAACCTGTCTATTATGACTCTGGCTGCAACCACTTCTTCACAAGATACAATAAATCAAACATTTGTGAGCAAGAGGATTTGTAACCATAATACCCCAGTGGTGAACCCTTTGTGCTCTGACCGACATAGTCACTCCCGCATGGGCCAAAATTTCAGTTTTAAATTTGGCATACTTTAGTGCATCCTGTAACGCCAGTTCATAATAAACCTTTTTGATTCTTGCCAGTTAGATAGGGGGCCAGCGCCTTCACCCACTGCTTTGATGGTAGTTTCTCACGCTCTGCTGCCCACTCAAAAACAGTCAAAAAAGCTTCCACATTATCACCCGGGGTAAGTTTTTGCATCGCTTGTCTTGCCACCTTCCTGATGTATGTGTCATCACCTGGAATTGGGGAAGAGGCTTCCGGCTTTCCAGGAACCACCTCTGTGAGCAACAAAATGTTCTGCTGCTGTAGTTGCATCTGCTGTATAAGCAGCTGACTGGTCTCTTGTTGCACCAGCTGTTGCTGCTATAACTGTTGCTGGTGCTGCAGCGCTTGTACCAGATGTTTAATCAGGTCCACCATCTTTCCTGACATTGTCTGCTGGCTTGTGGCCGCCTTCACCTGGGACATGCAGTACTTCTTGTAGCAGTCACATGTGTTCACTGGGAGGTACACACAGGAACACTGTCTCTTTAAGTTCTTCACTGGTTTATTATATATGCCGCATAGTGAAGTTAAAATAAACACGGCCCTTTGAGTACAAACAGGAAAACAAAACAAATTGATACTGACTCGCCCACAGGGCCGTGGGGTACTCAGTACCGAGTCCGGTACTTAAAGGGGATGGCACGTTGGCGGAGACCCAATCCGTGGCCCTGGGCGCCCAAGTAAAAGGGAAAGGTCATTTAAGGGAGTTGTAATAAAGTTTGTGTTCGTGACGCCACCTGTGGTATTCGGTCAGTGGGAACCGACGTTGCTTAAAGGGGTCATCTGGTATGATGTTATGGCAGCTAAGATGATATAAATTCCCACAGGTGAAGTTGGGTCCCCAGGGCTCCCGATGTGTAGATGAGAATGGTGAGTGGTGCAGTAAAGAACGGAGGACACAGGTTTGCAGTCTTTTTACCTGGTTTACTGGAGACTTCAGGTATCCACAGTCCAGGGCACCAGATCACAGGTACAGGCAGGGTCTGGCCGGCTTGGAAGCGAATTCAGAGTCCCCTTTACCAGGTGGAGATGAAAGCCTTCCTACTAGCGCTTTGCTGTAGTTCCTTGCTGCCTGTGGCTTCTATCAAGGTCCTCATAGTTCTCTCTGTCCTCCTTTAAGGTGGGACACAAACCCATATGACAGGTGGCTCGAGCCTTCTTACAGGGTCTGTATCACGACCCGGGCTCTATGCGCCACTCTGTCTCCTGGGTATTAGGGCAGACAGGTTACGTGGAGTCCTGCTGTCCTGCCGATTTCTGCTGTAAGTCTTGGAGTCCCTCAAAATTTCGGTCTTCCGGCTACCGGGATCTGCGCTCTGCAGGGGGGTAGCCCAATCGCAGCTGTCCTCCTCAGTTGTCACTCTCCTGTGCTTTGCTCTTCTGCACTATCAGGAGCTGCAGCACCTCTGGCTGCATGGCCCCTCACACGTCTCTCTGCCTCAGACTGCTCCAGTCTGCTGTCTAGCACCAACTAACATTCCCTCCAAGCCAGAATATATATATATATATGTATATATACAGTATGTGTGTGTATATATATATATATATATATATATATATATATATATATATATATATAGGGAAGTTCCCCTGAAAACTAGGTTCAGAGCTCCCCCTTCTGGCCTTGAGTGTGAACTTGTTGCATGTTTGTGTATACCTGATAGAGAAGATCTTCCCTCGCTTTCAAGCGTGACATCACTCTCCCCGTGAAGAAAGCAATGCCACTGTAAGGCTAGTTTCACATTTGCATTAGAATCCGCAGCGTTTAATCCACAACCACAAATGCAGGAAAAACCGCATTGAAACGCGCACAAACGCATCGTTTTTTAGACGCATACGTTAACGCACGCGTTTAAAAAAAGCTGCGTTTTTACACTTTTCCATGCGTTTTGCATGCGTTTGCGCTTTGTGTACTCATGGTGAGAAATTTAACAGGAACAAAATCTAGATAAACAGACACCGCCAATGGGACTACAGTGGGCGTGAATTATGGTGTATATATATATATACACCATAAATTGTATATGTAGACCCTTGGACTGCTTAAATCTTCGCAGTTTGCTACTGTATCCTGTGTCATGATGGATCTTTGCATGGAGAGCTTTTATTTCAACCTGGATTTAAGCATCAAGCTGTTTCTTGCCTGTGCGTTTGCTTGGGAGCAACAAAGAAATAGAGAACGAAAGAGAAGGACACGGTGTTGGCGTTTTTGGAGACACCCCATTATTGAACTCAGGGAGAGCCGTGGAGCCTATCACACGCTATATGACGAGCTTAATGCCAACCCGGACAAATTCCGGAATATACCAGGATGTCTCAAGACTCTTTCCGGGAATTGCTTGGTCGTGTCCAAGGAGCCATCCGTAGACAGGACACCCAGCTCCGTAAAGCGATTCCTGCAAAGGAACGTCTCCTGGTTACATTAAGGAACGTAATAATTCTAAACAAACGCCAGTCATAATTATTATTGGTCTGCCATATATTATTTGTATTTTCCTTTATGTCTTTAGCTAAACACCACCAAAAATGGAATTGATTGTAATTTTTTTTTTTTTCAGATTTCTGGCAACCGCAGAGAGCTTATCATCCCTCCACTTTCAGTACCGGCTTGGAATTTCCACCCTGTCTTGAATAGTTGCGGACACCTGCCGGGCTTTGTGGAATGTTCTCCGGGATGAGTTTATACCCCTACCCACGGAGGACATGTGGATTGAAATTGCAGAAAAATCCTGGAGTGTGTGTGATTTCCCCAACTGTTTGGGAGCTGTGGATGGAAAGCACATACGCATTATCAAACCTGCCAGAACTGGATCGGAGTACTTCAACTACAAAAATATTTTTCAGTTGTGCTCATGGCAATAGCAGATGTGGACTGTCGCTTCATCGCCGTGGACATTGGAGCTTTTGGCCGTGGCAACGACTCCCAGACTTTCAAGAACTCTGATATGGGCCGACTTGTCTATGGCAAAAAAATTTAATTTTCCACTGCCACAACCTCTCCCCAACACTTAAGGCCCAACTATGCCATTTGTTATGGTTGGGGATGAGGCCTTTCAGATGTGTTAAACCTACTGAAGCCATATTCCAGTCAGGACTTGAACCACACTAAAAGGATCTATAACTACTGACTGACCAGGGCCCGAAGAACAGTAGAGTGTACCTTTGGGATTCTAGTCTCAAAATGGCGCATTCTTGCAACAGCCATTAATCTAAAAATGGAGACAGTCGATGAGGTGGTCAAAGCCTGTGTGGTTCTCCACAATTACATAATGGCTAAGGAGCGACCCAACATTGAACTGGATGAACCAGTTGCAAACCCATTGCCAGATTACCAGCATCACCCGCTGCAGTCAACTGTTGAAGTTGGCCACATGCGGGACCAATTTACTGCCTTTTTGATTCTGATATTGGACGTGTGGCATGGCAAGACAATATTGTGTAAAATTTCCTGTTGTGTTTAGGCCTGTACCAGTTATGTTTTAAATGTTAATAATAATTTTTGCTAATAAAATTCGTGTTTTGATCTCTTGACCGAGTCTCCTATGTATTTCCTCTAAAAAACACTTAATTTAGTGGAAAGGTAGTTGACGTCATTACGTCCTAATTCTGTTCTGCAGTATCTATTGGGCGCAGACTGAAGATAAGATGGAGGTATAATACAAAGCAGATCTACACTCATCTAGTCAGGTGTCATAAATAATGAATTCATGATGCACAAATAACAGTCTCATGAATTCACTATTTCTGACACCTGTCCAGGTGAGTATAGATATGCCTTGCATGACGTCCATCGTCTCTTCAGTTTGTGTGAAATAGATTACGTACACTGAAGAAAAAATGGAGGTTATACACGGCAGTTCTCTACTCACTAGGTTAGGTGTAATAAATATTTTTTTGAAAGATGACCTGTTGAGTATAGTTCTGCTTTGTATTACCGCCATTTTCTCTCCAGTCTGCAACACAGATTAACCAGACTGAAGAGATTATGGAGAAAATACAAGTAATTTTGTTTTTTTTTGGCCACCTCATAGCTCTATACCAAACACACAAAGGTGCAGTGTTCTACTTAATAACTACTGGAGTTATGAGTTGGCCAAAAAATAAAGTGTTGGTTATTGGGGGCAAAAAACATTATTATTTATTTTTTAACAAACAAATTAATTTAACTACGCCTGCTTGGGGTAGAGTGACGGAAATGGGGTGTGTGTAGCTGTGAGGCCTGGCTTAATGTGGATGACGCAGAGGTGGCAGGAGAAGGGGCAATTAAAGTAGTGGGGTCTGGGAGTTTGGGGATGGGGCTTGATGCATGAGAGGGCAGAGACAAACTGGAAGGGTGAGACAAACCTGACATTACAGACACATTGGGAGGTGAGGGGGGAATTGAGATCGTCCTTTGTTTTTAATTTTGTTTCCCTTTTTGGGATCGGCGCTGAGGTCTGGGGAGCCTCGGTGGGTTCATTTGTTGCGGCCTGGTTGTGGTGGCCGACCTGTCAGGGTTAGTGTGCCGCTGCATGGTTGTGGTGGTGGGGAAGGCCTTGCCAGGGTCCGGTGCTGCTGCTGCATCCTGGTGGTGGTGAAAGCCATTCCATGGTCCGGGTGCTGCTGCTGCTGCATGCTGGTGTTGAAAAGCATGCCAGGATCCGGGTGCTGCTGCTGCTGCTGCTGCTGAAAAGCATGCCAGAATCCGGGTGCTGCTGCTGCTGCAGCTGGGACCTGGTGATGGTGGCCGACCTGTCCTGATCCAGGGGCTGCTGCATGGTGGTGGCAGAGGAGGAGGTCCAAGCAGGAGCAGCAGTTGTCATGGTGGTGGCGGTGGGCTGTCCAACAGCACTCGGCATGGTGGTGGTGCTGTAGTGGTGTCCGGCAGTGCTTGGAATGGAGGTGGCCGTGCAGTGGAATGCAGCAGAGCTCGGCATTGTCAAGCGTGACAGTGTAGGCACAGGTGGATATGCCACCACTGTCTGCTGAAAATCCCGACTCTGCTGCATAGCCTGCACGTAAACAGCATTGCAGGCCTGCATGACACTAAGCTGGAGATCAGGAGTGAGGTGTTCCGACATGCCCTGTTCAATTTGATTGAAAAAATGATGTGCTGGCCTCCGGAGGTCAGGCTTTTGTTGACCTCCTGGATACGTGTATTCTTATTGTTTATGGCACTATCCAGTCGGTCACCCATCGCCTTGAGTCCATCACCAAAGATTGAGCTCAAGTGCAAATACTCTGGCATGAGTGACCTGTCCGAAGCCCTCTGCCGCTGCCAGGCAGAGCCCCAAAAAAAGAGGCAGAGGACAGGGAAAGGGGAACACCTGATGGACCAGCTTCCTGGTCTCCAGTCTGTGTGAGATGCACACTGGCTGAAGCGCTGCTGGATGGCTGGGAAGGGTCCGTGGCTGTTTGATGAAGGACCGCTCCAGAACCAGGGTCAAGAGTGCTGCTCCAGGAGATTCTCTCATCACACACAGTTGTGTGATCCCGGCCAAGGTCACTGCTGCAGCACACCACATTGCAATACTTTTCAAAATGCATTTTGGACCAGAGTCAGGGCGTTGTCCTAGCCATCCCAGATCGCTTTGGCCACCTCATTCCATAGCCGCCGGATAGTCACGTTGTCCGAGTGCTGCGGAACCCGGGTGTCCCACAAAGGGACTCGCTCATGGACCAGGGAGATTAGGAGGTCATTTTCAATGAGGTCCTCATCCCATTCTGGAACCTAAAAAATAAATAAAGACATTAATGTTGGATACATTAACATAAGGAAAAGAAAGAAAACAGAGACAGAAAACTGGCATGAATATTGAAAGTCAAGAAAAACAGGAGTCAAGAAGAAAAAGGTAAAGAAAGAGGAATGTAAAGAAATGAACATTCAAGAATAGTAAAGTCAGGATACAATAGTCAGCCAGGTATACTTACACGCCGCTGCCTTGCCACCCGACCGTGACCCCGCTGCTCCTGCTCGGCCTCTGCCACAGTGGAAGAAGTGCTCTAAAAAAAGGAAAAAAAATTGTCATATGTGTGGATGTAACAGTGAATACTTACCAATCTGAGGAGGTGAGTACTCACTTCATTTACATGTTCGGCTTGTGCAGGCCCAGGCCGTTGCTCCTCCTTAGAAGAAGATGACATTGTGATGCATGCAGAAAGAAAAAAATGCCAGAAATTAGGACATATAGAGACAGAAAATAGAAAATAAAGACATTGGCTAGGATATACTCACATTGTTCAGTGTCTTGTTTCCTCCAAGGTTCTTGCCTGCGTCTGCTCTGCTTCTATGTCTGCTGGGTGGTGATCTGCAAATGCCCACTCCCTCCCTTTATCAGTTTGTATGTGGGGAGTGGCTAATCAGTGTCTAGACATGTTTTTCTGTGATGCAACGCATGCGCTCACAAACGCAAGCAAACGCATGTGCTTGCGAACGCATGCATTCACATAGACCGTAATGCGTTTTTTTGCCGCATTCCTTCCGCTAACAACTGCATACGTTTCTAGGCGGCATATTGACACCTCTAAAATTACTACATGTAGCGTTTACCGCGCCAAACCGCAGACGACGAAACGATGCATGCGTCGTCTAACGCGGCAAACCGCCACCGATCGCAGACACATGTGTCCCTAATGTTAAGGATAGGAATACACGACGCATGCGGATAATTGCGGCACAAACACTGCGGACACATCCGCAAATGTGAAACCAGCCTTACAACCAGGACCCTGGGGTGTTATAATAACACAAAGCACAGTCCTTGTGGTAGCTGGGATCCTCCAGCTCACGGTTAGCAACAAACACATGGTACAGGGAAGCAAAAATGCAAACACTTCTCTGGCGTTAGCCTCTCCAGACACACTAAACACTGAATGCCTCAAGAGGCCAACTATTTAAATTCCAGACCACACCTTGCGTTGGAGATAAGGTGGACAACCTCCCACCTGTTTTATGGTTGTCCACAAAAACCCAGCCCTTAAAATGGCCTATTAACCCCTCTCAACACATAGTGTGCTGGAGAAAACTTTTGGGTTTCAAATCACTGAAGCTAGTAGCCTCAGTGAAATATACCTCCCCTGTAGCATTTGCAAGTGACTTTGACACAGTATATTGTATTTATAGATTCTTATCTTACAGGGGCTTTGTAAGGCTAGCAGCAGCAAAAAGGAGAGTTGTCATCCCTTTCGTATTTAGTAGCTTTTCCTACAAATTGTATGCAATCCATACAGATGTAGTGTAATTTATTACTTACCAATGCAGCATCTGTAGCTGAAACCCCTCTGTCTCACATGCAGTTTCATGACCATGCTCCTAGCATTTATTTCCCACTTGTGTGACATCCCATACCATAGTTACGTGGTTATCTCTCCTCTCTCTAAAGAACGAGACAAAAACAAATTCCATCCTCCCTGTATCCGGAGGGGACATGATTCCCATACTGGGCAGCAGAAAGCACCAGACAGTGTCAATATGTACCAGAGCTATGTTGTCTGTGTACCTACCTCACACCTTATAATACAAGGCATGGCATGCAGGCAGATTTATATTTTAAACCATTTTAAGCCTCATCAGAAAGTCTAGCAAAGGATCATGGCTTAGAGAAAAAGAGGCTTAATATGCACCAATGTACACCTAAAGTGAGGCATAAAATCAGTGGTATAACTAGAGTCCAAGGGTCCCCAGTGCAAGATTTGGACTCGGCCCCTCCCATCCTGGCATATATATAAAAATAAACAATTATACTCACCTTCCCTCCACTCCCACAGTGTGCGGCGTCCTCTTCTGAAGCAAAGCAGTTGACTTCAGTGTGCAAGCGATGGGAGCGCAAGTCGTCACTACCATGTGCCTGCAATAACAAGCACGCTGACGTCAGCTGCTGGCCTCTGAGTGGCCGGCAGCAGGTATTGCAGCGCACAGACCTGATGAGTCTTTTCTCCTCCATACGCTTCAGCTGAATGTGAGTCCGAAGAGAGAGACTCTCCATTTCATCTTTGAATTAAAGTTCGGTCGAACCCGACCTTGCACGGATCCGCTCATCTCATATTGATAATCCTTCTCACGTGAGCTCTGCAGCATGACAACAACCGTGCTGCACATAAAAAGCTAAGATAATGTAAGCTAACTACTTCTGAGCTAAGGTAGCATTACATGGTGAGAATATACTGTAGACCCATGTCATTTGTTACTGTATGTTTTTGCAGTTTTAATAAATCCCCAAATGCTGGGATGAATTACTTGATCACCAGCAGATCCTTCTTGAAAAGGGGTTGTCCAGATGGAAAATTCCTTTAAGGATGTTGATGTAAAAGAACTTCAATTAATTGAAAATTTAGGGCAATATTCTTAAATAATAAGTAATGTAATGTTTATTATGTAAGGGAAACATTTTTCTTCTTTTTCAGTGTAACGTAGATACAAAATAAAGATATATATTGTAGTAGAAGCAAAAGAAGAATTTATATAAAGATATATTTTAAATAGAACTTATTAGAATTCTATAGAAATACATAGTGCTACATTTCACAATAAAGATATTTTGTTGCGTTTTTTTATTAGATGAGTGAATTGCCACAATGAAAAGAAACTACACATTGTCAGTATTATATCTTTTGGAAACAAATTGCACTATATAACATATTTCTGTATAAAAATAAAAAACTTTCAAAGAAAAACTCAATTTGTTTTCTTAAGGCTGGGGTCAGACGAGTGAATGAAAAATTAGACGATTTTCATTCGGATTGTTATGTGTGTCTCCGTATTTTACTTCCATGTGACATCTGTATGTGTAGATCATCATTTTCAAAATGTACATGATCAAATACTGAAGCGTTAAGAAGCAGCCATGTCACAAAAAATATTAACATAGGAAACCCAATTTAATCATCTTATTTTATATGGACTAACAATAAGGTATTCATAAAAATCGTATACAGTACAGATGTTTCATATGGATTCCAGTTTTTTACTACAATGCACAGGTCTCATCTGAGATTATATATATATATATATATATATATATATATACAGTGGGGCAAAAAAGTATTTGGTCAGTCAGCAATAGTGCAAGTTCCACCGCTTAAAAAGATGAGAGGCGTCTGTAATTTACATCATAGGTAGACCTCAACTATGGGAGACAAACTGAGGGAAAAAAATCCAGAAAATCACATTGTCTGTTTTTTTATCATTTTTTTTGCATATTATGGTGGAAAATAAGTATTTGGTCAGAAACAAACAATCAAGATTTCTGGCTCTCACAGACCTGTAACTTCTTCTTTAAGAGTCTCCTCTTTCCTCCACTCATTACCTGTAGTAATGGCACCTGTTTAAACTTGTTATCAGTATAAAAAGACACCTGTGCACACCCTCAAACAGTCTGACTCCAAACTCCACTATGGTGAAGACCAAAGAGCTGTCAAAGGACACCAGAAACAAAATTGTAGCCCTGCACCAGGCTGGGAAGACTGAATCTGCAATAGCCAACCAGCTTGGAGTGAAGAAATCAACAGTGGGAGCAATAACTAGAAAATGGAAGACATACAAGACCACTGATAATCTCCCTCGATCTGGGGCTCCACGCAAAATCCTACCCCGTGGGGTCAGAATGATCACAAGAACGGTGAGCAAAAATCCCAGAACCACGCGGGGGGACCTAGTGAATGAACTGCAGAGAGCTGGGACCAATGTAACAAGGCCTAACATAAGTAACACACTACGCCACCATGGACTCAGATCCTGCAGTGCCAGACGTGTCCCACTGCTTAAGCCAGTACATGTCCGGGCCCGTCTGAAGTTTGCTAGAGAGCATTTGGTTGATCCAGAGGAGTTTTGGGAGAATGTCCTATGGTCTGATGAAACCAAACTGGAACTGTTTGGTAGAAACACAATTTGTCGTGTTTGGAGGAAAAAGAATACTGAGTTGCATCCATCAAACACCATACCTACTGTAAAGCATGGTGGTGGAAACATCATGCTTTGGGGCTGTTTCTCTGCAAAGGGACCAGGACGACTGATCCAGGTACATGAAAGAATGAATGGGGCCATGTATCGTGAGATTTTGAGTGCAAACCTCCTTCCATCAGCAAGGGCATTGAAGATGAAACGTGGCTGGGTCTTTCAACATGACAATGATCCAAAGCACACCGCCAGGGCAACAAAGGAGTGGCTTCGTAAGAAGCATTTCAAGGTCCTGGAGTGGCCTAGCCAGTCTCCAGATCTCAACCCTATAGAAAACCTTTGGAGGGAGTTGAAAGTCCGTGTTGCCAAGCGAAAAGCCAAAAACATCACTGCTCTAGAGGAGATCTGCATGGAGGAATGGGCCAACATACCAACAACAGTGTGTGGCAACCTTGTGAAGACTTACAGAAAACGTTTGACCTCTGTCATTGCCAACAAAGGATATATTACAAAGTATTGAGATGAAATTTTGTTTCTGACCAAATACTTATTTTCCACCATAATATGCAAATAAAATGTTAAAAAAACAGACAATGTGATTTTCTGGATTTTTTTTCTCAGTTTGTCTCCCATAGTTGAGGTCTACCTATGATGTAAATTACAGATGCCTCTCATCTTTTTAAGTGGTGGAACTAGCACTATTGCTGACTGACTAAATACTTTTTTGCCCCACTGTATATATATATATATATATATATATATATATATACTAGCTGAAGAGCCCGGCGTTGCCTGGGCATAGTAAATATCTGTGGTTAGTTATAGCACCTCACTTCTCTTATTATCCCTGGCAGTATATATTAGCTCACACATACACATAACAGACAGGTCATGTGACTGACAGCTGCCGTATTTCCTATATGGTACATTTGTTGCTCTTGCAGTTTGTCTGATTATTAATCAGATTTTTATTTTTGAAGGATAATACCAGACTTGTGTGTGTTTTAGGGTGAGTTTCGTTTGTCAAGTTGTGTGTGTTGAGTTGCGTGTGGCGACATGCATGTAGCGACTTTTGTAAGATGAGTTTTGTGTGGCAACATGCGTGTAGCAACGTTTTGTGTGTCGAGTTGCATGTGACAGGTTAGTGTAGCAAGTTGTGTGCAGCAAGTTTTGCGCATGGTGAGTTTTGCGCGTGGCGAGTTTTATGTGTGGTGCCTTTTGAGTATGTGCAAGTTTTGTGTGAGGCAACTTTTGCATGTGTTGCAACTTTTGTGCATGTGGCAAATTTTCCGCGTGTGCAAGTTTTGCGTGTGGCGAGTTTTCCATGAGGTGAGTTTTGCACTTGTGGCGAGTTTTGCGTGAGCCTAGTTTTTGCATGTGGCGAGTTTTGCGCGTGGCGAGTTTTGAGCGGCGACTTTTGTCTTTCGACTTTTATGTGGCGAGGTTGGTGTATGTGTGGTGAAATGTGTGCTGAGGGTGGTATATGTGTTCAAGCACGTGGTAGTGTTTGGCACATTTTGTGTGTGTGTTCATATCCCCATGTGTGGTGAGTATCCCATGTCGTGGCCCCACCTTAGCAATTGTACGGTACATACTCTTTGGCGCCATCGTTCTCATTCTTTAAGTCCCCCTTGTTCACATCTGGCAGCTGTCAGTTTGCCTCCAACACTTTTCCTTTTACTTTTCCCCATTATGTAGATAGGGGCAAAATTGTTTGGTGAATTGGAAAGCGCGGGGTTAAAATTTCACCTCACAACATAGCCTATGACGCTCTCAGGATCCAGACGTGTGACTGTGCAAAATTTTGTGGCTGTAGCTGCGACGCCTCCAACACTTTTCCTTTCACTTTTTCCCCATTATGTAGATAGGGGCAAAATTGTTTGGTGAATTGGAAAGCGCGTGGTTAAAATTTCACCTCACAACATAGCCTATGATGCTCTCAGGATCCAGACGTGTGACTGTGCAAAATTTTGTGGCTGTAGCTGCAATGCCTCCAACACTTTTCCTTTCACTTTTTCCCCATTATGTAGATAGGGGCAAAATTGTTTGGTGAATTGGAAAGCGCGGGGTTAAAATTTCACCTCACAACATAGCCTATGATGCTCTCAGGGTTGAGACGTGTGACTGTGCAAAATTTTGTGGCTGTAGCTGTGATGCCTCCAACACTTTTCCTTTCACTTTTTTCCCCATTATGGAGACAGGGGCAAAATTGTTTGGTGAATTGGAACGCGCGGGGTTAAAATTTCACCTCACAACATAGCCTATGACGCTCCCGGGGTCCAGACGTGTGATTGTGCAAAATTTTGTGGCTGTAGCTGCGACGGTGCAGATGCCAATCCCGGACATACATACACACACACATACACACATTCAGCTTTATATATTGGATATATACAGTTATGGCCAAAAGTATTGACACTCCTGCAATTCTGTCAGATAATACTCAGTTTCTTCCTGAAAATGATTGCAAACACAAATTATTTGGTATTATTATCTTCATTTACTTTGTCTTAAATGAAAAAAACACAAAAAGAATTGTCCTAAAGTCAAATTGGATATAATTTCACACCAAACATAAAAAAGGGGGTGGACAAAGGTATTGGCACCCTTTGAAAAATCATGTGATGCTTCTCTAATTTGTGTAATTAACAGCACCTGTAACTTACCTGTGGCACCTAACAGGTGTTGGCAATAACTAAAGGTACCTTCACACTCAGCGACGCTGCAGCGATACTGACAACGATGCCAATCGCTGCAGCGTCGCTGTTTGGTCGCTGGAGAGCTGTCATACAGACAGCTCTCCAGCGACCAACGATCCCGAGGTCCCCGGTAACCAGGGTAAACATCGGGTTACTAAGCGCAGGACCGCACTTAGTAACCCGATGTTTACCATGGTTACCAGCGTAAACGTTAAAAAAACAAACACTACATACTTACCTTCCGCTGTCTGTCCTCCGGCGCTCTGCTTTCCTCTGCACTGTCAGCGCCAGTCAGCCGGAAAGCAGAGCGTTGACGTCACTGCTGTGCTTTCCGGCTGGCCGGCGCTGACACAGGATGCAGGAGGAGTGCAGAGAAGCAGAGCGCCGGGGACAGACAGCTGAAGGTAAGTATGTAGTGTTTGTTTTTTTAAAGTTTACGCTGGTAACCAGGGTAAACATCGGGTTACTAAGCGCGGCCCTGCGCTTAGTAACCCGATGTTTACCCTGGTTACCAGTGAAGACATCGCTGGATCGGCATCACAAACGCCGATCCAGCGATGTCAGCAGGAGATCCAGCGACGAAATAAAGTTCTGGACTTTCCTCAGCGACCAACGATCTCCCAGCAGGGGCCTGATTGTTGGTCGCTGTCACACATAACGATTTCCTTAACGATATCGTTGCTACGTCACAAAAAGCAATGATATCGTTAACGATATCGTTATGTGTGACGGTGCCTTAAATCACACTTGCAGCCAGTTGACATGGATTAAAGTTGACTCAACCTCTGTCCTGTGTCCTTGTGTGTACCACATTGAGCATGGAGAAAAGAAAAAAGACCAAAGAACTGTCTGAGGACTTGAGAAACCAAATTGTGAGGAAGCATGAGCAATCTCAAGGCTACAAGTCCATCTCCAAAGACCTGACTATTCCTGTGTCTACCGTGCGCAGTGTCATCAAGAAGTTTACAGCCCATGTCACTGTGGCTAACCTCCCTAGATGTGGATGGAAAAGAAAAATTGACAAGAGATTTCAACGCAAGATTGTGCGGATGTTGGATAAAGAACCTCGACTAACATCCAAACAAGTTCAAGCTGCCCTGCAGTCCGAGGGTACAAGAGTGTCAACTTGTACTATCCGTCGGCGTCTGAATGAAAAGGGACTGTATGGTAAGAGACCCAGGAAGACCCCACTTCTTACCCCGAGACATAAAAAAGCCAGGCTGGAGTTTGCCAAAACTTACCTGAAAAAGCCTAAAATGTTTTGGAGGAATGTTCTCTGGTCAGATGAGACAAAAGTAGAGCTTTTTGGGCAAAGGCATCAACATAGAGTTTACAGGAGAAAAAAAGAGGCATTCAAAGAAAAGAACACGGTCCCTACAGTCAAACATGGCAGAGGTTCCCTGATGTTTTGGGGTTGCTTTGCTGCTTGACCGTGTGCATGGCATTATGAAGTCTGAAGACTACCAACAAATGTTTCAGCATAATGCAGGGCCCAGTGTGAGAAAGCTTTGTCTCCCTCAGAGGTCATGGGTCTTCCAGCAGGACAATGACCCAAAACACACTTCAAAAAGCACTAGAAAATGGTTTGAGAGAAAGCACTGGAGACTTCTAAGGTGGCCAGCAATGAGCCCAGACCTGAATCCCATAGAACACCTGTGGAGAGATCTAAAAATGGCAGTTTGGAGAAGGCACCCTTAAAATATCAGGGACCTGGAGCAGTTTGCCAAAGACGAATGGTCTAAAATTCCAGCAGAGTATTGTAAGAAACTCATTGATGGTTACCGGAAGCGGTTGGTCGCAGTTATTTTGGCTAAAGGTTGTGCAACCAAGTATGAGGCTGAGGGTGCCAATACTTTTGTCTGGCCCATTTTGGGAGTTTTGTGTGAAATGATCAATGTTTTGCTTTTTGCTTCATTCTCTTTTGTGCTTTTTCATTTAAGACAAATTAAATGAAGATAATAATACCAAAGAATTTGTGATTGCAATCATTTTCAGGAAGAAACTGAGTATTATCTGACAGAATTGCAGGGGTGTGAATACTTTTGGCCATGACTGTATATAGTAATGCTGTGATTTTCACTCGGACCAATTGTCTGTGAGAGAAAAAAATTGTCATCTGAGCTGCCCTATTGAATTGCATTGGTTAGTGTGATGTCCGATGTATACTGAGACAGAACACGTCTGTATTATATGCTCATAAGAAACCAATTATCCTCGATCCTGGCAGCTAGAGAGAAATCAACTACGAACGAGACGCCTCCTGGTCAGTAGGTATGAAACCAGTTTTTGATTGGGTGGAATGTGACACATCAGTTGTGCGTGCCTTCACTTCTAAACATGGCAGACTTATTTGCTGAACTATAGAGGGCTAGGCAAACAGTTAAAAAGTATATCATGGGAAAGAGTATTAATATATTAGATTCTAGCCAATGTCCATCAGTTTATTTAATTGACTAGAGGTAGGGGTCTTTTGTATCTGATTATCAGCTTGAATGGAGAGCTGATAATCAGATATAATCCTAATTGCGCACAATGGCGTGAATAAAATGTTAAAACTGAGATTGAACAACTTTAATCCCTTTCTGCCATTAGACGTACTATTCCATCCATGTGGGGTGGGCTTTACTTCCCAAGGACGGAATAGTACGTCATAGGCGATCGGCCGCGCTCCCGGGGTGAGCGCGGCCGATCGCGGATGGGTGTCAGCTGCTTATCGCAGCTGACATCCGGCACTATGTGCCAGGAGCGGTCACGGACCGCCCCCGGCACATTAACCCCCGGCACACCGCGATCAAACATGATCGCGATGTGCCGGCGGTGCAGGGAAGCATCGCGCAGGGAGGGGGCTCCCTGCGTGCTTCCCTGAGACCCCCGCAGCAATGCGATGTGATCACGTTGCTCCGGGGGTCTCTTACCTCCTCCCTGCAGCAAGTCCCGGATCCAAGATGGCCGCGGATCTGGGTCCTGCAGGGAGGGAGGTGGCTTACCAAGTGCCTGCTTAGAGCAGGCACTTGGTAACGCTGCAGCGCTGTTTGACAGATCGGTGATCTGTCAGAGTGCTGTGCAAACTGGCAGATCACCGATCTGTATTGTCCCCCCCTGGGACAAAGTAAAAAAGTTAAAAAATTTTTTTACAAGTGTGTAAAAAAAAATATATATATATATTATTCCCATAAATACATTTCTTTATCTAAAAAAAAAAAAAAACAATAAAAGTACACATATTTAGTATCGCCGCGTCCGTAACGACCCGACCTATAAAACTGGCCCACTAGTTAACCCCTTCAGTAAACACCGTAAGAAAAAAAAAAAAAAAACGAGGCAAAAAACAACGCTTTATTATCATACCGCCGAACAAAAAGTGGAATAACACGCGATCAAAAAGACAGATATAAATAACCATGGTACCGCTGAAAGCGTCATCTTGTCCCGCAAAAAACGAGCCACCATACAGCAACATCAGCAAAAAAATAAAAAAGTTATAGTCCTCAGAATAAAGCGATGCAAAAATAATTATTTTTTCTATAAAATAGTTTTTATCGTATAAAAGCGCCAAAACATAAAAAAATGATATAAATGAGGTGTCGCTGTAATCGTACTGACCCGAAGAATAAAACTGCTTTATCAATTTTACCAAACGCGGAACGGTATAAACGCCTCCCCCAAAAGAAATTCATGAATAGCTGGTTTTTGCTAATTCTGCCTCACAAAAATCGGAATAAAAAGCGATCAAAAAATGTCACGTGCCCGAATGTGTTACCAATAAAAACGTCAAATCGTCCCACAAAAAAACAAGACCTCACATGACTCTGTGGACTCAAATATGGAAAAATTATAGCTCTCAAAATGTGGTAATGCAAAAAATATTTTTTGCAATAAAAAGCGTCTTTCAGTGAGTGACGGCTGCCAATCATAAAAATCCGCTAAAAAACCCGCTATAAAAGTAAATCAAACCCCCCTTCATTACCACCTTAGTTAGGGAAAAATAAAAAAAAATAAAAAAATGTATTTATTTCCATTTTCCCATTAGGGTTAGGGTTAGGGCTAGGGTTAGGGTTAGGGCTAGGGTTAGGGCTAGGGTTAGGGTTAGGGCTAGGGTTAGGGCTAGGGTTAGGGCTAGGGTTAGGGTTAGGACTAGGGCTAGGGTTAGGGCTAGGGTTAGGGTTAGGGCTAGGGTTAGGGCTAGGGTTAGGACTATGGTTAGGGTTAGGACTAGGGCTAGGGTTAGGGCTAGGGTTAGGGCTAGGGTTATGGTTAGGGCTAGGGTTAAGGCTACAGTTAGGGTAAAGGCTACAGTTAGGGTTAAGGCTACAGTTAGGGTTAAGGCTGCAGTTAGGGTTAAGGCTACAGTTAGGGTTAAGGCTACAGTTAGGGTTGGGGCTAAAGTTAGGGTTAGGGTTTGGATTACATTTGCGGTTGGGAATAGGGTTGGGATTAGGGTTAGGGGTGTGTCTGGGTTAGAGGTGTGGTTAGGGTTACCGTTGGAATTAGGGTTAGGGGTGTGTTTGGATTAGGGTTTCAGTTATAATTGGGAGGATTCCACTGTTTAGACACATCAGGGGCTCTCCAAAAGCGACATGGCGTCCGATCTCAATTCCAGCCAATTCTGCGTTGAAAAAGTAAAACAGTGCTCCTTCCCTTCCGAGCTCTCCCGTGTGCCCAAACAGGAGTTTACCCCAACATATGGGGTATCAGCGTACTCAGGACAAATTGGACAACAACTTTTGGGGTCCAATTTCTCCTGTTACCCTTGGAAAAATACAAAACTGGGGGCTAAAATATAAGTTTTGTGGGAAAAAAAGATTTTTCAATTTTCACGGCTCTGCGTTATAAACTGTAGTGAAACACTTGGGGGCTCAAAGTTCTCACAACACATCTAGATAAGTTCGTGGGGGGTCTAGTTTCCAATATGGGGTCACTTGTGGGGGGTTTCTACTGTTTAGGTACATTAGGGGCTCTGCAAACGCAATGTGACGCCTGCAGACCATTCCATCTAAGTCTGCATTCCAAATGGCGCTCCTTCCCTTCCGAGCCCTCCCATGCGCCCAAACGGTGGTTCCCTGCACATATGGGGCATCAGCGCACTCAGGACAAACTGGACAACAAATTTTGGGGTCCAATTTCTCCTGTTACCCTCGAGAAAATACAAAACTGGGGGCTAAAAAATAATTTTGGGGGGAATTTTTTATTTTATTTTCACGGCTCTGCGTTAGAAACTGTAGTGAAACACTTGGGGGCTCAAAGTTCTCACAACACATCTAGATAAGTTCCTTGGGGGGTCTAGTTTCCAATATGGGGTCACTTGTGGGGGGTTTCTACTGTTTAGGTACATTAGGGGCTCTGCAAACGCAATGTGACGCCTGCAGACCATTCCATCTAAGTCTGTATTTCAAATGGCGCTCCTTCCCTTCCGAGCCTTCCCATGCGCCCAAACAGTGGTTCCCCCCACATACGGGGTATCAGCGCACTCAGGACAAATTGCACAACAAATTTTGGGGTCCAATTTCTCCTGTTACCCTCGGGAAAATACAAAACTGGGGGCTAAAAATAATATTTGTGGGAAAAAAATGTTGTTTTATTTTTACGGCTCTGCATTATAAACTTCTGTGAAGCTCTTGGTGGGTCAAAGTGCTTACCACACATCTAGATAAGTTTCTTAGGGGGTCTACTTTCCAAAATGGTGTCACTTGTGGGGGGTTTCAATATTTAGGCACATCAGTGGCTCTCCAAACGCAACATGGCATCTCATCTCAATTCCTGTGAATTTTGCATTGAAAAGTCAAACGGCGCTCCTTCCCTTCCGAGCTCTCCCATGCGCCCAAACAGTGTTTTACCCCCACATATGGGGTATCAGCGTACTCAGGACAAATTGTACAACAACTTTTTCGTTCCAATTTCTTCTCTTACCATTGGGAAAATAGAAAATTGGAGGCGAAAAAATCATTTTTTTTCACAAAAATTATTTTTTTTTTTACGGTTCTGCATTATAAACTTCTGTGAAGCACTTGGTGGGTCAAAGTGCTCACCACACCTCTAGATAAGTTCCTTAGGGGGTCTACTTTCCAAAATGGTGTCACTTGTGGGGGGTTTCAATGTTTAGACACATCAGTGGCTCTTCAAACGCACCATGGCGTCCCATCTCAATTCCTATCAATTTTGCATTGAAAGGTCAAACGGCGCTCCTTCCCTTCCGAGGTCTCCCATGCGCCCAAACAGTGGTTTACCCCCACATATGGGGTATCAGAGTACTCAGGACAAATTGTGCAACAACTTTTTGGTTCCAATTTCTTCTCTTACCATTGGGAAAATAAAAAATTGGGGGCGAAAAGATAATTTTTGTGAAAAAAAAATATTTTTTATTTTTACGGTTCTGCATTATAAACTTCTGTGAAGCACTTGGTGGGTCAAAGTGCTCACCACACCTCTAGATAAGTTCCTTAGGGGGTCTACTTTCCAAAATGGTGTCACTTGTGGGGGGTTTCAATGTTTAGGCACATCAGTGGCTCTCCAAACGCAACATGGCGTCCCATCTCAATTCCAGTCAATTTTGCATTAAAAAGTCAAATGGCGCTCCTTCGCTTCCAAGCTCTGTCATGCGCCCAAACAGTGGTTTACCTCCACTTATGGGGTATCGGCGTACTCAGGACAAATTGTACAACAAGGTTTGGGGTCCATTTTCTCCTGTAACTCTTGGCAAAATAAAACAAATTGGAGCTGAAGTAAATTTTTTGTGAAAAAAAGTTAAATGTTAATTTTTATTTAAACATTCCAAAAATTCCTGTGAAACACCTGAAGGGTTAATAAACTTCTTGAATGTGGTTTTGAGAACCTTGAGGGGTGCAGCTTTTAGAATGGTGTCACACTTGGGTATTTTCTATCATATTGACCCCTGAAAATGACTGCAAAAGAGATGTGGTCCCTAAAATAAAATGGTGTTGTAAAAATGAGAAATTGCTGGTCAACTTTTAACCCTTATAACTTCCTAACAAAAAAAAATTTTGGTTCCAAAATTGTGCTGATGTAAACTAGACATGTGAGAAATGTTACTTATTAAGTATTTTGTGTGACATATCTCTGTGATTTAATTGCATAAAAATTCAAAGTTGGAAAATTGCGAAATTTTCAAACTTTTCGCCATGTTTCCATTTTTTTCACAAATAAACGCAGGTAATATCAAAGAAATTTTACCACTATCATGAAGTACAATATGTCACGAGAAAACAATGTCAGAATCACCGGGATCCGTTGAAGCGTTCCAGAGTTATAACCTCATAAAGGGACAGTGGTCAGAATTGTAAAAATTGGCCCGGTCCATAACGTGCAAACCACCCTTGGGGGTAAAGGGGTTAATAATAACAATTAAAATAAAAAAAATCTCACAGCTCACCTGTCCCTCCACCCCCACAGGCTGCCATCCACTCCTCTGCGACTCTTCTTTTGTCATTCCCCCATCATGCATAGCTTCTTTACGCCAGGCCAGGACTTCACGACACGATTAGGCATCTGATGTCCATGCGCTCCATGCCGTTGTTTTGCACATCACCTTACATTTCGCCAGTCACAGCACAGTGCCGTCTGAGGCGTAGGAGTGAAGTGGACGAAGAGAATGTGCTAGACAGGGAAAAGGAAAAGAGGCACAGAAAACTCAAAGGCAGGCCTGTAGAGACGGAGGGACAGGTGAGCAGTGAGACAAGTATTGTTTTTTTATAATATCCTATGTTTCTTACACTCTCGGGTCTGCTGTTCATTCTCTTTTGAAGAAGCACCAAGAAATTGGCAACATTGATTACCGTAGATGCAGTGGTTAGCCAAGGAAATTAGTTCAGCAGATAAAAGATCCATCATGCTTCCCTTCAAAATCGGAAGATGTCCAGCAGTGACATCAGCTTAGCATTACCAGCAACCAGTTGGATCCAGCTACAACAATAGAACGTTCATAGAAGTCTTGCCTAAATTGGTCTTCATCGAAAAAGTGCGGCCAAAAACCATACCTCTAATATGGAAACGAGCTATGCATGAAAACAATGGAACTATGGTGCAGAAAAATGGCAATAGGTGCTCTGGACTGATTAGTCAAAATGTGGAATATTTGGCTGGAGCAAAAAGCACTTTGTGCACCGAAGGGCTGGATAGCTTTTCAATAATGAGTATCTCCCTCTCATTCAACATTGGTGTCATACTAGTCAAGGAACAACAGCAAGCAATGCTCTCTCATTCAACAACGGTGTCTTACTAGTCAAGGAACAACAGCAAGGCTGGCCCTCTCATTCAACAACGGTGTCTTACTAGTCAAGGAACAACAGCAAGGCTGGCCCTCTCATTTAACATCGGTGTCTTACTAGTCAAGGAACAACAGCAAGGCTGGCCCTCTCATTCAACAACGGTGTCTTACTAGTCAAGGAACAACAGCAAGGCTGGCCCTCTCATTTAACATCGGTGTCTTACTAGTCAAGGAACAACAGCAAGGCTGGCCCTCTCATTTAACATCAGTGTCTTACTAGGCAAGGAACAACAGCAAGGCTGGCCCTCTCATTTAACATCGGTGTCTTACTAGTCAAGGAACAACAGCAAGGCTGGCCCTCTCATTTAACATCGGTGTCTTACTAGTCAAGGAACAACAGCAAGGCTGGCCCTCTCATTTAACATCGGTATCTTACTAGTCAAGGAACAACAGCAAGGCTGGCCCTCTCATTCAACAACGGTGTCTTACTAGTCAAGGAACAACAGCAAGGCTGGCCCTCTCATTTAACATCGGTGTCTTACTAGTCAAGGAACAACAGCAAGGCTGGCCCTCTCATTTAACATCGGTGTCTTACTAGGCAAGGAACAACAGCAAGGCTGGCCCTGTCATTTAACATCGGTGTCTTACTAGTCAAGGAACAACAGCAAGGCTGGCCCTCTCATTTAACATCGGTGTCTTAAAAGTCAAGGATCAACAGCAAGGCTGGCCCTCTCATTTAACATCGGTGTCTTACTAGTCAAGGAACAACAGCAAGGCTGGCCTTCTCATTTAAAATCGGTGTCTTAATAATCAAGGAAAAACGTCACGATTGTCCCTCTCATTCAATATCATTGTCATGCTAGTCAAGGAAAAACGGCAAGGCTGTCCCTCTCATTCAACATCATTGTCATACTAGTCAAGGAAAAACAGATCAGGATCCAAAGGTAACGTTTCTTCTTGCGGAGATTCACACGTAAAGCCCGACATGCCAAGGTGAAGAGATAGTCGATATTTACTTTTAATAATAATAATCTTTATTTTTATATAGCTCTAACATATTACGCAGCGCTTTACAGTTTGCACACATTATCATCGCTGTCCCCGATGGGGCTCACAATCTAAATTCCCTATCAGTATGTCTTTGGAATGTGGGAGGAAACCGGAGTGCCCGGAGGAAACCCACGCAAACACGGAGAGAACATACAAACTCTTTGCAGATGTTGTCCTTGATGGGATTAGAACCCAGGACTCCAGCGCTGCAAGGCTGCTGTGCTAACCACTGCGCCACCATTGTTACTTCCTATAGGTGGCGCTAGAATTCTACTTCTCTTCCTCTCTGAAGAGACAATTTGCATATTTCCCAGAGGAGCATTGCAGCTAAAAAGTCTCCTCACCTTGGCATATCAGGCTTGACATGTCAATCTGTGCAAGGAGAAAGGTTGCCCCTTGGATACTAGTCAAGCAAAATCAGCAAGCCAGACCCTCTCATTCAACATCAGTGTCATACCTTAAAAAATGCTCTTTTCCTTGAATGAGCTAAAAAATATACAGACACACTCCAAAATCTTAGAGTCTTCCTGGACTTGTGTTTTAGCCGCAAAAGATGGCCAACTCTGTATTAATGCCTATAGATTTAGAATTGTGTCAGTTTGAGTAAGTACAGTGTGTAGGTATCCCAATTCATCTGTCCATTCACAGTGTATATTGACGATGTCCTATATTCACGAAAATCTGACTATAAATTGTTGATGTCTTCTATGTATGAAGATATGGAAAAATGATCATTTCCTTCCAAGGATTTGAATTGCACAGAATACTTTTTAGCTATTCTATGAAATAAAGTATGTACAGTACACTTCAACACAGAAACTGAAAGAAGAAAAAGGTCTAATTTCGCAAACAGGTTTATTGTTTGAAATTTCTTTTCCCAGTGCGCCCTCTGGTGGAAATATTGTAAGTGTGTATAGGATATACTAAAACTGAAAGATAACCATGAAATGCTATTATAAAAAGAATGGATTACACAAGAACATTGTTTTTATTATTTAATAGAAAAATAAATACTATCCAAATTTCAACAATTGTTAAAATTGTCTGACATAAATATGAACCAAAAATTCAGCACTATGAATATACCATTAAATACAATATACATACAGTACAGACCAAAAGTTTGGACACACTTTCTCATTTAAAGATTTTTCTGTATTTTCATGACTATGAAAATTGTACATTCACACTGAAGGCATCAAAACTATGAATTACCATATGTGGAATTATATACTTAACAAAAAAGTGTGAAACAACTGAAATTATGTCTTATATTCTATGTTCTTCAAAGTAGCCACCTTTTGCTTTGATGACTGCTTTGCTGGTTAAAAAGACTGGATTGGCAGGTTAAAAAGACTGGTTTTATTCACGATCCTTGTTCTTAATGGCAAAGTAAGAGAGCTTTTTGAGGAGACCAGAAATGCTATGGTCACCAAGCACAAGCTGTCTAAAGGGAACAAGACTATTTCCAAAGTTTGCTACTCATGTAACAGTAAAAAGCCTTTAAGGACGTGGTGAAAACAGGAAAATTGATGAAAATCTGATGAAAGTTGATAAACTGATTGATAAACCAACATGATAAACTTCAGTTTTGCAGCAAATACAAAAATACTTATTTATAATCAAGACTTCATTATAATTGTGAATAGGAGGCTGATACAGCACTCTTAATACTTTATGGAGGTAAATCCCGCTGTCAGGTTTCCTTTAAGGCCGGGTTTAGATGGCCATACTGGAAAACGGACAATTTGCCTCCACAAAATGCACTGGCTATAGTAGGTCATTACTTACATGGACTACAAATGGACCAATAGGCTTGACTGAGCAAGTCTTTACACTGCCAGGCAATTACCGAATATTTGTAAAGGAAAGCATATAATTGTAGGGGAATATATACCAGCAATAGTTACCATACATTTAGTTTACAAAAGGACAAACTGGATTTATCAGTACTGCAAGAACTAAGAAAGGGGTCTTCTTTCTATGAGTACAGAAATGTCAACCCTGACACGCCACTCTGAGCTTCAAAGGGTTAGCAAATGGTGGTTATAACCAAGCTGAATATTTCCTATGTACTGTATGGAGGGGGTAGCTAGAGACACAGGATATTTGAAATGCAAGGCCCTGGCTCCTAAAATTAGCCCATCGTTCAGTCACAAACAGCAATTTTTAAATATTCCAATCCAGGCCGTCCTGGAAATATGAGCCAGGACTGGGCTTATAAAAGATGGGTGACACAATAGGAACACGTTCACATGTGGGGGGTTCATTGTCTACTGATTGTGATCCATAAATCATTTCTCCTTCCCACAAGGAGAGCATTAAGTTACTTACCGGTAACTGCATTTTTCGGAGGCCCATGATAGCACCATGAGAGAGGGGATCCACTCTTCAGGAACAGGAAACCTACAGATACAAAAGGGCGGCACCTCTCCCATGCATCAGTTGGATTACAGAGCTTGAGAGGACCTCCATGGTTAATGGCACATAAAATATATACAATCTTAACAATTCACCAAAGTGAAAACTTACAAGTGGAAGAAGTGCGCACCTATCTTTAAGAGAGGAAACTAAGGGTGCTGTCATGGGTCTCCGAAAAATGCCATTACCAGTAAGTAACTTAATGCTTTATTCAGACTCCCATGACAGCACCACGAGAGAATTACAGAGATGTAAAATTAGCTTAGGGAGGGACTAAAGCCTGCAGCACCCTTAACCCGAAGGTGAGATCCGAGGAGGCACCCATGTCCAACCTATAATGTTTAAAGAAGGTGGAAGGAGATGACCACGTGGCCACCTTACATATTTGGTCAATGGAAACTCCCGATCTTTCTGCCCAGGAGGATGAAATGGCGCGAGTGGAATGCGCCCTCAGATTCTGCGGAGCCGGACCCCCACCTGCTGTATAAGCCAAAGAGATAGCCTCCCTAAGGCTACTTTCACACTAGCGTTTTCTGCAATCCGTCACAATGCGTCGTTTTGCAGAAAAAACGCATCCTGCAAAAGTGCTTGCAGGATGCGTTTTTTCCCCATAGACTTGTATTGACGACGCATTTGCGACGGATTGCCACACGTCGCACCTCCTCCCAACAATGGGGCAGCGGATGCGCCGGAGAAATGCATCCGCTGCCTCCATTGTGCAGTACGTTAAACGCTAGCGTCGGAATCTCTCCCCGACGCATTGCGACGGGGAGATTCCGACGCTAGTGTGAAAGTAGCCTAAGCCAACTTGCTAACGTACATTTTGAGACTCTAAGACCTTTCCCAGGACCTTGAAAGGACAAAAACAATGTATTGTCCTTTTTCCAAGGACTAGTAGCCGAGATATATTCTAGCAGGAATCTCTTAACATCCAGTGTATGATGCTTTTCTTCCTTCTAGCTAGTAGGGTTAGGGAGAAAGGAAGGGAGAACCATCTCCTATGACCTGTGGAAGTCCGACTCCGAAACAACTTTGGGCAAGTAAGCTGAATCCGGCCCTAGGACTACTCTATCATCTAAGAACTCCGTATAAGAGGGAAGTATAGAAAGTGCCTGAATATTACTTAGTCTACGTGCAGAAGTTATAGCTACCAAAAAGGCCGTTTTTAGGGATAGAACTTTAATTGAAGCAGATTCTAAAGGGTTCAAATGGAGCCTGCATCATAGCTCTAACGACCAAGTTCAAGTCCCATGGTATGCACCTATCTCTGTGTATGGGCCTAGATCTACCAGCAGCTTTAATAAACCTAGAAACCCAGTAGTTGTTAGCAATATCACAGGTAAACAGGGCACCAAGGGCTGAAACTTGAACTTTAAGAGTACTAGTGGAACGGCCTAATTCAAGACCCTTCTGAAGAAATACCAGAATCTGCCCTATAGGTACCCCCTCCTTGAGTCTAAACTCAGAAGAGGCTATGAACTGATTCCAGGTTCTAGCATAGATCTTTGTTGTAATCAGTTTCCTACTTTTAAGAAGGGTGTCTATTAAGTTCGGGGAGAACCCTTTATCCCTCAATAATGTCCTTTGAAAATCCACGCCGTCAAATGGAGCCCTGTTACCTGTGGATGGTTGATCAGGCCCTGAGAGAGAAGATCCGGAAGGTCTGGAAGTACCCAGGGATCGCATACTGACATAGTCCTCAGCCATGCAAACCAAGTTCTCCTGGGCCAAAATGGGGCAATTAGTATGACCCTTGCCCGGTCTTCCCTGATCTTCCTCACTACCAGGGGTAACAGGGATAATGGCGGGAATGCGTCGGCCAGGCTGAAGTCCCAATCTACCAGAGGATTCTCCTTGGGATTCAATGAACAGAACTTTCTTACTTTTCTGTTTTCTCTGGTGCCAAAGAGGTCTACCTCCGGTTGACCCCACCTGCGTATGATCTGGTTGAACATGTCTACATTCAGAGACCATTCTCCCTGTCTTAGTATATTGCGACTTAGAAAGTCCGCTTTTGCTTTGTCTTTTCCTCTGATATGTATTGCCGACAAAGATTGCAAATGCCTTTCTGCTGTTTGGAAAAGGTGTTCTGCTACTTGCATCAGAGCACTGGATCGGGTCCCACCTTGGTGGTTGACGTAGGCCACTGCCACCTGGTTGTCCGAGAGAATTCCGACATGGTGACCCTGTAAGTACACAAGGAGCTTTTTAACTGATAGTTCTATTGCCAACAGTTCCTTCAGGTTAGATGAGGCTCCTATCTGGGAATCCCATTGACCCTGGACTACAATATCCACATATGGGCCCCCCAACCCGAGGGGCTAGTGTCTGTGTTTATTACACCGGATACACACTTTTCCCAGGGAACTCTCGAAGTTAAGTTGCCTCTTATAAGCCACCACCTTAAGGAATTAAGGGTTCAAGAGCTCAATGTTAATTGACTCTGCAGGGACCCCCCAGGGCTCTATCACTAATTAGAACATCCCTCTGAAGAGGTCTAGTGTGAAATTGAGCCCACCTGATGGCCGGGATACATGAGGTCAGGGAACCCAATAGAGAAATGGCCTGCCTGAGGGTTTATTTATCGCCCGCAAAACCTGATGACGAATGTGAATTATCTTACCTGGGGGTAAACAACTTTGAGGTTCTTCGGAATCTAATACTAGACCCAGGAACCTCTGGATTTTTAAGGGTTGTAACCGAGATTTTTCGGAGTTAATCAGCCGACCTAAGTGTTCTAGCATGGACCTAGATTTTTCTATTTGTGACAGGCAATGATCCACAGAATTACCAATAATCAAGAAGTCATCTAAGTAGGGGACAACGAGAATATCCGACTCCCGAAGATGGGCCATGACTTCGGCAACTACCTTTGTGAACACTCGAGGGGCAACTGAAAGACCAAAGGGGAGGGCCCTAAACTGGAAATGATGGACTAAGCCTCCTATGGATACTGGCACCCTCAGGAACCGCTGGAATTCTACATGGATAGGAACATGATAGTACGCGTCTTTCAAATCTACGACTGCCATGAAACAGTTTTGAAATAGCATTTTTATTGCCGAGCCGATTAATTTCATCTTAAAGGGTTGGGTGATCAGAAATTCATTAAGGGACCGGAGATTGATGATTGTGCTGAACGAGTTATCTGGTTTCAGAATTAAGAACAAGGGAGAGTAGAACCCTCTGCCCTTCTCGTATTCCGGAACCTCCATCAGGACCCTTTTTTGACATAGATTCATAATCTCCGCTTCCAAGGCGGACTGTTCAAGGTGAGAAGACCGGAGGAGAGTTATCCTAAATCTATCCTCTGGGACCGAACGGAATTCAACCTTTAGTCCCCTTGCTATTACACTCCACACCCAGTCACTGATGGTGATTCTTAACCAGGCCGGAAGGAAGGCCGACAACATGCCCCCTACGGGGACTGCTAGTCATTAGGATGGTTTCTTCCTTTCTCATGAAGAACACCTCAACATGAAGCCTGTACCTTTCCTTTTCCTATCATCCCACTTGGAATGGTCTCTCGAAGGTCTTCCTTTCTCAGACTTCTTCCTACCAAAGGAACGTTGGTAAGACCTGGATGATAAGCTAGGAAACTTCTTTTTCTCATCACCCGCCTTATCCAGTAGCTTGTCCAAGACCGGAGCAAACAGGTACTCCCCTTCACATGGGATAGCGCAGAGCCTCAATTTTGCCTGGATGTCCCCTGGCCAGCACTTTAGCCACAAAGCTCTGCGTGCCGCTTTGGAAAGGCCCACTGGTCTAGCTTCCATTCTGACAGAGTCTATTGAAGCATCAGACAGGAAGGCCGCAGCCCCCTGAATTACTGGCAGGGCACCCAGAATCGTTTCTCGAGGAGCCCCTTCTTTCAGCTGAGACTCCAGTTGGTCCAACCAGACCATCATTGATCTTGCCGCACAACCCTCAGGGAACCTGCCGCCATTTTCCAGGTTCCTTTAAGGAAGGTAACCACCTTCCTATCTAAGGGATCTTTAAAGGGACTCTGTCACCTGAATTTGGCGGGACTGGTTTTGGGTCATATGGGCGGAGTTCTCGGGTGTTTGATTCACCCTTTCCTTACCCGCTGGCTGCATGCTGGCTGCAATATTGGATTGAAGTTCATTCTCTGTCCTCCATAGTACACGCCTGCACAAAGCAATCTTGCCTTGTGCAGGCGTGTACTATGGAGGACAGAGAATGAAGTTCAATCCAATATTGCAGCCAGCATGCAGCCAGCGGGTAAGGAAAGGGTGAATCAAACACCCAAAAACCCCGCCCATATGACCCAAAACTGGTCCCGCCAAATTCAGGTGACAGGTTCCCTTTAAGGGTCCCCATGTCCTCCAAGGGTAGGGAGGATCTCTTTGATGCTTTGGCTACTGCCGCATCTAATTTATGGGCTTTATCCCAGGTGTTAACTGCCGAATCTTTGAAGGGGTATCTACGCTTAAGAGCTGGTGGTAAAGAACCCCTTTTTTGTTTTTTTTTCCACTCTCGATGAATTAGATCTCGGATATTTTCATTCAAGAGGAAGGACCTTTGTTTCCTCTGGTCCAAACCCTTGAACATGACATCTTGCATGGACAGTTGAGGCCTGGCTTCCACTTCCCCCATTGTTACCCTGACCGCTTTTACTAGCTTATCTACACTGTCTAAGGGCAGACAGAAGCGACCCGAGTCTTCCTCAGCTGAAGATGATGAGTGGGATGAGTCAGAGGAATCTTAATTTCTCCTCCATTCAGCTGATGAATCCGATTCCGGAGGGGGTATGCACTTAAAGCTTTCCCCTTGGGCCACAGACTTTAGGGACTCCTTCACTTCCGCCCTAATGATGTCCTTCTGGCCTTTGTAATACTGGCAATTTCTTCTGCCACGTCTGTTGGATACAAGGGGAACATAGCCTTTTTGGGCACGAGTCTGGTAGGATCATCCACAGAGGGCGCATTCCCCTGTGCTATGCCTTATCCGTGCACTTCTTCCCTTAGGAAAATGAAACATAAGGGGAGGGCTGCATCACTGAGTGAACATTCACAGAGATCACTCACCAGTGTCTGCAGCAAATAGGTACCAGGAGAGGGAGAATTCTTTCTGTCGATGCTCCCTGACCCCGTCTGGAGGTGCGCTTATGACTGGACTGGTCACGTCTTTTGTCACGATGGCCAGAAGCATGGGTCCTCTCTGGAACACTTAAAAAGCCTTCCCCTCACCTGGTCATCAGACATGCCGTGCCCCTCCCGAATAACCCCCACACCCAGCAGGTGTCAGTCTAGCTTCCGGTCCCAGCAGCACCATTAGGGCCCCGCGCATGCGCTGTAAGTGACCTGGATGCACTAGCTGACCCCGATGACGCAGATGCATCAGAGATAAGAGCGGGTCACCTGACCAAGGTCCCCGATGCTCCAGACACCGCCGGGTCTTGCAAGAGCCGCGCACACCGCTGGAGCTGATGGGATCCCTCAGGGAGATACTTACCCGGCGCCAGCTTCTTCCTGGAGACAGCCATCCTCCAGACCCTGCTCCCTGCTGTTCGCCACTGCTGTTAAGTCCAGCGATGACCACCGTGACACCTCCAAGAGTTCTGCACTGGCCAAGGTAGGAGACCCCCCCGCTACCTGAGTCGGCTGGCCAGCCTGGGATACTATGACTCCTGCAGGAAACTGTAGGACCGAGTTCCATCAGGAACAGGAAACCAACTGATGCATGGGTATCTGTAGGTTTCCTGTTCCTGAAGGGCGGATCCCCTCTCTCATGGTGCTGGGAGTCCGAATAAACAGAAGATAACTGTAGACAGAAACGTTTAGGTATTTCTGCTATTTCTCCCTTTTTATTTTACAACTGTTTTGCATATTTGTGTCTCATTTTATTTTTAGCTTTTTATCTCTTTTCTTCTAAGCACTGTATTTTTATATTAAAGTTTAAAATCTTTAATAGATTTGATCCTTGTATTCTCTAAATAATCCATAGCCTTTCAGCAATCGTGTGACCTTTTTGCCTGACAGTAACATATTTTGGGGACTCATCACACTATGTGGTTGAGTGGTGGCAGCATGTTTAGGGTAGTCGGTGGTGATGAGCGAGCATGCTCAGGTGTTATCCGAGTATCTTGGGCATGCTCAAATATGTTTTGCCGCAGTTGTTAGGCAATCCCCGTATATGTTGCGGCTAACAGCCGCAAAACATGCATCCGCAGGGACTGGAACATATTATTTGAGTACATCCAAGACACTCGAATAACACCTGAGACTGCTTGGATAACACATTATCTGAGCACCTTCGCTCATCGCTAGTAGTCTGCATTGGGGACGTGATTTAGGCCGGAGTCACACTTGCGAGTTCAATGCGAGTCTCTCGCTTCAATTCCCGGCACTTGGGACCGGAGTTTCCAGCTGCACAGAAATACATGCAGCAGCACGCTCCGGTCCAAACCACCGATTGGAGTGCCGAGGATTGATGCGAGTTTCTCGCATTGAACTAGCAAGTGTGACCCCGGCCTTATGCTCACATTATAGCCTAGAACAGAGCTGAGGGCTGGATTGAATGAGAGGAAATAAATTAACCCTTGCAGGCGGACCCAGTGTCATGTGACATTTATACGTGACATTAAAACATTGCACTAATAAGGACAGTGTATTGTCTAAGTAAAGGATCGCATGTTCATATTGTTAAAAAAAAAGTTTAAAAGCATACACAAGTGCTTCTCACTATATTAGAATATCATCAAAAAGTTAATTTATTTCAGTTCTTCAATACAAAAAGTTAAACTCATATTATATAGAGTCATTACAAACAGAGTGATCTATTTCAAGTGTTTATTTCTGTTAATGTTGATGATTATGGCTTACAGCCAATGAAAACCCAAAAGTCATTATCTCAAAAAATTAGAATAATTAACAAAAAAAAATATCTGCAAAGGCTTCCTAATGTTTAAAAAGGTCCCTTAGTCTGTTTCAGTAGGCTCCACAATCATGGGGAAGACTGTTGACTTGACAGATGTCCAGAAGGCAATCATTGACACACTCCACAAGGAGGGTAAGACACAAAAGGTCATTCGTAAAAAAAAGCTGGCTGTTCACAGAGTGCTGTATCCAAGCATATTAATGGAAAGTTGAGTGAAAGGAAAAAGTGTGGTAGAAAAAGGTGCACAAGCAACTGGGATAACCACAGCCTTGAAAGGATTGTTAAGAAAATGCCATTCAAAAATTGAGGGTAGATTCATAAGGAGTGGACTGCTGCTGGAGTCATTGCTTCTAGAGCTACCACACACAGACATATCCATGATATGGGTTACAAGCGTCGCATTCCTTGTGTCAAGTCACTTATAACCAATAGACAACGCCTGAAGCTTCTTACCTGGGCCAAGGAGAAAAAGAACTGGACTGATACTCAGTTGTCCAAGGTATTGTTTTCAGATGAAAGTAAATTTTGCATTTCATTTGGAAATCAAGGTCCCAGAGTCTGGGGGAAGAGTGGAGAGGCACACAATCCAAGTTGCTTGAGGTCTAGTGTAAACTTTTCACAATCACAGATTGTTTGGGGAGCCATGTCATCTGCTGGTGTAGGTCCACTGTGTTTTATCAAGACCAAAGTCAGTGCAGCCGTCTACCAGGAAATTTTAGAGCACTTCATGCTTCCCTCTGCCAACAAGCTTTTTGGAGATGGAAATTTCATTCTCCAGAAGGACTTGGCACCTGTCCACACTGCCAAAAGTACCAATACCTGGTTTTAAAACAACAGTTTCACTGTGCTCGATTGGCCAGCAGACTCGCATGACCTTAACCTCATAGAAAATCTACAGGGTATTGTCAAGAGGAAGATGAGAGACACCAGACCCAACAATGCAGACAAGCTGAAGGCTGCTATCAAAGCAACCTGGGCTTCCATAACACCTCAGCAGTACCACAGGCTGATCGCCTCCATGTCAAGCTGCATTGGTGCATAAGTTGATGCTAAAGAAACCCCGACCAAGTATTGAGTGCATTTACTGAAAATACATTTCAGATTTCAAAATAATTTTTACAAGCTGGTGTTATAACATATTATAATTACTGAGATCATGACTTCTGGGTTTTCATTGGCTGTAAGCCATAATCATCAACATTAACAGAAATAAATACTTGAAACAGATCACTCTGTAATGACCAATATCCGAGTTTCACTTTTTGTTATGAAGAACTGAAATAAATTAACTTTTTGATGATATTCTTAGTAGCACCCCCAAGAACCCCGCAATTTGTCCCGCAGAATGGTAAGTCCTCACATGGTTTTACAGAACAATAAGAGTTATGAGTCCTAGAATATGGTGACCTCCCAAAAAAGGTTTGTTTTTATCATGATTTTTTGTGCAAAAGACATAAAAAATCTAGTTAAAGGAAATCTATCACCCCCGGAACGTATATGACCTATTAATATGTGCATACAGGTAATAGAAATGTTACACTAGTCCTACCCTCATCTTAATGGTCTTGCTGTGGAGAAACATATTCTGTCTTTATGCTAATAATTTCTTCTAGGCTCCGGGCGTACGGTGCCTAGAAGGAAATCCCTGCCCCTGTCCTCATTACAATGCTACCCCCTCCTATGCATGTCAGTTATGGCCCCAGAATCCTGTACCTGCACCCATACCTGATCCTCCCTTCTGTGTGCACTGCATTCAGGGATCTTCTGCGCAGGGGCCCGAGAGTCACTGTGACCTCTGCAGTGTGTCCCGATAATATGCCCTCCTCACTCACTCCCTGCATAATAATCGCTAAGAACCATGTGTACATAGCGATGACTATGCAGGAAGGAATGACAAAAAAAAGACTCGCACATCCAAACTAGTGTGCATACCAGGAGCAGCTACCTCCAAACATAAATATACAAAAAAGGTTGCACTCTATCGTGCAAAAGCATGTCTAATCTGAAATATATGAAATATGAATAGCAAAATGGCTTTTGAACATTAGGAAAATATTTAAGAGACGCTTTGCACAGAATTTGATATAATCAAATAGTGTGAGCCCATCAACCGTCGTCAAGGTGGTCTCATAAAACTGATGGGTCCCTGACCCCCCTGTCCAAATGTGAACACTTACCGAAGCCCAATGTCTGTATGCCTGGGTGAATGTGGACACCTCTGTTCAGCAAAGCCTACATATGAGTTGGCCGGGACCAAGTGTGATGAGATGCAATTAAAAACCACATGGTGATGAGAGGAGTGCGCAGTCAGTCAGCTACCATAGAAATGACAAAAAAAGACATTTGGACAGGGGGGTCAGGGACCCATCAGTTTTATGAGACCACCTTGACGACGGTTGATGGGCTCACACTATTTGATTATATCAAACTCTGTGCAAAGCGTCTCTTAAATATTTTCCTAATGTTCAAAAGCCATTTTGCTATTCATATTTCATATATTTCAGATTAGACATGCTTTTGCACGATAGAGTGCAACCTTTTTTGTATATTTATGTATGGAGGTAGCTGCTCCTGGTATGCACCTATTCACAGTAGTTTGGATGTGCGAGTCTTTTTTTTGTCATTTCTATGGTAGCTGACTAAGCACTCCTCCCATCACCATGTGGTTTTTAATTGCATCTCATCACACTTGGTCCCGGCCAACTCATATGTAGGCTTTGCTGAACAGAGGTGTCCACATTCACCCAGGCATACAGACATTGGCCTTCGGTAAATGTTCATATTTGGACAGGGGGGTCAGGGACCCATCAGTTTTATGAGACCACCTTGACGACGGTTGATGGGCTCACACTATTTGATTATATCAAATTCTGTGCAAAGCGTCTCTTAAATATTTTCCTAATGTTCAAAAGCCATTTTGCTATTCATATTTCATATATTTCAGATTAGACATGCTTTTGCACGATAGAGTGCAACCTTTTTTGTGTGTATATATATATATATATATATATATATATATATATATATATATATATATATATATATAGGAAGGAAGTGGGGAGAGCGCCATATCGGCCTGCACACCGGAGGTCACTGGAGCGGAAGTCACTGGCGCCTGCGCAGAAGATCCTGTGGACCAGTGGAGTGCACTGTATTTCTGAGGGAGTGCAGGCGCAGGATTCTTGGGCCATAACTGACGCTGATGGGAGTGGGGGTAGTATTATAATGAGGACAGTGGGCAGGGATTTCTTCCAGGCAATGCACGCCCCAGAGCCTGGAAGAAATTATTAGCAATAAGGCAGAATATAACATTTCTCCACAACAAGACCATTAATATGAGGCATACAGGTAGGACTAGTTCAACATTTTCATATTAATAGGTCATATACATTCTGGGGTGGGGGGGGGGTGGCAGATTCCCTTTAAGTTTTGAATAAACCTGCAGAATAAAGATATGTCAAATATACCAAATGATCAAAAATGTTATTATTTTGTTCATTCCACCTTCCAAAGAGTGTATGAAAAAGTGATGATCAAATCGTATTTACCACACAACGGCAACAGTGAAATCGCTTAAGATCAGAATCTCACAGTGTATTTATTGTACAGAAATAAAAATTAATAAAACAATATAAAAGTGGTATTGAAATAACGAACCTACAAAATGAAGATAAACTTAATTTGTGCAGAATGGTGAACAGCGTATAATTTATGCTGCAATAAAACAAAATTGCTGTTTTTCACTACATACGATACGTACCCATAAAGAGATAAAATTAATCATATGTAATCCAAAATGTTGCCACTGATCAATACAACTCATTCCACAAAAAAAAAAGTCCTCGAAACAGCTACATTAATGGAAAAGTACAAATAAAATGATTGCTCCTGGAATGCAACAATAGGGAAAAAAAAATCATAAAAAAAGCTTATCTGTGTTCTAAAGGCTGTCCTGAATTCTAAAAATAAACAGGTGATACTTGTCCAATCATTTCTAAATATACTGGGGCTGATTCATCAAAACTGGCGCAGTGCAAGCTGACGCTATGGCAGTATTGACAAAGCGCACGGTGCCAAATTCATTAAGAGGGGCACGCTACTTAATGAATTTGGCGCCTCTGGTAAGTAGCGTGCACATGCCAGAAAAGCTACTCTAGGTCAGGGACAGGGAACGGAGCCATGCCCTTGCCCCCTCTCCAGCCATGCCCATTTCGGAGGAGCTGATCCAAAGAAACAAGAAAATTACAAAAGTCACAACATTATTTAACAATTTCGGGACTTTTTGGTGTAAAAGCTTTGATGAAAGGGCCTCATTGATTTATTTTTAAAATAAAACAATAAAAGATGCCAATAATGTTGACCCCAACTCAACTGCATTAATCTATTTATGCTTTTCTAACCGAATATTTAAATTAATTAACGAAGCGGAAAACACTAATTACCTATACACAATAAAATGTTAGATTGGATGGGCCCGGTCATTGGTGCTTATGTCACATCACATCTCCAACTACAGAACTCCCTGTGCCTTTCCATAGAGCTAAAGTCAGGTGCGTATTAGTAGGCAAGATTGCTTTAGGCTACGATTGGACTGCCGTAGATTCTGTCATCTGAGAGAATTGGGCCTGTTTGTTCCGATTCTTTTGGATGAGAACAAAATGTTTCCATTCTACGAGTCTGCGGAAATTGGACCGCACTCAGGTGTCACCCGAAAGTTGTGCATCAGCACTAACCCCATTGATTAATACTGGTCTGAATGAGATCCCATTAAAAAAAAACAAAACAAAAAGGATAACACTTGTGCGATGTATACGCTGGTATGAGCGAGCCCTTGGGGTGATAATCATGAATAGAGTTGAGCAAATTTTGCAATATTTGGATCCAATTACGATCGGCGGCAAATGTTGTATTTGCAATGTTCGCCAAACACAGCCGAATGTCACTGGAGTCAGTGGGAGAAGAAATTACCGAATATTTTCAGAACCGATCGTCAAACATAAATTCGTCACGAAAAGGGTACCAGTGCGGCACGAATATGGCAAATCCAGACACGGCGGCCGATTCCGAACATATTTCGCTCAACTCTAATCATGAGCACCGAGTTTGAGGACACAATAATGGTTTCTTGTTCTAGTCTGAGTGAACCACTGAATTACAAATGTTTTTATTTATTAATATTTTTAGGGACTATTTTTCATTAGATTTTTCATTCATATTAAAAAATATAATCACAATATTTTTGTGAATGACAATTGCGGTCCAATATTTTAAATTTTTGTTGTAATGTGTTCATCATGTTGCTACTACTACTGGAAAAACAAGACGATTTTTATAGACAGACACTGATATTTATTGTACCATAGTTAGAAATGTTTTAATTTTTAAATGTCCTAAAGAAATCAGTATGAAGCTGTACTTAATTACTTTACCAATTACTAAGCCCATAAATCCCGCAATCCAAAAAGGTGTCCTCACAAAGAATAAAAATGACACTGCAATCCAAACAATTTCATAATATAAAAATAAGAGTCATGTATTAACAGTTCTAAGAAACACACTACAATCACTAATAGGACAGTGTCAGTCTTCTTCTCCCCTCGCTCCATTGTCATAAGAGTCCACAGTAATAAATTAGTAACTGAACGTCTTAGGATGTGATCTACATGAGAGCGGGGGCTGCTGTTCTTGAAGAAAAGGTCTAAGGTGAGAAACACTGAATAGATTCATGCACCGGTAACATTTCCTCTTCTGGTAGGAAAGTGTTGGCAATGTCTGTACATTTTTGCATCCATCATTCATCCAGGATTGATGTCCTAAAATCAGATCTCCTTCAGGTAAACTCATGGCCATGTAACATGGTGGATCTTCTTCTTTGCCTCTGTAGGTTTCTCCTCATTCTGGAAGAGAACGGGAAATTCTTAACGTGCCAATGATAAGAGTTCAGAAATTAGTAGTTTTATATTTTTTTTCTTTTAATCCAAGACTCCTCAGTGCCTGGCGCATTACCAGCTCCTCACTATTAGTCTATGGTTGCCACTATACAGGAACATTGCAGTAAACACGACGCTAGCACTAAATTCTCTAACCAGTACAATACATGTTCGATAATACTCTGCAGCAGTGATGTCAAGGCTACCGCGCACATGAATGCTGCAGGCAATCACTGGGCTCTACGATTGCCTGCGGCGGTCAAGTGCGCTGCAATGGTAACGTTAACTCCGTAGCCTGTCAAAGATCAGAGAAGCAAGTAAGGTGTTGTATGTGATTTTCAACAAGCGCAATCTGATGCTCAGGATCCAAGCATATTCCTGGAAATCCCATCTAATGGAAATCAAGGGTTGTCAACTATTGTACTATATTTCATAGATATGTGATGCCTAAAAAGGATATTTTTAAGTTCTTTGAAATAAGACTATTTAGTGTACTTTGCTTTATACTTCACTGATCTCCAGTTTTCAATAACGGTCCAGAGATCTGAATAGCTTTACTTCTATAACCTCCATTTTCCCCTCCAACCCCGTTATCCATGTCAGCATAAGCGGAGATAGAAAGACAGTTGATTAGCTAATCAACTGAGCCCGACAGGCACCATCTATCAAGCAGGTCATAGAAGGAAATGGAAAGGAAAAGGTGTGGGACCCAAGGAGGACATGGAGCTCCTAGAAGGCAGAACTGCGCTGAAAACGATGAGGTGGAGGAGCTTTAGTGATTAAAGTGCACAAATCATTTCAGTAACTGCTTTTCTTGAATCTCACTGGACTAAACCTTTAAAGAATATTTGCAGAGATATTCTAAAGATATATTATCACTGAATTTCGGCAGTAGTAAGCCCACCACATCTGAGCAACCCCTGGACACATAAGCACTGAACAGTACAGCAGGACTCCTACAGAACTCGTCAGCATAGAGGATGAGAAAGATGCAAAGACAGCAATATATAATAGTTTAAATGTATCACATGATCCTACCAAAATAACTTTTAATGTATAACCAAATAAAGGAATATATTAAATAAACTGTCACCCAAAAAAAGTGTATCGATAAAAAAGTACTACTGGGTATACCCTGTCAGGGGACGTGCCATACAAAATTTAGTATTTAAGGTACCTTCAAACATAACGATTTCTTTAACGATATTGTTGCTTTTTGTGACGTAGCAACGATATCGTTAACAAAATCGTTCTGTGTGACAGCGACCAACGATCAGGCCCCTGCTGGGAGATCGTTGGTCGCTGGGAATGATCAGGACCTTTTTTTTGGTCGCTGATCACCCGCTGTCATCGCTGAATCGGCGTGTGTGACGCCGATCCAGCCATGTGTTCAGTGGTAACCAGGGTAAATATCGGGTTACTAAGCGCAGGGCCGCGCTTAGTAACCCGATATTTACCCTGGTTACAATTGTAAAAGTAAAAAAAAAAAAACACTTCAGCTTCCCGCACTGAATGTGAGCGCCGGCCGTAAAGCACAGCGGTGACGTCACCGCTGTGCTCTGCTTTACGGCCGGCGCTGACACAGTGAGTGCGGGAAGCTGACGCCGGGGGACGTGACAGACACCGGAATGTGAGTATGTAGTTTTTTTGTTTTTTTTTTACATTTACAATGGTAACTAGGGTAAACATCGGGTTAGTAAGCGCGGCCCTGCGCTTAGTAACCCGATGTTTACCCTGGTTACCCGGGGACTTCGGCATCGTTGGTCGCTGGAGAGCTGTCTGTGTGACAGCTCCCCAGCGACCACACAACGACTTACCAACGATCACGGCCAGGTCGTATCGCTGGTCGTGATCGTTGGTAAATCGTATAGTGTGACGGTACCTTTATTCAAGATTTTTGTGCAGACGCTGGCAGTGGTCCAGTGTCCTATCACTCAACCCAAGGTACCTGATTAAATGGTGATAATGCCTATAGAAGAAGCAATTATCAAATGCCAATACAGATAAACAGATAACCTTGGTTGCATTAGTATTAGCAGTTATCACAAAATAAAGGGAGGGGTAAGATCAATTGGAAAAGGTATGTACACAAATGTAATATTGGAACAATCTCACCAATTGCTGAGGATAGGTAAGGCGGAGCCCCAATTCGCTTAGGTGGAGAAATCCTTCAAGCCACAACATCAGGAGACAATTCCCTGTCAGTCCCTGGGGGGCTATCAATAAATCTCAATCCCCGAGCTCCTGCCCTTACAAGGACAGTCCACATCTACCCCTAAGGTACTGCAGTTTAGTATAGAGGGTGGTAACTCTATTTGTAGCACTGAAGCACCTTATCTCCCATGCAAGCTAGTCCCCTAATGATCCTGCTTGCAAAGAAACGCGTTGGACCTGGAAATAGGGAGAGTGCAGGGCATGTTATACCTTAGGGGTAGATGTGGACTGCCCTTGTAAGGGTGGGAGCTCGGGGATTGAGATTTATTGATAGCCCCCCAGGGACTGACAGGGAATTGTCTCCTGATGTTGTGGCTTGAAGGATTTCTCCACCTAAGCGAATTGGGGCTCCGCCTTACCTATCCTCAGCAATTGGTGAGATTGTTCCAATATTACATTTGTGTACATACCTTTTCCAATGGATCTTACCCCTCCCTTTATTTTGTGATAACTGCTAATACTAACGCAACCAGGGTTATCTGTTTATCTGTATTGGCATTTGATAAATGCTTCCTCTACAGGCATTATCTCCATTTAATCAGGTACCTTGGGTTGAGTGATAGGACACTGGACCACTGCCAGCGTCTGCACAAAAATAAATTTTGTATGGCACGTCCCTTGACAGGGTATACCCAGTATTACTTTTTTATCGATACTTTTTTTGGGTGACAGTTTATTTAATATATTCCTTTATTTGGTTATACATTAAAAGTTATGTTTTAATTCCTGCTTATGTGATGAGAAAGATGCACTTACTACAGGGGAATGAAAGTGAATTCAGAGTACATTATAGCAGTTCTGGCTCGTTTTTCATGCTGACCGATGTCCTATATTACTGTTGTATATAAGTACACTCCAAAGGCCTTTATCAACTAGAAAGACGCGGGCGTATTCAGTTGTATTTACCAATCCACGGCGTAGATACATACCATCACATCCGCGTCCTCCTTTGGAGCAGCCCTTTTTATTTTGACACTTCCACTGACTGGTGACTGGGATTTTACTTTCTCTGTTGCTGTATTAGACCCTGGCCTGGTGGTAGTTGAATGTTCATGGTTTCCAGTAGGGACCTTGGCTTCTTTGATGGCTGATGAGCTATTATGGTGGGGCACAGGACTGGTGGGCACTGTTCCTGATCTCACTGATGTGCTGCTTTTCTCTGTGCATGACTGATGGAGCCGCTGAGTTGCATGTCCATTCTCTGTCTTTTTCACCTTTATGCTTGTGCTGGTGGAGGCCCCATCAAATACTATAAGAGGGCGTTTTCTGATATTTTCGGCACTGGAACAGAAATACTGTTCATAGTCATTATGTAAGTTTAAACTTGCATCAATCACATTTCAATTATGCTGTAGAGGGCTGAAATATTAACAAGTCTGCAGGGAAAACAAGGAGAACGTAAAAGCAGAACACACTGGTACAGCACTGCAACAAGCAGCCATATGTACAGACAGGTCGTGTAGATGCTGCAAAAGTAGGACAACTCACCACGGCTTCTGGCTGTCCCACTGGCCATATGCAATATGCAACTGTTGCTTTACCTTTCACTCCGTATAGGAGTCGTCCCAAGACAAATGCCATGGCATATCTATACGATATGGCTAGAATGAAGCAGCATCTGCATCATTAACCCCTTTCTGCCATAGGACGGGATAGTATGTCCGATGGCTTTGATGAAATCTCCCGCAGTGAGCCCACATCAAAGCCGGGACATGTCAGCTGTTTTATACAGCCAACATGTGCCCGCAATAGTGGCGGGTGGAATCGCGATCCACCCGTTGCTATTAACTAGTTAAATGTCACTGTCAAATGCTGACAGAGGCATTTAACAAGCGCTTCCAGCCGGAAATGAACACACCGCTGACCCCCGTCACGTGATCGGGGGCATCTGTATAACAACCAGAGGTCTCCTGCAGACCTCTATGGTTGTTGATGCCACATTGCTGTGAGTGCCACCCTGTGGTCGGCACTCATAGCAATGCTGTAATTCTTCTACATAGGAGCGATCTGAGCATCGCTGCTATGTAGCAGAGCTGATCAGGCTATGCCAGCTTCTAGCCTCCCATGGAGGCTATTGAAGCATGACAAAAGTAAAAAAAAAGTTTTTAAAAAAATAGGAAAAAAAAATAATAAAAATATATAAAAGTTCAAATCACCCCTTTTTCGCCCCATTAAAAATAAAAAAACATAAAAAAAATTAAACCTACACTTATTTAGTATCGCCGCATTCAGAATCGCCCGATCAATAAACAAAAAAGGATTAACCCGATTCACTGAATGGCGTAGCAAGAAAAAAAATTTCAAATGCCAGAATTACGTTTTTTTGGTCATCGCGACATTGCATTAAGATGCAATAACAGGCAATCAAAAGAATGTATCTGCGCCAAAATGGTATCATTAAAAATATCAGCTCGGCACGCAAAACATAAGCCCTCACCCAACCCGAGATCCTGAAAAATGGAGATGCTACGGGTCTCGGAAAATTGCGCATTTTTTTTAAGCAAAGTTTGGAATTTTTTTTCACCACATACATAAAAAAAAATAACCTAGACACGTTTGGTGTCTATGAACTCGGAATGACCGAGAGAATCGTAATGGCAGGTCAGTTTTATCATTTGGTGAACCTACCAAAAAAGCCAAACAAAAAACAAGTGTGGGATTGCACTTTTTTTTGCAATTTTCACCGCAATTGGAATTTTTTTCCAGTTTTCCTAGTACACGACATGGTAAAACCAATGGTGTCGTTCAAAAGTACAACTTGTCCCGCAAAAAATAAGCCCTCACATGGCCATATTGACAGAAAAATAAAAAAAGTTATGGCTCTGGGAATGAGGGGAGCAAAAAACGAAAACGCAACACCGAAAAAAGCTCCGGGGGTTAAATTGCAATGACCCCTGTCTTGTTTACTCCATACAGTCTGCCAAGGCAGACCAAGTGTGCAAAGCCAAGCGGAACCAAGAGGTGATAAATGGTGGTTGACTAGAGAGAATTACAGAAAATCAAGCTTCAAGATTGAAAACGGGAAAATCCTGTCATGTCTGAACTCTTTGGTTTCGCCTTCCTTTTAAAAGTAACCAAAAATGATTAATTTTAACTACTGATGTTCCTAATCTTTAAAGCAGATTATCCGTATTTCTCTATAGTAAAATACACCTGGTGTTGGTGTGGTTCTCTGCTTCAGAGTTTTCCACATCAGAGATGTGAGCTGGTGTCTGCTTTAATAAGCTTGGGTTACCTTACTGCTAGCTTTCATTTATTACAGCAGTCAAGACTGTTATATTCAACAGGACAGCCAGCTACGTGAAGGACTTACACAATCTACAGCAGCAGAATGGTAGTAATTTTCCTCAATGAAGACTATGTGTAAAGTTGCTAAATTTTGAATTACGGAAGCAAATGAACAATAGCAAAGTCAGGGCAAATGTCTCTGCACGAAGCTTTCCTTTACATCTTTTCTGTGCCCAGAGTACCAGGAGTCTCACCTCTTCTTGTATGGCTCTTCATGTTTCTTTATTCCCTTCTTACTTTCCATCAGTTTACCCCATCGGTTCTTGGGTAGTTGTCTTTGGGGTAGGGGCATAGCATGCTGGACAAACAGCTCTGTTAACTTCTCCTTGTCGTTCACAGAATCTTCAACTACAATGTTTTTCTGAAACAAAAATAAAATATTAGGCATATGTGTGTGGAAGAGAGAAGAAGGTCTTTACAGGATCGGAGGTTACATGTTGGAAGATTAGTTCGGAGATATGCCGATGAGACAGATTATGGACTGCTTTGTAAGTGAGTGTTAGCAGTTTGGACTGGATACGTTGGGGAATTTGGAGCCATGGAAGAGATTGGCAGAGGGGAGAAGCAGAAGCATAGCGTGGAGAGGGGTGGATTAGTTGGGCAGCAGAGATAGGGATGGCGTGGGCAGGTGTGCTAGCCTGGAAGGACATAGGAGGATATTGCTGTAGAGGAGGCAGTAGATGATGATGCACTTTTAGTAGTTTCAAGGTTGAGAAAAGGAAGGATTCTGGAAATATTTTTGAGTTGGAGACGGTAAGAGCTTGGATGTGTGGTTTGAAGGACAGGGTAGAGTCGAGGGTTACTCCAACGCAGCTGACTTTTGGTACAGGGGAAAGCGTGATGTTGTTTACTGTGATGGGTGAATAGGGTAGATGGATGCCGGATTGTAGGTCGTTAAAGAGTGAGTTAGAAGAGAGACGGGAGGAGGTTCAGCATGGACATGTTTGAGGAGTTTGGAGGCGAATAGGAGCAGTGAAATGGGGAGAAAGATGGATGCAGAGTTCGGGTCGAGGTATGGTTTCTTCAGGAGATGTGTGATTGTGGCATGTTTTAGAGCAAAAAGGAAAGTACCAGAAGTTAGAGATAGGTTGAAGAGGTGGATTAGGGCCAGTAGAAACGTGGTGGTGAGATTGACAAGGAGGTGGAACGGATCAAATGCACTAGTGGTGAGGTGTGATTGGGAGAGATGAGCAAGCTCTCCTTCAGTGATGGTGGGGAGTAAGGTTATGGGGGAGGGGCAGGGGCCTGATATTTATAGGGATTGTGGTGGATGGTCAGTAAAAGTGTGCCTTGTTTGGTCCATCTTATTTTTGAAATGTGAGGCAAATTTGTCTTCAGAGAAAAGGGGGTTCTGAGGGGGAAGTGGTGGGAGGAGGAGAGAGTTAAAGGGTGTTGAATAAAGACGATACAAGGGTGGTGAAGTAGTCCTGTTTAGTAATGATTGGCAAGTTTGCTTGGTACTGGAGGGAGCAGAAGAGAGAGAGGCACTGTCTGTGTTGTGAAAATATGGAGGATAGTGGTAGTATAGATTCAAAGGACGTGTGGATGTCTAGGTGTGCAAGGTTTCTAAGTGGGTGAGCTAATTGCTGGACGTGGGGGGCACATGAGGAGGACAGGGATGCAAAAGTGGGTAGATGGAGGTCATATAGGGAGCAGATACCGGTGATGATAAGGTCTAGTGTTTGTTCGCCTGTGTGGGTGGTTGTGGAGGACCACTGAATAAAACCAAAATGATGAAGCAAGCGACAGGCACTTGGAGGCTGAAGACTGGTTGTCAATGGGGATTTTGAAGTCACCAATGACGTTGGTGGGAATGTCAGCATAAAATCTAGATGCTAGGTGGAGAAGTTGTCAATAAAAGGTGGTAGCCAGGCCTGGGGGTCCGTAAGTGGAGGTTAGAGGGAAAGTGTATACGAACAGAATGCACTTCAAAAGAAACAAGGACGAGAGGGTAGATGTGGGAATGAGTTGAAGGTGCAGTTGTTAGAAAGGAAATGACCCACTCCTCCACCTTGTCTATTGTCAGGGTGATGTGGGTCCAGTGATAGAGATCATAACAGCCCAGCAAGGGAGGCTATGTCGACAGGGTTTCAGCCATGTTTCGGTGAGGTCCAGGAAGCGAAAGGTAAAAGAGGTCATGGATGGAGTGGAGCGCAGGGCCGCGCTTAGTAACCCGATGTTTACCCTGGTTACCAGCGTAAACGTAAAAAAAACCAAACATTACAAACTTACATTCCGGTGTCTGTCCCTCGGCGCTGTGCTTTCCTGCACTGGCTGTGAGCGCCGGCCAGCCGTAAAGCACAGCGGTGACGTCACCGCTCTGCTTTACGGCTGGCCGGCGCTCACAGCCAGTGCAGGAAAGCACAGCGCCGGAGGACAGACACCGGAATGTAAGTATGTAGTGTTTTCTTTTTTTACGTTTACGCTGGTAACCAGGGTAAACATCGGGTTACTAAGCGCGGCCCTGCGCTTAGTAACCCGATGTTTACCCTGGTTACCAGGGGACCGGCATCGTTGGTCGCTGGAGAGCTGTCTGTGTGACAGCTCTCCAGCGACCACACAGCGACGCTGCAGCGATCGGGATCGTTGTCTAGATCGCTGCAGCGTCGCTTAATGTGACGGTACCTTAAGAGAAAAGGTGAGAATTATTTGTTTGGAGCGCACTGGAGTCTAGGGATATCGATGGAGAGCAAGAGTGCTTTCACATTGCAATTTGGCACCCATTTGTCCTGTAGGGGCTTACATCTGAACCACCCCACAAAACGGGATTCGGGCATATGTCCAGATGGGGCCAAAGACATTAAAGGGAATCTATCACCTTTTTCGTATATAAGCTTTGGCCACTGGCATCAGGGGCTTATCTACATCATTCTGTAATGCTGTAGATAAGCCCCCGATGTAACCTGAAAGATAAGAAAAACAAGTTAGATTATACTCACCCAGGGGTGGTCCGGTCCGATGGGGTCGCAGGTCCAGGTCCGGCGCCTCCCATCTTCATGTGATGACGCCCTCCTCTTTGCTTCCTGTCGCGACTCCGGCGCAGGCGTACTTACCTGTCCTGTTGAGGGCAGAGCAAAGTACAGCAGTGCGCAGGCGCTGGGCGTCTCTGACCTTTCCCGACACTGCAGTACTTTGATCTGCCCTCAACAGGACAGATAAGTACGCCTGCGCAGGAGCCGCAAAGGAAGCAAGAGGACGTAATCGCATGAAGATGGGAGGCGCCGGACCCGGACTGTGACGCCCATCGGACCGGACCGCCCCCCCAGGTGAGTATAATCTAACCTCTTTCTCATCTTTCAGGATACATCGGCGGCTTATCTACAGCATTACAGAATGCTGTAGATAAGCCCCTGATGGCGGTGGCCGAACCTTATCAGCTTATATAAGAAAAAGTAGGTGACAGATTCCCGTTAATCGTGCCAACAGAGTGAAGGTGTACTCTGTTGTGCATAATTTTCAGGCGTATGTGTCTACTGGAATCGAACACTCAGATGTTGTAGACTGAGTCTGGGTGTCTGTCTCCAGTAGGCGTACATGCCCGAAAATGATGCACCTAAGTTTCTGATAGTGATTTCGGCATATTTTTCCACTATTTTTATTAGTGTACAGGATATTTAATTCAAAGATCAAATTTGGAGGTTTTTTTTTTTTTTTACAAGAAACACCTCAACAATTAACATTATACTTGTTTTTCCATGTGGAAAAGACCACTAGGAGCATTTGAGCAATAGGAAACGTATTCAAAGTGTCTGTTCTCACAACAACAAAAAAAACTCTTTAAATACTCTTGGAATAAGATTCCTTATCATGCCAATGAGAAAACATGTTTATACTGCACCAAGTGCTGCATTTTTCTATATGTTAAAAGAAGCTACTTCAATTCTTGAGGCTTCACTGCTAAAAATAAATAAATAAATAAAAAGACACCAAATTTGACAACGAAAGCAGAAAAAAAACTACCAATACAGAAAAAGTGCATAAAAAATACCAAAAATTGCTAAAAAACAAAACAAAAACTTATTTGGACGCACATTTTTTTCAGCCAAAGAAATCCACGCATAAAATCCTCCAGAGTGAACATACCCTCAGTAGACCAATATAGTTAGCGTATGAAAACCACACTACAAAGCGTGGTCAGTTGGTGAAAGGAGCTCTCTGAGCATCCCATTATTATGGTGGACACAGCGTCATGCAATGTGCCATCATTATCACATTGGGAAGAAGAGGCCGATGACCGGAGCCATGATTGTCAGTAGACCTCTAACATGCTTAGGAAAAGACTTGCTGCACAATTTACAATTCCAGCAGTTCTTGAGGCACAATAATGGCTATGCTGAGGAGCAACAGGCAATGTTATGCTCATATAACTGGCACATGATCCAAGGCTAAATTTCCAGCCAAGCCGTGCAGCAGACATGTACAAGTAACCACTGGTGATAAGACGACTTGGTGGGAAATGTTCCATACACTGGAGCGTGGCTGTATGGGACCGTATGGGGGATAGTACGGGACCGTGTGGGGGATAGTACGGGACCGTGTGGGGGATAGTACGGGACCGTGTGGGGGATAGTACGGGACCGTGTGGGGGATAGTACGGGACCGTGTGGGGGATAGTACGGGACCGTGTGGGGGATAGTACGGGACCGTGTGGGGGATAGTACGGGACCGTGTGGAGGATAGTACGGGACCGTGTGGGGGATAGTACGGGAATGTATGGGGATAGTATGGGGATAACATGGGAATGTGTGGGGAATTTATGGGAATGTGTGGGGAATGTATGGGACAGTATGTGGAATGTATGGGACAGTATGGGGAATGTATGGGGAATGTATGGGACAGTATGGGGAATGTATGGGACAGTATGGGGAATGTATGGGACAGTATGGGGAATGTATGGGACAGTATGGGGAATGTATGGGACAGTATGGGGAATGTATGGGACAGTATGGGGAATGTATGGGACAGGATGTGGAATGTATGGGGAGAGGATGGGGAATGTATGGGGAGAGGATGGGGAATGTATGGGACAGTATGGGGAATGTATGGGACAGTATGGGGAATGTATGGGACAGTATGGGGAATGTATGGGGACAGTATGGGGAATGTATGGGACAGTATTGGGAATGTATGGGACAGGATGGGGAATGAATGGGGAGAGGATGGGGAATGAATGGGGAGAGGATGGGGAATGTATGGGGAGAGGATGGGGAATGTATGGGACAGTATGGGGAATGTATGGGACAGTATGGGGACAGTATGGGGAATGTATGGGACAGTATGGGGAATGTATGGGGAATGTATGGGACAGTATGGGGAATGTATGGGACAGGATGGGGAATGTATGGGGAGAGGATGGGGAATGTATGGGACAGTATGGGGAATGTATGGGGACAGTATGGGGAATGTATGGGACAGTATGGGGAATGCATGGGACAGTATGGGGAATGTATGGGTACAGTATGGGGAATGTATGGGTACAGTATGGGGAATGTATGGGACAGTATGGGGAATGTATGGGACAGGATGGGGAATGTATGGGGAGAGGATGGGGAATGTATGGGGAGAGGATGGGGAATGTATGGGACAGTATGGGGAATGTATGGGACGAGTATGGGGGAATGTATGGGAGAGTATGGGGAATGTATGGGACAGTATGGGGGAATGTATGGGACAGTATGGGGAATGTATGGGACGAGTATGGGGGAATGTATGGGACGAGTATGGGGGAATGTATGGGACAGTATGGGGAATGTATGGGACAGTATGGGGAATGTATGGGACAGTATGGGGAATGTATGGGACGAGTATGGGGGAATGTATGGGACGAGTATGGGGAATGTATGGGACAGTATGGGGAATGTATGGGACAGTATGGGGAATGTATGGGACAGTATGGGGAATGTATGGGACGAGTATGGGGAATGTATGGGACAGTATGGGGAATGTATGGGACAGTATGGGGAATGTATGGGACAGTATGGGGAATGTATGGGACAGTATGGGGAATGTATGGGACAGTATGGGGAATGTATGGGACAGTATGGGGAATGTATGGGACAGTATGGGGAATGTATGGGACAGTATGGGGAATGTATGGGAGAGTATGGGGAATGTATGGGACAGTATGGGGGAATGTATGGGACAGTATGGGGAATGTATGGGACGAGTATGGGGGAATGTATGGGACGAGTATGGGGGAATGTATGGGACAGTATGGGGAATGTATGGGACAGTATGGGGAATGTATGGGACAGTATGGGGAATGTATGGGACAGTATGGGGAATGTATGGGACGAGTATGGGGGAATGTATGGGACGAGTATGGGGAATGTATGGGACAGTATGGGGAATGTATGGGACAGTATGGGGAATGTATGGGACAGTATGGGGAATGTATGGGACAGTATGGGGAATGTATGGGACGAGTATGGGGAATGTATGGGACAGTATGGGGAATGTATGGGACAGTATGGGGAATGTATGGGACAGTATGGGGAATGTATGGGACAGTATGGGGAATGTATGGGACAGTATGGGGAATGTATGGGACAGTATGGGGAATGTATGGGGAGAGGATGGGGAATGTATGGGACAGTATGGGGAATGTATGGGACAGTATGGGGAATGTATGGGACAGTATGGGGAATGTATGGGACAGTATGGGGAATGTATGGGACGAGTATGGGGGAATGTATGGGACAGTATGGGGAATGTATGGGACAGTATGGGGGAATGTATGGGACAGTATGGGGAATGTATGGGACAGTATGGGGAATGTATGGGACAGTATGGGGAATGTATGGGACAGTATGGGGAATGTATGGGACAGTATGGGGGAATGTATGGGGAATGTATGGGACAGTATGGGGAATGTATGGGACAGTATGGGGAATGTATGGGACGAGTATGGGGAATGTATGGGACGAGTATGGGGAATGTATGGGACAGTATGGGGAATGTATGGGACGAGTATGGGGAATGTATGGGACAGTATGGGGAATGTATGGGACGAGTATGGGGAATGTATGGGACGAGTATGGGGAATGTATGGGACAGTATGGGGAATGTATGGGACGAGTATGGGGAATGTATGGGATGCAGGTTGTCATCAGATCAGACACAGGAACCCGACTGCTGACAATCAGGAGGCTCCCAGCGGCCCGTGGACATGGCAGAACACGGACTTCTCGCTGGCATGGAGAACATGGCATATAACCCCAGTAGCGCATGGCCGTACCCGGAGGTGCCACCAGGACATATGGAAGTCTCACCTGCCCCAGTGACAGCAGCAGGAAATCCCTGGACAGCAGCTCCGGATGCAACAGAAAATCACTTTCCTGCCCCCCTGCCCTACCACCAACAGCAGCCATCATCAATCCTTCCCACCAAACCTTGCGGCCACCGGAAGTGGCATCACGGGTGTCGGGGAATTCGGTGCCTTTTGGAGCTAGGCGACTGCGCGAACCAGAAGCACCGAATGCTCATGTGCACAGCTGCTCGCCACAGAACAGGCCTGGCGGGCAAAGGAAATATGAATGTACTAGTCTCTAACATAAAGTATACCCAGTGCCCACAGGAAAGATGGCCGCCGCCGGACTCTGCATAGGATACCACGTGAGCGCTTCCAATGGCAGGATAGAAGGTCACGTGTCACTGAAGTGACGCCTCTTTCTGTAACACGTGACAGTGACAGAGAGGAGGCCCGGGGCAGCCAGAGCACAGCCAGGTACAGTCCCCGTACACCCTGCTATCCCGATATACGAGTGCTGTGTCAGGACAGTGCGCACAGAGACCCGCAGTGCCGGGGACCCTGCTCTGGGCGGTGACACGTACACGATACGTAGTGTGTGATATACGTGCTGGACACCTGTACAGGATAGATATACGTCCGCACCTGATGCTGGCAGTTCCTACACTGGGTGCAATACTGTATGTATATAATGTGTACACACACCTGTGTGCCATCCTGTGCCGCTGCGGTGGTGCCCTGTAGGAATGGCCTCCGGCTGCAGCAGGCACTGATTCTAATCAAGGGTGTACTAACGTGCCAGTATGTGTCAGTGCTGATGCCTGTCAGTAGGGGGCGACACTCCCAACGCCTTCATGGGTGCTTTCAGCATTGCAGGTGGAGAAGACGCAGCACATGAAGAAGGTGTAGGAAAGCTGAGAGCAGTAGTGATGGCGGATGACTCGTTATCCAGATAAGGGGCTGAAGGATTTCTACTCAGTAGTCTAAGACCCCTTTCACACATCAGGTTTTTTCCGTCAGCCACAATCTGGCGAGTTTTGAAAAAAACATCCGTTTTTTCTCATAGAGTTGTATTAGCGCCTGATGGCCACACGTTTCATCTGTTTTTTGCCGGATCCGTCAAAAATTATTTTTCCGGCGGACGGAGAAAACATACAGAGGAACGTTTTTCCTGTCCGGCGAAAAAACACACCGACAGTTCCAGCGATAAACGGATGAAACGTGGGGTGAAATGACTGGATCCAGCTACCGATTCTGTTATTTTTACACTGAGCATGCCCCGTAGCTTTGTTTTTCATTCTGGAGTCTCTCCCTCTCTTCCTCTTTTTGGAACAGGAAGTCCAAACTCTAGGCCCGGTAAACAAAAACGGATCCAACGCATCAGTTTTTCACAATAAGGGTATGTTCACACGTTCAGGATTTCCATCCTTTTTTTTTCCTGACTGTTTTTTAAAAAACTGCAGCTCTTGGCAGAAAACGCAGGTCCTTTTTTTGGTCCTTTTTTGGTCCGTTTTTGATGCGTTTTTTGATGCGTTTTTTTGATGCAGTTTTCTAGCCAGAGTCTGTGTGTTTTCTAGGAATTTTTTTAGGGTTAAAATGGCTGAAAATACCCTAACCCTACCCCTAACCCTAACCCTACCCCTAACCCTACCCCTAACCCTACCCCTACCCCTATTCTAACCTTAGTGAAAAAAAAAAAAAAAAAAATTCTTTATTTTTTTATTGTCCCTACCTATGGGGGTGACAAAGGGGGGGGGGTGTCATTTACAATTTTTTTATTTTGATCACTGAGATAGGTTATATCTCAGTGATCAAAATGCACTTTGGAACGAATCTGCCGGCCGGCAGATTCGGCGGGCGCACTGCGCATGCGCCCGCCATTTTGCAAGATGGCGGCGCCCAGGGAGAAGACGGCCGGACGGACACCGGGACGCCGGGTGAGTATAAGGGGGGGAGATTAGGGCACGGGGGGGGGCATCAGAGCACTGGGGGGGGGCATCGGAGCACTGGGGGGGGGGGCATCGGAGCACGGGGGGGCGGGATCGGAACACGGGGGGGGCAGCCACACTCCGCCCACGCACTTCCGCCCGCTCCCCGCACTTCCTGCTGCAGCGGTTCTGCACATCAAACCGCAGTAAAACCCGCAGATATATTTTTGATCTGCGGGTTTTACTGCGGTTTGGACCTCACAATGGAGGTCTATGGGTGCAGAACCGCTGCGGCTCCGGAAAAAGAATTGACATGCTCCTTCTTTTTTCCGGGAGCTATTCAGCGCGTCTTTTTTTTTACAATTTCCGGACCATGTGCACAGTGTGTCCTGTTTTCCATAGGGTACAGTGTACTGTACCCTGCATGGAAAACAGCTGCGGAACCGCAGCGGCAAAACCGCCGCGGTTCCGCGGTAAAAAACGCACTGTGTGAACATGGCCTTAGCACCGGATCCATTTTTTTTTTTTTTTTAAATAGCCGGATTATTCCTGAAGGCAAAAAACTGATGTGTGAAAGTAGCCTTAGGACTGCAATGCAGCATTATTCCCCAGGACCCTCCTGGATTTCGGCATTACTCCCCAGGACCCTCCTGGATTTCAGCGTTACTCCTCAGAACCCTCCTGGATTTCAGCATTACTCCCCAGGATCCTCCTTGATTTCAGTATTACTCCACAGGACCCTCCTGGATTTCAGCGTTACTCCCCAAGACCCTCCTGGATTTCAGCATTACTCCCCAGGACCCTCCTTGATTTCAGTATTACTCCACAGGACCCTCCTGGATTTCAGCGTTAATCCTCAGGACCCTCCTGGATTTCAGCATTACTCCCCAGGACCCTCCTTGATTTCAGTATTACTCCACAGGACCCTCCTGGATTTCAGCGTTACTCCCCAAGACCCTCCTGGATTTCAGCGTTACTTCCCAGGACCCTCCTGGATTTCAGCGTTACTTCCCAGGACCCTCCTGGATTTTGGCATTACTCCCCAGGACCCTCCTAGATCACGGCATTACTCCCCAGGACCATCCAAGATTATAGCATTATTCCCCAGGACCCTCCTAGATTACGGCATTACTCCCCAGGACCCTCCTAGATTACAGCATTACTCCCCAGGACCCTCCTAGATTACAGCATTACTCCCCAGGACCCTCCTAGATCACGGCATTACTCCCCAGGACCCTCCTAGATTACAGCATTACTCCCCAGGACCCTCCTAGATTATGACATTACTCCCCAGGACCCTCCTAGATTACAGCATTACTCCCCAGGACCCTCCTAGATTACAGCATTACTCCCCAGGACCCTCCTAGATCACGGCATTACTCCCCAGGACCCTCCTGGATTTTAGCATTACTGCCCAGGACCCTCCTGGATTTTAGCATTACTCCCCAGGACCCTCCTAGATTACAGCATTACTCCCCAGGACCTTCCTAAATTACGGCATTACTTCCCAGGACCCTCCTGGATTTCAGCATGTCCCTTTGGCTGTATTGGCTCCTCAGTGCTGAGTCTGCTGGATTGGCAGCAGATAGAAAAACCGGTATGCTGAGGCGCGGAGATGATACAGGTCTCGTTTGTGCATTGACACCTATAGACTGGGCCATGTAGACATGCCCGGCCTCACTGCTGCATGCTGATTAATGAGAAATCTCTGCTGATCTTTCCAGCCTGGAATTCGTTCATTGTATAGAATATGTGGGTAACATTTACCGAAATGATGTGAGGAAGAAGGTAGCAGTTGTGCATTAGAGCCCTGAAGGGTGACAGCTGAGGGTCAATGCTTGCTATGGGCATCTGCTCCACTTCTGCACAAGTGTTGAATCTCTGGCACATCGGTGTCACTGCGATGGCTTCATCCCTCATTGTATTTTGGTTTAAAAGCTAAATGGCTCCTCTCACCAAATCCTGTCTGTCTTTGTTCCTTCACTACCAGTGATCCAACATTTCAGTTCTTGGCTTCTGTCCCAAGTTGTCGGCGCTCTCTGTTGCTGGAATGGTGCTGACCGCAGAGTTCTTCAGTGGAAGATTGCTAAACAGGAAGACTGCACTGAGCAGGAAAGCCTCCTTCCCCGTGTCATGAGTTGTCGGAGATAAGTTTCCTTAGACTGTACCATCAATGTCTCATTGCTGACGATTAGCAGCAGCCACTAAACCTTACCCACTTCTCTGAGTGATATTCTGACCATACATATTTCTAACTTCAGAACCACACAAGATGAGTAAACCGGAACCCTGCTAGACACTTGCGTCTGGGTGTCCACCTTCAGTAGTCGAACACACCCGAAAATGATGCATGTCAGAGCACACATTGACTCTATCAGCACCATTATACTCTATGGCCCTGTCGGCGCATACACCCAAACCTGTTTTGCTGGGGTCCTTAGATAAGCCCCAACGTGACCAATAAACGTGTGCAAAAACGCTGTGTGACAGGAGCCTTACTTAGTGGTTTCCATAATTCCCCTTAGCGATAATGGGGATATATACTCAGCTGGGGTGATGCTGTTGTAAGGGGGGACCATGTACCTGCACACAGCCACGTTCCTCCTCTTCCTTTACTCCTTGTGCCAGCCTTTGTCCAGCTTTTAATAGATGTCAATAGAAGTGAAGTTGTAATGGTTGAGTCACTAGAAAACTACAAGGAGGGCCTCCATTCTTCTCTTGAAAAATCTATTATAGGTTTTGGATACTAGATTCTGTGCTGGGATGTTGATCCAGGGAACTAGCCTGTTTGCCACAGGAGGAACTAGGAAGGAATTTTCCAACAAACCGCACTGTACTCCCCTCCCCCTTGTCCACCAGTGGGTCTCTGCCACGGCTCCCTGTGATTGACATTGGCTGTGGCGCTCATGTCACGTCGACGCTGTCATAGCCAATAATTGAGCTCAACGACTGTGAGGGAGGCATTCTCTATATACTGGCAGAGCAGCTGAGCTCGCTGGCTGCCTTGCGTTTGACATGACGTCCGAGCCAAAGCCGTTGCCAGACACAGAGAAACTTTCTGGTGGACCAGGTGAGGGTGAGCATAGAATTTGTTTGTATCTGAAAGGAAACAATCCCTTTAATTTCTGTGTGGATTTTTTTCTGCATTATCTGGATGATTTTGGCAAAAAACTGCTTCAAAAAGCACTCTTCTGCTTGCATTGTATTTTTTTCGTGTGTGTGTGAGTGGGGGGGGGGGGCAGAGTTTTTGGAAGAGTTTTTCTTTTCCTGAAGTGTTCTCTGAAACATCTTTGAAGAGTTTTGTAAGGCCATGTGCACACGATCTGGAACTAGCAGCGGTTTTGATGCAGCGGATGTCTGCTGCATCCAAAGCGCTGCCATCAATTCAACGCAAGTGAATCTGTATGTTCACTGAATCGTGCAGATTTACTGTATGCCCAATACATTCTAGCATCTCCGCAAGAGAAATAGACATGCTGCGGTCTGGAGAGACGCACCGCATGTCCATCTCCACTGGCGATCCACGGGCGTCTGTGGACGCTTAGTGGACATGGGATTTCTTGAAGGTCCATCCACCATGCTGAAACATCTGGACGCTGCAGGTTTGACGCTGCATAACTACGCAGCGTCCAACCCGCAGCAACTCTGTATCGTGTGCACGTACCAAAACCTTTTTTTTTTTTTTTTTTTTTTCAGAAGGATATTTTTCTCTTACATTGTATTAATGTTGGGGTACGTGCAGTCTGAGAGTTTTTCAGTTTTTACTGTTGAAACTGAGCAGAAACTCTTAAAATCCTTCTCAAAAACGTGGAATTTCTGCTTGAGGCTATATTCACATGGTCAGTATTTTGTGAGTTTTTTATTTCAGTATTTGTAAGCCAAAACCAGGAGGGGAACAAACAGAGGGAAAGTATAATAGAAACATGTTGTCACTTCTGTATACCCACTCCTGGTTTTGGCTTACAAATACTGAGGTAAAATACTCTCCAAATACTCGTGTGAGCATGGCCTCATGTCTGCTCCAAAATCTCAGTGAAATGACTCGGGCCCCTATCCATTAAGACAGGTGTTTTGTAGCCAGGACCCATCTTCTCCACAGTTTGGCTGAGCTGGAAAACAGTGACGTGAAAATGACAGTTTTGTGGCGTAAACATCTTGAAGAATCTGGGTCACAGTGTGCACATAGTCTTACGGTGCCTTTCTGAAGCGACTTTTGAGGAGGATTTTGGAGTGTGAACATGTCTTAATAGGCCGCAGGTTTTTCACCCACAATCTGTGTGGAAAATCTGTAGCATATTAGCCAAAAGTTAACTGCTAGGAAAACATTTAGCAGTACAGGGTCCTCTGCTCTATAACATTGCCTGCATTAGTTTAAATTGTTAATTAACATGGCTGCCATGTAACGCTTCATGTTCACTTCAACAGCTAGAATGTGTGTAGGGGATCTTGCTGGGGGTCCTTCCTGTTACTGGTGACTCAGATTGGAACTGCATAACCCTGGAAGAATAGAGGTAATGCGGCGTGAGACAGCTTCCTACATTTCCCTTCTCATATTCCGAGGATATTGCACGGCCTCATCCCAGTGAAACCGATCCACTACAGCAATGGATTGTGGCTATTTATAGACAAAGTACCTACAGTTTTGGCCAAAAGTATTGACACCCCTGCAATTCTGTCAGATAATATTCAGTTTCTTCCGGAAAATGATTGCAAACACATTCTTTGGTATTATTATCTTCATTTAATTTGTCTTAAATGAAAAAACACAAAAGAGAATGAAGCAAAAAATTGATCATTTCATACAAAACTCCCAAAATGGGCCAGACAAAAGTATTGGCACCCTCAGCCTAATACTTGGTTGCACAACCTTTAGCCAAAATAACTGCGACCAACCGCTTCCGGTAACCATCAATGAGTTTCTTACAATGCTCTGCTGGAATTTTAGACCATTCTTCTTTGGCAAACTGCTCCAGGTCCCTGATATTTGAAGGGTGCCCTCTCCAAACTGCCATTTTTAGATCTCTCCACAGGTGTTCTATGGGATTCAGGTCTGAGCTCATTGCTGGCCACCTTAGAAGTCTCCAGTGCTTTCTCTCAAACCATTTTCTAGTGCTTTTTGAAGTGTGTTTTGGGTCAATGTCCTGCTGGAAGACCCATGACCTCTGAGGGAGACCCAGCTTTCTCACACTGGGCCCTATATTATGCTGCAAAATGTGTTGGTAGTCTTCAGACTTCATAATGCCATGCACATGGTCAAGCAGTCCAGTGCCAGAGGCAGCAAAGCAACCCCAAAACATCAGGGAACCTCCGCCATGTTTGACTGTAGGGACCGTGTTCTTTTCTTTGAATGCCTCTTTTTTTTTTTCTCCTGTAAACTCCATGTTGTTGCCTTTGCCTAAAAAGCTCTACTTTTGTGTCATCTGACCAGAGAACATTCTTCCAAAACGTTTTGGGCTTTTTCAGGTAAGTTTTGGCAAACTCCAGCCTGGCTTTTTTATGTCTCAGGGTAAGAAGTGGGGTCTTCCTGGGTCTCCTACCATACAGTCCCTTTTCATTCAGACTCCGACGGATAGTACAGGTTTACACTGTTGTACCCTCGGACTGCAGGGCAGCTTGAACTTGTTTGGATGTTAGTCGAGGTTCTTTATCCAACATCCGCACAATCTTGCGTTGAAATCTCTTGTCAATTTTTCTTTTCCGTCCACATCTAGGGAGGTTAGCCACAGTGCCATGGGCTTTAAACTTCTTGATGACACTGCGCACGGTAGACACAGGAACATTCAGGTCTGTGGAGATGGACTTGTAGCCTTGAGATTGCTCATACTTCCTCACAATTTGGTTTCTCAAGTCCTCAGACAGTTCTTTGGTCTTCTTTCTTTTCTCCATGCTCAATGTGGTACACACAAGGACACAGGACAGAGGTTGAGTCAACTTTAATCCATGTCAACTGGCTGCAAGTGTGATTTAGTTATTGCCAACACCTGTTAGGTGCCACAGGTAAGTTACAGGTGCTGTTAATTACACAAATTAGAGAAGCATCACGTGATCGAACAGTGCCAATACTTTTGTCCACCCTCCTTTTTATGTTTGGTGTGGAATTATATCCAATTTGGCTTTAGGACAATTCTTTTTGTGTTTTTTCATTTAAGACAAATTAAATGAAGATAATATTACCAAAGAATTTGTGTTTGCAATCATTTTCCGGAAGAAACTGAGTATTATCTGACAGAATTGCAGGGGTGTCAATACTTTTGGCCACAACTGTATAAGTCTGTCAGGGTGGTGAAAGTCCGGTTATAAAGGACATTGATTATTTTTTTTTTTTTACTAGGTGTATAAGATAATGCTTTTTGGGTTAAGATTTTCTAGACTTTGCTGACATTATGGGATGCTGGGTAACATAGTGCTGAAGTGTTTGTGTTTGCAGTGCTTTGCTCATTATTTCCGTCTTTACCTTTCCAGGACGCCCTGGGGCTCTGTCTCTCCATTTTGCCATGAGTGTGCAGGCGTTTAGACTGGTGTGCGCTTCCGACAAGGAACATCTTCCCCCAGGGATACAGATTGAATGCTTGGAGTGCTGTGGGCATGACCTGTACATTGGCACTAATGATGGCTGCATTCACCATCTTCTGCTAGTAGAAGAGAACAACACTGCAGTGACTGCCCTTAGTCCGCCATCCGACCACCTTAACACTAGCTTCACCACCACCCGACAGCGGCAGAGACAGTTGGGATTAAAGAAGCCAATATGTGAACTGAGAGCAGCGTCCGCCCTGGGGCGACTCCTGGTGCTGTGTGACAATACCATATCTTTGCTGTGCAGCGACTCTCTTGAACCAGTTGCAGGAACGAAGATTCGAGGGGTGCTCAGCTTCACCCTCAATGAGAATCCGGTGAGTGGGGATCCCTTCAGCGTGGAGGTCTGTGTGATCTCCTCTAAGAGACGTACTGTGCAAATCTTCAGTGTGACTCAGGAGCGGGTACATCTAGTACGGGAGGTCTCCACACCAGAGCAGCCTTGTGCCCTAGCAGCAGACGGGCATTTTCTGTGCCTGGCTCTCAGCAGCCGCTATGTTACCCTGAACTATGGTACTGGACACTGCCAGGATCTTTTCCCCTTTCCCAGTGAGCAGAAGAGGCCGATCATAAAGAGGATCAGCAGAGAGGAGTTTCTTCTGGCTGGACCTGGAGGATTAGGTAAAAAAAAAACGCAATGTTTCCTTCTGACATTTTTATAATGCTGGGATTACCTGGTGATTTGGGGAGGGGAACAGGTCTTACGGCTGCTGCTATATTGCAGCTTAATGCAGGTGAATGGTGTCGCTTTGTGCCCCACAAGGCACCGCGACCGTGACAAGCAAGTTAAAAAAAAAATCTGAGTTGGCCTTTTTGCTTGTCACGGTCGCTGTACTTTGCAAGTTGCAATTTAACTCAATTCACCTGCATCACGCTGTGATCTAGAGCGCATTTTGACTGCACAATCCCTTAATTTTGTATGTATTTCATATAATGCACTATCGGATAACACTTATGAATATTCAGCCTTTGTATTACGGTAACTTTAATTCAGTGGATAATAATACAATCCTTGATGGGGTAAATGTTTTTTTTTTTCTGGTCTGACAGTTTGTTAGCCCCGGACAGTCTGTTTACAAGATGCCAGCATGTGACCGCTGCAGACAAGCATTGTCCTTAGTGCTCCAGTGCTGTTTTGCTGGCATCTGCTTTAGTGGCATAAGGCTTGGGTCACACTTGCGTTTGTGTACGCAGTTGTGTTCGGTGGGCACGTCAAGACACCGCACGGGGACGCATCCGCATACAATGCAGACCACGCATGCCCCTGCGTACACAATGTTAAAGATAGGTACGCAGGACGGATGCGGATCTGAAGGTAAGAAGTACTCAGCCCTATGCTGCGTTCACAAACGCTAGTGTGAATCCAGCCTAACACTGTGCTGAGTGCTAAGCGATGATTTATTGCATAGCACTCGGCTGTGTTGTACGGTAGTGTGACTCCGGACTAACCGTGCATACCTCAAGAGACAGGAGCGCACAGCTGTCTGAGCATATGGATTCAATAGAAAGCATAGCCTACAAAGGACCTGGACCTCCACCAATCTGCATGCAAAGTGCCTGTCAGAGATGGGTAAAAAATGCTGTGAAAATGTAGTTACCGTTTAAGTACCAGTAGCTAACAAGTTAAATCTAACATATTTTTATTAAAGGGAGCCTGTACAATCCCTCAATATATTTTTAGTGGTCCCATTACAAGTGACACCTTTATTCTGTCATTAAAATCGTATGTGTAATGATATATACAAGATCAAGTTATCTAGAGTCACTCGTTGTCTGCAAATAAACGCCAGACTAGTACAAGGAGGTGTTTACTCACCGAGCCAAGCTCAGTAGCTGCAGTCATGCCCTTGTGAGTGTTATTGACAGCCGTTACGCTGCCCACATCTTAACAACCCACCTCCGGTCCTCATTATTGCCAGGCAGTGTGCTCTCCTCCTGGCATCTGCTTCCCTGCTCTGCACATAACTCTCGCACATAGCTCCTGCCTTGCAGATGCTTTGGCAGAGCTGTGACAAAGAAATATGAAGTGCATGGGCATTAGTGAGGGTCAGAGGTGGGCTGCGAAGACCCAGGCAGTGCGGGCAATGTCAATCACAGCCACAGAGGGAGAGACTGCAGCTAATCAGTCTGGACTAGCTTCGGTGGGTGAATGCCTCGGTAGAGTAGTTTTGTTTTTTTGCAGATAGCGGGCGACTGTGCATAATTTGATTTTACACAGAATATGTGCATTTGTATAAAACGCTAAACATGTGATTTAAATACATTTAAATAACATGTGATATAATTAAAATGATTTTAAAAGGAATCTGTCGCCAGTTTTTTGCCACTTAATCTGAGAGCAGCATAATGTAGAGACAGAGACCCTGATTACAGCGATGTATCACTTTCTAGGCAGCTTGCTCTAATTTTGATACAAGCACTCTTTTATCAGCAGGAAATTATCACTAGAGGACTAGTAAATCTACTGCCAGGTAGTCCTCTATATTCATGAGCTCGGTATAACCCTGCTCTCCCCCCAGTGGCATACTTAGAAATTATAGGGCCTCATAGGAAAAGTTCTAATTTGCCTGGGCAGTACTGAGACTTCTTCAGCAGGATGTCTCTGTTTCTGCATTATAGCTGCCATTGTCACAGGTTGCGCTATGTAATTCCAGTGTTACAATACTTTTCATTCAGTTTCTGAAATATCTTTTAATAATTCAGTATTATTTCGTCTTTGATCTGTTAAAGAGGAATAGGTATGAGCTTTAAGTGCCTGAAATATCCATTGTCTTACATCTTTGTGAATGTTACACCTGGTTTGGAATTGAGAGAAATTTAGTCTTTGATTGGGGTGACGCTGATTCAGATATTTGCAGCGAGTGAGTAAGTATTGAACACGTCACCAGTTTTCTAAATATATTTCTAAAGGTGCTATTAACATGAAATTCTTACCAGATGTCGGTAACAACCCATCCAATCCACACAGGCAATCAAACCATAGATTTCCATAAGTTATGTGCAATAATGAGAAATGATGCAGGGAAATAGTATTGAACACGCTTACTGACATTTATTTAAAGGGCACCTGTCAGCAGCAAAAACGTTATTAAGCTGTTAACCTGCAGATATGGGCTGTATATTAATATGGGCTGCAGGTTAATAGTGTCAATAACTTGCCTGGCGCCTGCATGTAGCCAAATGCTGCAGGGAGAAAATTACCTGTACTCTCCCCAGCAGCATTCCCATTTAGTCACAGAGGCGGAACCCGTGCTGTTTCAGTAACTGCTCTGAGAATACAAAAGCGGCGACTGTAACCGCTTCCCCTGGTCCTAGCTGACACTGGCTCTAAATTGGGGCCGGCTGTCAGTCAGGGCCAGGGGTGTAGTTACAGCCACCGCTTTCTATTCTCAGACTGATCACTGAACCAGCACCGGCGCCGCCCTCATGATCCAAACCGAATGCTGCCGGGAAGAATAAGTTAATTTTCTCCCTGCAGCATTCAGCTACATGCAGACACCGTGCAGTTAGTAACACTATTAACCTTCAGACTAAGCTCAGATCTGCAGGTTAAGAGCATTTTGCTGGTGACAGGTTCGCTTTAGTAATTCGTACAAAAGCGTTTGTTAGTGATGACCGTTTCAAGATGCCTCCTGTTTCTAGCACCTTTATTTTCTTTCTATGAGACCAATTGAAAGTTTCCCTGGCTGTGTTTTGGGATCATTGTCGTGCTGAAATGTCCACCCTCGTTTCATCTTCATCATCCTGGTAGATGGCAGCATCTACCATCTGAAGCTGTGGTTCCTTGGGCTGAGGTCCCGTAGAGTCTCTCTGCAGATAGAGGCAGGCCCATTTTTATATTCCACAGGTCTCATTCATGGCATTCTCCCACAGGATTGGAGGAAGGCGAGTGAGGTAATCCCTCATTGTATTGTTCAATTAGCCGGCGTATTTATCATCCAAGTTGTGCAGACTGGTGCACCACAGGGGGCTGATGCAATACATATTCCACAAATTAACATACAAGAGTCGACAGACCCAATGGGGCTCACAATCTAAATTCCCTATCAGTATGTCTTTGGAATGTGGGAGGAAACTGGAGTACCCGGAGGAAACCCACGCAAACACGGAGAGAACATACAAACTCCTTGCAGATGTCTCCTTGGTGTGATTAGAACCAAGGACTCCAGCGCTACAAGGCTGCAGTGCTCTGAGCCACCGTGCTGCCCCATGAAACAATGTCTTATGTCCCTTGACCTACTGAACAAAGGAACAACATGTCTGGCATAATTAAAAATAATTCACCCCTGCACCAGTGACCAGTTTGACACTGTGTTGTCACAGAGACCAAGGAGATCTCCAAACAAGTGAAGGACAAAACGTGTAAATGTTTTGGAGTGGATTAGTCAAAGCCCAGACTTTAATCCAGTTGAGAATCTGTGGTCAGAATTGAAGATTGCTGTTCACCAGAGGAAGCCATCTAACTTGAAGGAGTTGAGGCAGTGTTGTCCTGAGGAATGGACAAAAAATCCAGTGGGAAGCTTCATGGACGTGGAAAGAGACTTCTCCAAAGTGACTTTCAGCTGCAATTGCAACAAAAGGAGGCTCTGCAAAGTACTGACTTTGGGTGAATAGTTATGTACACTGAAGTTTTCAGTTATTTTGTCCTATTTGTTAATTGCTTCACAATAAAAAGTAAACCAAATGTTCACAGTTGTAGTAGGCATGTTTTTTTTTACATGAGCTGATGCAGACCCTCAAACAAAAATGAAATTCCGGGTTGTGAGGTAGCAAAACCTGAAAAATGCCAAGGGGATGAATACTTTAGGCTACGTTCACACTAGCGTTGTGCGCCGCTGCGTCGGCAACGCACGCAAAAACACAGCATAACGCACGCAAAAACGCTGCGTTTTGCGACGCATGCGTCGTTTTTTGCCGAAAATCGGACGCAAGAAAAATGCAACTTGTTGCGTTTTCTTGGTCCAACGCTTGCGGCAAAAAAGACGCATGCGTCGCACAACGCAACAAACAAAAACGCATGCGTCCCCCATGTAAAATATAGGGGCGCATGACGCGTGCGTCGCCGCTGCGTCGCCCGACGCTAACCCGACGCACACTAGCATAACGCTAGTGTGAATGTAGACTTAGCCAGCCCCTTTAGATCCCCCTATAGGACATCTTGCCCTCATGCTACCCCCTCCCCCAATTTGGTCAGATACATGCACACCATTAGCCACCACTGGAGATTATTTTGTAGGGCTCTGACAGTTCTCCTGTTCCTGCAAATACCAGTCCTTTTGCTGAGTTGATGCCCTTTTTATCTCTCTTCATGGAGCGGATTGTGCCTTGGTAACTGCTCTATACTTGTGTGACAACACGTATGGATGTGCCATCCTGGAACTACCCGAGCAACCTGTATGGGCGTCACGTGCTGCCTCATGCTACTGGTAGTGACAGGGACACTAACAACACTTGCAGTTGACACTCCCTTATGTTTCCTAACTGGACAGATTGATATCCCTGAAGTTTATTGTCCTGTGCTTATACTGTAATGTGCAAGGGTTGACTTAATTTGTTTTAAAGGGAATCTGTCAGTAGATTTTTGCTATTTAATCTGCAAACCGCATAATATAGGGTGAGAGAGACTGATTCCAGGGATGTATCAGTTATTAGGCTGTGTGTTGTAGTTTTAATACAATTTTTTAATCAGTGATTATCACTAGAGGACTAGGTCTTACTTGGAAGCCAGCCCAGCTGATCTTTGTAACCCCGTCTCCCCCACGGATTGACAGCTTTATAACAATGCAGTGTACATAGGAAGCTGACGATCGAGGGTGTGGACGGAGTTATACAGGGATCAGCATTCAGATACGGGTATATTTACAGCAGATAAAACAGGGATTCAAAACTACAAGCAGCCCAGTGGTACATCGCTGGAATTGGGGTCTTTGCCCCTACTGCATGCTGCCATCAGATTCCCTTTAAGGAATGGATTTTTTTTTCTGCTGACAGTTGGATTTTGAGATGCAATTTATAAGGTGCAAGAACATTTCATGAAAATAAATTCTCTTTTAAATGTTTCGGGAAGAATTTACTAAGCTGAATGTATCAGAGTTCTGGCCCAGTTTCGCCCAATTATCTGGCATACGTTTCTTGCAGTTCAAGTACTTTAGATCCTTTTTTGTTTTGCCACTCTGGACAATTCTTACTGTATGTAACCTGACAGATTTGTCTCTGCCTTTTTAGGGATGTTTGCCACGGTAGCTGGAATCTCTCAGCGTGCACCCGTTCATTGGTCAGACAATGTTATTGGGGCGGCAGTTTCTTTTCCCTACGTGCTGGCCTTAGATGAAGAGTTTATCACGGTGCACAGCATGCTGGATCAGCAGCAGAAGCAAAGTCTGCCGTTCAAGGAAGGTATCATTCTGCAGGATTTTGAAGGTAACGGTCATGATTAGGTGTGTTTTACATAATATTGCAATATTCTATATGATCATATTTTCCATTCCTGGTAACGATGCATTATACCTTAGCAAGTCTTTTGTGCCCCTTCATAGGTGACTCCTAAAGATCACAGTAAAGTGCATGGCTTGGTAAAGATACTGTACTTGGGAAGATCTGACACTTGGGTAGCTTTGTTCACTATGCCAACACTTCCTGTGCTTGGATAAGCTTCCCTTTGTGACAATTCCCATATGGTGACAGTAGGAAGAATTCCTGCCTTTCAGATGGCCTTGTAGTACAGTGGCTGGGAGCCAGATGTGGCCACTCACCTGAAACTCCCCTTTGAGGAGATGGTCCCTCAACCTTTAGGCCTCTGAAGTAAGAAGATTGATTTGCATGCTACTGTTTCTGCAAAAATGGAGTCAATGGACAATTATTCTATATCACCCGTTTGATCCTTCTGGAAGGACTGAAAATAATCTCTTCTGTCGTCTGCCTTTTCTATTCTGACACCTCTCTGCTCTGATTAAAGTAGTTTGATCTTGAGACTGTGTCCACACAAGTGCAACATTCAGGGTAGCTTGCAAGAAAATTCATGTGTCCGATTCATGTTACTGCGCTGTAATAATCTACCTATAAAAGTGGTGGGAGCCACACCGTTTTCTGCATTATCACATTTTTTACTTGTGCTTTTGATATTTCCCTTGCTGAAAAAGGAAGAGTCGTCTTCCTTCATTTTCACTTGTTTCACTCTCAGGACTATACTGTATGTTCTTGCTTGCTTCCTCTTGTATAACAGATGTGTGTGTTTTGGACAATGGCAGAAGGGCCACAAAAATGTCAGATTGGCAGTACTATACAAGAGAATATCCTTGAAAAATCTGTAGCCCAAAGAATTGTCCATCTGATTACAGCACTCTTTATTAGGTAAATACATAGACGTGTATCGGGTAGTAGATAAACTTCCCTGCATGTGATAAGGGAGCCTGAGTCGGATTCCACTCCTTAGAACATGATGCGAAGAACAACTCTGCGCTCCGACAAAGAACAGTCTGACCGAAACATCACTTCAACCTATTTTTGATAGCTAGAATAAGGCGTTCTTCAATGGCGAGTTCTTCTTACACATTGAAGCCCCTGCACCACGTGCATGAGTTGGAAAAAACGAAAAGCATTTAAGAGTTGCTCACTCTGACTCTGCATTGCTTTAGCCTTCATCAGATTCACCAAGAGGGTGTGCATGTGTATACGGATGTAGGTGTGATATACTGGCCTACAGATTTCACAGTGTGCCAGCATTAATAAATCTCCTTCATGTTGCCCTTATCCTCCTCTCTTCATATTTTTTACTCTACTTCACTTTTCTTCCATCTCTTCGTTGTGTAGCCTTTCACACTGACAAGAAGCCACTGAGGACCTGCCCTTTGGAAGTCATCTGAATTACATCGTCCTCTCTGACTTTAAGGCTATGTGCACACGTTGCGCTTTTTACCGCGGAAGCGCAGCAATTTTGATGCAGCGGGTCCGCAGCAGTTTCCATTGCGTTTACAGTAAACATGTAAACCAATGGGAAACCGCAAACCGCTGTGCACATGCTGCGGGAAAAACCGCGCAGAAACGCAGCGGTTTACAACCCGCGGCATGTCACTTCTTTTTGCAGAATCGCAGCGATTCTGCACCCATAGGAATGCATTGATCCGCTTACTTCCCGCATGGGGCTGTGCCCACCTTGCGGGAAGTAAGCGGATAATGTGCGGTTGCTATCCGGGGTGGAGGAGAGGAGACTCTCCTCCAGGCCCTGGGAACCATATTTGTGGTAAAAAAAAAAAAGAATTAAAATAAAAAATAATGATATACTCACCTCTCAGCGATGCACGCGGCCATCCGGTCTCAGGTTTGCTATGCGAGCAGGACCTGCGGTGACGTCGCGGTCACATGTCACGAAGGTCCTGCTCGCATAGCATCTTTGGAACCGGACCGCCGCGTGCAGCGCCGAGGAGATCGGGACGTCAGAGGGTGAGTATAACCATTTTTTTAAATTATTTTTAACATTACTATTGATGCTGCATATGCAGCATCAATAGTAAACCAGTGCAGGAGTAAAACCCACAGCGGAAACCGCAAGAAAAAAATGTGATAAATCTGCAGGGATAACCGCAGCGGTTTTGCCCTGCAGATTTATCAAATCCGCTGCGGGAGAACCCGCAGGGACCTGAACCTACGTGTGCACATAGCCTTAAACACTTAAACATACAGTGGAGAAAATAAGTATTTGATACACTGCCGATTTTGCAAGTTCTCCCACCTACAAAGAATGGAGAGGTCTGTAATTGTTATCATAGGTGCACTTCACCTGTGAGAGAAAGAATCTAAAAATAAAAAACAGAAAATCACATTGTTTTTACATAATGAAATTGCATTTTTGCTTAGCATAAATAAGTATTTGATCACCTACCAACCAGCAAGAATTCTGACACAGGCTTGTTGGTTTTTCTTTAAGAAGTTCTCCTACTCTGCACTTACCTGTATTAATTGCACCTGTCTGAACTCATTACCTGTATAAAAGACACCTGTCCACACACTCAATCAATCACACTCCAATCTCTCCACCATGGCCAAGACTAAAGAGCTGTCTAATGACAACAGTAACAGAATTGTAGACCTGCACAAGGCTGGGATGGGCTACAGGACAATATGCAAGCAGCTTGGTGAGAAGGCAACCACTGCTGGCACAATTATTAGAAAACTAGATGGCGGCCCGATTCTAACGCATCGGGTATTCTAGAATATGCATGTCCACGTAGTATATTGCACAGCCATGTAGTATTTGCCCAGCGACATAGTATATTGCCCAGCCCACGTAGTATATAGCACAGGCCACGGAGTATATTGCACAGCCCACATAGTATATAGCACAGGCCACGGAGTATATTGCACAGCCCACGTAGTATATAGTACAGGCCATGGAGTATATTGCACAGCCACATAGTATATACTCACCTTCCATCCGCAGCTGTCACCACCGCATGTGCTGCGCTGTTTCTTGCTGTCGCGGCCGTCATCACTGACTGCGGCCGCTAATTTAGTCCCCGGCTTTTGGCCGCGGTAGGCCCAACAGTGCCCATGGTCCCGGCCGGCTCCGCCTTCCTCACGGCGACTCCGCCCCCTTTGCAGCGCTTCTGGCCAGGCCTGTACGGACTGGGCGAGGACTCGCTCTGCATACTTCCTGGCCTCCCCTGCCCTTTTGTCTCCGCCCACTGGCTGACCACGACCAATGAATATCTGCGACAGACAAAGACGGAAGTGACCCTTAGACAATTATATAGTAGATGTAAGAAACACAAGATAACTGTCCATCTTCCTTGGTCTGGGGCTCCATGCAAGATCTCGCCTCGTGGGGTAAGAATGATTCTGACATAAGTTTCTGTACCAAATATTAAGTTCTGTTTTTCTATTTCTATATCTATCAAATACTTATTTCATGCAATAAAATGCAAATTAATTATGTAAAAGTCATACAATGTGATTTTAAGATTCTGGCTCTCACAGTTGGTGTACCTATGATAAGGCTAAATTCACACTAGGCGTTTTTTGCAGCGTTTCTTTAATGCAAATTTTCAGCTGCGTTTTACCGTACCAACAAAGCCTTCCAGATTCCAGAAATCTCATTCACCCAGCTCAGGTTTTTTTTTATCAGCATTTTGTGCTTTGCATGGTTTTTGCACAATCAGCATGCACAAGAAACAAATCTTGCATGTCAAATCCGCAGCTAAAAACGTGCATTTTTTTCTGCAGCCTCTTTTCTGCCAAGAGATCAAGTTTTGCAGCATAAAAAATGCTGAAAAACCCCTTAGTGTGAATTTATCCTAAAAATTGCAGACCTCTCCATTCTTTGTAGGTGTGAAAACTTGCAAAATCGTCAGTGTCAGTGTATCAAATACTTAGTTTCCCCACTGTACATGTGTGCAGCAGTGATTGAACATGCTTGGGTAAGGTGGTATCCGAGCATGATCGTGTGTGTCTTCTGTGTGCTTGAAAAGTATGAGTCCCCACGGCTGCATGTCTTGTGGCTGTTAGTCACAACGCATGCAGGGATTGCCTGTGTGTTAAGCAATCCCTTCATGTGTTGTGGCAGTCTAATAGCTATGGGGATTAGAACATATGTTTCCAGCACGCTGAAGACACTCCGTTAGCACCCGAGCATGCTCAGATAACACCTTATCCCAGCACATTCACTCATCACTAGTGTGGAGTAATGCAGCTGGACTCTGATTCATGCCGCCCATCGCATGAAGTAGCTGTTAGTCTATCTTTTCAGCTGTTATTGTATTCCTACTGCTCCCGAGTATTCAAGTTCTAATCCACCATACAGTTCCAGAAGTTCATAGGATAATTATGTAGAGCAGCCTAAAGACACGTATTTGGAGAATCCTGTAAGCCACACCCCCTTGGAAAACGCTTTTAAGGGAACCTGTCAGCCGTTTTGGCCGATATAAGATGCAGCCACTGTCTTTCAGGGCTTATACACAGCATTCTATAATGCTGTAGATAAGCCCCCAACCCGACCTGAAAGATAAGGAAAATAAGTTTTATTGTACTCACCCGGGGGTGCTGGGCCTCTCTGACCTTTCCCGGTGCCTACGTACTGCAGTACTTTACTCTGCCCTCAACATGGCATATAAGTATGCCTGCTCATGAGCGTGATGTCGGGGAGCCATGAAGCAACAGGAGGGCGGCACTGCAAGAAGATGGGAAGCACCGGACCTGCGACACCCATCGGACCGGACCGCACCGCACCGGACCCCCTGGGTGAGTGTAATAAAACTTCTTTTTCTTATCTTGCAGGTCGGATCGGGGGCTTATCTACAGCATTATAGAATACTGTAGATAGGTTCTGAAAGGCTGTGGCCGTATCTTGTATCGGACAAACCTGGTGACAGGTTCCCTTTAACAATTTGCACAAAATAAAAAGGCTCATACTCCAGGAATCGTATGGCGTATTAAAAAAAAAAAAAACAAACAAAAAAACAACAACAAAAAAAAGCAGCAAAAAGCAAATCAGACGAGAAAGGGAGCAGTGGGAATATAATAAAAAACATTGGTCACTTTCGATCTGCTGACAGATCCTCTTCAGGAGCAAAGCCATGCATGATATGTAATATAATAATAATGACTAATTCTATCTTTTATTTCCTCTGTTTTACAGGAAGGGTAATAGTAGCAACCAGTAATGGGGTGTATATATTAATCCCCTTACCTTTGGAAAAGCAGATACAGGACCTTTTATCAAACCAGAGAGTAGAAGAAGCCTTGGTGCTTGCCAAGGGTGCCCGGCACAATATTCCAAAGGAGAAATTTCAGGTGCGCAAAATGTAATTGTAATGGATTCATTGCAAAGTATATATGTTTACTTTCTCTATGTCCTTCCTCATTCTTGGGCTCTCCACCAGAGGCCTGGGAGTTTATATACACACTGGGTATTTCTCTATTAAAGAATATCTGCAGTCCAGTCCTTGTATATTACTTGTGTTTTGCGTAATTCAATGCAAATAGCAGTGCATTTCCTGTTTGGTCAGCCGGTTTTAGAGAAGTGCACCGTCCAGAGCTATGTACTGTGCAATAATAATGTATCCGTGATTGCCCAAATACCCTTATGGATGGCTGCAATGGCTTTATGAATTAAGCTGGTTTAAAGGGAATCTGTTATTTCCACCTAATGTGCAGACAGGGACCTTGATTCCAGCTGTGAGTCGCTTCCCAGGCTGTTTGCTGTAGATTTGAAAATGTCCTGTTGATAAATCTGCAATTTTATCACTAGAGGACTAGGAAACTGGCTTCCATGTAGTCTTCCATTTTCAGGTGCTCCACCACACCCCACCACAGCTTTTTGCCAATGCACATTGTACACAGAAAGCTGCCAATAGGTGGTTTACAGAGAATTGGTAGATCTGCAGCAAATAAATCAGGAATTTTACCAAAGCTGCAACGACCTGCACTGGAATCAAGGTCTCTGTCCTTTCCACATACTGTTGTCCGATGGGATAGCAAAACCTGGTGACAGACTCCCTTTTACAAACGTAAAGGTTCACATTCATATGTTGCTGAATTCTCTGTGGCGAAATCTACTCAATAAACTAATTGTAAATTACTTCTGCTTCTTATAAATTCAGATTTTCATTTTTATTTGGAGAAAGTCGTGTGAAAATTAAATTCCCAGTCATAAGAAACAGTGTAAAGGACTGGTCTGAGATCCAAACCCAAATTTTGTTGTGTGGTTTTAATCATGCTTCCTGTGGGTAAGCCACATTAACCAGCTGTTGGAAACGGAAACTCCTCAGCTCATTGAATTCCATATTTCAATCTCACACTTGTTCTTTTATTATTGTTCCTGTCACAAATAAGGACCACTACACTGGGCATATTGCATAGCAAAATTGGAAAGTAGGCTTCAGTGACACTGCGCCACTGAAGCCTTGGAAACCAAAACTGTTTCACAAAGGCTCCCAATGGGGGAAGGTAGACCCAAACTCATATCACTATTACTGATGTTTATTGGACAGCTCCTGTTACCATTTAAATCGAAAACGAGAGCCTTTATAGCTGCCCATGTGATGCTATGTCATCATGGAATAGATGACATTATTGTTTAAGCGAAGAGAAAGCAAAGTGAAATGGAAAAATCCAAATAATGTTTGAGCAGCGGTCAGAAGGTAGAATTCAGGGAAGTGAGTATACAATACAGGAAAGCAATGTATATAGACTGCAGTGATGGGATGATTAGCTTCAGCATGAGTGCTAAATGCACAAAGAATAGATCAATATGCAGGTTGGTAATGGGAGCAGTGGCTCTATAATAAAGTAGTTTTGTCTGGAGAATCTTCAGATCTGCTTTTTTTTCTTTTTTTTTTTGTTCACTACATCTAAACCACAGGTAGAATAAAGCTTTATACGTGTTCTGCTCATTACAATGGATGTTAGATGTCTTTCAGAAGTGAGAGCCACAATTGGCTTCTTTGTTTATCCAAATTTAGAGGTAACAGTATGTAGGAATATGTGTCCTTATATGTACAAGTGCTTCTCACAAAATTAGAATATCATCAAAAAGTTAATTTATTTCAGTTCTTCGATATGAAAAGTGAAACTCATATATTATATAGAGTCATCACAAACAGAGTGCTCTATTTCAAGTGTGTGTTTGTTAAAGTTGATGAGTATGGCTTACAGCCAATGAAAACCCAAAAGTCATTATCTCAGTAAATTAGAATACCATATATACTCGAGTATAAACCGACCCGAGTATTAGCCAAGGCACCTAATTTTGCCACGGAAAACTGTGTAAGTTTATTGACTCGAGTATAAGTCGGGTATGCATTGTCCCCTCATTCCTATCCCAGTATGCGTGGTCCTCCCTCCGTCCCGTCCTGCTCTGTGTGGCTCCCCCTGTTGTATGCATGGCTCCGGCTTTCTCCCCCCCCCCCCCCCCCCCACGTCCCATCTTGTATGTATGGCTCGGTTCTCCATCGTCCCATCCTTGTATGCATGGCTCCCCCCCGTCCCATCTTGTGTGCATGGCTGGGCTCCCCCGTCCTCCCCCTTGTATGCATGGCTCGGCGTCCTCCCGCGTCATACTCGCCCTCCTCGCGCCGTCGCTGAATGTCCCTGCATCTCCATTGTCCCAGCATGGCAGCTTCTTCCTGTGCTGAGCCGTCAGGTGGTACCGCTCATTAAGGTCATGAATATGTGCTCCACGCCTATGGGAGTGGAGTCGCCTGCATATTCATTACCTTAATGGGCGGTACCACCTGATCGCTGAGCACAGGAACAGGAAAGAGATGCAGGAACGGAGATGCAGGAACGGAGATACAGCGACGGAGGGGAGTATTGATGTCTTGTGGAAGACGGCAGCTGCAACTGTCACTGCTACAGCTGCCGACTCCCCGCTCCCCCTTCCCCACCGCCTTTCTGGACCATGACTCGTGTATAAGCTGGGGGGGGGGGGGGGGTGGCGTTTTCAGCACAAAAAAAAGTGCTGAAAATCTCGGCTTATACATAAGTATATATGGTAATTAGCAAAAAAAAAACACCTGCAAAGGCTTCCTAATCGTTTAAAAAGGTCCCCCTTAGTCTGTTTCAGTAGGCTCCACAATCATGGGGAAGACTGCTGACTTGACAGATGTCCAGAAGGCAGTCATTGACACACTCCACAAGGAGGGTAAGCCACAAAAGGTCATTGCTAAGGAAGCTGGCTGTCCACAGAGTGCTGTTTCCAAGCATATTAATGGATAGTTGAATGGAAGGAAAAAGTGTGGTAGAAAAAAGGTGCACAAGCAACTGGGATAGCCATTTCTGTATTGAAGAACTGAAATAAATTACATTTTTGATGATATTCTAATTTTGTGAGAAGCACCTGTATGTCTGTATGCGATGCAACACTATAACCCATATTGTAACGAAGACGAAGGAAAAAACGAGGTTTCTTTTCTAAGGATTTTGGAAGCTGAAAATCCCATTTCCAGACCAGGCAGCACTTGATAATAGCACGATTTATCATCACCTGACAACTTGAAGAGCGCCTAGTATTCGTAAATGTGTGAGAAGAAAGTAGCGTGTAAAGGTAAGGATCACCACAAACAATATAACAAGTAACAATATTAATTGTATTAAGACAATTAAAATTAGACAAGCCACAAACAAGTTAAAAACAATAAAAAAAACCCACAAGGTTAAGAAATGAACGACAGTGTGGAGGGCCTTGTAAGTGCCCCACACACACACAGAGACCTTCCTCCACTATGCGCACTGGGAGTGTGTTAATGAAATGAACTTTCCCCTGAGGAAGCCACGCTGTGTGGCGATACGCGTGGGGTTTCTCCCCCTCCTGTATGATGTGACCGGGTTAGTTTCTTTCTCCAGGATCCAACAGGTCTTATGCAGCCTTACTCTTTTTTTTTTTCCCCTCCTTTAACCCTCTGTTTATTTTCCAGAGGGTCATTTATCTTTTTTGACCATCTCTCAGGATTACTGAACTGCTCTTGGGGGGTTATAAGCCTTATTTACTTAATCATCATTCTTATTATTTTACTATATTTTGTGAGTCTGCAGGCCTTATCCTGTTGTCATTTTTGTCTTTGGTATCACAATTGGATTTTGTCATCACATTTGCTGCTATCTGTTAATTTGCAGGATTTATCCTGGTGAGGCTGTTTAGCTCTGGTTACCATCCTGAGTAGCTTAGTGTGTTTTATCATAACACACTCCCGGTGCACATAGTGGAGGAAGGTCTGTGTGTGGGGCGCTTACAAGGCCCTCCACACTGTTGTTCATTTGTTAACCTTGTGGGTTTTTTGTAAATTGTTTTTAATTTTTTTTGTAGATTGTCTAACTTTAATTGTCTTAATAAAATTAATATTGTTATTTGTAATATTGTTTGTGGTGATCCTTACCTTTACACGCTACTTTCTTCTCTTTGGTCTCACATATATTTTTTAGCGTGTGGTTGGCGATCCCATATATTAACCATTAGTAGTGCCTTCAGGTTTTTTGTCTCTAGTATTAGTAAATATTTATCTATAACCAGTTCTGTGCAATAGTTTTAGGCAGGTGTGGAAGTAAAAAACAAACAAACAAAAAAAAACTGTTAAGGCCACATTCACACGTTGCGTCCGGTCCTGCGGGTTCTCCTGCAGCGGATTTGATAAATCTGCAGGGCAAACCCGCTGCGGTTATCCCTGCAGATTTATCGCGGTTTGTCCTGCGGGTTCCGCTGCGGGATTTTACCCCTACTATTGATGCTGCATATGCAGCAATATGCAGCATCAATAGTAATGTTAAAAATAATAAAATAATTATATACTCACCCTCTGACGTCCCGATCTCCTCGGCGCTGCAGGCGGCCGTCCGGTTCCAAAGATGCTGTGCGACCAGGACCTTCGTGATGTCACGGTCATGTGACCGCGACGTCACCGCAGGTCCTGGTCGCATAGCAAACCTGAGACCGGAGGGCCCCATGCAGCGCTGAGACTTCAGAGGTGAGTATATTATGATTTTTTTTATTTTAATTCTTTTTTTTTAATACAAATATGGTTCCCGGGGCCTGGAGGAGAGTCTCCTCTCCTCCACCCCAGGTATAACCCGCACATTATCCGCTTACTTCCCGCATGGTGTGCACAGCCCCATGCGGGAAGTAAGCGGATCAATGCATTTCTATGGGTGCAGAATCGCTGCGATTCTGCACAAAGAAGTGACATGGTCCTTCTTTTTTTTCCGCAGCAATTCAGTGCGGTTTTTTTCGGGATTTTCCGCAATGTGGGCACAGCGGTTTTTGTTTTCCATAGGGTAACATTGTACTGTACCCTGCATGGAAAACGGCTGCGGACCTGCAGCGTAAAATCGCATAGTGTGAACATACCCGAATAGTTTATTTATATCAATTCTGAAAATGCAAAGTGAATAAACAAAAATATAAATCAAATCAGTATTTGCTGTGATTGCGTTTTACCTTCAAAGTGGCTTCAAATGTATCAATTTATGCTAATCCCTGATGATATTGCAAGGATCCTCCACCATGCTTCACTGTTGCCTGCAGACACTCATTATTGTACCACTGTCCAGCCCTGTGGTGAACAAACTGCATTATGTTTATTTTTTATTTTTATTTTAACGTCCTTCAGCTTAATCTCGAGCCTTGGGGACTGGTTGATGAAGGCTTTGCAGGAAGATCGATCTTTTGCTAGCCTAGATAGGTCCACCAGGGTTTTCTCCACTGTTATCTTGATAGTATCAATCCATCGGGTTGCTGGTTTTCCTCTTTGCCTTGTTTCTTCTATTCTTCTGACCATGATGGTCCTTCTCCAGTGATTGCTCTCTTCATATGGTGTGTCCTAAATAGTTGAGTTGTAGCTTGGTGATCCTTGGTTCAAGTGACATGTCTGGCTTGATTTTTTTTTTTCCAAAATTTATTGATTTGCTCTTCTTTCCATTCATCTATATATATAATTGTCTAAGGAGTACTTCCGTCTGTCTGTCTTTCTGTCTGTCGGCAACTTCGTCACGGAAATCCTGCGTCGCTGATTGGTCTCACCAGCTGCCTGTCATGGCTGCCGCGACCAATCAGCGACAGGCACAGTCCGATTAGTCCCTCCCTACTCCCCTGCAGTGAGTGCCCGGCGCCCGCATACTCCCCTCCACTCACACAGGGTTAATGCCAGCGGTAACGGGCCGCGGGTACCGCACTCCGTAACCGCTGCTATTAACCCTGTGTGACCAAGATCTAATGTTAAAAATCATAAAAAACAAACAAAACCTGCTATGCTCACTTTCCGTAGTCCGACGATGCGCTCGCGGCTGCCGCCATCTTCCGTTCCCAGAGATGCTTTGCGAAATTACCCTGAAGATTTAGCGGTCTCGCAAGACCGCTAAGTCATCTGGGTAATTTCGCAATGCATCCTGGGAACGGAAGATGGCGGCAGCCACGCGCATAGGGACAGCTTCGCTGGATCCCAGCGGGTGAGTATATAACTATTTTTTATTTTAATTATCTTTTTTTAACACGTATATGTGCCCACACTGCTATATACTACGTGGGCAGTGTTATATACCGCGTGGCTGCTATATACTACGTGGCCAGTGTTGGATACTATGTGGGCTGTGTTATGTACTGCGTAGCCTGTGCTATATATTACGTGGCCACTGTTATATACTGCATGGCCTGTGTTATATACTACGTCGCCTGTGTTACATACTGCGTGGCTGCTATATACTGCGGGGGCTGTTATATACTATTTGGGCTGTTATATACTGCGTGGCCTGTATTAACGCATCGGGTATTCTACAATATGTATGTATGTATGTATATAGCAGCCACATAGTATATACCACAGGCCACGTAGTATTTGTCTGCTATATACTACATGGTTCCTATATACTACGTGGCCTGTGATATATACTATGTGGCTGCTATATGCATACATACATACATACATACATATTAACATAGTAAGGCCGAAAAAAGACATTTGTCCATCCAGTTCAGCCTATATTTCATCATAATAAATCCCCAGATCTACGTCCTTCTACAGAACCTAATAATTGTATGTTACAATATTGTTCTGCTCCAGGAAGACATCCAGGCCTCTCTTGAACCCCTCGACTGAGTTCGCCATCACCACCTCCTCAGGCAAGCAATTCCAGATTCTCACCGCCCTAACAGTAAAGAATCCTCTTCTATGTTGGTGGAAAAACCTTCTCTCCTCCAGACGCAAAGAATGCCCCCTTGTGCCCATCAGATATTTGTATTGTCCCCTTATATACTTATACATGGTATTAGATCGCCCCTCAGTCGTCTTTTTTCTAGACTAAATAATCCTAATTTCGCTAATCTATCTGGGTATTGTAGTTCTCCCATCCCCTTTATGAATTTTGTTGCCCTCCTTTGTACTCGCTCTAGTTCCATTATATCCTTCCTGAGCACCGGTGCCCAAAACTGGACACAGTACTCCATGTGCGGTCTAACTAGGGATTTGTACAAAGGCAGACATCGGGTACATATTCTAGAATACCCGATGCGTTAGAATCGGGCCACCATTTAGTGGTGTTAATAACATCCCTGTCCAGCACCATATTTTGAAGGTGTGTATTCTTCTTCTGTCTTTGTTACAGCCAAATATTTCACGTTTTGTGTCATCAGTCCAGAGCACCTGCTGTCATTTTTTTGCATCTCAGTTCTTCTATTTTTGTGCACGGTTGAGTCTTGTTTCCATGTGGAAGTTATGATTTTTGTCCACAATTCTTCCATGAAGACCACTTTCGGCCAGACTTCTCAGACCAGTAGATCGATGTAGCAGAGTCTTACTGCCAGATCTGAACTGATGGCACTGCTGGACATCTTTTGATTTCGATGGGAAGTAATGATGATATATCTTTCATCTGCTGCACTAATTTTCCTTGGCTGACTAGTACATCTACTGTCCTCAATGTTGCCCATTTCTTGGTGTCTATTTTATTAAGTCACTTTGCATTTTGATAACCGACCAAAAATAAATGACTAAGGCTATGTGCACACGTTGCGGATTAGCCTTAGGAATTTCTGGTGCGGATTCTGCCTCTCCTAGCAGAAAACGCACCTGCAGATTTGTCACGTTTTTTGTGTGGTTCCGCAGCGTTTTTTGTGCGTCTTTGCTGCTCTTTTCTTGCGGATTTGCTGCGTTTTTTACCCCTGCGGTTTTCTATAATGGAATGGGTACAGAAACACTGCAGATTCACAAAAAAGAAGTGACATGCTACTTCTTTTAAACCGCAGCGTTTCCGCAGCGGATTTTCCGCAAAGTGTGCACAGCATTTTTTTTTTCTCATTGATTTACATTGTACTGTAAATCAATTGCGGATCTGCAGCGTTTCTGCACCGCAAAAAACGCTGCGGATCGCAGAGAATCCGCAACGTGTGCACATAGCCTAATACTTCCATTTCTGAAAACATTTTTACTATGCAGCATTTTTTTCCACACCTGCCTAAAGCTTTTGTTTTGTATGTATGTACTGGAATGAGTACATAGCTTCTTATTATTGTAATATTAGTAATGCAGTAGCAGTCACATGCATCTTCTTGCCTTACAAGCTCAGTAACCAGTGTTTGTTCTCCACAGGTCATGTATAGAAGAATACTACAACAGGCTGGCTTTATACAATTTGCACAGCTTCAGTTTTTAGAAGCAAAGGAATTATTCAGGTAAATAAGCTGTAATTGCTCAGAATGTGATGTTAGTACCAGAGGTAATTAGGTGACACCGTATTGGATTAGCATGGCTGTATAGTCATCTGCCCTGTCAGAAACTGAAAGTGAAAGATAAAAGGGGGAATTCACTACTTATATATAAGTATTCCAGGTTCTCCTCCCTTCACAGACTACACAGATCTCCTGTCCACAAAATGGCTGCTGGTGGAGGTTCACGTGACCTGTTCTTTCCACCGGGTTCCTCCAATTGAAAACCATCTTTCCCTTGTGCATTGTTATTGGAGAAGACTGATGAAGCGATCTGGTCACGTGACCCTCTACCAGCAGCCATTTTATGGATAGATCTGTGCAGTCTGTGAGGAAATCTGCGGTAACAGGAGCAGGACGAGAACCGGACATATCTGTATATTAACCCTTTCATGCCGCGGCCCTTTTTCATTTTTGTGTTTTCGTTTTTCGCTCCCCTCCTTCCCAGAGCCGTAACTTTTTTATTTTTCCGTCAATATGGCCATGTGAGGGCTTGTTTTTTGCGTGCCGAGCTGACGTTTTTTATGATACCACATTTGTGCAGATATGTTCTTTTGATCGCCCGTTATTGCATTTGAATGCAATGTCGCGGCGACCAAAAAAAACGTAATTCTGGTGTTTCAAATTTTTTTCTCGCTACGCTGTTTAGCGATCAGGTTAATGCTTTTTTTTTACTGATAGATCGGGCGATTCTGAACGCGGCGATACCAAATATGTGTAGGTTTGATTTTTTTTTTTTATTATATTTTGCATGGGGCGAAATGGGTGTTATTTAAACTTTCATATTTTTTTATTTTTTTCATATTTTTAAAAACATTTTTTTTTTACTTTTGCCATGCCTCAATAGCCTCCATGGGAGGCTAGAAGCTGGCACCACTCGATCGGCTCAGCTACATAGCAGTGAACATTAGATCGCTGCTATGTAGCTGAATTGCAGGTGTGCTATGAGCACCGACCACAGGGGGGCGCTCACAGCAGGCCGGCATCAGTAACCATAGAGGTCTCAAGGACCTCTATGGTTACCATCCTGATGCATCGCCGACCCCCGATCATGTGACGGGGGTTGGCGATGCGCTTCTTTTCCGGCCACGCGACGGTTAAATGCCGCTGTCAGCATTTGACAGCGGCATTTAACAGGTTAATAGCGGCGGGGGAATCGCGATTTCACCCGCCGCTATTGCGCGCACATGTCAGCTGTACAAAACAGCTGACATGTCTCGACTTTGATGTGGGCTCAACGCCGGAGCCCACATCAAAGGGGGAGACACGAAATGAGCAGTACATGTACTGCTCATGTCATGAAGGGGTTTTAATAAGTATGACAGAATCAGGTCCTCAACACATCTGATAAAATAAAGATATGGCCAACCCCTTTAAACCCCTTTGACCCTGATTAGAGATTTCAGATATTAACAATGTGACAAAACCTTCCAAATCCTTCTGAAAATTGCAAAATGTTCTTGCCTTTAATATATTCAATTTTTTGTTAGATGTGTTTTGTTTTGTATTGCAGAAGCAGTCACCTTGACATCCGGGAACTCATCTCTCTCTACCCCCTTCTCCTACCATCCTCCTCTGCATTTATCCGTGCACATCCTCCCCTGCATGAATATGCCGACCTTAATCAGCTGACACGGGGAGACCAGGAAAAAGTTGCTACTTGCAAACGTTTTCTCATGTCCTATTTAAGTGAAATCCGCAGCACAGAAGTGGCAAATGGCTACCAGGAAGATGTAGATACTGCCTTACTAAAACTTTATGCCGAAGTGGATCACGAGAGCCTGTTGGATCTGTTGGTCTCGGACAATTCCTGTGAAGTGTCAGACAGTGCGGTCTGGTTGGAGAAGCACAAAAAGTAAGTGGTGTGCAGATGGTCGTTAGTCACCGGCGTAATATGTGAAACTGTCCAGTTAGGACTATGGGGCTGCAGACTCTAACGCTTACATATAAGAGCCTGTGCTTTTACTCCCTAGGGCAAAACATTAGAACTTAAAGCCTGTTTTCATTTCCGTAAGCAAATTATGGTTCCCACCTATTTTGCACCATAATTTTTTCGGCCACTCTCAACAACGTTTCAATAAGTGGAATTCACATAAATTTGAGCAAAACCAGTTCAAATGAACGGTAGAGTCACAGAAATTTCTGCACCAAATCTTCTCTATGGTGAGATTCCCTAACACTGGCTGTTCCTCTGTTCAAGCTGTAATGGGTGTATCTGAATAAAAATGTGCTCATGAGTAGAAGCACGCCTCTGTCCCCAAACTAGTGGTGAGGAAGGTGGCTCATTCAATCACCGGCTGATTTAGTGGTGGGACAATTTTTATTATTGGCATTAGGCTAGGTTCACATTGCGTTAGAGCAATCCGTTTAGCGCATAGCGCTAGCAGATTGCGCTAACGCTATGTCTTTATAGGGGTCGCGTTTGTAGTTCCCGCTAGCGCAGATCCCCCGATCTGCGCTAGCGAGGAACGGACCTCGGATGCACCTCGGATGCTGCAAGCAGCATCCGAGGTCCGTCACAAAATAACGGCACATCGCTAGTGCGTGCCGAAAATGGCATGCGCTAGCGATGCGCTACAGAGAAAAATCACATTGCTGTCAATGGGTGCGCTAACGGACCCGTTGCACGGCGTTAATTGCGACAATTTTGCCATGCAACGCAGTCCGTTAGCGTTAACCCATTAACGCAATGTGAACCTAGCCTTACAAATGAATCTTCTTTACTCGTCTAGCACCATTTTGATTACTGGAGAAGCGCTGCCCCGCAGTTTCTTTTATCATGCGCTGTCACAGAGGGTCAATCTCATGATACACACTCTCCTCCATCCATAGAACTAGAACTTCCATATGCACGATTAGCTTCAGCTACATGAAAAGGTGTGCGTTGTATAATAGAAAGGCTGGTCATCTTTACCTTCTTCTGATGGTTTTTACATCAGAACAGTCTTTGAGCTCAGTGCTTGGCTGTGTTAGTGATGCCCACTGTTGACGTAACCATCACCGTTACTGTTATAACATTGAGTCCTAAGCTTTGGGTTTAATTTTCCTTCCAAGATCCTTTGAGGTCCACTTTTCTTAAAGTAGAAAACGTCTTTAGTAACATGGGGAACCACTGAACAATATACGGGACACCTATTCTCATTGCTGTACAGGCATGTGACGCGTGGTATATTTCTGGCCTAGCACACATCTACAGTTGGGCAGTTTGTCATCCTTAGACAGGAAGTGGTTCTCAAACTGATTTAAAAGGATTCTACAATAAACCAAAACTAAGATACTACACTGTCTTTGGACATTTAAGCCCTGAATGCTTAGTTACTAAGGTGTTACAATGACTTGCTATCTTCTGATAGAAACATTCAGGTCACTTTGACACGTGTATAATAGAAAGGAAACCAACAAAGAGAAAAACACAAGAGAATTTTGGGTAAACTCTCCATTTGTAATCAGACAAGAATATAGAGAAGACTATGAAAGCTCAGATTCCTTACTAGTGTTAGTTTACTTAGCACTAAGGCAGATAAATAATGTAGCAGAGCTTGTCAGACCCAATAGATCAAGCTTCCCAATCTGTAACCTGATCAACACTTGCCACTTTTACAGTAAAGGTACCTTCACACTAAACGACGCTGCAGCGATCCAGACAACGATCCGGATCGCTGCAGCGTCGCTGTTTGGTCGCTGGAGAGCTGTCACACAGACAGTTCTCCAGCGACCAACGATGCCGGTAACCAGGGTAAACATCGGGTTACTAAGTGCAGGGCCGCGCTTAGTAACCCGATGTTTAACCTGGTTACCATCGTAAAAGTAAAAAAAAACCAAACGCTTCATACTTACCTTCCGCTGTCTGTCCCCGGCGCAGTGCTTCTCTGTACTGGCTGTGAGCACAGCGGCCGGAAAGCAGAGCGGTGACGTCACCACTCTGCTTTCCGGCCGCTGTGCTCACAGTGAGTGCAGGAAAGCACAGCGCCGGAGGACAGACAGCGGAAGGTAAGTATGAAGCGTTTTTTTTTTTTTTTTTTACTTTTAGGATGGTAACCAGGGTAAACATCGGGTTACTAAGCGCGGACCTGCGCTTAGTAACCCGATGTTTACCCTGGTTACCAGCGAAGACATCGCTGAATCGGTGTCACACACGCCGATTCAGCGATGTCAGCAGGAGAGCCAGCGACCAAATAAAGTTCTGGCCTTCTAGCCCCGACCAACGACATCACAGCAGGATTCTGATCGCTGCTGTGTGTCACACTGAACGATATCGCTAGCCAGGACGCTGCAACGTCACGGATCGCTAGCGATATCGTTTAGTGTGAAGGTACCTTTAGTACCTAAGGCTACTCTGAAGAAGAGCCGCAGATGCCGTCAGGTTGGAGATGGTTCTCAGGGCTCTGGTCCAGCGGTGACAGATTATTAACATAGCCGGTTTTTGTATTTTACTCACTTATATAGCGCCATAAATTTACACATCACCATTACCTTCATTATTGTCCCCATTGGAACTCACAATGTGTTTGGAGTGTGGGACGTACCCGGAAGAAACCCTCGCAAACACGCAGAGGAAATACAAACTCTTTGCAGGACCCCAGTGCTGCAAGGGCTGCACTGCTAACCACTGAGCCCCAGTGTTGCCTATGGATTGGATTCTGTGAAATGATTGCCGCCAATAATTCAATGTGAAGACTTGTTAAAAGGTGGTATCAGAACCAGTTTGCAATTGAGGCTTTTTTTCCCCCCCAAATCTGATATCTTACTCAAAATGAACTTTTCGCTTCTCTTTTCTGTTGGATCAAAGCGTATTTGCACTTAATGTGAAATTGGCCATATATGAGGAGATCAGAAATTGGAGCAATAGTGAGACTTTTATGTATAACTAGATGGCAGCCCGATTCTAAAGAATCGGGAGTCTAGAATCCATATATACTTTATTTATTCAAATGTAAGAATAATACAATTACCAGTAATAAATAATAGTAAGAAAGAACAAAAATAATAGGCAGTATATGGAGAAAACACCAAACAAAAGATCAAAATTGGTGTGAAAATGTCACTGAACCACTTCACAACTAAATATATATAGTTTTGGTAAATGGTATTATCATTTTTTTGACGAAATTCGGCAGGAGCTTGAAGAGCAACGTCACTGGGCCCGCCTCCACGCAGTAGAAACTTGCTGTGAGGTAAAAATTCAAAAATCACACCAAAATGGCGGGCGGAGTGTGTCACAGTACGGCACGTTTCTGATTGGTCGCTCGCAGCAGGCGGCAACCAATCAGACACTGGACACTGTTGACGTCACTTATCTCCGGACATTAGCTCCGGACATTAGCTCCGGACATTAGCTCCGGACATTAGCTCCGGACATTAGCTCCGGACAGGAAGTTGGCACAAATTGCAGGAAGTAGTATTCTAGGCAATTATATATTAGAAGATCACAGGAGCCAGTATGGGAGGAGTATTTCCTTGAGCATAATGAAAATTGCTCCTGGGTTTCTCTCGTTATTGTCAGGTTGATAAATATAATAGCCAGACATCAAACCTGCAGTGACACCATTGTATTGCCCTTATAGTGATTTTCTAGTTTTGTTGTTCCTTAAGCTTATCCACTTTATAAGATATAAAATATGCTTTTCCCACCGTCCCCAGGTGTAGCACTGCCTCTTTACCTCTCCTCCAGTCTAGAGGTGACATCATGACTGCTGCTGACAATCATGGCACGTAGCGGTGATGCCCACACCTTGTACATCATGTCGATCACCATCTGGTTGTAGGATTTAGGAATATGCCAGTGCAGTACAAAACCTGGGACATGCGCTGATACATGTGTGTGATATCTACTATGTTATGTACATGGGGGAGACTGGGATCCAGGGAAGAGCAAGTGCTGAATTTACTGTGTGATTTAGAGGAGTTTGATGGACACAAAGCAAACGGAACTGGACCAAATCAGACGAGAAAGAACATTAGAAAGTTCTATCTGATGGGAGTCTGGTTCAAGTTCAGCAAAACTGCTTTGTTTGTTTTTTCCAGAAAATCCATGTAGAATAAGGGCAAACGTAGGTGCCATGGTCAGGACCAGTGTACCCAACACCTGTGCCAGTTTTACCATAAATATAACTACATATAACAGAACGTGTTCATATTTTTTGCGTTTCAGGTACTTTGCACTTGGTCTATTGTATCACTACAACAAGCAGGATGCCGCTGCTGTGCAGGTAGGTAATAAACCCCTTAGTGACATCCAATTTTGTACTTCATGACCAGGCCAATTTTTACAATTCTGAGCACTGGCACTTTGAGGTTATAACTCTGAAACGCTTCAACAGATCCCACTGATTCTGAGGTTGTTTTTTCATGACACATTGTACTTCATGTTAGGTGTAAACTTTCTTTGATATGACTTGCATTTATTTATGAAGAAAAGGAAATTTTGAAAAAAATACAAAATTTTGCAATTTCAAATTCAAATTTTTAATTTTTGTGCCCTTTAATCAGAGAGTCATATTGCACAAAATAGTTAATAAATAACATTTCCCACACGTCTACTTTACATCAGCACAATTTTGGAAAAAAAATTTTTTTTTTGTTAGGACATTATAAGGGTTAAAAGTTGACCAGCGATTTCTCATTTTTCCAACAAAATTTACAAAACTATTTTTTTAGGGACCATCTCACATTTAAAGTGAGTTTGGGGTGTGAATATGACAAAAATACCCAAAAGTGACACTATTCTAAAAACTGCACCTCTCAAGGTGCGCACAAACACATTGAAGAAGTTTATTAACCCTTCAGGTGCTTCACGAGAACTAAAGCAATGTGGAAGGAAAAAATGAACATTTTACAAAAAAATTTACTTTGGAATCAAACTTTGTTTTCACAAGGGTATCAGAAGAAAATGGACAACAAAATTTGTTGTTCAATTTCTCCTGAGTACGCCGATACCCCGTATGTGGGGGAAAGCCACTATTTGGGCGCATGGCAGGGCTCAGAAGGGAGGGAGCACCGTTTGACTTTTTGAACGCAAAATTAGCTGGAATCAATGGCAGCCGCTAGGGTTGAGCGAAATGGGTCGGCAATTTTCAGAAGTCGCCGACTTTTGGCAAAGTCGGGTTTCATGAAACCCGACCCGACCCCTGTGTGGGGTCGGCCATGAAGTCGGCGGTCTTCTGAATCTGGAATCGGAATTCCGATACCGATTCCCGATATGTTTAAGATATTCAGATTTAAGTGTAAAATAAAGAATTAAAATAAAAAATATCGCCATACTTACCCTCTGACGCGCCCTGGTACTAACCGGGAACCTTCCTTCCTTAGAATCAGCCTTCCAGGACCTTGCGGTGACGTCGCGGCTTGTGATTGGTCGCGCGGCCGCCCATGTGACCGCTCGCGCGACCAATCACAAGCCGCGACGTCACCGAAGGTCCTGGAAGGGCTGATTCTTAGGAAGGAAGGCTGCCGGAAAGAAGCAGGGCGCGTCCGAGGGTGAGTATATACCTAATAGGAATCCAGTGCACGGATCCATTAAGGGTATTCCCAGCAATGCCATCACCAACCTCTGGGACTCTACTGGGCCTGGGAATGACCTGGCAGCAGAGCTGGTATTTAGCGGCTACTCCTTTTCTCTCATGATTGGGGCTGTGTGCAATTCTTTGCATAATGGATGCTGGGGAGCTGCTGTAGAAAGAATGCTGTGGCTTCCTCATTCTCAGAATTAGTGGGTGTTCCGGAGGTCAGAACAGTGCCGACTTATAAAGTGATCGCATTGCCTAGTCCTCACTTAGATGATAATACCCTTGTCGGGCCCATTTTTGTCCACTTGTCACTGTACTTAAGAAATTCCATAAATGAATTAAAAAATCATGTGAACAACCCATACAACCATTTAGTAAACAGAGATCAACACAAAAATAGCCAGATACTAGGGTGTATCCAGATATGGTACCCCTATAAGGTCCTCTAATAGAAAGTATGTATAAAGCCAGGAGGAACCTGATAAATCTAAAATATAACCTTTATTTGTCTCCTTTTAAAATAATTTCTAATGGATAGAACAGTAACAAAGTGCATATAGTGCTCAAAATAACCAGTGCTCAGTAAAAAATGGTTTGATCTCACCACATCAGTCGTTTTTCCAGGAGCATCCTCATGTACATTTGCAGGGAAGGGAAAAGTAGACAATAGCTATGCTACCCGGTCGTGCCCCTGTACTGCTCCCGTCCTGACAAGGACAGTCCCCAAGTCAGGCTAAGTTTTGTACCCACCACAAACAAATTACTTTCCCTACGCGTTTCCTCTCCCATAGGGGAGATTCCTCAGGGGAACAGAAAAAACAGGGGTATGCATGTAATACGATGTTCTATTTAGGGATATTAAGCCCCTGCATTGTCAGGTGGCTCCTATGTGTCCAGTGCACCTGGCTTCCAGTGTGGACTATGGTATGGTGAGATGCATACAGGGACCGCACTCCCTAATATAGTCTCTCCCCCTCTCAATCCTAATTACATGGCGTCCTACCTCACTTCCGGCCAATGATTATGGCCGCTTCTTTTACCCGGTGTTCTAGGCGTTGTGTTGCCATGTGGACGCCTATCCGGATGCTGAGCCGGTCTCCATTACCGCGCATGCGGACTATGCGCCACCATTGGATCCGCCCTCACTTCCGGTTCACAGTACCCATTATGTCCGCTATTGCACAGTACCCACCCGGGATAAGTTCCGTCCTCTGCCTGCGTCTCCATCACCATGACTACGATCTGTCATGGCTGTGCGCATGCGTCCTTTTTCCCCCGCACTTGCACGCTCTGCAGGCAGGCACATCAGGTTCCCAGTGTTTTTGCCTCAGTGCGCATGCAGACATCCTGCTATTACCCGCTCCGTAGGCAGGTTTTGTGTCAATAGTAATAAAAGATATGTGTCAATATCCTGACCTGATAACCCCGATCACCATATTGGTACCAGACACTAACATACCACTATTTTTTAGTAAAGGAAAAAAGGCCGCCATGCCGGAATATTCTTAGATATAGCCATGAGAGGGGGTGGCTAGTCAAAGGGAAAGAAGTCCCTCTAGATAAATATTAATAAAAAAAATTCCCTTTATTCCCCCCTAAAATTGGGTCGGAGAAAAATGTATATTTCTAGGGTATGGCAATGGCTGATAACCCAAAAATCCCAATGGATAATACACATCCTGTTTTAATGACTTAAAGCTCCCAAGGGACCGCAGACCAAACTCCAACCTATTAGCCTATTCACCACCAAAGAAGGAGATAAAATCTGTAAACCCCTCTTGATTTCAAAGAAAGCAACTGTAGTTCAATTGCTCATTCAGACCCTGCGGATAGCAGGTCTGGAGGCGAAAAATCCACCTAGACTCTTTTTGGAGCAAAATCCTGTCAAATTCGCCCCCTCTTCTTGGTGGTCTCACTTTCTCGATACCCATAAACTGTATGGCCTTCATATCCCCATCATGCATTACATTGACATGTCTGGCCACCCAGAGGATTGAGAGGGGGAGAGACTATATTAGGGAGTGCGGTCCCTGTATGCATCTCACCATACCATAGTCCACACTGGAAGCCAGGTGCACTGGACACATAGGAGCCACCTGCCAATGCAGGGGCTTAATATCCCTAAATAGAACATCGTATTACATGCATACCCCTGTTTTTTCTGTTCCCCTGAGGAATCTCCCCTATGGGAGAGGAAACGCGTAGGGAAAGTAATTTGTTTGTGGTGGGTACAAAACTTAGCCTGACTTGGGGACTGTCCTTGTCAGGACGGGAGCAGTACAGGGGCACGACCGGGTAGCATAGCTATTGTCTACTTTTCCCTTCCCTGCAAATGTACATGAGGATGCTCCTGGAAAAACGACTGATGTGGTGCGATCAAACCATTTTTTACTGAGCACTGGTTATTTTGAGCACTATATGCACTTTTTTACTGTTCTATCCATTAGAAATTATTTTAAAAGGAGACAAATAAAGGTTATATTTTAGATTTATCAGGTTCCTCCTGGCTTTATACATAGTAAACAGAGATGTATACCTTAGAAGTATGTAACGAATTTTAATGACCTCTTCAGATTTCTGCAGTTAGATTATATGCATGATTTGTACATACAAGTGTGACTTCTCCAGTGCACGGTGTGGAATATTGCAGCACCATATCAAATGTGTACAGTTAGAAATTGTGTGACATATTTCTGCTGACCCTCCATTGCATGTACGGTAATTTTAGTAGATTTTTAGAGAAATCAATATGAAAGAAAAAGGAAGTTGCCAGGTGTGAAACATTAGCAAGCTTGTAGCAGCCAGATTTCCTGCCTATAGTAGAGAATTGATTATAGTTTTACCGACAATAACAAATATCTGTGATTGCATGGGATTTGACAAACTCTCTTATGAAAAGCGGTTGTCTATTTTCTTTTTTTTTTCCTTACTCCATTGGCTTCCTCTGGTTAAAAATAATAAATTCAGCAGTATCCACTTCCGCACCCAGACTGACTCCTCCCCCCCCCCCCCCCTTGTGGCTACGATCGCTCTGATTGGCTGTTGAAAGTGAAACTGCCAATTAGAGCGATTTGTAATATTTCACCTATTATAACGGGTGAAATATTACAATCCAGCCATGGCCGATGCTGCAATATCATCGGCCATGGCTGGAAATACTAATGTGCCCCCACCCCACCGATCGCCCCCCCAGCCCTCCGATCTGCCCGGTACACTGCCCCGCTCCCCTCCGTCCTGTGCTCCGCTCCCCCCCCGTGCTCTTGTCCGCTCACCCCCGTGCTCCAATCACCCCCCCCCCCGCACTCCGATCCACCCCCCCCGTGCTCCGTTCCACCCACCCGTGCTCCGTTCCACCCCCCCCCCCCCCCCCGTGCTCCGTTCCACCCCTCCCGCGTTCCGATCCACCCCCCCCCATGCTCCGATTTTCCCCCCCCCTCGTGCTCCCCCCTTCACCCCATCATACTTACCGATCCTGCCGGGGTCCGTCCGTCTTCTCCCCGGGCGCCGCCATCTTCCAAAATGGCGGGCGCATGCGCAGTGCGCCCGCCGAATCTGCCGGCCGGCAGATTCGTTCAAAGTGCATTTTGATCACTGAGATATAATCTATCCCAGTGATCAAAATAAAAAAAATGATAAATGACCCCCCCCCCCCCCCCTTTGTCACCCCCATAGGTAGGGACAATAAAAAAATATAGAATTTTTTTTTCCCCACTAATGTTAGAATAGGGTTAGGGGTAGGGCTAGGGTTAGGGCTAGGGTTAGGGGTAGGGCTAGGGTTAGGGTTAGAGCTAGGGTTAGGGTTAGGGTTTTGGTATGTGCACACGTATTCTGGTCCTCTGCGGATTTTTCCGCTGCGGATTTGATAAATCCGCAGTGCTAAACCGCTGCGGATTTATGGCGGATTTACCATGTTTTTTCTGCGCATTTCCCTGCGGTTTTACAACTGCGGTTTTCTATTGGAGCAGTTGTAAAACCGCTGCGGAATCCGCAGAAAGAAGAGACATGCTGCGGAATGTAAACCGCTGCGTTTCCGTGCAGTTTTTCTGCAGCATGTGTACAGCGATTTTTGTTTCCCATAGGTTTACATTGAACTGTAAACTCATGGGAAACTGCTGCGGATCCGCAGCGTTTTCCGCAGCGTGTGCACATACCTTTAGAATTAGGCCATGTGCACACGGTGCGGATTTGGCTGCGGATCCGCAGCGGATTGGCCGCTGCGGATTCGCAGCAGTGTTCCATCAGGTTTACAGTACCAAGTAAACCTATGGAAAACCAAATCCGCTGTGCCCATGGTGCGGAAAATACCGTGCGGAATCCGCAGATGAAATCCGCACAAAAAACACTGGAAATCCGCGGAAAATCCGCAGGTAAAACGCAGTGCCTTTTACCCGCGGATTTTTCAAAAATGATGCTGAAAAATCTCACACGAATCCGCAACGTGGGCACATAGCCTTAGGGTTAGGGTTGGGGTTAGGGTTGTGATTAGGGTTATGGCTACAGTTGGGATTAGGGTTACGGGTGTGGGGGGGGGTTAGTGTTGGAGTTAGAATTGAGGGGTTTCCACTGTTTAGGCACATCAGGGGTCTCCAAACGCAACATGGCGCCACCATTGATTCCAGCCAATCTTGTATTCAAAAAGTCAAATGGTGCTCCCTCAATTCCGAGCCCCGACGTGTGCCCAAACAGTGGTTTACCCCCACATATGGGGTACCAGCATACTCAGGATAAACTGCGCAACAATTACTGGGGTCCAGTGTCTCCTGTTACCCTTGTGAAAATAAAAAAATGCTTGCTAAAACATCATTTTTGAGGAAAGAAAAATGATTTTTTATTTTCACGGCTCTGCGTTGTAAACGTCTGTGAAGCACTTGGAGGTTCAAAGTGCTCACCACATATCTAGATAAGTTCCTTGGGGGGTCTAGTTTCTAAAATGGGGTCACTTGTGGGGGGTTTCTACTGTTTAGGCACACCAGGGGCTCTGCAAACGCAACGTGACGCCCGCAGACCATTCCATCAAAGTCTGCATTTCAAAAGTCACTACTTCCCTTCTGAGCCCCGACGTGTGCCCAAACAGTGGTTTACCTCCACACATGGGGTATCAGCGTACTCAGGAGAAACTGGACAACAACTTTTGGGGTCCAATTTCTCCTGTAACCCTTGGGAAAATCAAAAATTCTGGGCTAAATAATTATTTTTGAGGAAAGAAAACGTATTTATTATTTTCACGGCTCTGCGTTGTAAACTTCTGTGAAGCACTTGGGGGTTCAAAGTGCTCACCACACATCTAGATAAGTTCCTTTCGGGGTCTAGTTTCCAAAATGGGGTCACTTGTGGGAGGTTTCTACTGTTTAGCCACATCAGGGGCTCTGCAAACGCAACGTGACGCCCGCAGAGCATTCCATCAAAGTCTGCATTTCAAAACGTCACTACTTCACTTCCGAGCCCCGGCGTGTGCCCAAACAGTGGTTTACCCCCACACATGGGGTATCAGCGTACTCAGGAGAAACTGGACAACAACTTTTGGGGTGAAATTTCTCCTGTTACCCTTGGGAAAATAAAAATTGCAGGCTAAAAGATCATTTTTGAGAAAATAATTTTTATTTTCATGGCTCTGCGTTATAAACTTCTGTGAAGCACTTGGGGGTTCAAAGTCCTCACCACACATCTAGATAAGTTCCTTTCGGGTCTAGTTTCCAAAATGGGGTCACTTGTGGGGGATCTCCAATGTTTAGGCATACAGGGGCTCTCCAAACGTGACATGGTGTCCGCTAATGATTGGAGCTAATTTTCCATTTAAAAAGCCAAATGGCGTGCCTTCCCTTTCGAGCCCTGCCGTGTGCCCAAACAGTGGTTTACCCCCACATATGGGGTATCAGCATACTCAGGACAAACTGGACAAGAACATTTGGGGTCCAATTTCTCCTATTACCCTTGGCAAAATAGGAAATTCCAGGCTAAAAAATCATTTTTGAGGAAAGAAAAATTATTTTTTATTTTCATGGCTCTGCGTTATAAACTTCTGTGAAGCACCTGGGGGTTTAAAGTGCTCAATATGCATCTAGATAAGTTCCTTGGGGGGTCTAGTTTCCAAAATGGGGTCACTTGTGGGGGAGCTCCAATGTTTAGGCACACAGGGGCTCTCCAAACGCGACATGGTGTCCGCTAACAATTGGAGCTAATTTTCCATTCAAAAAGTCAAATGGCGCGCCTTCCCTTCCGAGCCCTGCCGTGTGCCCAAACAGTGGTTTACCCCCACATGTGAGGTATTGGTGTACTCAGGAGAAATTGCCCAACAAATTTTAGGATCCATTTTATCCTATTGCCCATGTGAAAATGAAAAAATTGAGGCTAAAAGAATTTTTTTGTGAAAAAAAAGTACTTTTCCATTTTTACGGATCAATTTGTGAAGCACCTGGGGGTTCAAACTGCTCACTATGCATCTAGATAAGTTCCTTGGGGCGTCTAGTTTCCAAAATGGGGTCATTTGTGGGGGAGCTCCAATTTTTAGGCACACGGGGGCTCTCCAAACGTGACATGGTGTCCGCTAAAGAGTGGAGCCAATTTTTCATTCAAAAAGTCAAATGGCGCTCCTTCCCTTCCAAGCCCTGCCGTGCGCCCAAGCAGTGGTTTACCCCAACATATGAGGTATCAGTGTACTCAGGACAAATTGGACAACAACTTTCGTGGTTCAGTTTCTCCTTTTACCATTGGGAAAATAAAAAAATTGTTGCTAAAAGATAATTTTTGTGACTAAAAAGTTAAATGTTCATTTTTTCCTTCCATGTTGCTTCTGCTGCTGTGAAGTACCTGAAGGGTTAATAAACTTCTTGAATGTGGTTTTGAGTACCTTGAGGGGTGCATTTTTTAGAATGGTGTCACTTTTGGGTATTTTCAGCCATATAGACCCCTCAAACTGACTTCAAATGTGAGGTGGTCCCTAAAAAAAATGGTTTTGTAAATTTCGTTGTAAAAATGAGAAATCGCTGGTCAAATTTTAGAACCGCTAGGATCCGTTGAAGCGTTCCTGAGTTATTACCTCATAAAGGGACACTGGTCAGAATTGCAAAAATCGGCAAGGTCTTTAAGGTCAAAATAGGCTGGGTCATGAAGGGGATAACATAGCCACGTAGTATATTGTAGAGCCACGTAGTATATTGCACAGGCACATAGTATACTGCACAGCCACGTAGTATATAACAGTCACATAGTGTATTGCACAGCTACGTAGTGTATTGCAGAGCTACTGTATGTAGTATATTGGTCAGTGACGTAGTATATAGCAGAGCCACATAGTATATAACATAGCCACGTAGTATATTGGACAGTCATGTTGTATATTGCCCAGCTACATAGTCTATAGCAGGGGTGTCAAACTGCATTCCTCGAGGGCTGTAAACAGGTCATGTTTTCAGGATTTCCTTGTACTGCACAGGTGATAATTTAATCACCAACTCATTATTTGTGTAGGTGATTAAATTATCACCTGTGCAGTACAAGGAAATCCTGAAAACATGACCTGTTTGCAGCCCTCGAGGAATGCAGTTTGACACCCCTGGTCTATAGCACAGAGATGTAGTATATAACAGAGCCCACACAGTATGTAACAGAGCCCACGTAGTATATAGTGCCCACATTGCTATATGCGTGGTTAAAAAAATTAAAATAAAAAATAAACATATACTCACCTTCCGAAGGCCCCTTGTAGTCCTGGCGCCTGTGTGCGGTGCACGTGGCATCTTCCGGTCCCAGGGTTGGTATGAGCGCAGGACCTGTGATGACGTCGCGGTCACATGACCGTGACGTCATGGCAGGTCTTTCTCGCATAGCATCCTTGGCACCGGAACCAGCCGCTTACACTGCCAAGGACAGCACGCCACGTCGGAATAAAAAGTGGGTCACACAGGGTTACTAGCTGCGGTAACGGAGTGCGTTACACCGCGGTCCCTTAACGTTTGGCATTAACCCTGTGTGAGCGCTCAGCGCGGACTGTAGGGCACTAAAGCAGCGGCCATTTCGCTGCCAGACTATGGCCGTCGCTGATTGGTCGTGGCAATGGTCGTGGGCGTTTTGCCACGACCAATCAGCGACTTGGATTTCCATGACAGACAGAGGCCGCGGCCAATGAATATCCGTGACAGACAGAAAGACAGACAGACAGAAAGACGGAAGTGACCCTTAGACAATTATATATTATAAAAATAATAATTATTATTATTATTTATTTATTTTTTTGACACTTTACATTAAAAAAAAAGTATGCACATTTTGCTGATAAAAAAAACCCATTTTTTTCAAATTTTCCAGTACACCGTATGAAAAATGTGACTTTATCAGCAGAAAAATAGAAAAGTTATAACTCTGGGAAAAAGAGGGAGGGAAAAATTAAAGCACAAAAACAAAAAAATCGATCAGTTCTTAAAGGGATAAAGCATTATATTTACATAAGCGTTTTTAAGAAGAAATCTTTGTTTATCCCTTCTTACAGATTTGGGTAAGAATTGTGAACGGTGAGCTTGAAGACAACACTCGGCCAGACCTGTTTGAGTATATTGTGGACTTTCTGACTTTCTCCAAAGACCAGCATCTGGTGTGGCAATATGCAGACTGGGTTATGCAGAAAAGTGAGCAGGTTTGTGGTTCTTGGCTTGGGTTAAGGCAGTAGGTTTTTTTATGCATGCTCAAGAAGTACTCTTGTTACCCATCAGTGAGCGTTTTGCTCAATCATCAGGTGATCGGAACCCTGTTTACACAGCAAGATAATTGTGAAATTAATGTTTTGAGGAATGCTCTTTAACGAGCATCTTAAATCTTTACACGGTCTGCACAATTATTAGGCAAGTGAGTATTTTGACCGTATTGTCATTTTTCTACATATTTTGCAACTCAAGCTGTATAAACTTGAATTCTTTTTGGGTGAAGCAGATCTGCTGATGTGTATTTGTGTAATGAGGGAGGGTATGGCCTAAGGCTATGTGCACACGTTGCAGATTTTGATGCGGATCCGCAATGTTTTTGTACTCGGGGAATTGCAGCAAATCCGCAGTGTGGTGCACAAGCAATGTTAGTCTATGTGAAATTGACATTTGCTGTGCACATGCTGCAGAAAAAAATTGCAGCTTTTTTTTCTGCAGCATGTCAATTCTTTTTGCGGATCTGCAGCGTTTCTGCATCCATTGACTTCCATTGCGTCAGGGCAATCCGCAGCAAAACCACAGGTTTAAAAAAAAATCTGCGGTTTTGCTGCGGATGTGCCTGCGAGAAATGCTGCAGATCGGGAGGAGGAAGAGAGTGTGGGCGGAGACTGTGTGTGAGCAGAGAAGATGTGTCGGCAGTGTGCAGGTGTTTGTGTCAGTCTGTGTGTGTGGGTGTGCGTGGCTGTGTGTGTCAGGCATCGTCCGATGGGACTCCCATCCGGCTATGCCTGCTACAGTAACAGGTAGCCGGATGATGGGACAGCAGTAGTCCCATCATCCGGTACTGTGTTCAAGTGTAAAAAAACACACATACACACACAGACATACAGTACATACAACATACAATATATACTCACCATACACTCCTTGACAGAAGTTCTGCCGCTTATCCATGTTATGTAAATAAAAGCTTATAACCTGACGTTAAATTCATCCATTGGTTGTATAAATTATTCTTTTGAAAGCGGAAACCCTCCGAAACTTCTGTCTTGCCAAAATCTGACCATTCTGTGTCCATTAACTGATCAATATTTCTGCATTGATGCCAATTTATTTTCTTAACCTAAACCACATTTCGGAGGGTTTCAGCTTTCAAAAGAATAATTTATACAACCAATTGATCAATTTAACATCAGGTTATAAGCTTTTATTTACATAACATGGATAAGCGACATAACTTCTGTCAGGGAGTGTACAGCTAGTCCCCAAAGCCCTTGATCACCGGAAAAAAAAAAATAAAAAATAATAAACCAATGGTATACTCCTTGAACTGATGTAATCTGTGTAATAACGAGTGTCCCACGACAATCTTCCATGGAGAGCTGTCACATCGGCAGATGTGACCGCTCTCCAGGGGCTTTGGGGATACAATGACTGAAGCTCACTGTTATTGAAAAGAAGGGTGGCTCTGGCTAGTTTCACATTTGCGTTAGAATCCGCAGCGTTTAATCCGCATCCGCAAGTTCAGGAAAAAATGCATAGAAACACGTACAAACGCGGCGTTTTTTAGACGCATGCGGGGAACGCATGCGGTTAAAAAACGCCACGTTTGTACGTGTTTCTATGCTTTTTTACTGCGTTTGCGTTTTTTGTGCGCAGGGTGAAAAATTTAACAGGAGAAAAATCTAGATAACCAGACAGCGCCAATGGGACTACAGAGGGCGTGTATTATGGGATCTCTATATATAGACCCTTGAACAGCTGAAATCTTCAGATTTTGCTCATGTATGCTGTGTCATAATGGATCTTCGCATGGAGAGCTTTTAATTCAACCTGGATTTAAGCATCAAGCTGTTTCTTGCCTGTGTGCTTGCTTGGGAGCAAGACAGAAATCGCGAAAGATTGAGAAGGAGACGGCGTAGGCGTTTTTGGAGACACCCCATTATTGAATTACGTGAGAGACGTGGAGCCTATCACGCGCTGTATGGCGAGCTTAATGCCAACCCGGAGAAATTCCAAGAATATACAAGGATGTCGCAAGACTCGTTGCGGGATTTGCTTGCTTGTGTCCAAGGAACCAGACGGAGACAGGACACCCAGCTCCGTAGAGCGATTCCACCCGAGGAACGTCTGCTGGTTACATTAAGGTACGTTCCAAATCTAAACCAATGACAGTCCAAATTTTGGGTGTTCTGACATGTATTTTTTTGGTTATTTTCCTTTCTGTCTTTAGCGTAATCACCCCATAAATAGAATAGATTGTAAATGGGTTTTTTTCTTACAGATTTCTGGCAACCGGAGAGAGTTTATCATCCCTCCACTTCCAATACCGGCTTGGAATATCCAAACTGTCCGGAATAGTTGCGGACACCTGCCGGGCATTGTGGAATGTACTCCGGGATGAGTTTATACACCTACCCACCTTGGACATGTGGCTTGAAATTGCGGAAAAATTCTGGAGTGTGTGTGATTTCCCCAACTGTTTGGGAGCGGTTGATGGAAAGCACATCCGCATTATAAAACCAGCCAGAACAGGATCGGAGTACTTCAATTAAAAAACATATTTTTCAGTTGTGCTCATGGCAATAGCCGATGCGGACTGTCGCTTCATCGCCGTGGACATTGGAGCTTTTGGCCATGGCAACGATTCCCAGACTTTTAAGAACTCTGATATGGGCGGCCGTATGTATGGCAAAAATTTTAATTTTCCAAGGCCACAACCTCTCCCCAACACTCAAGGTCCACCGATGCCATTTGTTATGGTTGGGGATGAGGCCTTTCAGATGTGTGAAAACCTACTGTGTTGTGAATTCTGTGGCTGAGTTCACTTCTGTGGTCACAAGTGGTATTGCAGTCTCTGGGCTTCCTCCCTCAGGTGTTTTGGTGAGCTCGTTGGCTGCCTTGCTATTTAGCTCCACCTGAGTCTGTCTTCCTGGCTCCTTGTACTGTTATGGCTGGCAATCAGGCAACACAGCGTGCAGTAATCAGCGCACATACAGAGATCTGGCAATAACCAAAAACAATAGGACGAGCTCTGAGACGTGGAATCTCTGTAGACTGCAGTACCTGATCTATCCTCACACAACTATAAGCAGCAGTGGATTGCGCCTAACAACTACCTATGCAACTCGGCACTGCCTGAGGAGCTGACTAGCCTGAAGATGAAATACAAGCCTGACTTACCTCAGAGAAATACCCCAAAGGAATAGGCAGCCCCCCACATATAATGACTGTTAGCAAGATGAAAAGACAAACGTAGGAATGAAATAGATTCAGCAAAGTGAGGCCCGATATTCTAGACAGAGCGAGGATAGCAAAGAGAACTATGCAGTCTACAAAAAACCCTAAAACGAAAACCACGCAAAGGGGCAAAAAGACCCACCGTGCCGAACTAACAGCACGGCGGTGCACCCCTCTGCTTCTCAGAGCTTCCAGCAAAAGACAATAGCAAGCTGGACAGAAAAAAACAGAAAACAAACTAGAAGCACTTATCTAGCAGAGCAGCAGGCCCAAGGAAAGATGCAGTAGCTCAGATCCAACACTGGAACATTGACAAGGAGCAAGGAAGACAGACTCAGGTGGAGCTAAATAGCAAGGCAGCCAACGAGCTCACCAAAACACCTGAGGGAGGAAGCCCAGAGACTGCAATACCACTTGTGACCACAGAAGTGAACTCAGCCACAGAATTCACAACACTACTGAAGCCATATTCCAGTCGGGACTTGAACCACACTAGAAGGATTTTTAACTACAGGCTGACCAGGGCCCGAAGAACAGTGGAGTGTACCTTTGACATTCTAGTCTCAAAATGGCGCATTCTTGCATCAGCCATTAATCTAAAAATGGAGACAGTGACGAGGTGGTCAAAGCCTGTCTGGTTCTGCACAATTACGTTATGGCTAAGGAGCGACCCAACATTGAACTGGATGAACCAGTTGCACACCCACTGTCCGATTACCAGCATCACCCGCTGCGGTCAACTGCTGAAGTTGGTCACATGCGGGACCAATTTGCCGCCTTTTTTGATTCTGATATTGGACGTGTGTCATGGCAGGACAATGTTGTGTAAATGTCCTATTGTAATTTTATCTGTACCAGTAATTTTCTTAAATATTAATAATATTTCTCCTTAATAAACTTTATTTTTTGTTGTCTTGACCGTGTCTCCTATGTATTTCCTCTAGAAACCAAGGCTGTCCTCAAACTAGCAGTATTTGGGCTGTATTTAATATCAGTATTTGTAAGCCAAAACCAGGAGTGGGTGCTAAAGGCTGAGGTGCTAGTTAGGTTAATATTATAAATTACCTCTAATTGTTCCACTCCTTGTTTTGGCTTACAAATACTGATATAAAACACTGACCACATACTGCTAGTGTGACGGCAGCCATGTTGCTTAGTGGTAAGCTTGTTGACGTCATTGCGTCCTGATTCTGTTTTGCAGTATCCATTGGACACAGACTGAAGAGACAATGACTGTCATACAAAACAGATCTACACTCATCAAGTCAGGTGTCAGAAATAATGAATTCATGATGCACATATAACAGCCTCATGAATTCACTATTTCTGACACATGTACAGGTGAGCATAGATATGCCGTGTATGACCACCATCGTTCCTTCACTTTGTGTGGAATATTACGTACACAGAAGAGAAAATGGAGGTTATACAAGGCAGTTCTCTACTCACCAGGTCAGGTGTCCTAACTAATGAGTTTTTGGACACCTGACCTGTTGAGTATAGTTCTGCATTGTATTTCCGCCATTTTCTCTTCAGTCTGCAACACTAGTCACAGACTAAAGGAAGAGATTATGGAGACAATACATGAATTATTTTTTTGGCCCATCTCATATCACTATACTAAAGACACACAAAGCTGCAGTTATTTATTTGCTAACTACTGGAGCTATGATGTGGCCAAAAAATTAAGTGTTCGGTGCATGGTGTGTGTTGACGGCGGCGAAAGACACAATAAACCACACATAATTGGGGGCAAAAAATATTATTTATTTTTGTTTACACAAACTTTTAATTTAACTGCGCCTGCTTGGGGTAGAGTGATGTAAACGGGGGGTGTGAAGCAGTGAGGCCTGGCTAACAGTGGACGACGCAGGGGTGGCAGGAGAAGGGGCAATGAAACTTGAGGGGTCTGGTAGTTCGGGGATAGGGCTTGACACATGAGAGGCTTGAGACGCACTGGATGGGTGCGACAAACCTGACATTACAGACACACTGGGAGGTGAAGGGGGAGGAATACTAAGAGTTCGCTGTTTTTTTGTTTTGTTTTTTTTTTCCCTTTCTGGGATTGCCGGGTTCTGGAAAGCCTCAGAGGACTCATTTGTCGTGGCATGATCGTGGTGGGTGACCTGTTAGGGTCCGGCCGCACTGTGCCAGAGTCCATAGTGCTCGTAGAGCGTGCAGCCATGCCAGAGTCCATAGTGCTCGTAGAGCGTGCAGCCATGCCAGAGTCCATAGTGCTTGTAGAGTGGAAGGCCATGCCAGGGTCCTGCTGCATCGTGGTGGTGGCGGTACGGAAGGCCATGCCAGGGTCCTGCTGCATCGTGGTGGTGACGGTACGGAAGGCCATGCCAGGGTCCTGCTGCATCGTGGTGGTGGCGGTACGGAAGGCCATGCCAGGGTCCTGCTGCATCGTGGTGGTGGCGGTACGCAAGGCCATGCCAGGGTCCTGCTGCATCGTGGTGGTAGCATTACGGAAGGCCATGCCAGGGTCCTGCTGCATCGTGGTGGTGGCGGTATGGAAGGCCATGCCAGGGTCCTGCTACATCGTGGTGTCAATGGAGGAGGTCCAAGCAGGAGCAGCGGTTGTCATGGTGGTGGCGGTGGGCTGTCCAACAGCACTCGGCATGGTGGTGGTGCTGTACTGGTGTCCGGCAGTGCTAGGAATAGAGGTGGCCATGCAGTGGTATGCAGCAGAGGTCGGCATTGAGGTTAAACGTGACAGTGAAGGCACAGGTGGATATGCCGCCACTGTCTGCTGAAAATACCGACTCTGCTGCATAGCCTGCACGTAAGCAGCATTGCAGGCCTGCATGACACTAAGCTGGAGATCAGGAGTAAGGTATTCCGACATGCCCTGCTCAATTTGGTTAAAAAAATGATGTGCTGGCCACTGGAGGTCGGCTTTTACTTGGTCAAGGTTTTTAGTGACCGCCTGGATACGTGTATTCATGTGGCTATGGGAAATATCCATTCGGTCACCCAAAGCCTTGAGTCCTTTGTGAAAAACCGAGCTCAAGTGCAAAAACTCGGGCATGAGGGACCTGTCCAATGCCCTCTGCCGCTGCCGGGAGGAGCCCAAAAAAAGGGGCAGTGGCAGAGGACTGGGAAAGGGGAAGACCTGATGGACCAGCTTCCTGGTCCCCAGTTTGTGTGGCAGGCCCACTTGCTGCAGTGCTGCTGGATGGCTGGGACGGGTCCGTGGCTGTTTGATGAAGGACCGCTCCAGAACCTGGGCCAACAGTACTGCTCCATGTGCTATGAAAAAAGGAAAAAATAAATTAATACCAAAAATTAAACAGACGACAACTCCAGTGGATTAGAAACATGCAGATTATGGCAATACAACACAACCTAATGCACGGGATAAATACTTACGTTCTCTGGGCAGGGACCGGTCTTAAAAATGCCAGAACACGTTGGTATTTGTACTTTCGGATCCTTGCTCCTGAACCACTGGGAACACGGCTCTCTTGACGCAGGTGCTTGTTGAAGCGGTCCTTCATCGAACACCAACGTGTTTTGACTTTTGCCACTGTTAAAAAAAAAAAAAAAAAAAAAAAAAACATAATGGTCATAAAATGGACTTTTGCCCGTGCTCACACAACTGTGTGTGATGAGAGAAACTCCTGAGAGTTGTTGTGAGCACGGCCAAGGTCTCTGCTGCTTCACACTGCAGTGCAATACTTACCAAATGCATTTCAGACCCGAGTCGGGGCGTTGTTCCAGCCATCCCACATCGCTTTGGGCACCTCATTCCATAGGCGCCGGATTGTCACTTTGAGTGCAGTGGATCCCGGGTGTCCCACAACGGGACTCGCTCATGGACCAGGGAGATGAGGAGGTCATTTTCTATGAGGTCTTCATCCCGTTCTGGAACCTAAAAATTAGATAAAGACATTAATGTTGGATACATTAACATAAGGAAAAGAAAGAAAACACTTTTTTTTCAATTCTCTTCTGGACTAAAGTACAGAAAGGAAGATTAAAGAATACAACCGTGAGGATACAGCAGTCAGCCTTGTATACGTACACTCTGCCGCCTTGCCACCCGACTGTGACTCCGCTGCTCCTGCCCAGTCTCTGCCGCAGTAGAAGAAGTGTTCTAAAAAAAATGAAAACAAAAAAATTGTCATATGTGTAGATTTGACAGTGAATACTTACCAATCTGAGGAGGCGAGTACTCACTTCACTGACATGTTCTACTTCAGAAGGCCCAGGACGTTGCTCCTCATCAGAAGAAGAAGACATTCTGATGCATGCAGAAAGAAAGAAATGGCAGAAATTAGGACATATAGAAACAGAAAATAGAAAATAAAGGCATTGGCTAGGATATACTCACATTGTTCAGAGGCTTGTTTTCTCAAAGGTACTGTGGTCTGTCTGCTCTGCTTGGCTGTCTGCTGAGTAGTGACCTGCAAATGTCCTTTATCACCTTGTATGTGGGGGGTGGCTTATCAGTGTCTAGACATGTTTTTCTCTCGTGCAATGCATGCGTTCACGAACGCAAGCAAACGCATGTGCTTGTGAACGCATGCGTTCACATAGACAGCAATGCGTTTTTTTGGCGCATTCCTTACGCAATCGACCGCATACGTTTATAGCCGGCAAATTGATTCCTCTAAAAATTACTACATGTAGCATTTCCGCGCAAAACCGCAGACGACGAAACGACGCATGCGTCGTCAAACGCGGCCAAAAGCAAACGATCGCAGACGCATACATCCCTAATGTTAAATATAGTAATACACAACGTATGCGGATATATGTGGAAGAAACGCTGCAGACACAACCGCAAATGTGAAACCGGCCCATATTGGTCACTGAGATTTTTTTTTTTTTTAATGTATTTTTGTATATTTTGAGTTTTTTCCTTATTATTCTCATTATAACAGAAGTAAAAAAACAATTGAGATGGGGAAAAAAAGTTTTCATTTAGTTGTGTAATAATTATACACACTAACAGTTACCTAATTATTCACACACAGATATTCTCCTAAGAAAGACAAAGCGGCACTTTTACTTTCTTAAATATTAAGGTTTATTCATCTTTTGAATTGATCAATAGCATAGTAGTTGTTTAAAAATAAATGCAATCGTCAAAAATACAAATTGCCTAATAGGTGTGCAACCAGTGTACTCTCCTTATGGTATAACTATAATGATGAGAGCATTGTGGTTCCATATTTTCTGTAGTAACTCCATCCAGGCCTCATCACTGGAGATGGAGCTATGGAAAGCCAAGAGCAACTGAGCTCCACTGTTTCACTATCCTACTTCAATAGTTCACCTGCTCCAGCTGTTTCCGTAGCTCCATCTCCAGTTGTTGAGGCTTGGATAGACTTTTTTACCTTTCTCAGGCATGAAAGGCTGAGATAGAAATATCCCTTCCAGGATTTGTTCGACTTTAACTTTTATAGCCTTTTATTTCATACCTGCGTCAAAACTGCAACAGCTTTAGGCTATGTACGCACATTAAGTATTTGCTTGCAGAAATTTCTGCAAGGTTTCGGCATCTCTTGGCAGGAAAAACGATGCAGAAAAAACGTGTGGTTTTGTATGCGTTCTTTGTATGTGTTTTACGTGCGTTTTTGTACACCAATGAATGCTTTTTTTGAGCTGAATATACACTGCTCAAAAATTAAAGGGAGCACTAAAATTCCACATCCTATATATCACTGAATGAAATATTCCAGTTGTAAATCTTTATTCATTACATAGTGCAATATGTTGAGAACAAAAAAACCTAAAAATGATCAACCTAAAATCACAACTAATATCCCACGGAGGCAGAGGCGTAGCTAGGGTTTCAACATCTGAGTGGGCCACTAACCAGCTAACCCTGATTACAGTTATGGTTGCGCACTCTAATTGTGAATATATTGGAACCTCAGAATATGACCGCGCTGTTATTGAAAATAAATCTATATACAAAAACGAACATTGATTTTACCGCCATATTGTGACGATATGCAACTTTGATGGTCACAATACTCTTGAGCGCCACTATAACAATACAGTAATGCTTAAGTGCCCACTTTACATTTAATAATATGCCCTAAGTTCCCTCATGAACTGCTTCATTATACACAGTATGGTGAGCTCAAAGCTTCCATATACACAGTATAAGGCTCCCACAGCTCCCCTATACACAGTATGATGATTCTATAACTCCCCGATACACCGTATGATGTTCTCACTGCCCCTCTTTACACAGTATAATGCTGACAGAGCTCCACTATAGAAAGTATAATGCCCCCCCCAGAGCTCCCCTATATACAGTGTAATGGGCCAACAGCTCCCATATGCACAATATGCCTTCACAGTTCCCTATACACAGTATGGTGGGTCCACAGCTCCCTTATAAACAGTATGATGGGCCCACAGCTTCCGTCAAACAGTATGATGCCCCTCACAGTTCACCTGTACACAGTATGATGGGGCCATAGCTTCCTTATACACAGAAAGATGGGGCCACAGCTTCCTTATACACAGAAAGATGGGGCCACAGCTTCCTTATACACAGTATGATGGGGCCACAGCTTCCTTATACACAGTATGATGGGGCCACAGCTTCCTTATACACAGTATGATGGTGCCACAGCTTACTTATACACAGTATGATGGGGCCACAGCTTTTTTATACTCAGTATGATGGGACCACAGCTTCCTTATACACAGTATGATGGGGCCACAGCTTTTTTATACACAGTATGATGGGACCACAGCTTCCTTACACACAGTATGATGGGGCCACAGCTTCCTTACACACAGTAAGATGGGGCCACAGCTTCCTTATACACAGTATGATGGGGCCACAGCTTCCTTATACACAGTATGATGGGGCCACAGCTTCCTTATACACAGTATGATGGTGCCACAGCTTACTTATACACAGTATGATGGGGCCACAGCTTTTTTATACTCAGTATGATGGGACCACAGCTTCCTTATACACAGTATGATGGGGCCACAGCTTCCTTACACACAGTAAGATGGGGCCACAGCTTTTTTATACACAGTATGATGGGACCACAGCTTCCTTATACACAGTATGATGGGGCCACAGCTTCCTTATACACAGTATGATGGGGCCACAGCTTCCTTATACACAGTAAGATGGGGCCACAGCTCCCTTATACACAGTATGATGGGGCCACAGCTTCCTTATACACAGTATGATGGGGCCACAGCTTCCTTATACACAGTATGATGGGGCCACAGCTTACTTATACACAGTATGATGGGGCCACAGCTTTTTTATACACAGTATGATGGGACCACAGCTTCCTTATACACAGTATGATGGGGCCACAGCTTCCTTACACACAGTAAGATGGGGCCACAGCTTTTTTATACACAGTATGATGGGACCACAGCTTCCTTATACACAGTATGATGGGGCCACAGCTTCCTTATACACAGTATGATGGGGCCACAGCTCCCTTATACACAGTATGATGGGCCCACAGCTCCCTTATACACAGTATGATGGGCCCGCAGCTCCCTTATACACAGTATAATGGGCCCGCAGCTCCCTTACACACAGTATGATAGGCCTGCAGCTCCCTGTCATGATTTGGCAGTCTGCAGTCACATAAATTGACTGCAGACATTTATTCCAAGCCTTTATCAACTTTATAGTAATAAATTGTTTATTATTAAACTATTAAAGCACCACTCTAGCAGGGTTTTTTTTTCTTCCACCGCTGGAGTGGTGTTTTAAGCGCAAGTCCCCGTCCCCGGGCATTTACTCATCCTCCGGCGTATTCACTATTTTGTGGCACTGCTGCAGTCCCACGGCTCAAACTTGTGAGCGCAGCTTCTGACTGGCCAGAAGTTAGAAGCTATGTCACAAGCGCTCAATGTAAGTCTATGAGGCTATGTGCACACGTTGAGGATTTTTCTGCACCGTTTTTGCAAAATCCACAGGTAAAACGTGCTGTGTTTTACCTATGGATTTACCGCGAATTTCCTGCATTTTTGTGAGGCTTTCGCCTGCGTTTTTACACCTGCGGATTCCTATACAGGAGCAGGTGTAAAACGCTGCAGAATCCGCACAAAGAATTGACATGCTGCGGAAAATACAACTCAGAGTTTCCGCACGGTATTTTCTGCACCATGTGCACCGCGGATTTGGTTTTCCATAGGTTTCCATGGTACTATACACCGCATGGAAAACTGCTGCGGATCCGCAGCGGCCAATCTACTGCGGATCCGCAGCCAAATCCGCAGCCAAATCCGCACCGTGTGCACATAGCCTGAGAGTGAGAAAGAGGTCAGAACGAGGCTCCCATAGACTCACATTGATTAATGACCTCTGCGTTGCTCCATGAAACACTGGAGCAGCGGACAGGTCACAAACTGCAGGCGACGGAGCCGAGCAGAGACAAAAACAGATGAAGAAGCCAGAAGGTGAGTATCGGACAGAGGGCAGGGAACTTGGATTTTCAGCACCGCTCCAGCAGGGAAATAAAAAATAATGCTGGAGTGCTGCTGTAAATGTGATGCAGCTCTTGGTTACTGTATGGGGGCTTCGTATACTAATACTCATAAAAGACCCAGGTGGTACGTATCAAAAGCCCCCTCCCCCCATCTCCAGCCTCCCCAGACAGCAAATATTACGTGATGGAGCACACATAATATCATAACAAAACATTATAATATTCAGCCCCCATCAACTCAGATCCACCCCCTCAGTGCCCTGTCCCACTTCACCCACCTTCAGCTCCCACAACACCCCCATGGTCTCACATTTACCCCTCAGTGCCCTGTCTCCCCTCCTCCACAATACCCCCATCATCTCACATCCACCCCCTCAGTACCCTGTCCCCCCTCACCCACTTTCAGCGCCCACAATACCCCAATAGTTTCACATTCACATCACAGTGACATACCTAAATTTAATTAACCTAAAATGTTCCATCCCCACTTACTGATAAAGTTTGCAGGCAGGACCAGGAAGTGTCCAGGTAAAATGCAAGGAGTGAACACTAGGACCCAGCGTGCCTGTGCCAATCCCAACGTGCACAGAGTGAAGAAAACTGCAGTCAGAGAAAAGCTTAATGATCAGGTCAGACAGGCGAAACCATTCACTGCAAGAGGGAGACAACAGCCGGCCACTTTGCTAATCGCCAGTTTGCAGAGTCTCCGTCAGATGGGAGCAGACATTATACTGCTCTGCTCCTATGCGGTGTTCTGTCTCGTCACAGAAGTGGCCCTGGCTCCCGGTGGTCCCCTTCATGTGATAGGGCCCAGGGCGATGGCCCCCTCTGCCCCCCCAGTAGCTACGCTACTGCACGGAGGTCTGGAGTTGGAATGATGCTCAAAATCAAAGTGGAAAATGAAGTTACAGGCTGATTTAACTTCAGTGGAAATTGTGGTGCAATGTGACGTTGGTGGATGGTGCGAGACATGATGTCCCAGATGTGTTAAATCTGATTTAGGTCTGGGGAACGGTCGAACCCGTCCAGAGCTTCAATGCCTTCATTTTGCAGGAACTGCTGACAAACTCCAGCCACATGAGGTCTGGCATTGTCCTGCATTAGGAGGAACCCATGGCCAACCGCACCAGCATATGGTCTCACAAGGGGTCTGAGGATCTCATCTCAGTACCTAATGGCAGTCAGGTTACCTCTGGCGAGCACATGGAGGGCTGTGCAGCCCTCCAAAGAAATGCCACCCCACACCATTACTGACCCAGCGGTCATGCTGAAGGATGTTGCAGGCAGCAGATTGCTCTCCACAGCATCTCCAGACTCTGTCACGTCTGTCACATGAGCTCAGTGTGAACCTGCTTTCATCTGTGAAGAGCATAGGGTGCAATTGGTAAATTTGCCAATCTTGATGTTCTGTGGCAAATGCCAAGCATCCTGCACGGTGTGGGGCTGTGAGCACAACCCCCATCTGTGGACGTCGGGCACTCAGACCATCCTCATGGAGTCTGTTTCTAACCATTGGTGCAGACACATGCACATTTATGGCCTGCTGGAGGTCATTTTGCAGGGCTCTGGCAGTGCTCCTCCTGTTGCTCTTTGTACAAAGGCTATGGTAGCAGTCCTGCTGCTGCGTTGTTGCCCTCCTACAGCCCCCTCCATGTTTACTGGCCTGTCTCCTGGTAGTGCCTCTGGACACTACGCTGATAGACTCAGCAAACCTTGCCACAGCTCGCATTGATGTGCCCTCCTGGATGAGCTGCAGTACCTGAGCCACTTGTGTGGGTTGTAGGGTCCGTCTCATGCTACCACGAGTGTGAAAGCACAACTAACATTCAAAAGTGACCAAAACATCAGCCAGAAAGCATTGGTACTGACATGTGGTCCCCACCTGCAGAACCACTCCTTAATTGAGTGTGTCTTGATAATTGCCAATAATTTCCATGTGTTGTCTATTCCATTTGTACAACAGCATGTGAAATTGTGAAATTGATTGCCAGTGTTGCTTCCTAAGTGGACAGTTTGATTTCACAGAAGTTTGATTTACTTGGAGTTATATTCTGTTGTTTAAGTGTTCCCTTTATTTTTTGAGCAGTGTATATATAAAAAAAAAAAAAAAAAAAAAGTTTTGTGATGTAATTTCTTGTTTCAACACCACCTTTTTCATGCTGATGCAGTAATAGGGCTTGGTGTCAGCAGCTATCATTGACACCTAGCTCTAGGCTTGGTAATGAAAAGGTGTAAGACCGTACACACAAACACACGCATTGTCAATAGCCTATGTAGGTGCGTTAACAGAACAAGCGTAAATAGGCTGTAATCAGACAGCAACTGTTAAATTTTAAAGAAAATGAAAAAAATAATTGTGTGGGCTCTTACATAATTTTAATATCAGCTCACAGCTGTTTTCTTAGACTTTTCTGGCTAGTTTTACAGGGGGACTCCAGAAAAAATTGACATGGGGTTCCCCTATAAAATCTAACCAGCAAAAGCTAGGCAGACAGCTGCGGGCTGATATTAATAGCCTTGGAAGGGGCCATGGATATTAGCCCCTCCCAGACTAAAAACATCAGCTCTCAGCCACCCCAGAAAAGGCACTTCTGTAAGATGCGCCAAATTTGGTGCTTAGCCTTGCTCTTCCCATTTGCCCTGTAGCAGTGGCAAGTGGGGTTCATATTTGTGGGGTTGATGTCACCTTTGTATTGTCAGGTGACATCAAGCCCACAGGTTAGTAATGGAGAGGCGTCTATAAGACTCCTATCCATTAGTAACCTCATAGTGATATTGTATAAAAACACAGATACCCAGAATAAAGTCTTTATTTGAAATAATGACACAGACTCCTTTAATAATCTTAATTAAACCATACTCATCGAACGCCTAATCCACCAAAGCTAACGTCTCCTGCAACAAAAATAAAATAATAAACCACAATATTCCTCACCTGTCCGCCGAGAAGATAATCCATAATGTCCCACGACGATCCTGAGCCCTTTGAGATCAGTCACATCAGTGATCTGACTGCTCTCAAAGACAGCTGGCGATACACTGATAGGAGGTAATCACTCCCGCAGTGTATAGTACTGAGCTGCCGTGAGAGAGTTCACCTGCTGATCAGCTTCGGTGATCTCCCTTACAGCACCACAGCTGCGTGGGAAAGTTCTCACGCAGCGTTGCCGTAAGTGAGAGCATCGGAGCTGATGAACTCCGGTGAACTCTCATGGCAGCTCAGTGATACACTGTGGGAGTGATTACCTCCTGTCAGTGTATCGCCAGCGGCCGAGTAGAGCAGTCACATCTTCCGTTGTGACTATTCTACACATGAGATCGCCATGGGACACTCTGGATTACCGGGACTACAGTGGATAGGTGAGTATATGTTGGTTTATTATTTGACATTATTTCTAGGAGACGAGGGTGTTGGGGATTTGGTGTTAGGTGAGTATAATATATATATATATATATATTTTTTTTTTTTAATCTGTATGTAATACGGCCAGCAGGTGATACTATGTCTCCCATCTGCAGCACCTTCTGTGGGTCACAGTCACATCTGCGGGGTCACGCTGACATCTGACAGTATCATCCTGCAGCGCTCTGCCAACAGTACCGGTGGTAACGTTACCGTCCCAATGGTATTTCCCACTCTGTCATACAGATGACAGCACGGGAAACACTATAGGAAGTCGGTAAAACGCAAAACAAAAACTCAGCAAATCCGCAAACCTTTTTATACCTGCGTTTTTGCTGCGGATTTCACTGACTAAATTGAAGTCAATGGGTGCAGAAACGCTGCAAAAAGAATTGACATGCTGCAGAAAAAAAACAGTGCAAATTACTGATCATGTACACAACACTTCAGGATTGTCATTGAGTAAACTTGCATAAGGATTCCATGGCGTTTTTGGCCTATTTCCGCACAGAAAAAGCGCCGTGAAAATGCATCAAAAACGCACTGTGTGCACATAACCTTAGCAAACAAGCCCAGTTTTTGCTGCAGTTATTAAAATCCGCAAAATAAGTCTAATTTGAATATACCCCAAATCGAATATCGAATCGAGGGCAGCACGGTGGCGCAGTGGTTAGCACTACAGCCTTGCAGCGCTGGGGTCCTGGGTTCTAATCCCACCCAGGACAACATCTGCAAAGAGTTTGTATGTTCTCTCCGTGTTTGCGTGGGTTTCCTCCGGGCACTCCGGTTTCCTCCCACATTCCAAAGACATACTGATAGGAATTCTAGATTGTGAGCCCAATCGGGGACAGTGATGATAATGTGTGCAAACTGTAAAGCGCTGCGGAATATATATGCGCTATATAAAAATAAAGATTATTATATTATTATTATTATATAAGCCATCACTAAAGTTTCAAACTGTTGTCATGAACAATAAAGTGCATTACATTAATCGTATCTCCTTTTACTTTATAATTGCCTTTTTGTGCCTGCACACAAAATGGACAGGTATTTACAGGGATTGTCTACTCAAAAAGTATCCGTACCTTACTGGAGACAATAACTTACAGGAGACAGTCCACAGGTTGTCCATGGTTAAAAAACAAACCAGGAAGGTAGTTACTAACAGAGGCAACTACCTGCCTGCTATACTCGGTGCAGGCTCACCGGCCGGTGATTCGGCTGCTCCACATCATCAGGGCTGCTCTTCTTCTTCTGGGTTGCTCTGTTGAAGGAGCGTGATTTCTGACGCCATGCTGATTGGCAGGTGGCTTCCCACAGTTAGGCAGCGGGGAGCTGGCTGCCATTCAACACTATGTCCGCAATCACATTCCGCCAATACAGTAGAGCGGAAGAGAAACCGCGGCGGTCTGGGATTGCTCTGTGCCAGCAGAGAAGTGTGCCAGGCACAACAGGCAGGTAATTGGTGACTACCTGCCTGTTAGTTCTTTGGCACATCGTAAAAAAAAAACAGTTGTCCTGAATAACCCTATTAAATCAATATCATTCACCAGTTCTACTGTAATTTCTTGTTACATCTTGTGAAATCTTTCAGGTTGGGGTACAGATTTTTACCAAACGGTCATTAGAAGAACAGATCCAGAGTGGCTTCTGTCCAGATAAGATCATCAGTCATCTCTGCAAGTACCGCAAAGCATTATTGATCTACCTGGAACATTTAGTCATGGAAAAGAAAATTCAGGTAACGACCTTATTAAATGCATAAAGTCCCAAATGATGTACAACTAACTTTATCTATGACCCTTGTATGTTTCCACTACGATTCTGAAATCTGGTGCTATAAAGATTGCAGACAATGGAACTTGCTTTTTAATACAGCTTTGACATCTGTGTTGTTAATAACTGAAGCCACCTCGTAGTGCCAGGTCCATCGTGTTCATCTTTTTGAGGTCGAGTATTGCTGAATCCCGAGCTAGATTTCCCTTCATGCCACAAACCATATTTTTTCTATATATTTGAGGCATATATTTTCCTGTGTTCTACAAAAAACTGTATACTGTGTGACAGGGTCACTGGCAAAGTATGTGAGGGGAGATGTGTATCACGAAGATTGCTATCTTCAGTGATGTGAAACCCAGAAGTTTCTCTCCAGCATGTTCTGTACTGAGGAGTTAATCGGCTATCGGCCATGACAGGGTTGTGTTTTTTTTTGAGTGTAAGAGCTGGATGGGAGGACTACTCGCCATATTTCCACCTCAAGGGCATGGTTCAGCACTGAGTTTTTTCCTCTATCTGTGTGTCTGGAGGCAAAGTCTCCAGAGAAGTGCATATGTGAAACTGGGCTGGACCCTGAGCAGGCGGATCCCCGCAGGCACATGGACTGGGCTATACGTCTGGTTTGTTTTCTTGTTTTACCAGAAAGGCCATATTTTTATATTGAACTGTGCACTGGTTTATTCCATGTTTTAAATAAACCAGCAGAAGAAACGTTCCAGTGTCTACCTCTGTGAGCAGCTGAGTGAATCTCATTACGACTGTTAGAAAGGAATTCTTTTGGATCTTGTTGCAATTTATGCTAAGTTTAGTGGTCTAAAAAGTATAAATCTTGGTACAATTTTTTTTGGCAAGAGAGAAAAGATGTTGATTCATCTTGTTGTGTACTTTATCTTTTCAGTAAAAAGGCCTCAACTGTATGGAAAAATGATGTTCCATTTCTGTTACTAGCAATGTATTCCAAGGAATAAAAATCATGATGAAGGGGCTCAGACTTCTTTAAATATAAATTTAAAACACAGAATACTTTCCCTTAATGACATGGAAGAAAACTGTAAAGGGCAGAGCAACAAAAACATATTTATGAAAAGTGCCTAAATTTTGCACTGTATAAGAAAATGTTACTTGCAGTCTTAGTTTTAGACCTAAACAGTGGTTAACTAAAGTATTCACCCTCCTTCTTGGTTTTTTACCCATTTTGTTTTAACCTGTGTTAAAATATCTTTGTAATCCCATCTGTGTGTGATGCATCAGCACGAAATATTATAAGTTGGTAAAGTGAAGTGAGAAAATTATAGGCATACATTATAGGCATAAATTACCTTTATGGGATCAAATAACTAAAAATTGGCATTTGCATATGTATTCACCCCTTTTGCTTTGACGCCCCCCCAAAAAAAAATTCTGGCGCAAGCAATTACCTTCGTAAGTCACGTGCTCACATGAAAGGAAGTCCACCTGTGTGCAATCTTAGTGTCACATGGTCTGTCAGTATATACACATGTTTTCTGAAAGGCCACTGAGGCTGCAACATCATTAAGAAAGAGGCACCACACCAAACCTGCCAAGAGAGGGCCACCCACCAAATTCTCAGCCCAGGCAAGGATGACATTAATCAGAGAGGCAGCACAGAGACCAAAGGTAACCTTGCAAGAGCAGCAGAGATCCCAAGCAGAGACTGGAGTATCTATACATAGGACCACAATAAACCATACACTCCATAGAGGTGGCCTTTGTGGAAGTGTGGCCAAAAAGAAGCCTTTCCTTACAGAAATTGTAAGACTGGTTTTGACTTTGTCAAAAAATATGTGGGAAACTCCCCAAATGTATGGAGGAAAGTGCTGTGGTCAGATGAGGGCAAAATTGATTTTTTTGGCCACCAAGGTAAACGCTATGTCTGGCGTCAAACCAACAGCACTCATCACCCCCAAAATACTATCACCACATTGAAACATGGTAGTGGCAGCATCATGCTGTGGGGATGTTTTTTGGCAACAGGGACAGGGAAAACGGTCTGAGTCGAGGAGAAAAGTAATGGATGGTGCAAAATACAGGGATATTCTTGAGCAAAACCTTTTTCAGTCTGTCAGTGATTTGAGTCTTGGACGGAGGTTCACCTTCCAACAAGACAATGACCCAAAGCATAATGGTAAGGCTGCGTTCACATTTGCGTTGTTGGGCGCGTCGTCGTCGAGGCATACCGACGCATGCATCATGCACCCCTATCTTTAACATGGGGGGCACATGTTCATGCGCCGGTATGCGTTGTATTGCCTAAAGCAACACTGGAGTGGTTTAAGGGGAAACGTGTAAATGTTATGGAGTGGCCTAGTCAAAGACCAGACCTTAATCCAATTGACAATCTGTGGTCAGACTTTAAGATTGCTCTTCAGTGATAACCATCTAACGTGAAGGAGCTGGAGCAGTTTTGCCTTGAGGAATGGGCAAAAATCCTAGTGGCAAGATGTGGAAAGCTCAGAAACTTATAAAAAGTGACTTGCAGCTGTAATTGCTGTAAAAGGAGGCTCTACAAAGTACTGACTTTAGGGGGGTGAGTAGTTTTGCACACTGTTATTTTGTCATATTTGTTGTTTGCTTCACAAAAAAATAAAACCAAATGTTCACAGTTGTAGGCATGTTCTTTACATGAACTGATGGAAACCTTAACAAAAAAAAAACAGTGAAATTCTAGGTTGTGTAGTAACAAAACACGAAAACTGCCAAGGAGGAGTGAATTCTTTTAACAAGCCACTGTATATGATTTTGGTATGCACATGTTCATAAAATTTGTACAAAAGTAAGAGTTTGTGTACTTTAGCCCCCAATTTAAAAAAAAAAAGTACGGTATATAAAAATTTGTATTCAGATCCAAAATGAATAATTGAAATGTGGCAACAATTGTGGACCTAAAAATAAGGGCTGCATCTGTACATGCAAGTATAGTGTTCCCATATCAAATGTCACCCTATTGGAAGTGATTTTTTTTTGCCTCATATATTGTCGAAAATTTGTCATAAATGTGACTTGCATTTAGACACTCCTAAGCCACGTCAACTTTCGAGCTTTCAAGAGCAAAATTTTGAGCATGTTGAATGTTTATTCTTTTGGCTCAATCAGGTTACATAAACGTCTAATCTAAAATGCACTTGTTTCACGTTTGTTTTAAAGAAGCACTCCCACTAACGTTTAGTCAATAAATGTGTGCGTGCAGTGTGAGTGTATTCATATATTCACCTACCGCTGCTCTCTCCGGTGGCATCACTGCTCTGCGGACGGTCACGCTGTGCCCTGTGTAACCTGAAAGTGCCTTTTACAATGTAATGTGTCTACAGAGTAAGTTTATGGCACTCCATAAAGAGACTTCAATCTCCAGCACAGAGCATAGACTGAGCTGGATAGTCTTAGCTGTGGTGACATCAATGAGAAGCGGAGAAAAACAGCAGTGGACACCGGAGAGAGTAGCGGTAGGTCAGTATATTAACGCACACATTGCATGCACATATGCACACATTTACTGAATGAAAAAGCTAGTGGGAGTGCTTCTCTAAGCAATAAAATAGTCACCCTTTCTTTCATAAATATGCCGCAATACTTGGTGGGAGGTAAATACAAAAAAATGTGCTGTTGATGGATGTCACCTGCTGTGCCCACTCATTTATAGCTCCCCAATAATTATCCAATTATATTGACCCTCAGGCAGCTCTTTACAGATATTCTTCGCATTCTATGCAGTTTGTGCTAGTGCATTTCTTTAAAAGAGATATTTGCATTTTTGTGTACAGAAAGAAAAATACCACACACACCTGGCTGTGCTGTATCTTGAAGAAATCCTACGTGTGAAGTCCATGGAGTCTCCAGACCAGGCTGAGCTAGACGATCTGCGCCCGAGGTTTCAGAATCTCCTACAGCAGTCTGATCTGTATCGGGTCCTCTTACTTATCGGTGAGTGTGGGGCACAAGTTGCCAGAAGGCAGGAGGGCAGTGTGCGGGACAGATTAGGCCTGGGTGCATCCTCAAAGACAAAATGATTCTGTTTCCTGCCATTTCTGTATGTATTTTCTATTGTGTTAACTACTAAATGTTTTTTTCAAACAATTTATCTTATTAGTATGTAGTTTGTATGTTGATAAGCGTGTACAGAGTAGCTACATGTGAGGAGAGCCCACTGACAGTGACCACCCTGAATGCCCTTGCTCTTGTGGTATCAAGCCTGGTCCTCCTGCTTAGTACAGACGTTCAAGCATGCTATCTACATTTCTTAACTGCATTTTATTGGGAAAGATCAGCATCGGACTAAGTATTAGAGTATGTGCACCCGTCAGGATTTCTTGCGAATCTTTCGCGTTTTTTTAGCATTTTTTCGCTATAAAAACGCTATGAAAATACTTAAAATATGCATACATATGCATCCCATCATTTAGAATGCATTCCGCAATTTTTGTGCATATGTTGCGTTTTTGTCAGCGGAAAAAGACTCATCGCATGCTCATTATTTTGCGGATTTCCCACTATATTATTGCATCTCAGAACCTCCGTAAAAATCCGCAAAAAAACGCAAAAGATCCGCATGCGGATTTCTTGCAGAAAATGTCTGGTTTTGGTCAGGAAATTTCTGCAAGAAATCCTGACGTGCACACAGCCTTAAAATTGTTTTCTTTATAGGAATATTAAATAAGTTGCGGTATTCTAGAATGGCTGTTTTCTTTACAAACTTCCTGATTGGGCCATTTTCAGTTTTGCGCTTTGGTTTTTTCCTACCCTTCTTCCAAGAGTGATAACCTTTTTTAAGTCAAAGAAGCAATATGGAAAGTTATTTTTTACATGGTGAGCTGTAAGTTTTATTGGTATTATTTTGGGGTACATACAATATCTTAATTACTTTTTATTGCACTCTTTTGGGGGTGTTTTTTATTCTTTACTGTGTAAATCTTATAGGTAAATTAACATTATAATTTGATATATTAAACTTTAAACAACATGGCAAAACCAAATATTCTTATTTTAAAATAAAACAATTTTTCACTTTTTTTTTTTTAATGTTCATAAAAATTTCAACTTCTTTTAATAGTCTCCCTTGGGCACATAAACCTGCAATAAATAATTTGTTCCACTGCATTATATACGGTAATACATGAATCTGGGTTGCAAAGGGGAGGGCTAAGATGGATGTGACAGGCCCTGGCTGCCATGGCAACCCACCGTCACTTTGTGACTGCATGGCAGGGAAGAAGGGGTGATGGGTGTCAGACCGGAACCATCCTGCTGGATTTCAAAACTTGAATGCTGTTGTCAGATCTGTTGTTAGCTCTTGTGTAATGCTGCCAGCCCCCACCGTGAGTCAGTTCCATATTAATGTACCAGAAGCCTAAAGGTACCGTCACACTGAACGATGTCTTTCCTTTTTGTGACGTAGCAACGATATCGTTAACTAAATCGTTATGTGTGACAGCGACCAACGATCAGGCCCCTGCTGGGAGATCGTTGGTCGCTGGGGAAAGTCCAGCACTTTATTTGGTCACTGGATCTCCCGCTGACATCGCTGAATCGGCGTGTGTGACGCCGATTCTGCGATGTCGTCACTGGTAACCAGGGTAAATATCGGGTTACTAAGCGCAGGGCCGCGCTTAGCAACCCGATGTTTACCCTGGTTACCGTTGTAAATGTATAAAAACAAACACTACATACTTACATTCCCGGTGTCTGGTCATGTCCCTCGCCTTCAGCTTCCCGCACTGACTGGTGAGCGCCGGCCAGCCGTAAAGCAAAGCACAGTGGTGACGTCACCGCTGTACTTTACGGCTGGCGCTCAGTCAGTGCTGGAAGCTGGAGGCGAGGGACCTGACCAGACACCAGGAATGTAAGTATGTAGTGTTTGTTTTTTTACTTTTACAATGGTAACCAGGGTAAACATCGGGTTACTAAGCGCGGCCCTGTGCTTAGTAACCCGATGTTTTCCCTGGTTACCCGGGGACTTAAGGATCGTTGGTCGCTGGAGAGCTGTCTGTGTGACAGCTCTCCAGCGACACTGCAGCGATCGGCATCGTTGTCGGTATCGCTGCAGCGTCGCTTAGTGTGACGGTACCTTAACCCCTTCACCCCAAAGCCTGTTTTCACCTAAGTGACAGGGCCAATTTTTACAATTCTGACCACTGTCACTTTATGAGGTTATAACTCTGAAACGCTTCAACGGATCCTGGTGATTCTGACACTGTTTTCTCGTGACATATTGTACTTCATGATAGTGGTAAAACTTCTTCGATATGACTTGCATTTATTTGTGAAAAAAACAAAAATTTGTCGGAAATTATGAAAATTTAGCAATTTTCAAACTCTTAGTTTTTATGCCCTTAAATTAGAGAGTTATATCACATAATATAGTTAATAAACAACATTTCCCACATGTCTGCTTTACATCAGCACAATTTTGGAAACATAATTTTTTTTTGTTAGGACGTTATAGGGGTTAAAAGTTGACCAGCGATTTCTCATTTTTGCAACAAAATTTGCAAAACCATTTTTTTACGGACCACCTCACACTTGAAGTGACTTTGAGGGGTCTATATGACAGAAAATGCCCAAAAGTGACACCATTCTAAAAACTGCACCCCTCAAGGTACTCAAAACCACATTCAAAAAGTTTATTAACCCTTCAGGTGCTTCACAGGAATTTTTTGAATGTTTAAAAAAATTGAACATTTAACTTTTTTTTCACAACATTTTTACTTCAGGTCCAATTTGTTTCATTTTACCAAGGGTAACAGGAGAAATTGGACCACAAAAGTCGTTGTACAATTTGTCCTGAGTACGCCGATACCCCATATGTGGGGGTAAACCACTGTTTGGGCACATGGCAGAGCTCGGAAGGGAAGGAGCGCTATTTGACTTTTCAATGCAAGATTTGCTGGAATTGAGATCGGAGCCCATGTCACGATTGGAGAGCCCCTGATGTGCCTAAACAGTGGAAACCCCCACAGGTGACACCATTTTGGAAAGTAGACCCCCTAAGGAACTAATCTAGATGTGTGGTGAGCACTTTGAACCTCCAAGTGCTTCACAGAAGTTTATAATGTAGAGCCGTAAAAAAAATTTTTTTATTAATTTTCACAAAAAAATGATCTTTTTGCCCCAAATTTTTTATTTTCCCAAGGGTAAAAGGATAAATTGGACCCCAAAAGTTGTTGTGCAATTTGTCCTGAGTACGTCGATACTTCATATATGGGGATAACCACTGTTTGAGCGCTTGGCAGAGCTCGGAAGGGAAGGAGTGCCATTTGACTTTTCAATGCAAAATTGGCTGGAACTGAGATCGGACGCCATGTCGCATTTGGAGAGCCCCTGACGTGCCTTAACAGTGGAAACCCCCCACAAGTGACCCCATTTTGGAAAGAAGACCCCCTAAGGAACTTATCTAGATGTGTGGTGAGCACTTTTAACCCCCAATTGTTTCACTAAAGTTTAGAATGTAGCATTGTGAAAATTAAAAAATCATTTTTTCTTTCCACAAAATGATGTTTTAGCCCGCAATTTTTTTTTTCCCAAGGGTAACAGGAGAAATTGGACAACAAATGTTATTGTCCAATTTGTCCTGAGTACGCTGATACTCCACATGTGGGGGGGAACCACCGTTTGAGTGCATGGCAGAGCTCGGAAGGGAAGGAGCACCGTTTGAAATGCAGACTTAGATGGAATGGACTGCAGGTGTCATGTTGCATTTGCAGTGCCCCTGATGTACCTAAACAGTAGAAACCCACCACAAGTGACCCCATATTGGAAACTAGACCCCCCAAGGAACTTATCTAGATGTGTTGTGAGAGCTTTGAACCAACAAGTGTTTCACTACAGTTTATAACGCAGATCCGTGAAAATAAAAAAATATTTTTTTTTTCCACGAAAATGATATTTTATCCCCTATGTTTTTATTTTCCCAAGGGTAACAGGACAAATTGGACCCCAAAAGTTGTTGTCCAACTTGTCCTGAGAACGCTGACACCCCATATGTTGGGGGGAACCACTCTTTGGGCACACAGGAGAACTCGGAAGGGAAGGAGCCCTGTTTTACTTTTTCAAAGCAGAATTGGCTGGAATTGAGATCGGACGCCATGTCGCGTTTGGAGAGCCCCTGATGTGCCTAAACCCCCAATTATAACTGAAACCCTAACCCCAACCCTAACCCTAACCCTAGCCCTAACCCTAGCCCTAACCCTAGCCCTAACCCTAGCCCTAGCCCTAACCCTAGCACTAATGGGAAAATGGAAATAAATACATTTTTTTACATTTTATTATTTTTCCCTAACTAAGGGGGTGATGAAGGGGGGTTTGATTTACTTTTATAGCGTTTTTTTGGCGGATTTTTATGATTGGCAGCTGTCACACACTAAAAGACGCTTTTTATTGCAAAAAATAGTTTTTGCATCACCACATTTTGAGAGCTATAATTTATCCATATTTTGGCCCACAGAGTCATATGAGGTCTTGTTTTTTGCGGGACGAGTTGACGTTTTTATTGGTAACATTTTCGGGCAGATGACATTTTTTGATCGCTTTTTATTCCGATTTTTGGGAGGCGGAATGAACAAAAACCAGCTATTCATGAATTTCTTTTGGGGGAGGCGTTTATACCGTTCCACGTGTGGTAAAATGGATAAAGCAGTTTTATTCTTCGGGTCAGTACGATTACAGCGATACCTCATTTATGTATTTTTTTTATGTTTTGGCGCTTTTACACAATAAAAACTATTTTATATAAAAAAATAATTGTTTTTGCATCGCATTATTCTGAGAGCTATAACTTTTTTATTTTTCTGCTGATGATGCTGTATGGCGGCTTTTTTTTTGCGGGACAAGATGATGTTTTCAGCGGTACCATGGTTATTTATATCCGTCGTTTTGATCGCGTGTTATTCCACTTTTTGTTCGCCTGTATGATAATAAAGCGTTGTTTTTTGCCTTGTTTTTTTTTTTTTTTTTGCGGTGTTCACTGAAGGGGTTAACTAGTGGGATAGTTTTATAGAGCGGGTCGTTACGGACGCGGCGATACCAAATATGTGTACATTTATTGTTTTTGTTTTTTTTTTACATAAATAAATGGATTTATTGGAAAATGTTTTTTTTTTTTTTTTATTTGGGGATTTTTTTATTTATTTTTTTTTACACATTCTATTTTTTTTTTTTTTTTACTTTCTAACATTGGGACATCACTGTATTAGATCAGATCGTTGATCTGACACTGTGCATAGCACACTGTCAGATCAACGATCTGACAGGCAGCTTAGCTGGCTTTCCAGCGCCTGCTCTCAGCAGGCGCCGGCTAGCCAGGTCACTTCATGACCCGGAAGGAGTCCGGCGGCCATCTTGGATCCGGGGACTCCTTCCGGGTCACCGGAGCAACGCGATCTCATTGCGTTGCTCCGGTGGGAGAGCGCAGGGAGCCCCCGTCCCTGCGCGATCCCCCTCTATGCCGCTGTCACTACTGACAGCGGCATCAGAGGGGTTAAATGCCCGCGATCGGCGATAGCGCCGATCGTGGGCATTGCTGCGGGGTGTCAGCTGTCGTATACAGCTGACACCCGCACCCGATCACCGCGGCGCTCAGCGCGAGACCGCGGTGATCGGTGCGCCGTACTAGTACTGCTGCTGGCACTAATGCAGTGCCGGCAGCGCAGTACTAGTACGGCGCGTGTCGCGAAGGGGTTAATGCATGGACTGATAATAGATTCACCCTGGATGAAGCTATTGGAGAAACGTGTGTCTTTTTTTCTGGGTTAGCTAATGACCGAGCCATTGTGCGTTTGCTTTTTACTGTTCTCTCCATTTTTGTGCAGAATTTTAGTGGTATCTGTTGCTGATGTATGTAGGAGGGCATGATTTACAGACTACATTAAGGACTTGGACTTAATACTTTCCTTTACATTTGGAATGATATTGATTTACTGATATTGTGCACCTTGTCCCTATTTAAACTTACGGTATGTTGTCTTATGTATTAGTTCGTCCAGCTTCTCTCACACACTTGCTTTTGTGTCTGCCTTGTTGTATACAGTGGCTTGCGAAAGTATTCACTCCCTTAGCATTTTCTCCTTCGCCTCATTGGGGGACACAGACCGTGGGTGTATGCTGCTGCCAATAGGAGGCTGACACTAAGTGATACAAAAAAAGTTAGCTCCTCCCCTGCAGTATACACCCTCCTGCTGGCTCTCAGCTCCTCCCCTGCAGTAAACACCCTCCTGCTGGCTCTCAGCTCCTCCCCTGCAGTATACACCCTCCTGCTGGCTCTCAGCTCCTCCCCTGCAGTATACACCCTCCTGCTGGCTCTCAGCTCCTCCCCTGCAGTATACACCCTCCTGCTGGCTCTCATCTCCTCCCCTGCAGTATACACCCTCCTGCTGGCTCTCAGCTCCTCCCCTGCAGTATACACCCTCCTGCTGGCTCTTGGCTCCTCCCCTGCAGTATACACCCTCCTGCTGGCTCTCAGCTCCTCCCCTGCAGTATACACCCTCCTGCTGGCTCTCAGCTCCTCCCCTGCAGTATACACCCTCCTGCTGGCTCTCAGCTCCTCCCCTGCAGTATACACCCTCCTGCTGGCTCTCAGCTCCTCCCCTGCAGTATACACCCTCCTGCTGGCTCTCATCTCCTCCCCTGCAGTATACACCCTCCTGCTGGCTCTCAGCTCCTCCCCTGCAGTATACACCCTCCTGCTGGCTCTCAGCTCCTCCCCTGCAGTATACACCCTCCTGCTGGCTCTCAGCTCCTCCCCTGCAGTATACACCCTCCTGCTGGCTCTCAGCTCCTCCCCTGCAGTATACACCCTCCTGCTGGCTCTCGGCTCCTCCCCTGCAGTATACACCCTCCTGCTGGCCCCCAGCTAACCAGTTCTTGCTTAGTGTCTGTAGGAGGCACATGGGTCTGTTTCAGACCCCAACGTTTTTATTTTATTGTTTACTTTTTTTATTTTTTAATTAACGGAGTGAAGGGGGCGACGGTTCCGTTCAAGGTTCCGATCTCCCCCGAACCATCAACAGGCGAGCACGGCGAGTGTACCTCCCCGTACCCTTTCCTGCGACGTGGGAAGCCATGCCTGAGCTCACTTCAGGGGCGACGGTTCCTTCATGGTCCCGATCTCCCCACACCAGCAGCAGGCGACCACATGGAGTGTCGCCTCCATGTATCCTCTCCTGGAGCCAGGCCTAATGCCGGACAACTGGCCCTGTCCACCCGGGGACTGAACTCCGTGGCTGTACAGAGGCCCCTCTCTATGGCGTCCAAGCAGCCCCCACTGTCCCACCACTGTGAAGCGGATGGCACAAGGAGGCGGACGGTTCCTCTCCACCTCCCTAACAAATGGATGATGGATTGAGGCTTATCCCTGCACCGTCCACGCTGCACAGAACAGCGCTGAAACCCACATCCGCGGCGGCTCCATGCCAGGACGCGCACCAATGGTGAGTGGATCCATCTTCAGAGGGATATTCTCATGCTGACAGGCAGCCTCAGCCACTTCCCTGTGGCCCACCTCTCTGAGGTAACGCTCTGGATGGCTGCAAAAATTTAGTCCCCGGCTTCGGCCGATTTGTAGGCCACATCCTGGAAGTCTTGCCTGGAACGACCCACTGGTGACGTCCGCCGGTTACAGAAATTTAGGCCCCGGCTTAGGCCTATTCAACATCGTGTCTGTGGCTTCGCCCCCCAAATTGGCGCTTCTCGCTCTCTGCGAGATTTTATCAACTCTGCAGCTCCCGGTGGCCATCTTGGTCCACCCGGCCAGCTCACACTGGGGTGACAGTATTTTTGCATTAAAGGGGCACATCGACTCTACATCAGTACCCGGGTAAGGAAGTACCAGGCGCATGACCAGTATTTCCTGGTCTTAAAGGTGCATGACCAGTATTCCCTGGTCTTAAAGGTGCATGACCAGTATTCCCTGGTCTTAAAGGTGCATGACCAGTATACTCTGGTCTTAAAGGCGCATGACCAGTATTCTCTGGTCTTAAAGGCGCATGACCAGTATTCCCTGGTCTTAAAGGCGCATGACCAGTATTCCCTGGTCTTAAAGGCGCATGACCAGTATTCTCTGGTCTTAAAGGTGCATGACCAGTATTCTCTGGTCTTAAAGGCGCATGACCAGTATTCCCTGGTCTTAAAGGCGCATGACCAGTATTCCCTGGTCTTAAAGGCGCATGACCAGTATTCTCTGGTCTTAAAGGTGCATGACCAGTATTCTCTGGTCTTAAAGGTGCATGACCAGTATTCTCTGGTCTTAAAGGTGCATGACCAGTATTCTCTGGTCTTAAAGGCGCATGACCAGTATTCTCTGGTCTTAAAGGCGCATGACCAGTATTCTCTGGTCTTAAAGGCGCATGACCAGTATTCTCTGGTCTTAAAGGCGCATGACCAGTATTCTCTGGTCTTGAAGGTGCATGACCAGTATTCTCTGGTCTTAAAGGCGCATGACCAGTATTCCCCGGTCTTAAAGGCGCATGACCAGTATTCCCCGGTCTTAAAGGCGCATGACCAGTATTCCCCGGTCTTAAAGGCGCATGGCCAGTATTCCCCTATCTTAAAGGCGCATGACCAGTATTCTCTGGTCTTAAAGGCGCATGACCAGTATTCTCTGTTCTTAAAGGCGCATGACCAGTATTCCCTGGTCTTAAAGGCGCTTGATCAGTCCGAGGAGCCCTCCGCCGCCGATCCCAGCTTTATCCTCTAGTTCCCCTCAGTGGACTTCTTCACTGACCAATCCATGGTTCTCTGACCAAGAGATTGAATCCCTCTGTGTACCCTCTGTGTTTGGAGTGCTCGCAGGACCAATATACATGGTCCCTATCCTACATGGGAGCCGTCGGCTAGCAGGGGCCGCAAGTATTCTAGAAACGTGCAGGCGTCTAGAAACATACAGGCATCTAGAAAACGGAAGTTTTTCGTTTCCTGCTCCCTCACCAATGATTTGATGACAACAAGGCTCTGAATATGGATTGGATATTGCCTGAGCTTGCCAGAGCTTCAGAGACTAAACTCCCTCGAGAGCATTTGCCATTCAATTCGGATAAGCGATTCACTGGACAGAAGCCTCTACGTGGGATGCCATGCCTGGCCTGTTTTTTAAGGGCGACGGGTCCTTTAAAGGGCACCGATCTTCCCACACCATCAACAGACGAGCACACGGAGTGTCGTCTCCATGTTTCCTCTTCTGCATCCAGGCCTAACGCCAGACAACCTGTCCTGTCCACCTGGAGACCTGTACTCTGTGGACATTTAGAGGCACCCTTTTTGGCGTACGAGCTCCCCCCTCTGCATCACCACTATTTAGTGGATGATGCAAGAAGGCGGACAATTCCTCTGCACTTCCCTGTTAAGAGGTTGATGGATCGAGGGTTCCTAATTTTCATCTCTGCACCGTGAAAAGAGGAGATGGCAAGAGACTATGACCTGCTGGATGCAGCCGCACATTCTGCCACAGGGCAGATTAACCGGGTAGAATCTCCTGTGGTATACCTACCAGTATCCCTACCTGATGGGTCATCAATTAAAAATACCACAGACTGTCAGATAGCAAATCTGGTTCGTTCCGTCTTGCGGCTTCGGGTCCAGCGCTCTATCCTCCCTAGCGGCCGCATGGATTGCTAGAGTAATGGTCTCTTGGCTGGAGACCTTAACTACCTTGATTCACACCAGCAACAACTGGCCAATCAAATCCTTTGAGCAGCAGACTGACAAAGGATTGTATAAGGATTGTCCAGCACAGTCTAGATCTAAGGGATCTTGGTTCCAAACAGGGGTACGAAAAGTAAGATCGACCCTGGACCTCAAACTTCTAACAACCTTTGACATGGTCCTCCTTCTTTGGATGGAGTTCCTCCGCTCAGCCATTACTTCAACAGAAAAAGGTGCAGTTTCCGGCATCCATCGACATTCGGGTTGCGTGCCCTCTGCAAAAATTCCTTCGCCTTTCCATTCGTCAGCAGCATTTTCAAGTCACAACCTTGTCCTTCGGCCTTGCTTCCGCACCCAGAGTGTTCGCTCGGGTCATGGCGGATGTCATGTTTCTCTTGCACTCTAGAGGCGTGCTCGTCCTGCCCTGTTTGGTCTGTCTAGCCGCCCTTCCAGGACTACGCTGAGTCGTCTATATCTCTTGCGATACCTTCTCTCCTGGGCTGGCAGCTACACTTAGACAAGTTCTCCTCATTTCCAGCCCAGCAGATATCCTTTTTCAGGATGATCCTGCACACTTCTAGAAGGATGGTAATTCTTCCTCGAGACAAGGTCATGGCCCTTCAACAGGGAGCTCGTGCAAGGAGAGTTCTGAGGACTTGATTACTCACCCCCTCATTTCATTCGATTTGCTAAGAGAGTTCTGAGGAAAAATGGTGACGACAATGGAAGCGGTTTCCTTCGCTCCGCTCGTTTTCAGCAAGTCAAACAGACTTTCAGACAATAGTCTCTGAGCTCCTTCTTCATCCAGGGCCTTTCTCCCGGTTCAATGGTTATTAGTAACTACCAATGCCAGTCTTCTTCTCCCCATCATTGTTCTGGAGATCCGAACGGTAGTCTTACAGCAGGTCCACTGCCTTCGGTGGGTCACCCTATCCGAATTCAATTGGATAATGCCACGGCGGTGCCTTACGTCAGTCATCTAGCAGGTACCCACGGTCAGGCGCCATGACCGAGGTACCTCACTTTCTCTGATGGGCCGAAGTCTATTATTTGGTGATCTCGGCAGTATATATCCCAGAAGTAGAACTCTGAACGGCAAACAAATTCAGCCGTCAGGGTTCCGCCTCAAGTCAGTGGGAACTTCACCCCGAAGTCTTCCATCAGATCTGTCCTTACTGGAGCTCTCCAGTTATAGGTGGGATGACATCCAGACTGAAGGCCAATGTACTCGAGTTCGTGGTTCGGCCTCGAGATCCAAGAGCCATCGCTCTCCATGCTCTGGTTCTACCGTGGTACCAGTTTCCATAACTCCCCTTCCACTGCTTCCGAAAGCCTTTCGGAAGCAGGAAGGGGCCCCAGTGATCCTCAGAGATCCGCACTGACCACGTCCGTTTTTTGTTTGCGGAGCTAGTATCTTCTCACCTTATCGCAGCACAACTGCAAGTAGGGACTTTCTCACAGGGAGTTTTCACACGTAGTTCTTCCCTATCGCATACCGTTAGATCATTGGGACCTTATTATTCCTAGGAGCCTTACAGTAGGCTCATTTTTCATCCGGGCAGACTTTACTATCAGGGAAAGTCGTCCCGTTCTCCTCTGCGATATTCTCACTCTGACAAGTCTTCGGAGCTAGCTTCTCTGCTCTTTCAGACTTTTTTCCCTTATTACCTTCGAGGCAAGGTTGTCCTCAGGCCATCTCCATCCCTTGTTACCAAGGTGGTACTGTATTACCACTGTTATGGCTCCAGTCCACAAAATGGAATAAGATCCCCAATATTCTGGACGAAGTGAGTGCTCTGAGTAGGTACGTCTTGAGGACGGCGTCCTTCTGAAGGTTGGACGTTTTATTTGGGCTTCCTGACAGTAGAGGAAGGCTTCCTGACATTTTCAGGAAGGGTTTAGCCGTTTCATCGACCATGATAACATGGTGAATTCTTTTCACCATCCAGGAGTCCTTCCGTGCTAGATGTCAGCCTATCTCTCTGTCTATCAAGGGTCCTAGGCACCAGGCGTCAGCAGAGCACACCTGCAAGCTTGCGGATTCGTCCAGTCCGCATGCGTTCTTGAAGCACTATAATTCCCACACTTCCACATATGTGAGTCTGGGCAGCCGGACTCTGCAGGCCGCGGTGGCGCACTTGTAAGTAGCGGTTACACAGGGCCTGATCTATTGTTGTCCCCACCCAGGGACTGCTTTGGGACGTCCCACGGTCTGTGTCCCCCAATGAGGCGAAGGAGAAATAGGGATTTTTGTGTACTCACCGTAATATCCTTTTCTCCGAGCCATTCATTGGGGGACACAGCTCCCACCCTGTTATTAGCTTATGCTTGTTTTTTAGAATATGACATGCTATACGCTCATATATTGTTATTGATCTCCTACTGCTTTTGCACCGAACTGGTTAGCTGAGAGCCAGCAGGAGGGTGTATACTGCAGGGGAGGAGCTAACTTTTTTTGTATCACTTAGTGTCAGCCTTCTATTGGCAGCAGCATACACCCACGGTCTGTGTCCCCCAATGAGGCGAAGGAGAAAATGCTAAGGGAGTGAATACTTTCGCAAGCCACTGTATACAACAAGGCAGACACAAAAGCAAGTGTGTGAGAGAAGCTGGACGAACTAATACATAAGACAAAATACCGTAAGTTTAAATAGGGACAAGGTGCACAATATCAGTAAATCAATATCATTCCAAATGTAAAGGAAAGTATTAAGTCCAAGTCCTTAATGTAGTCTGTAAATCATGCCCTCTTACATACATCAGCAACAGATACCACTAAAATTCTGCACAAAAATGGAGAGAACAGTAAAAAGCAAACGCACAATGGCTCGGTCATTAGCTAACCCAGAAAAAAAGACACACGTTTCTCCAATAGCTTCATCCAGGGTGAATCTATTATCAGTCCATGCATTAAGGTACCGTCACACTGGAGACAGCTCTCCAGCGACCAACGATCCTGAAGTCCCCGGGTAACCAGGGAAAACATCGGGTTACTAAGCACAGGGCCCGCGCTTAGTAACCCGATGTTTACCCTGGTTACCATTGTAAAAGTAAATAAACAAACACTACATACTTACATTCCCGGTGTCTGGTCAGGTCCCTCGCCTCCAGCTTCCAGCACTGACTGAGCACCAGCCGTAAAGTACAGCGGTGACGTCACCACTGTGCTTTGCTTTACGGCTGGCCGGCGCTCACCAGTCAGTGCGGGAAGCTGAAGGCGAGGGACATGACCAGACACCGGGAATGTAAGTATGTAGTGTTTGTTTTTTTACATTTACAACGGTAACCAGGGTAAACATTGGGTTACTAAGCGCGGCCCTGCGCTTAGTAACCCGATATTTACCCTGGTTACCAGTGACGGCATCGCAGAATCGGCGTCACACACGCCGATTCAGCGATGTCAGCCGGAGATCCAGTGACCAAATAAAGTGCTGGACTTTCCCCAGCGACCAACGATCTCCCAGCAGGGGCCTGATCGTTGGTCGCTGTCACACATAACGATTTAGTTAACGATATCGTTGCTACGTCACAAAAAGGAAAGATATCGTTCAGTGTGACGGTACCTTTAGGCTTCTGGTACATTAATATGGAACTGACTCACGGTGGGGGCTGGCAGCATTACACAAGAGCTAACAACAGATCTGACAACAGCATTCAAGTTTTGAAATCCAGCAGGATGGTTCCGGTCTGACACCCATCACCCCTTCTTCCCTCCCATGCAGTCACAAAGTGACGGTGGGTTGCCATGGCAGCCAGGGCCTGTCACATCCATCTTAGCCCTCCCCTTTGCAACCCAGATTCATGTATTACCGTATATAATGCAGTGGAACAAATTATTTATTGCAGGTTTATGTGCCCAAGGGAGACTATTAAAAGAAGTTGAAATTTTTTATGAACATTAAAAAAAAAAAAGTGAAAAATTGTTTTATTTTAAAATAAGAATATTTGGTTTTGCCATGTTGTTTAAAGTTTAATATATCAAATTATAATGTTAATTTACCTATAAGATTTACACAGTAAAGAATAAAAAACACCCCCAAAAGAGTGCAATAAAAAGTAATTAAGATATTGTATGTACCCCAAAATAATACCAATAAAACTTACAGCTCACCATGTAAAAATAACTTTCCATATTGCTTCTTTGACTTAAAAAAGGTTATCACTCTTGGAGAAAAGGATTTTACGGTGAGTACACAAAAATCCCTATTTTTTTCTACCTCACAACCTGGAATTTCAGTTTGTTTGTTTTTTGTAGGGTTTGAACCAGTTCATGTGAAGAACATGCCTACAACTGTGAACATTTGGTTATTTGGTTTTATTGTGAAGCAATCAACAAATAGAACAAAATAACTGAATACTTCAGTGTGCATAACTATTCACCCCCCTAAAGTCAGTTCTTTGTAGAGCCTCCTTTTGCAGCAATTATAGCTGCAAGTCACTTTGTTAGGCTGCCGTCACACTAGCAGTATTTGGTCAGTATTTTAGATCAGTATTTGTAGCCAAAACCAGGAGTGGGTGATAAATGCAGAAGTGGTGCATATGTTTCTATTATACTTTTCCTCTATTTGTTCCACTTCTGGTTTTGGCTACAAATACTGATAGTAAAATACTGACCAAATACTGATAGTGTGACGGCAGCCTTAAAGTTTTTATGAACTTTCCACATCTCGCCACAGGGATTTTTTTTTCCCATTCTTCAAAGCAAAACTGCTCCAGCTCCTTCAGGTTAGATGGCTTCCTCTGGTAAACAGCAAACGTCAAGTCTGACCACATATTCTCAATTGCATTATGGTCTGGGCTTTGACTAGGCCACGCCAAAACACACGTTTCCCCTGAAATCGCTCAAGTGTTGCTTTAGTTGGTATGCTTTGGGTCATTGTCTTGTTGGAAGGTGAACCTCCATCCCATTCTCAAATCGCTGACAGACTGAAACAGGTTTTGCTGAAGAATATCCCTGTATTTCTCAACATCCATCTTCCCCTTGACTTAGACCATTTTCCCTGTCCCTGTTGCAAGAAAACATCCCCACAGTATGATGTTGCTGCCACCATTTTTCACTATGGTGAGTGATGGTGCTCTTGGGATTATGAGCGGTGTTGGCTTGACGCCAGGCCTAGAGTTTACCTTGATGGCCAAAAAATTAAATCTTGGTCTCATCTGACCAGGGCAATATCCTCCACACAATTGGGGAGTCTCCCAACTAGCCTTACATTTTCTGTGTAATTAACATCTTCTTTCTGCCACTCTAAAGGTACCTTCACACATAACGATATTGTTAACGATATCGTTGCTATTTGTGACGTAGCAACGATATCGTTAATGAAATCGTTATGTGTGACAGCGACCAACGATCAGGCCCCTGCTGGGAGATCGTTGGTCGCTGAATAAAGTCCAGAACTTTATTTCGTCGCTGGACTCCCTGGAGACATCGCTGGATCGGCGTGTGTGACACCGATCCAGCGATGTCTTCACTGGTAACCAGGGTAAACATCGGGTAACTAAGCGCAGGGCCGCGCTTAGTAACCCGATGTTTACCCTGGTTACCATGCTAAAAGTAAAAAAAAACAAACAGTACATACTTACCTACAGCTGTCTGTCCTCCAGCGCTGCGCTCTGCACTCCTCCTGTACTGGCTGTGAGCCGGAAAGCAGAGCGGTGACGTCACCGCTCTGCTTTCCGGCTCCCAGACAGTACAGGAGGAGAGCAGAGAAGCAGAGCGCAGCGCTGGAGGACAGACGGCTGTAGGTAAGTATGTACTGTTTGTTTTTTTTACTTTTAGCATGGTAACCAGGGTAAACATTGGGTTACTAAGCGCGGCCCTGCGCTTAGTTACCCAATGTTTACCCTGGTTACCGGCATCGTTGGTCGCTGGAGAGCGGTCTGTGTGAGAGCTCTCCAGCGACCAAACAGCGACGCTGCAGCGATTCGGATCGTTGTCGGTATCGCTGCAGCGTCGCTAAATGTGAAGGGGCCTTTACACATAAAGCCACCTCTATAGAGTCTACGGCTTATTGTGGTCGTATGCAAATTGCCTCTTCTGAGAAAAAGAGGACTTAACTCTATAGCGCCACCTGTTGGAAGTAGCGATCCTACAAGTCACAATCTTTTTCTTTTCTTTTCAATGTTCTTTTTATTAATTTTCAATAAAGAACAGATATACAAACATGTATAAAATACAAAAAACGGGAATATAACAGTTAATAGAACGACAATAGGAAAACTTCGAGTAAAAGCTCCTAGGACAACATAGAGCTTTGAGGTTACTCAGAATTTATGTGGGTAAGACCGTTGTATTAAGTGGATGATAAACAGTAGTCAATTGGAGGATATATAAATCCAGTATTAAACTAAGAGATAGGAAGAAGTTCCTGCAATCGAACATTAATTATGAACAGTTTAGAAATGCTGGTCGTCTGAAAAATAACACACAATTAAAAGAAAAAGAATATAGAGGAGTAAAGGAGGTAGAAAAGTGGGGATCTGATTTCAAGGATAAAGATGGGAAGGGGGAAAAAAAAGGGGGGGGGGGAAACACCTTGTTCTGCAGCTAGTTTTGTTTAAGGTAGGTCTTCATTTATCAAATGATTGTTAGACCTATAGAGGGCCCAGGGGTTCCATGTCTCTTTGAATATTGGGGTCGTGTGGTTCACGGAGGCTGCTAATTCAGCTATTCTGTGAAGTTGGTCAATTTTGGATAATAATTGTGGAAGTGTGGGTATTTTTGTTGATTTCCTGTGTGTCGGCACCAGAAGTTTAGCTGCCGCTATGATGTTGTAGGCTAAGGAAGAGGAACGGCGAGGTAGATTGGGGCATATGGGTAGATTTAAAAGAACAGACTCTGGTGTCAGTTTCAATTTTCTCCCTGTGATATCCAGGATAGTCGTCTCCACAAGAGTCCAAAATTGTTGTAGGATGGAGCAAGACCACCATAAATGAAAATAGTCACCTGTTCCTTCTTTGCATCTCCAACATGAGGTAGAGGTGTCAGGTTTCCAGATTCGGATTTGGGTTTGTGAAGTGTACCACCTGGATACTATTTTAAAGGAATTTTCCTGCTTGTTATATATGCTCTTTTTAAGCAAAGGTCTTCAGTCAGAAGAGTTTGATATAGAGTGGAAAGCGTTTTCGGTGGTTTGGATACTCTGGCGCATAGGGTTTCGAAAGTTGTGAGGGTTCGGGTAGTGTCGGAGTTGTATTGCATTATTCTCAGAGATTCTTTGAGGGCGGTGTACTGTATAAAATTAAGATTCGGTAGGCACGTTAATTCTTTAATTTCAGAGAGGGGCAGAAGCACTCCCTCCCCATATAACTGATCTATGGGTGTGTTTGGGCCTTTCTGGCTGTTATGTGCTTTGTCAGTTTTGATTGTGTGGGTTAGGACGTCTGAAAGTTTGAGTAGTGGTGATGAAGGGGGTATTAGTATGTTATGTACTTTCGTCCAGGTCCTGATGAGTGTTTGTGTGAGTGGGTTGGATTGTGAGGGGGTAGGTCGCTTCTTGACATAAGTCATCAGGAGCGATCTGATAGGAAGAGGTGAGAGCTCATTCGCTATCGTTAGCCACTGTTTATTTTGTGTGCCGCATATTAGGTCCACTGAGCGTGCCAATATTGCAGCGTGGTAGTATTTCCTGGCATCAGGTGCACCCATTCCGCCATTAGATTTGGTTAGTACTAGCGTGCGGTAAGTTATTCGTGGTTTGATATTTTTCCAGATATACCTGAGGAACAATGAGTTTACCTTAGCCAGGTAAGAGTCTGGGATGTGGATAGGAAGCATTTGAAACAAATAGACAAACTTGGGGAGTATTAAACTTTTTAATATATTTTTCCTCCCTGACCATGATAGGAATTGGTCTCTCCAGGATTGCATGGTAGTCTTAGCTTTGTTAATGAGAGGGTCATAATTAAGTTTAAATAGGTCTTTATGGTTTCTGGGTATCTTAATTCCAAGGTACGTGATGTATTGTTTGGGCCAGGTGTAGGGATATAGTTTTTTCAATTTAGCAAGAGTATGAGTAGGTATGTTGAGATCTAGGGCTTCTAATTTAGAAAGATTAACTTTAAAGTTTGCTAAGGTGCTATATTCCTCCAGTAATGACATCAAAGCTGGGAAGCTTTTGAGTGGTCTAGTCAGCAAAACAAGAAGGTCGTCCGCATAGGCCGCCGTTTTGTACTGCGTTTTCCCTATCTTGATGCCCTCTATTTCAGGGCTCTGTTGGATAGCACTTAGTAGGGGTTCCATCGCTAGCACGAAGAGTATTGGCGACAGGGGGCAACCCTGGCGAGTGCCATTTGAGATTGTAAACGTATCTGTCAGTGAGCCATTTATTCTAATACGCGCCTTGGGTTCTCGATACATACTCATTATTAAAGGAGTTAGTTGGTGAGGAAATCCAAAGCAGGCCAAGGTCTCTCCTAAGTAAGTCCAGTCCACCCTGTCGAAGGCTTTCTCCGCATCAGTCCCCAGGAGAACTAAAGGTAGTTTCCTTTCTCTAGCGTGGTGCATAAGGTGCAATATTTTATAAGCATTATCTTTCCCTTCTCTTCCCATGACGAAGCCTGTTTGGTTTAAAGAAATCAATGAGGGCAAAAATCCTGCTATTCTGCGTGCTATCATGCTTGCAAATAGCTTCAGATCCATGTTTAATAACGAGATTGGCCTGTAGCTACTGCATTGCTCTGGGTCTTTGCCATCCTTATATATTAGTGAAATCTTGGCTTCCAAGGCTTGTGTAGGGAATTGTTCGCCGTTCAATACTGAGTTACACATATTTAATAGGTGTGGGAGTAATACTTGGGAAAACCTACAAGTCACAATCAACCCTTTAACGAGTCTTGTAATATGACTTAGGATAAAAGCCAAATCAGTATCTCAGTTCGCAGACACGGTGTTTCGGGTTGTTGACCCTCGTCAGTGCGAAGCATGAGAACTGATTTGGATAGGTGTGGTCGTATGGACAGATACTCCAGTCTCTGCTTGAAAACTTAGAATCTCCTTTAGGCTTAACCTTGGTCTTTGTGCTGTCTCTCTGATTAATGCCTTCCTTGTCTAGGCTGAGAGTTTTGGTGGGCAGTAGTGATGATCAATTGCATTGTTGCTCGGGTCTCCCCTAGCACGCTCAGGTGGTCTCCGAGTATTTGTTAGTGCTCGGAGATTTAGTTTTCATCGCCTCAGCTGCATGAATTACGGCTGAGTACATGTGGGGGTTGCCTGTTTGTTAGGGAATTCCCACATGTAATCAAGCTGTCTAGTAGCTGTAAATCATGCAGCTGAGGCAACAAAAACTAAATCTCCGAGCACTAACAAATACTCGGAGATCACCCGAGCAACAATGCTATTCGCTCATCACTAGTGGGCAGCTCTTAGTTCATACATCAAATCTGAAACGAGTCGCATTCCCTGATACTTTTAAGGTTTTTCTCCAGGCTTTTTTCCTGTATATACCTGAGTGTTTAGAGCGTAAGAACTGCTGCTGGCACAAAGTAACCATATCTTGATGCCGTACCTTGCTGGCTTAGTCTGTATATATTGTTTGAACGGGCACCTACCTCAGAATGCCACAAGTTGTTCATCCACACAGACATTTTCACCTGTAGTGTATAATTTTGGAATCATCTCTATCAATTTATCCCGAACTTTTCTAATAGCGGCTAGTTATTAGAGAATTATCTGATGTTAGCAAATGACAATTTTTCTGCCTGGGCAGAAGGCTGCAAGTTCCAAATTACATTATTGTTTTTAAACTGACTTGCTTGTATCAGACTAGTTGTCTGGGTATCGTGCTTCATCAATTTCAACATCAGAAATACTTTCCCCACCACTTATGTGGTCCTCATCTTCGGACACTTTCTCCAGTTGGATATATTCTTCAGAATCTGAGGCATTGGCAAGCTTTTCCAATTCCGCTTCGCTCAATGGACGTCTTCGCCACATTTTTATACAACTTTCCAAATACCGTAATAGACACACTGGACTTTCATGGGGTAAAATCAGCATTGTGGAGTAAAATAGCACTGTATTGAGTAAATAGGAATAATAATAATAAAATACCAGAAAACGCTAACTAGTTTAGCAACAATAATAGCTTATACAGTCATGGCCAAAAGTATTGACACCCCTGCAATTTTGTCAGATAATACTCATTTTCTTCCTGAAAATGATTGCAAACACAAATTATTTGGTAATATTATCTTCATTTAATTTGTCTTAAAGGGCCACTGTCACCCCCTCCAGCCGTTATAAACTAAAAGAGCCACCTTGTGCAGCAGTAATGCTGCATTCTAACAAGGTGGCTCTTTAAGTTTTTTGTTCATGTATTCCCAAAATAAAGCGCTTTGAAACTTATCCAAAATACCTCTCTTTGTCCATGGAGGCGGGTCCTCACTCCCCAGCTTGAACCGGTACTCAGCCATCACTCCAATCTTCAGGGGCTTTCGGCACTGCCCCCTCCGCGCTTTTTTCACTTCATAACCGGCGCCTGCGCTGTGTACAACTGTGTGGGGCAGGCGCAGTAAGCTCTGGCCGTCTGACGTCCCAGCCAGGCTTGCAGACTGCGCCTGTGCGGGCAGTGCGGCCACCCACCTTGAGAATCCCAGCCCCGCAGTGTTATGCATTATGCACATTGCCGGGCTAGGATTCCCAAGGTGGGTGGCCGCACTGCCCGCACAGGCGCGGTCTGCAAGCCTGGCTGGGACGTCAGACGGCCAGAGCTTACTGCGCCTGCCCCACACAGTTGCACACAGCGCAGGCGCCGGTTTTGAAGTGAAAAAAGCGCGGAGGGGGCTGTGCCAAAAGCCACTGAAGATGTGAGTGACGGCAGAGTACCGGTTCAAGCTGGGGAGTGAGGACCCGCCTCCATGGACAAAGAGAGGTATTTTGGATAAGTTTCAAAGCGCTTTATTTTGGGAATACATGAACAAAAAGCTAAAAGAGCCACCTTGTTAGAATGCAGCATTACTGCTGCACAAGGTGGCTCTTTTAGTTTATAACGGCTGGAGGGGGGTGACAGTGGCCCTTTAAATGAAAAAAACACAAAAAGAATTGTCCTAAAGCCAAATTGGATATAATTCCACACCAAACATAAAAAAGGGGGTGGACAAAAGTATTGGCACTGTTCGAAAAATCATGTGATGCTTCTCTAATTTGTGTAATTAACAGCACCTGTAACTTACCTGTGGCACTTAACAGGTGTTGGCAATAACTAAATCACACTTGCAGCCAGTTGACATGGATTAAAGTTGACTCAACCTCTGTCCTGTGTCCTTGTGTGTACCACATTGAGCATGGAAAAAAGAAAGAAGACCAAAGAACTGTCTGAGGACTTGAGAAACCAAATTGTGAGGAAGCATGAGCAATCTCAAGGCTACAAGTCCATCTCCAAATACCTGAATGTTCCTGTGTCTACCGTGCGCAGTGTCGTCAAGAAGTTTAAAGCCCATGGCACTGTGGCTAGCCTCCCTAGATGTGGAAGGAAAAGAAAAATTGACAAGAGATTTCAACGCAAAATTGTGTGGATGTTGGATAAAGAACCTCGACGAACATCCAAACAAGTTTAAGCTGCCCTGCAGTCTGAGGGTACAACAGTGTCAACCCGTACTATCCGTTGGCGTCTGAATGAAAAGGGACTGTATGGTAGGAGACCCAGGAAGACCCCACTTCTTACCCCGAGACATAAAAAGGCCAGGCTGGAGTTTGCCAAAACTTACCTAAAAAGCCTAAAACGTTTTGGAAGAATGTTCTCTGGTCAGATGAGACAAAAGTAGAGCTTTTTGGGCAAAGGCATCAACATAGAGTTTACAAGAGAAAAAAAGAGGTATTCAAAGAAAAGAACACGGTCCCTACAGTCAAACATGGCGGAGGTTCCCTGATGTTTTGGGGTTGCTTTGCTGCCTCTGGCACTGGACTGCTTGACCGTGTGCATGGCATTATGAAGTCTGAAGACTACCAACAAATTTTGCAGCATAATTTAGGGCCCAGTGTGAGAAAGCTGGGTCTCCCTCAGAGGTCATGGGTCTTCCAGCAGGACAATGACCCAAAACACACTTCAAAAAGCACTAGAAAATGGTTTGAGAGAAAGCACTGGAGACTTCTAAGGTGGCCAGCAATGAGTCCAGTCCTGAATCCCATAGAACACCTGTGGAGAGATCTAAAAATGGCAGTTTGGAGAAGGCACCCTTCAAATATCAGGGACCTGGAGCAGTTTGCCAAAGAAGAATGGTCTAAAATTCCAGCAGAGCATTGTAAGAAACTCATTGATGGATACCGGAAGCGGTTGGTCGCAGTTATTTTGGCTAAAGGTTGTGCAACCAAGTATTAGGCTGAGGGTGCCAATACCTTTGTCTGGCCCATTTTTGGAGTTTTGTGTGAAATGATCAATGTTTTGCTTTTTGCTTCATTCTCTTTTGTTTTTTTTCATTTAAGACAAATTAAATGAAGATAATAATACCAAACAATTTGTGTTTGCAATCATTTTCTGGAAGAAAACGATTATTATCTGACAGAATTGCAGGGGTGTCAATACTTTTGACCATGACTGTATAAGGGTATGTTCACACGTTCCTGATTTCCATCCTTTTTTTTTCAGGACTGTTTTTTAAAAAACTGCAGCTCTTGGCAGAAAACGCAGGTCCTTTTTTTGGTCCTTTTTTGGTCCTTTTTTGATGCGTTTTTTGATCCTTTTTTTTATCCTTTTTTTGATCCTTTTTTTTATGCAGTTTTCTATGCAGTTAAAATGGCTGAAAATACCCTAACCCTACCCCTAACCCTACCCCTAACCCTACCCCTAACCCTACCCCTAACCCTACCCCTAACCCTATTCTAACCGTAGTGGAAAACCTACCTATGGGGGTGACAAAGGGGAGGGGGGTGTCATTTACTATTTTTTTATTTTGATCACTGAGATAGGTTATATCTCAGTGATCAAAATGCACTTTGGAACGAATCTGCCGGCCGGCAGATTCGGCGGGCGCACTGCGCATGCGCCCGCCATTTTGCAAGATGGCGGCGCCCAGGGAGAAGACGGCCGGACGGACACCGGGACGCCGGGTAAGTATAAGGGGGGGAGATTAGGGCACGGGGGGGGCATCGGAGCACTGGGGGGGGCATCGGAGCACGGGGCGGTGGGATTGGAGCACGGGGGGGCGGGATCGGAGCACGGGGGGGCAGCCACACTCCGCCCACGCACTTCCGCCCGCTTCCCCGCACTTCCTGCTGCAGCGGTTCGGCACCACAAACCGCAGTAAAACCCGCAGATATTTTTTTCATCTGCGGGTTTTACTGCGGGTTTGACCTCACAATGGAGGTCAATGGGTGCAGAACCGCTGCGGCTCCGAAAAAAGAAGTGACATGGTACTTCTTTTTTCCCGCAGCTATTCAGCGCGGCTTTTTTTTTTTTTTTTTTCCGCATTGTGGGCACAGCAGTTCCTGTTTTCCATAGGGTACAATGTAATGTACCCTGCATGGAAAACAGCTGCGGACCCGCAGCGGGAAAATCGCGGCAATTCCGCATGAAAAAAAGGATCGTGTGAACATGGCCTAATACAAACAGACCAGCACAGATCTGTACTCAAATCTCGTCCATCTACAGTAACTTGCAAATGTATCGAGTGCAGGGACTGGAGAAATCAATAAACAATAGTAGATGCAATAGATAATCCACAATGGTACGATAAAGCGTTTATGTAGCTGAAAATATGGCAGGAGATCTGTTTAAAGCACTATCTGGTCATCTGGACCCAAACAGTACATATGTAACAAACATTATTTCATACAAAGAACTTAAAAAACACTCATGATGACAACACCTATCCATAAACAAATTCAACTAACCATGATTTGCAATCCTCATAACAATATGTAGCTTCACAAACTTTTTTCTGGTCAAATAGACCAGAACAGTACAGTAGGGTTAAAGAGGATATCCTGGACTTTTAAAAAAGAAAGGCATGTAGTTACTAACAGAGGCAGCTACCTGTCTGCGCCGGTTATCGACCGCTCCTGCCAGAGATTCAGCTACTCCCTGTCAACAGAGCAGGAGTTTCTCTTCCTGTTGACAGGACGGGACTACTGGTGTCATGCTGATTAGCAGAAAGCTCTCCACTGCCTAATTGGGTGAAGCCGGCTGTCAGTCATCATGACCGAGGGCACTTTAGCCGAAACGCGCATTAGGGTGGTGGCACCGCAACACTCAGGTAAATATGTCCCTTGCAGGACTGTTGTTTAATTGCTGATACTGTTTATATTATTATACATACCTTGGGATATCAGTGTGCGGTGTTTCCCTATTTAGACAAATATGTACAATCTATTACTTGACTAGATATGGAAATCCTCAGCCACATCTCCTGAGCTATCTTATACATATGTTTGCCATTCATATTATATGTACATATTTACATAGTACTATTCCTCTGTTGTTGTGCCACATTCTGGTCATAGTTTGTCATCACACTATTTTATATGCATGTACTCTTTTTAATTGAATTAGTAAAAAATACTTTTTTATATTTACACCTTTTAAAGATTGTATATATCACACATTCTGCATTGTACAAGAGCAGCCTGAATGTCTTTTGTCATCTGTTTAGAGAAAAACAGTATGAGACATATGGAATTTTAATATGCCCAATCCTTTCTTCTTCCAAACCTAAGTGGTGCAGAGGCTTCTTTCCCTATGGTTAAAAGAAGATGTACTTTGGGACATAATTTATTGTGTGCAGTCAACCTAAACTTCTACTTACACATTTATTAATTTTTTTTTTATATTTTCATCCTTCAGATAAAATCAAAGGCACAGATCTGCACATGGAGCGGGCAATATTACACGGGAAACTGGAGGAACATGATCAAGCTTTAAATATTTTAGTTCATCATTTGAAAGACTTTGCTGCTGCTGAGAACTATTGCATATGGAACTCCCTAGGTAGAGATGCCTCTTATCGTAAGAGACTCTTCCAACTCCTTCTTTCTTCCTACCTCACACAGTCATCCCCTGACAATTCACTGACTCTGGCTGCTGTGGACTTGTTGAATAGTCACCCTACAGAGTTTGATGCTCCCAGTGTTTTGCGGCTATTACCAGAAAGCTGGTCTGTGCAGCTTCTTTCTCCATTTCTAGCTGGAGCCATGAGGGAGCACGTTCATGCATTAAGGATGTCCCAAATGGCACTAGGACTTGCGAAGGCAGAGAATAACATTTATAAGAAAGAAAAGGTACAAAATATTTTTTTGGGATTACATTTAGATGACTTTATTTTAAACTAAGGGCCCAGTTTAAGTCTTGATGAGGTGATGTGTTGGAGTCAGATGTTCCTGATTCATGAAAAGGTGCATTCCTTTTCATGAATCTGGAGCATCTATCGATTGGTGTGCTATGCTAGAAATCTCACTCCAGTCAGGTTCTGGTAACAGATTTCTGGCTTCGGCAACCCCACAGCCCGTTATGAATTACATGGACTGTGGTGTCATGTCCCCATCCCACCGAAGCTCAGCCTGTTTCGGCAGAGCTGAGAGAAACTGGCGTGAAGACACCGAAAGTCACAAAATTTAGGCACAATATATAAATTTTGTGACTTTTTAGAGCTTTTATGGTAGAATTCTGGTGTGAAAGCTTTGATGAATCAGGCCCTAAGTATTCAGTTTAAATGATTATCACAATGTTGAGGGTTAATGCTAAATTTAATTCTTAATTATTTTTTTTTCCAGCTGAATATGAGTCAGAAGCCAGTAATTCTTTCTGAGAAGAAATTTTGCCATGTGTGCCGGAAGCCATTCCAAGAACCAATGTTCATCAGAAACGCCAATGGGCATATTGTCCATACCCATTGTGCTACCAGCCTGCATGTTAACAGCAGCATTGACGGCCACATGTCCAACCCTAATAAACGAACTTGAGATCAAAGCATTGAACCGGGAATAGCTGCTGTTACTTCTCACAAGAAGATCTCCATGGAGGAGAGCTGAGAAGCGTCCATGTGATGTAATGAAAACAGTAATCCGACATTTGTGAAGGAAGAAGTCGGTGGTTATGACTTGGAATGAGGAGGGTGCAGGGACAATGTTAGGCATTTGTAATGAAGATGGACCTCGTATGAATCATTATTTTGAACTTAATCAAATGAAGCTTTTTGCATTTTTAAAGGTATTTGCACTGAATATATTTTGCATATGCTGTGAGGGGGGGGGGTATCTAAACAATGCTCGTACACTATGGGATTAGTCATGTTTTAGGGAAGAAAATGATTTATGTCGGTATAAGCAACTATGGTGGAGGTGATTATTGGCAGAGTTCATTATGGATGTCATTTTGCTTTGTACCACTTCTCTCCCACCAGATGAAACCATGATTGCTCAAAACATTCCACAGTAGGAGGTCAACTGTACCACGGGTTCTTTTATGTGTCCTGCAGAAGAAGAGACGTCTTACTGTATATTACGTTTTTTCCCTGTAAAGTTCAAATCAAGTCATGGTATTAAAGATGATTTCAGTGTGCTGCGACCTGATAATTTATAATTTTTTGGAAATGAATTGGCTTCTTTACTTTTCTTATTGGTCTACTTAATGTGCAGAATGTATAAGCCGATGGGTACCATGTGTTATTTCTCCAATAACCCTCCACGGCAGCATCACAGGAGGATGTCACCCCACCATAATAGGGACAGAAAACACAAAGAAGTCAAATGGCCCCTCCCACAACCTCCTTCCAGTGTTTTTTTCTGTCCCTATTGGGATGAAGAGGTCATCCTTCCGTGCTCTGTGGCCGCCAGCAGAGATTGGTTTTTACATGAATGAGAGCCAGGCAGCGGAAAACAATTGCTGTGCCTTTCCTCTCCATGCTGTTCTTGTTTCCTCAGACACAGGACTTTTCTGCGCTCTCGGGTAAAGTTGAATGACATTGGGTTGGGGGCCTCCCTGAGCTCCCCAGCCTCACTCCTTCCTCTCTCCTGTGTGCCGGTGCGCATGGCTGGGGGTGACGCCGGGTTCTTCCATATGACGTCGCTTCCAGTTGCTTTCCACTCTGGAACACGTGTAATACACGCACGATTGCCGGAAGTGATGTCAGACGCTGCTTCCGTACAGCGTCGCCCTAACCTAGACCCATCCTAAGGTAGGACACGTCCTTAGAAATCATGGAGGGTTTATGTTCTTCCCGCTCCGCGGCTGCAGAACCCAACAATTATCCAGTCCCAGTAAGTTTTCTGGCATTTGTGAGTTCCTCTCGTTGGTGCATGTTATATGTATATCTTAGTCTTATTTCTCCTACCCTATTCTTCAGAGGGACAAGGATCCTGCACCAAAGAGTAAAACTGAAATGGCAAGCTGTAAATGTGCAATATGTGCTAAGAAGCTTTCATCCTCCCAGAGAAAACCACTATGCCTGGGGTGCACACTAAGAAGGAGCAGCCTGTAAAGGGAAGGTGGTATCAAAAAAATTTTTTTTCCAGCAATTAAAAAAATGTAAAGAATTAATGTTCACATTTTCTTCAAAAACATTATCATTTGTTTATAATTTAGTAAAATATGATAAAGTTTGGCATTTCCACTTTTAAACACTAGGGGGAGCAGCTACTGAAATTTGACAAAAACCTAGTGTACAAATCGCCCATAATTACTGCAGTGCAGTAATGTGAGCTGAGTCTGGTGACAAGGGTGTGATGTCTCCTCTCCTCCCCTTCTGGGTGTTTGCTAAGGGATAAGAGAGGATGATATCCAGGAACCCAGTGAGCAGCCATTTTGTTGGTGATTGCAAAGTTACACTGACAAGTAGACAGTCTGAGGATGGCAGGCAGCAAGGATTCTGGGAGATATATGGTGGAGGGAGCAGGGTGACAGCAGCGCAGAGTATTTCAGGAGAGCAGTGTGCTGGTCTATGGGGGGCCCCCTGTTTGGTGCGCGGAGCAGCCAGGGATTGTACATAGAGCACTGTCTTTTCTACACATGGATGGACAGTCTCCTCAGAAATCCAGGAAACATTTCTGCGGATTGATGGCCTGTTCTGATCCAGGCTTTGCATGCAGACCCCATTCTCCTCCTCAGATCCTGTCTTCTCCATCCTGTCCTGGCGATGTGTGAAAGCGAGGCGACAGGCACAGTCTGGGGTGACGCTGGGGGGAAATGTAGCCATATAGTAATGATAAAAATGAGACCCCTCTCTTTAGCTGCCTCACCAGCCTTCCCCTGACTACACCTAACTGGAGGTCATGCTGCCCCCCTCTATTACCCCAGACCCGTGTGCAGGTGCTCAGCCAGAACCACCCTAGAATGGGTCCCCTTTCTGAAGATAATACCGTCATATAGCTCACACATAATACTGTCAAATAGATCACACATAATACCACCACATAGATCGCACATAATACTGCCATATAGATCACACATAATACTGTCAAATAGATCACACATAATACTGTCAAATAGATCACACATAATGCCGCCAGTGTTCTCACATACCACCATATGCTTCTCACATAAGACCGCCATATAGATCACCCATAATGCCGCCATATAGATCTCACATAATACCACCATATACTTTTCACACATACCGCCATATAGATCACACATAATATTGCCATATACTAATCACATAATACCGTCATATAGATCACACTTAAACCACCATATAATTCTCACCTAGTACTGCCACATAGATCACACATAATCCCACAATATAGTTCTCATATACCACCGTCATATAGTTTTTACATCATTCCACAATACTGATCAAACATAATACCGCCATATAGATCACATATAATACCGTCACATAGATCACACAATACTTGTCGGCACAACCGCCGTAACGGAAATCCCGCGTCGCTGATTGGTCTCGCCAGCTGCCTGTCATGGCTGCCGCGAAGGGCACAGTCCGATTAGTCCCTCCCCTACTCCCTGCAGTCAGTGCCCGGCGCCCGCTCCGTAATCCCCTCCATTCACCGCTCACACAGGGTTAATGCCAGCGGTAACGGGCCGCTAGTACCGCACTCCGTTACCGCTGCTATTAACCCTGTGTGTCCCCAACTTTTTTACTATTGATGCTGCCTATGCAGCATAAATAGTAAAAAGATGTAATGTTAAAAATAAAAAAACAAAAAACCTGCTATTCTCACCTTCTGTTGTCCGGCGATGCGCTCGCGCCGGCCGCCATTTTCCATTCCCAGAGATGCATTGCAAGATTACCCAGAAGACTTAGCGGTCTCGCAAGACCGCTAAGTCATCTGGGTAATTTCGCAATGCATCCTGGGAACGGAAGATGGCGGCAGCTGCGCGTGCACCGCCAGTTTCGCTGGATTACAAGGGGTGAGTATATAACTATTTTTTATTTTAATTATTTTTTTTAACAGGGATATGGTGCCCACACTGCTAAATACTGCGTGGGCAGTGTTATGTACCACGTGGCTGCTATATACTACATGGGCAGTGTTATATACTCCGTGGGCTGTGTTTTATGTTACGTGGGCTGTGTTATATACTGCGTCACCTGTGTTATATACTGCGTGGCTGCTATATACTGCGTGGGCTGTGTTATATAGTACGTGGGCTGTGTTATATAGTATGTGGGCTGTGTTATATAGTACGTGGGCTGTGTTATATACTACATCGCCTGTGTTATATACTGCGTGGCTGCTATATACTGGGTGGGTTGTTATATAGTATGTGAGCTGTGTTATATACTGTTTGGGCTGTGTTATATACTGCGTGGCCTATATTAACGCATCGGGTATTCTACAATATGTATGTATATAGCAGCCACATAGTATATAGCACAGGCCACGTTGTATTTGCTATATACTACGTGGCCTGTGCTATATACTATGTGGCTGCTATATACATACATACATATTCTAGAATACCCGATGCGTTAGAATCGGGCCACCATCTAGTGTGTATGTATGTATATATATGTGTGTATGTATATATCTCGGCATAATGTGTGGTCTTTATGGGAGTATTATGTGATAAATATATATGGCGGAGTTATACGCGATCCATATGGTATTGTGCTGCTCTAGGGAGGTCACAGATGTATGGTGGAAGGAGCAGGGTGACAGGAGCACAGAGTATTTCAGGATAGTAGTTTACTGGTCTATGGGGGGGGAGGGGAGTGTGCTCACACTCAAACAACTGTATACTTAGCCTTTACTGGCTATTAAAATGGGGGACACACCCCAAAAAAAAGACGTGGGGGCCCCCTATAATTAATAACCAGCAAATGCTATGCAGACAGCTGCGAGCTGACATGAATAGCCTAGAAAGGGGCCATGGATATTGTCCCCCCCCAGGCTAAAAACATCAGCTCTCGGCCGCCTTTTACATGTGCCTTTTCTGGCGCTTTGCCTGGCAATTTCCACTTGCCCTGTAGCGGTAGCAAGTGGGGTTCATATTTGTGGGGTTAATGTCACCTTCATATTGTCCGGTGACAACAAGCCCACGGCTTAGTAATGGAGAGGCGTCTATAAGGCACCTATCCATTACTAATCCTATAGTTGTATTGTAAATAAAGACTCGGCCAGAATAAAGTCCTTTATTAATCTTTTTTAAACCATACTTACCGAACGCATAATCCTCGACTCCCTCATCTCCTACAACAAAAATAATAAACCACAATGGGGAAAGACATGCAGGGGGGAGAGGAGTGCATAGGAGAGGATTAGATACTGACTGCTGAGCTGTGTATCTAATCCTGTCCTGTATGATACCGACTGCTGAGCCGTGTATCTAATCCTGTCCCGTGTGATACCGACTGCTGAGCCGTGTATCTAATCCTGTCCTGTGTGATACGACTGCTGAGCCGTGTATCTAATCCTGTCCTGTGTGATACTGTGCTGAGCCGTGTATCTAATCCTGTCCTGTGTGATACTGTGCTGAGCCGTGTACCTAATCCTATCCTGTGTGATACTGTACACAGGACAGGATTAGATACACAGGACTAGATTAGATACAGAGCTCAGCAGTCAGTGTCACAGGACTGGATTAGCTACACAGGACTGGATTACCTACACAGGACTGGATTAGCTACACAGGACTGGATTAGCTACACAGGACAGAGGCAGCAGTGATAGGTGGTATATAGAGGCAGCTAGCAGTGGTATATACAGGTCCTTCTCAAAAAATTAGCATATAGTGTTAAATTTCATTATTTACCATAATGTAATGATTACAATTAAACTTTCATATATTATAGATTCATTATCCACCAACTGAAATTTGTCAGGTCTTTTATTGTTTTAATACTGATGATTTTGGCATACAACTCCTGATAACCCAAAAAACCTGTCTCAATAAATTAGCATATTTCACCCATCCAATCAAATAAGTGTTTTTTAATAACAAACAAAAAAACCATCAAATAATAATGTTCAGTTATGCACTCAATACTTGGTCGGGAATCCTTTGGCAGAAATGACTGCTTCAATGCGGCGTGGCATGGAGGCAATCAGCCTGTGACACTGCTGAGATGTTATGGAGGCCCAGGATGCTTCAATAGCGGCCTTAAGCTCATCCAGAGTGTTGGGTCTTGCGTCTCTCAACTTTCTCTTCACAATATCCCACAGATTCTCTATGGGGTTCAGGTCAGGAGAGTTGGCAGGCCAATTGAGCACAGTAATACCATGGTCAGTACACCATTTACCAGTGGTTTTGGCACTGTGAGCAGGTGCCAAGTTGTGCTGAAAAATGAAATCTTCATCTCCATAAAGCATTTCAGCCGATGGAAGCATGAAGTGCTCCAAAATCTCCTGATAGCTGCATTGACCCTGCCCTTGATGAAACACAGTGGACCAACACCAGCAGCTGACATGGCACCCCACACCATCACTGACTGTGGGTACTTGACACTGGACTTCAGGCATTTTGGCATTTCCTTCTCCCCAGTCTTCCTCCAGACTCTGGCACCTTGATTTCCGAATGACATGCAAAATTTGCTTTCATCAGAAAAAAGTACCTAGGACCACTTAGCAACAGTCCAGTGCTGCTTCTCTGTAGCCCAGGTCAGGCGCCTCTGCCGCTGTTTATGGTTCAAAAGTGGCTTTACCTGGGAAATGCGGCACCTGTAGCCCATTTCCTGCACACGCCTGTGCACGGTGGCTCTGGATGTTTCCACACCAGACTCAGTCCACTGCTTCCTCAGGTTCCCCAAGGTCTGGAATCGGTCCTTCTCCACAATCTTCCTCAGGGTCCGGTCTCCTCTTCTCGTTGTACAGCGTTTTCGGCCACATTGTTTCCTTCCAACAGACTTACCATTGAGGTGCCTTGATACAGCACTCTGGGAACAGCCTATTTGTTGAGAAATTTCTTTCTGGGTCTTACCCTCTTGCTTGAGGGTGTCAATGATGGCCTTCTTGACATCTGTCAGGTCGCTAGTCTTACCCATGATGGGGGTTTTGAGTAATGAACCAGGCAGGGAGTTTATAAAAGCCTCAGGTATCTTTTGCATGTGTTTAGAGTTAATTAGTTGATTCAGAAGATTAGGGTAATAGGTCGTTTAGAGAACCTTTTCTTGATATGCTAATTTATTGAGACAGGTTTTTTGGGTTATCAGGAGTTGTATGCCAAAATCATCAGTATTAAAACAATAAAAGACCTGACAAATTTCAGTTGGTGGATAATGAATCTATAATATATGAAAGTTTAATTGTAATCATTACATTATGGTAAATAATGAAATTTAACACTATATGCTAATTTTTTGAGAAGGACCTGTAGAGGCAGCTAGCAGTGGTAGGTGGTATATAGAGGCAGCTAGCAGTGGTAGGTGGTATATAGAGGCAGCTAGCAATGGTATACAGAGGTAGGTGGTATATAGAGGCAGCTAGCAGTGGTAGGTGGTATATAGACGCAGGTAGCAATGGTATATAGAGGCAAGTAGCAGTGGTATATAGGGGTAGGTGGCAGTGGTAGGTGGTATATAGAGGCAGGTAGCAGTGGTAGGTGGTATATAGAGGCAGGTAGCAGTGGTATATAGGGGCAGTGGTAGGTGGTATATAGAGACAGGTAGCAGTGGTAGGTGGTATATAGAGGCAGGTAGCAGTGGTAGATGCATAAGAAAAAAAACCCCTGTACTTCCATTCTCTCCCAGGAAGTGCTGAATCATCTGCAGATACTTACCTCAGACCCTCGCTTCCCAGCAGCAGCTTCTGCCTGGCAGCTCCTGCTATCGCACGCACTGAGCTGTGTGTGACTGTGTGCGATGACAGAGGAAAATAAAGCAGCAAAATGGCCGCGAACTCCTCCCCCAGCTGTGACCTAGCAGCCCAGTGGGCGTGCCCAGGTCACAGCTAAGAAGCAGGAGGAGTGGCCTCAATGAAAGAGATGGGGTCAGAGTCCGACCGTTAGCTCCTATATAGGCCCATGGCTGCCTTAAGTGAGGTGTGCAAGTGTCGTGCCCAGACACTTACACTCACACTAATGAAAATGGCAGCCTCCAGTGGCAAAAGTAAAAGTGAATAAATAAAAAAGTATGAAAGTAGTACATTTACTTTTACATTAAAAATAATTGAATATATAATCAATAATTATTAATACAAAAACTAAAATCACGGCACCTTCCCTTTAAAGGAGTTGTCTGATCAAAACTGATAAGTCTGCAGTCACTCTGTGTGACTGCAGATTATGTATCTTTCCCCAGGGCATGCACGTTTCATTCCCTTAAAGGTACCTTCACACTGAGCGACTTTAGAACGATAACGATAGTGATCCGTGACATTGCAGCGTCCTGGATAGCGATATCGTTGTGTTTGACACGCAGCAGCGATCAGGATCCTGCTGTGACATAGCTGGTCGGAGCTAGAAGGCCAGAACTTTATTTCGTCGCTGGATCCCCCGCTGACATCGCTGAATCGGCGTGTGTGACGCCGATTCAGCGATGTCTTCACTTGTAACCAGGGTAAACATCGGGTTACTAAGCGCAGGGCCGCGCTTAGTAATCCGATATTTACCCTGGTTACCATTGTAAATGTAAAAAAAACAAACACTACATACTTATGGTACATTCCGGTGTCTGTCGCGTCCCCCGCTTTCAGCTTCCCTGCACTGTGTCAGTGCCGGCCGGCCGTAAAAAAGCAGAGCACAGCGGTGACGTCACCGCTCTGCTTTACGGCCGGCGCTTACACAGTGCAGGGAAACTGAAGGCGGGGAACGCGACAGACACCGAAATGTAAGTAGTGTTTTGTTTTTTTTACATTTACAATGGTAACCAGGGTAAACATTGGGTTACTAAGCGCGGCCCTGCGCTTAGTAACCCAATGTTTACCCTGGGTACCAGGGGACTTCGGCATCGTTGGTCGCTGGAGAGCTGTCTGTGTGACAGCTCTCCAGCGACCACACAACGACGAAACAGCGACGCTGCAGCGATCGACATCGTTGTCTATATCGCTGCAGCATCGCTTAACGTGACGGCACCTTTAAGGGACAATACATGTTTGGATTAGCTCTGGGTGATTTATTGGAAAAGGCCTCAGATAGGAAGAAATATTTGCCTAAACCAAAGAACTTCAGGAAGAGATACTTTTGGCATCCCCAAGAACAATGATCTCAATACAAAGGGAAGGGGAAGTCAGGCCGATGGAGTTACCTCAAAGGAGAACTGGCAGAAATATTTTTCTCTGCCAGAAACAGCGACAGGACAAACAATGATGCCAGAACAGTAGAGGGTTGCTTTTCAGAATTCCTCCCTCAGTGGCACACGATTTGTTCAAGTCCATGGATCCTAAGTAGTGATAAGCGAATATACTCGTTACTCGATATTTCCCGAGCATGCTCGGGGGTCCTCCGAGTATTTTTTTAGTGTTCGGAAATTTAGTTTTTATTTCCGCAGCTGAATGATTTACATCTGTTAGCCAGCATAAGTACATGTGAGGATTCCCTAGCAACCAGGCAACCCCCACATGTACTTATGCTGGTTAGCAGATGAAAATCATTCAGCTGCGGAAATAAAAAGGAAATTTCCGAGCACTAAAAAAATACTCTGAGGACACCCGAGCTGGGAAATATCGAGTAACGAGTATATTCGCTCATCACTCATCCTAAGGTCTGTCTGGGAAGGAGTGAAGATTGAGTTCTCTTCCTACCCTCCACAAAAGTTGAGAATAACTCGCCTTTCTTCTCCAAAATTGCCAAACAATTAAATGTCTGGTCAGCAAGGTTTACTCTCTTCGGGAGTAATCTCTCCAGTTCCAGAAGCAGAAAAAAGCAGGGGTCATTACTCTCTGCTTTTCCTGGTAAAAAAAAAAAAAAGTGGCATCTATACAATAATCATTAACCTAAAACCTGTGAACAAATACATTGCTTTCAAAAGGTTCAAGATGGAGTCCATAAAGTTTACTGTCCTCCTGATAGGGCAGAACTACATCATGGCAACCATCGATTTACAGGACTTGTATTATCATGTCCCCATCCATTCAGCCTACCAGAAATTCTTAAGTTTTGCGGTTACCCAAGGGAGACGAATACAACACTTTTAGCTCAATGTTCAGCCATTCAGAATATCGTTAGCACCTTGAAGGTTTCCAAAGATCATAGCGGAGGTTGTAGTTTTGATCAGAAAACCGAATATCTGCATAATCCCTGATCTCGAAGCCTTCCTCCTCATGGCTCAGTCTGTACTGCTGCTCAGAGAACATCTACAGCAGGGGTGTCAAACTGCATTCCTCGAGGGCTGCAAACAGGTCATGTTTTCAGGATTTCCTTAGCATTGCACAAGGTGCTGCAATCATTATGTGTGTAGGTGATTAAATTATCACCTGTGCAATGCAAGGAAATCCTGAAAACATGACCTGTTTGCAGCCCTCGAGGAATGCAGTTTGACTCCCCTGATCTGCAGAAAACAATTCAGATTTTGATGTCTCTAAGATGTCTGGTGAACCATCAAAAGTCAGACTTGGTCCCTTCCACTACACAAACCTTCGGTGTTCTACTGGACTCCCGGAAACAAACATCCTTCTTGCCAAAGGAGAAACAAATCTAATCCAAAATAAATTTCCAGCTGAGACACATAATGCAAGAGAAATTTGAGTAACCATAAACCACCAGTAAGTTTTAAAACAAACATTTATTAGAAACGGTTCATTAAAAATAGTTAGCAAACAGTAAACAATATGAGATCCATCAAGCCAATACAAAATATCAAGCAATGTATAGGAAATACAAAACCTATACACCCAGTCACCATATATAGTAGAAGTCCAATAGACATAGAGTGAGACAAAAGGCTGGTTTATAGATTGTAGTGCTTGCCCATAATGAGGGGAGGGAGATTTGGTGGGGCTCTGCCAGCCCTGCCTCGATGCGTGTTTCGCGTACAGTTTTCTCAAGGGGAGTTGTCAACTGGTTAAATCCTATCTGGTGTATATGTAGGGTGTCCACAGGTGCCCAATTAAAAGCAGTGCAAGAGCATTGTCACTTCTGTCATTATAGTACTATGCTCCACTGTCGTCACAGCAGCGCAAAGGCCCAATAACGCCAAATACAAGAGTGCGTCGCCTATTAGATGACTAGGAGGCGCAAAAAAGACGATAAAGCGCATGCGTGCATCGGCAGCCATTTTCAAGGAGTCCAGAGGAAGCAACCATATGTAGGGCTGTATCTAGATACATTAGAGGGAGATCTCCGAGAAAGGGGGAGGGGAAGTGGAGCGGAACAGGGAGGGACAAAGAACACAACAATGCCCAGTGGTATAGATCAAAGGTATGCAACATAAACATCTGTGTGCAAGAGATGACTGTATAATTAAGCAACCATCACATATAATGATAGTAAACAGGCTGACAGATAAAGTGGCATAATAGATGAAAAAATAAAAAAAATTTTGTTTGAAATCCAAGACGGAATAAAAATTGATGAGATATACAATGGCAGTGTAGAATAGGTTATGTGTATCTAAACAAATCGGCGCAAACAAGATAGAAATGTAAAATGTAAAGCGCTGCGGAATATGTTAGCGCTATATAAAAATAAAGATTATTATTATTATTATTATTATTATTATTAGAAATAATGTGAGATATTGAAAGTTAAAACCACCCCCACATTACACACGCAGTATAATGCATAGTATCCATATACAGCTCTGGCAAAAATTAAGAGACCACTGCAAAATGTTCAGTTTGTCTGATTTTTCTCTTTACAGGTATATTTTTGAGTAAAATGTAAATTGCTCTTTTATTCTATAAACTACTGACAACATGTCTTCGGAGTTCCAAGCAATACATTTTGTATTTATTTTCAGAAAATGAGAAATGGTCAAAATAACAAAATAATGCAGTACTTGCAGACCTCAAATAATGCAAAAAAAAACAAGTTCATAATCATTTAGGAACACAAATACTAATGTTTTAACTCCGGAAGAGTTCAGAAATCAATATCTTGTGGAATATCCATGATTTTTAATCACAGCTTTCATGCGTCTTGGCATGCTTTCTACCAGTCTTTCACACTGCTTTTGGGTGACCTTATGCCACTCCTGGTACAAAAATATAAGCAGTTCTTCTTTGTTTGATGGCTTGTGACTATCCATCTTCCTCTTGATTACATTCTAGAGGTTTTCAATGGGGTGCAGGTCTGGAGATTGGGCTGCCCATGACAGGGATTTGATGTGGTGGTCCTTCATCCACACCTTGATTGACCTAGCTGTGTGGCATGGCGCATTGTCCTGCTGGAAAAAACAGTCCTCAGTCGGGGAACATTGCCTGAGCAGAAGGAATCAACTGTTTTTCCAGGATAACCTTGTATGCGGCTTGATTCATACGTCTTTTGCAAAGATTAACCTTCCCAATTCCAGCCTTGCTGAAGCATCCCCAGATCATCACCGATCCTCCACCAAATTTCACAGTGGGTGCAAGACACTGTGGCTTGTACGCCTCTCTAGGTCTTAGTCTAACCATTACACGACCAGGTGTTCGGCAAAGCTGAAAATTAGAAGGGGGAAGGAAATAAATCCAAAAAGATAACCTTATGTCTTATTAGTAAAATTGCTTTATTAAAGTGCAAGGCAAAGAGACAGTGATGACAACAGTCATCCAATAATACATAAAAACAATCAGTGCAAATAGGACACTAAGACAACTGCTTGCCAACCCATAATAAAGAAGTAGTACGCCACATCCACATAAAGGGTTAAAGTTACAGGGCCAATAGGGGACAGAACCTCAGTCATAATAGACTAATGTGCAAAAGACCGCCATATATTATACAAGATTGTATTGTATCAAGCATGTCATACAACATCACGTAGTAATTAAGGACTTCACAGAGCGGTAATAAAAATTAATACATCACCCCAAAAGAAGGCTGGTCCTTGGCAAATGCAGTGTCTCAGTGTCCGCCCCAACGCGCGTTTCGGAACACCTTCGTCAGGGGGTGCATAGAAAACTACGGAAAATGTGCTGTATAAGAAGGCCGAAAACCGGAAGTGAACCTATGACGTGACCCGGATGTAGACGCGCGTCTCCTAGCAACCGCCGGCACAACAGAGGGAAACAGCGTCATCCAGGGTATGTGTACCGGTACACGTGGGGCCCCACGGGATCCGCCCACACTATGCACTGGATCGCCGTTCACCAAGAGGAATCAGCCAGGCGGGCACATGCGCAGTGACACACTCAGGGAGAAAAACGTCATAAAGGATATGGGCAAAGGCAGAAGACAGATCATAATGATCTGTGAAGGTAACTATAGCGCGCATATATTTATGCAGGAAATATATACTTCACTTGCTACTACAAAGAGAGAATATGAAACCATGCTATACATACAGGCAACCTTAGGACTACTAACAGTGCATAGACCGATAGTGCTTTTTTTAAAATTGTTGGTATCGCACCATATCTTAGTTACAAATAAACCTATATCAAAAAGTGAATAAATAAATAAGTAGGCAATAGCGGCAGTAGCGGTACAAATGTCCATATATTACAAAAATTCACATCTCTAAATGGCAGCGAACTTCTTTCCATACATATATATATATATATATATATATATATATATATATATATATACAGCGCAAGGGATAAAAATATCCACTAGATGGCGATAGAGGGACGATTTTCACTATTCCTCTTTTTCTTCCTCTTCTTTCTTTGTCACCATCTTCTACCACCTCATTTAAAGATATACGACATAGGCAAGATCAAATTCCTTCCTCGATACGACCGAAAGGTAAGATATCACAACTAAAACTAAAGAAAAAGTAAAATGATTAAAAACAAATTGGATGTACATCCATTATCAACAAGAGAGAAAATACTCCACAGCCTGATGATCACAAAAATGGGACAAAGCTTAAATTTTCGTTAAGACCAAGGGGGTGAGTTGTCCGCAAGGTCCAAATCCATTTAGCCTCAAGGCGTGCAAGCCTATTAGTAAGTTTGCCACCTCTAATGCCAACATCCAGACTGTCAATACCCCTAAACCTGATCAATCTTCCATTGCAGCCATGATGTTCCCTGAAATGTCTAGGGAGTGTTTTTAACTCAACACTATCAGAAGTGTGACTGGCCGCTGCCTCAATCCCACGTACGTGTTCGCGAATGCGAATCTTAAATTGGCGAGATGTAAGCCCCACATACACTAAGCCACATGGGCACGTGGCGTAGTAAATGACATAGCGTGTTGTACAGTCAATTCTTCTAATATTGAATATTTTTTCTCCACTAGAATCAGAGAACACACTGGTCCGCTCCATATTGGAGCATGCCACACAATGGCCGCAAGGGGAGGAACCAAAACGAGGAGGAACATCATCCAAGAAAGTCACTCTAGGTACCCCTTCATAGTGACTCCTCGTAAGATGATCTTAAGGCCATGTTCACACAGTGCGTTTTTTTCTGCGGAACCGCAGAGTTTTTTCCGCTGCGGTTCCGCAGCTGTTTTCCATGCAGGGTACAGTACAATGTACCCTATGGAAAACAGGAACCACTGTGCACATGATGCGGGAATCGGGAAAAAAAGCCGCGCTGAATAGCCGCGGTAAAAAAGAAGTACCATGTCACTTCTTTTTTCGGAGCCGCAGCGGTTCTGCACCCATAGACCTCCATTGTGAGGTCAAACCCGCAGTAAAACCCGCAGATCAAAAATATATCTGCGGGTTTTATTGCGGTTTGTGGTGCCGAACCGCTGCAGCAGGAAGTGCGGGGAAGCGGGCGGAAGTGCGTGGGCGGAGTGTGGCTGCCCCGATCCCACCCCCCCATGCTCCGATGCCCCCCCCCCGTGCCCTAATCTCCCCCCTTATACTTACCCGGCCTCCCGGTGTCCGTCCGGCCGTCTTCTCCCTGGGCGCCGCCATCTTGCAAAATGGCGGGCGCATGCGCAGTGCGCCCGCCGAATCTGCCGGCCGGCAGATTCGTTCCAAAGTGCATTTTGATCACTGAGATATAACCTATCTCAGTGATCAAAATAAAAAAATAGTAAATAACACCCCCTTCCTTTGTCACCCCCATAGGTAGGGACAATAAAAAAATTAAGAATTTTTTTTTTTTCCACTAAGGTTAGAATAGGGTTAGGGGTAGGGGTAGGGGTAGGGTTAGGGTATTTTCAGCCATTTTAACCCTAAAAAACTTCCTAGAAAACACACAGACTCTGCATAGAAAACTGCATAAAAAAACACATCAAAAAACGCACCAAAAAAGCACCAAAAAAAGGACCTGCGTTTTCTGCAAAGAGCTGCGGTTTCAGTCCTGAAAAAAAAAAGGAGGGAAATCAGGAACGTGTGAACATACCCTTAAGGTTCCTTGCACGTCGGAAAGAAATAAGGGGACGGTCAGGTAGTATTTTAGAAATAGTTTTATCCACCTTGAGGATGGGCCAAGATTTTGATAGGGCCTCACGGATTCTCGAAGCTTGGGAATTGAAATTAGTCACGAAACGTAACTGCCTATCAGCTTGTCGAGATCCCCTAGATACATGATTATAAACTAAAGACTCCCTAGAGGCAGACTTAGATCTATTGTAGGCCTTCTTAATAGACCGCTTACTATACCCGCGATTAAGGAATCTAGCCTGAAGTTCCCTAGCCTGTTGCTCAAAATCTGACTCAGTCGAGCAGATCCTTCGCAACCGAAGGAACTGCCCGACTGGTACAGCCCTAATAACATGTGGTGGATGACAGGACGATGCATGTAGCAGGGAATTCGTGGATGTCGGCTTCCGGAACAGGTCGGTTTGAAGAAAGCCGAGCTGGTCCCTCTTAATGGTGACATCCAGGAATTCCACTCTCTCCCTACTCCAATGATACGTAAGATGGATATTTAAATCATTACTGTTCAGCCCGTCCATAAATAAAATCAATTCATCAGAGGATCCCTGCCAGATCATGAGTATGTCGTCAATGTATCGGGCCCAAAGTAGGGCCCGGTCCATTGACGACCCCCGATCCGACAGGAAGAGGTCCCTCTCCCACAGCCCCAGGAACAGATTCGCATAGGAGGGCGCAAAGGCCGCTCCCATGGCTGTCCCCTGGAGCTGTAGGAAGAAGGACCCCTTGAACACAAAAAATTGTGGGTTAAAGCAAACTCTAATAGTTCTAACAAAAACTTTCCAAAATCAGAGGGGGAACCGGACAGATCCAGGAAAAAACGTACAGCATTAAGTCCATCTCTATGTTTGATGTTCGTATACAACGATTCGACGTCAGCTGTCGTCAAGATTGTATTCTCGTCCAAATGGACGGAATCAACCTTCTTAAGAAAGCTCCCCAGTATCCTTCAAAAACTAGGGCAAATTTATAACCAATCCACTGATTGACCTTCTCGAGGAAGTTCCCATTGCCCGAAATGATAGGTCTCCCAGGTGGTACCAACGCATCTTTATGCATTTTGGGAAGGAGGTAAAAAGTCGAGACAGTCGGTTCAGTGACACGGAGTGCTAGAGAAAGTTCACTAGTAATGACACCTCCGGCAACGGCAGCATCTAAGATCGCATCCAATTGTGCACTGAAGGCCGACAAGGGGTTAAAGGTAAGCCTTTTGTAGCAAACGGTGTTATGTAATTGCCTAAAGGCTTCCCTTTCATACATTACTTTTGGCCAAATGACCACATTACCCCCCTTGTCGGCCTGTTTCAGTACAACATCCGGAAGGTCCCTGAGATACCGCAATCGTGCCCTTTCGTCTCTACTTAAATTGTCCCTCCCAAGGTGCTGAGGTATTTTAAGGAGATCCTGGGTGACCACCTGGACAAACATATCAATAGGGGCACATGTGGAGAGAGGAGGGAACCTCTTGGACCACGGTTTAATGGCGGGTGGAATCTTACCTCCCTCCGCAATGTTTTCACTGGAGAGCTCCTCAAGAGTCCTCAATGTATTCTGCTCCTCCTCTGTTGGGAATAGTTGATGAAGACTGTCATAAAAAAAAATAACGTTTGAACAGTAGGGACCGAGCAAACAGGTGAAGATCCTTAATCACAGAGAAGGTGTCAAGGCCCACCACCGGGGAAAAGGAAAGACCCCTACTTAATAAAGACAAATCAGAGGGGAAAAGAACATAGTGACTAAGGTTAATCACCTTATTATCCTTTACTGAGCGATCAGGTGAATGTGGAGCAAGTCGTTTATAGGGATGATAACCCCGTGCTCTATGTCCATTAGCACCAGATCTTGTGGTCATTGAGTATGAAGAAACATCGGACTGTTCACTCAGAGAAGAAATGGAGGTCACTGACGGCACATGTTTAAGGCGCTGTTGAGACAATTTAGCCTTCCTCCATAAGTACACAGTATGTTGCTGGTAGTCCCTCTGATCTCGATTGAATTTATTAATCTGAGATTCATGAATTTTCTTCACTACTGAGTCAAGGGTTTTTTCCAAATTAAGGTCAAAGATTTTTATTTTGTCAGCAGGACAACCAGTACGCAGTTCGTTTTGTGTAGAATCAATTAATTTATCAAGCTCACAGATATTATTAGAATTGAAATCAATCAACAATTTGATTAATGCCGAGGAGCATGTACCACAAATTTCTTCCCAATTTGAAATAAACTGGGCATCCTCCACCGGAAAAGTGGGGATCACACGAACCCGAAGCCCCCTTGGAATCATATTAGTCGCCAAATATTTTTCGAGGAACGCCCGGTTCCACCATAGCTTCGTTCTTTTAATTAATAAATACTGGATGGAGGAACACAGGGTATCCCACTTGCGATCATCAGACTGTGGAGCACTCACACTGCCTCCAAACACTTGTTCCACTTGGCCTAACCAGGCCTTTTCTTTCACTCTATAATCCATATGGATACCACCAAAACCTGTGCAAAACACAGTAAACATACATTGACGCGCGTTGGGGTGGACACTGAGACACTGCATTTGCCAAGGACCGGCCTTCTTTTGGGGTGATGTATTAATTTTTATGCCAAAGAAGAAAGTGGAGCGCACTCCTCAATACGGACGAAGAAGTAATCTTTATTGAGACATCTTACAAGGAAGAGCGGACGGGAGAAAAATGTGTTCGGGAAAGAACGGGACAACAGCTGTTTCGCGCAGCAAGCGCTTCAACAGGTCCTATGGCAGACGGGGATGAGGAGGAGGAACTTAAAGACCCAAAACAGGTGAAAATACCTCCCCTCATCAGCCGTGCACCAGACGTTATACGTGACCAATGTTAAAATGGCAAGCACTACAGAGAGTGCTTATCACACAATAAAAAAATATAAAAAAGAGATATATACAAACATGAGATGTGCTAAATACATTTACAATAAGAAAAAACGGGAGAGGAAGTACAAAATACAATAAATTCCAGACCACTTACAAAAAAACCGACATATCAAGGCGTTCATTTAACCCCATAGGGCCGGTAGCATTGGTACGCATTATCCAGCGGGCTTCGCATTTTAAAAGAAGTCGATGCATATCCCCGCCATGAGGAGGTGGATACACCCGATTAATGCCTGCAAAACGTAAGGTCTTAATATCACTTGCATGGCATGATCTAACGTGATTAATTAAGCGGGGGACTCCTTTACCTGTCCGTACAGAGGAAAAATGTTCCTTTATACGAATGTATAGGGGACGGATAGTTTTACCTATATAAAAGAAACCGCACTGGCAGAAAATGACATAAACTAAGTAAGCCGTTTTACAGGAGATGAAATCTTTAACGACATGCTTGATTGGCCCTATCTGTATCGTGTTACCCGTTATGTGCTGTGTACAAATATTGCATTGTCCGCATCTATAGTTGCCTTTGGGGGTATCCCTGCTGAGCCAATTTGTATGGTCAGTAGTAATACGATTACGTACCAGGATGTCTCCTATATTTCTACTACGGCGACTAGCAAACAAAGGGCCCTTCTCAAGTCTATCTGTTAATACTTCATCCCTACCCAAGATATGCCAATTCTTCCTTATTATGGACCTGATATGTGTATCCATTGGGCCAAATTTAAAACTGAAAACAAAAGGTTTAACTTCACTTGTATTTTTTTGGGACACCGATTTTTTAAGGCTGGGGATTTCCTTATCCGCCCTCATCAGGGCCGCATCAAGAAGAGGGCGTGGATAGCCTCGATTCTCAAAGCGCTTATATAGTTGTTGCGATTGTTTCTTAAAACCTGCTATCGTGTTGTTAATTCGCTTTACCCTTAAAAATTGACTATAAGGCAAAGCCTGTTTTGTATAAAAAGGATGAGCGCTTTGATAATGGAGGAGTGCATTAGAAGAAGAAGGCTTGCGGTACACTTCTGTATTAATTTCACCTGCTATAATAGAGATTTTTACATCTAAAAAATCTAGAGACTGATTCCCATACAGGGAGGTGAAATTCATATTCATAGAATTATTGTTGGATAAAAAGCGCACAAAATCATTAAAGTCATCCATCAAGCCGTCCCATACCACCAGGATATCATCCACATAGCGAATATATAATTTTATATGCTTCAGGTAGGGATTATCCTCCGAATATACATATTTGTCCTCAAAAAATGCCAAATATAGGTTAGCCAGGGTACATGCGACTGACGTACCCATGGCTGTCCCTTCCTTCTGTATATACCATTGGTTGTCAAACAAAAAGGCATTATGTTCTAGGACAAAAGTCAGACTATCACAGATGAAACTGATGGTCTGGGCGTCTGTTGGTGTTTTTTGTAAAATCTCTTTTACGACATTAACTCCTAGATTTTGTGGGATCCTGGTGTACAAGCTTTCTACATCAATAGAAGCTAGACTGAAGGTTTCCTGCCAAGTAAAGTGCCTTATTACACGTAAGAGGTGGTTGGTGTCTTTAATATAGGAGGGTATATCTTGAAGCAGGGGACGCAGAAGCCAGTCCAAATATCTTGATAAGGGCTCAGTGAGAGAGCCTACCCCTGAAACAATTGGCCGTCCTGGCGGTTCAATAGATGATTTATGAACTTTAGGCCGATGATACCAGTGTGGCTTATTTGGTAAAACCGGTATTAATTTTTCTGCTTGTCTTTTTGATAGTATACCCCCCTCAACATAAGTCCTCAATAGGGATCTCAACTCATTCTGAAATTTTAATGTAGGATTACTTTCAATTTTCTCATATGTCGTATCATTTGTCAACTGTCTAAGGGCTTCAGACATGTAATAACTTTTTGTCAGGAGAACGATATTACCCCCTTTATCGGAAGCACGGACTACTGTATCCTGCCAATTTAATATCTCTTTTAGAGCCCTATTTTCAGTTTCAGACAAATTTGATGGCAATGACGGATACAAAAGCGCTTCTATTTCTTTAACAACCTGTGCCTCGAAGATATCCACAGGATTGCCTGGGGCAACCTGTGGAACAAATGTAGATTTAACACCTCCCATAAACGGCTCCATTGGAGGTTTATTTTTGTATATTGATTCTGCAACAGGATCTGTAAGATCCAATAGCAGAAGTGCGTCATTATGCGTATCCTCCGTTGTGTTATTCAAGGGCATGAAACCAAGGGGACCTATTTGACATGGAATTTCTCCAGGTAATGTTACTATGTTATTTTTATTACCACTGGTTTTGAACATTTTATATAAATGTATTTTTCTTACTGCTTTATACATATCGATCTTAAAGTCCACTAGATTAAAATGTTCAGGGAGACAGAAATTGAGACCCTTAGACAACACGGAGAGGTGTGGGGATTCCAAATTGTGAGTAGTCAAATTTAATACAGCGTTTGGGAGTATAAGCTCTATGTCATTGGCTTCCAAGAGACCTGCTTCCTTTTGCTTTTCCTTTGCGATCTTATTGCGGTACCTGCGGCCTCCCCGCCGCGTGCGCCGTCCAAAGGGAACGATTGTCCCACAGAAGCCTCCTCTGGATCCGTTGCTGGGGCTGAATCTTCATTTGCACTTGAATCGGAGTCTGTGGTCAGGTAATCCCTTTTGGTATAAAGTTTATTATTTTTATGGTACGGTGTATATCTATGAGATCTTTTGATGAAGGCTCGATTGCCCTGTCCAGAACTTCTTTTATTCCAATTGAAGATGTTGCCTGACTCAAAGTCCGTTCTGTCCCTGATAAATTTATCCCTTTTCTTTTGTTTTATTTCAGTTTGTAAATTTATTAATTTAATGTCTAGTTTCTTAGCCAATGTGGTCCATTGAGTTTCCGTTAGCCTTGATTTAAGTTCTTCCTCCAATGGAGCCGTTTATGGGAGGTGTTAAATCTACATTTGTTCCACAGGTTGCCCCAGGCAATCCTGTGGATATCTTCGAGGCACAGGTTGTTAAAGAAATAGAAGCGCTTTTGTATCCGTCATTGCCATCAAATTTGTCTGAAACTGAAAATAGGGCTCTAAAAGAGATATTAAATTGGCAGGATACAGTAGTCCGTGCTTCCGATAAAGGGGGTAATATCGTTCTCCTGACAAAAAGTTATTACATGTCTGAAGCCCTTAGACAGTTGACAAATGATACGACATATGAGAAAATTGAAAGTAATCCTACATTAAAATTTCAGAATGAGTTGAGATCCCTATTGAGGACTTATGTTGAGGGGGGTATACTATCAAAAAGACAAGCAGAAAAATTAATACCGGTTTTACCAAATAAGCCACACTGGTATCATCGGCCTAAAGTTCATAAATCATCTATTGAACCGCCAGGACGGCCAATTGTTTCAGGGGTAGGCTCTCTCACTGAGCCCTTATCAAGATATTTGGACTGGCTTCTGCGTCCCCTGCTTCAAGATATACCCTCCTATATTAAAGACACCAACCACCTCTTACGTGTAATAAGGCACTTTACTTGGCAGGAAACCTTCAGTCTAGCTTCTATTGATGTAGAAAGCTTGTACACCAGGATCCCACAAAATCTAGGAGTTAATGTCGTAAAAGAGATTTTACAAAAAACACCAACAGACGCCCAGACCATCAGTTTCATCTGTGATAGTCTGACTTTTGTCCTAGAACATAATGCCTTTTTGTTTGACAACCAATGGTATATACAGAAGGAAGGGACAGCCATGGGTACGTCAGTCGCATGTACCCTGGCTAACCTATATTTGGCATTTTTTGAGGACAAATATGTATATTCGGAGGATAATCCCTACCTGAAGCATATAAAATTATATATTCGCTATGTGGATGATATCCTGGTGGTATGGGACGGCTTGATGGATGACTTTAATGATTTTGTGCGCTTTTTATCCAACAATAATTCTATGAATATGAATTTCACCTCCCTGTATGGGAATCAGTCTCTAGATTTTTTAGATGTAAAAATCTCTATTATAGCAGGTGAAATTAATACAGAAGTGTACCGCAAGCCTTCTTCTTCTAATGCACTCCTCCATTATCAAAGCGCTCATCCTTTTTATACAAAACAGGCTTTGCCTTATAGTCAATTTTTAAGGGTAAAGCGAATTAACAACACGATAGCAGGTTTTAAGAAACAATCGCAACAACTATATAAGCGCTTTGAGAATCGAGGCTATCCACGCCCTCTTCTTGATGCGGCCCTGATGAGGGCGGATAAGGAAATCCCCAGCCTTAAAAAATCGGTGTCCCAAAAAAATACAAGTGAAGTTAAACCTTTTGTTTTCAGTTTTAAATTTGGCCCAATGGATACACATATCAGGTCCATAATAAGGAAGAATTGGCATATCTTGGGTAGGGATGAAGTATTAACAGATAGACTTGAGAAGGGCCCTTTGTTTGCTAGTCGCCGTAGTAGAAATATAGGAGACATCCTGGTACGTAATCGTATTACTACTGACCATACAAATTGGCTCAGCAGGGATACCCCCAAAGGCAACTATAGATGCGGACAATGCAATATTTGTACACAGCACATAACGGGTAACACGATACAGATAGGGCCAATCAAGCATGTCGTTAAAGATTTCATCTCCTGTAAAACGGCTTACTTAGTTTATGTCATTTTCTGCCAGTGTGGTTTCTTTTATATAGGTAAAACTATCCGTCCCCTATACATTCGTATAAAGGAACATTTTTCCTCTGTACGGACAGGTAAAGGAGTCCCCCGCTTAATTAATCACGTTAGATCATGCCATGCAAGTGATATTAAGACCTTACGTTTTGCAGGCATTAATCGGGTGTATCCACCTCCTCATGGCGGGGATATGCATCGACTTCTTTTAAAATGCGAAGCCCGCTGGATAATGCGTACCAATGCTACCGGCCCTATGGGGTTAAATGAACGCCTTGATATGTCGGTTTTTTTGTAAGTGGTCTGGAATTTATTGTATTTTGTACTTCCTCTCCCGTTTTTTCTTATTGTAAATGTATTTAGCACATCTCATGTTTGTATATATCTCTTTTTTATATTTTTTTATTGTGTGATAAGCACTCTCTGTAGTGCTTGCCATTTTAACATTGGTCACGTATAACGTCTGGTGCACGGCTGATGAGGGGAGGTATTTTCACCTGTTTTGGGTCTTTAAGTTCCTCCTCCTCATCCCCGTCTGCCATAGGACCTGTTGAAGCGCTTGCTGCGCGAAACAGCTGTTGTCCCGTTCTTTCCCGAACACATTTTTCTCCCGTCCGCTCTTCCTTGTAAGATGTCTCAATAAAGATTACTTCTTCGTCCGTATTGAGGAGTGCGCTCCACTTTCTTCTTTGGCATTTACTGTGACTGGCTTTCTATGGATGCTGCACCCTCTTAGGACTGATTGCCTGGATGTTTGGAGTCTCAGCTTTCCGGACAAGCTCCACACACGAGGGGTGAGTGTACTGCAGCGGTGCTGCGTCTCTTTCTCTTTTGTTTTTTGTATTAATTTTTATTACCGCTCTGTGTAGTCCTTAATTACTACGTGATGTTGTATGACATGCTTGATACGATACAATCTTGTATAATATATGGCGGTCTTTTGCACATTAGTCTATTATGACTGAGGTTCTGTCCCCTATTGGCCCTGTAACTTTAACCCTTTATGCGGATGTGGCGTACTACTTCTTTATTATGGGTTGGCAAGCAGTTGTCTTAGGGTACCGTCACACAGTGCAATTTTGATCGCTACGATGGCACGATTTGTGACGTTACATCGTCGCTTAATTATCGCTCCACTGCGGTCACACTTCACGATGTACGGCGCTGGAGCGATAATTTCATGACGTATTTGCGATGTAGAAGTCGTATGGGACAGTCGTACGGTCGTGTCACACAAGACGATTCAGAGCAAATTTTGCATAATCTGTGCGTGACGTTGTTCACTAGGGGGCGTGTCGAGCTGCTAGCTATGTGCTGATAGGCCACAGGTTCTGTGCACACAATTGGTTGGAAAATTTGTCACCTGAGCGCTATTGTTTCCAAGCCACCTCACCGGTTTCAAAATTTCCTTTCTTCACTTTGTACTTGGACACTTGTTGGACTAGGACATCGGATTCAGTATTTCACAGAATATTCCACGCTTTGCACCGCAGCTTCGAGGTATGTTACACCGCTTGGGCATAGTGGATGGAACGATGTACTGTCGTCATGAGCGCTTCGTTCCGTCGCTGAAGCGATGCGGATGGTACGCTGTTGTGACTGGTTGTGACTGGTGGGCTAGAGCGTGGTAGATGGAACGCTGTTTGGTCGGCATGACCGCTTCGTTCCGCCGCTGAAGCGATGCGGATGGTACGCTGTTGTGACTGGTTGTGACTGGTTGTGTCTGGTGAGCTACAGCGTGGCAGATGGTACAATGTATGGTCACCATGAGCGCTTTGTGTGGCTGCTGTATGGAAGCGGGCGGTACACTGTTCTGGGTTATGGTGGCCTATGGCGTGGCAGATGAAACAAGCGATGCGGATGTTACGCTGTTGTGGCTGGTTGTGACTGGTTGTGACTGGTGGGCTAGAGCGTGGTAGATGGAACGCTGTTTGGTCGGCATGACCGCTTCGTTCCGCCGCTGAAGCGATGCGGATGGTACGCTGTTGTGACTGGTTGTGACTGGTTGTGACTGGTGGGCTAGAGCGTGGTAGATGGAACGCTGTTTGGTCGGCATGACCGCTTCGTTCCGCCGCTGAAGCGATGTGGATGGTACGCTGTTGTGACTGGTTGTGACTGGTTTTGTCTGGTGAGCTACAGCGTGGCAGATGGTACAATGTATGGTCACCATGAGCGATTTGTGTGGCTGCTGTATTGAAGCAGGCGGTACACTGTTTTGGGTTATGGTGGCCTATGGCGTGGCAGATGGAACAATGGATGGTAGGCATGAGCTCTTTGTGTGGCTGTTGTTGTTAAGCGTTTGGCACACTGGCAAAAGTATTGTTTAAAGGACTCTTTGTCAACCGTGTAATTTTTTTTTTTTTTATAATTATTTTTCAGATGTCAAATCGTAGGGAATTCATCGAAATATACCAGTCTTTTCCCTGCCTCTGGAAAATCAAATCTCCAGAGTATTGTAACAGGGAAAAGAGGCAGGAGGGTTATTTAAAGCTCATTGAGCTTTACAATCGTCATGCACCAGAAGAGCCAGCAAACGAAGCGGTTATTAAAAAGAAAATTCAGGCGCTCCGCACGGTGTGGAGGAAGGAGCTTAACAAGGTTCTTCACACTACAAAGTCCGGGGCTTCCACCGAAGATGTTTATGTGCCAAAGCTTTGGTATTTTGAACATCTGAATTTTCTGAGGGACCAAGAGGTGCCACGGACTTCCACGTGTTTTCGCTTGTTGGCACCTGTGGAACAAATTGTTTCGGAGAACCACGCCGAGCAGGAGTCACAAGGGCAACAAGTAAGTAGCTCTTTGGACGAAAGTTCACCAATGTGTCCTATAATTACATAATTTTTCTCTGCATTTTATGTTTTATACTTCTGATTATCACATCAGTTTGAAGTTATTACAAAAACATGTCCACATAAGTAACCCTGTCGCAGTAAAGTATTATATGTGGAACATAATATGTATGAAATGGCGATATTTCTAAACCATACCATCTAAGCAATATAGAAAATAGTATCGCTTCAAGCTGCCGATGTACTCTTGTTGAGACTATTTAGACTATAAAATATTCATCAGGTTCCCCTAGCAGTCAGAACAGTGTTTTTAAAAGTATTAAATAAATGGGAAGGTTAAAGAATATTACTAAGCTTAAAATATATTACAACCTTTTTTTACCTACTACGAATATATAGTTTGGATGCGGTTATGGTGGTCAAACTTTTTGTTGCCAGGTTCGTAACTTGTTTTTTTTTTTTTTCCCCCAGGATGACAGTGCGCAGGACAGTACACTGGACTGTTCACAGGACTGCGCGACAACAGATTTAGTGGAGGCGGCACCTGCCAGGACTCAATCGAGGCAAGGTCCAAGGAAACGGAAAGCCACCTCAGACGTTTCACATGAACTGTTGAGCCTTGCAAAAAAGGTGTTAACAAACAATGTTAGCCCTGCGTTGCAGGGGTTTGGACACTATGTTGTTGACAAACTGGCCAAAATGGACGACAGCCAAAGAACACTAGCGGAGCGTCTAATATTGGAAGCAGTAAACAAGGGTACAGATGGCGATTTGGACAAGCACACTCGTTTGGTCTATTCCCGGCCAATGCAGCGGACAGAGCCCTCATATTACAATGGTTGGTCACAGTGTCAGACACCAATGCGACACAATGTTCCCGTTTCCCACTTCGTCCAGCCACCCCCTAACCACTCCTACACGCCAATACCTTCACATATGGCTTCGCCCGTCAGGCACCAAAGTTTTCAGCCGGAAGAATCGTCGTATCACAATTTGTGATTTCCTAACTTCTTTTACATTACTTTTTATTTTATTGTCTTGTTAAAATAATGTTTCAAATAAAAGCTTTTATTAGAAATTCTATCACGACTGTTTGATTGGTGTGTCTCGATCACAGCACTGTATGAGGGCACAAATTAATGTAACAAATTCATGTACAGTTAACTAATACCAAAAAAATGGAATCATAGTTTAACTAAATATTTTTAATGTAACAACCAAAAATGTATTATTGGCCCGCCTCCAACTGCTGGCACATGTCCCGAAGCTTCTGCAGCTCCTCCATTGCCACATTGTGCTGCTCCTGAATCCGCGCCATAGTGTGGATAAGCCTTTCTATGCCGGCTTCAAGATCCTCCTTGTTCACACTGACGACAGCTGTGGGTCAAAAAACATAACATTAATAACACTGTAGTCTCCCGATGTGTCTTTGCTTCTGTGAAGGAAAAAAAAGAAAAAAAAACAGTCAGCATATAAGGCAATACTGACTTGGGGGGGGGGGGGGGGGGGTTGGTGTTTGGGTTGGGGGTGAAAGAGTGGGCCTGCCACAAAATCAAATAACTTTATTGTGGGAACCTACTAGGATGTTGAGGCACGGAGGGCACTTCGGGATCAGAGTCCATGTTGAATGCCTCGTGCTGTCGGCGGCGGCGCTGTCTCTTTGCCTCTGTGAAGGGAAAAAAAAAAAAAAGGTCTGTTAGCATATATGGCAACACTGGCTGCCGGGGGAGGGGGGGGGAAGAGGGGACCTGCAACTGAATCCAAATCACATAATTGTGGGAACCTACTAGGATCTGGAGGAGTTGACCCGGAGGGCACAGATCCAGAAGAGGCTGTGCGGGATGCCTCGTGGCGGCGGTGGTGCTGTGTCTTTGCCTCTGTGAAGGAAAAAAAAAAAATGAATTAAAAAAAAAAGGTCTGTTAGCATATATGGCAACACTGGCTGCCGGGGGAGGGGGGGGGAAGAGGGGACCTGCAACTGAATCCAAATCACATAATTGTGGGAACCTACTAGGATCTGGAGGAGTTGACCCGGAGGGCACAGATCCAGAAGAGGCTGTGCGGGATGCCTCGTGGCGGCGGCGGTGCTGTCTCTTTGCCTCTGTGAAGGAAAAAAAAAAGGTAGGTCTGCAGTTAGCTGTGCCACATAGTACTTTTCACCGTTCATACTGTCCCATAGCTGTGGCACATAGTGGCTCTGCAACGTTCAAACTGTCCCATAGCTGTGCCGCATAGTGGCTCTGCAACGTTCATACTGCCCCATAGCTGTGGCACATAGTGGCTCTGCAACGTTCAAACTGTCCCATAGCTGTGCCACACAGTGGCTCTGCAACGTTCAAGCTGTGGCACATAGTGGCTCTGCAACGTTCATACTGCCCCATAGCTGTGGCACATAGTGGCTCTGCAACGTTCAAACTGCCCCATAGCTGTGCCACATACTTTTGGGTACCTGCGTACTGACCTCTGCGAATCTCCTTGCGAAGCTCCTGCAGGCGCTCTGGGCTTTTGGACTTGAGATCGCCCCATTTTTTCACAATCTGGGCCTTGCTGCGAGTTATCCCAAACCGCTTCCTGAGGCCCTCAGACACCACACGGACAACTTCCTCCTTGTGCTGGTTGCGGTGCAGCACCAGCCCTGTTGTTTCGTACTGCATCCGATCCATTGTTCCAATAAGGAACTTGAGCTCTGGGATGCCCATAGGAGGATCACGGCGACTGGCAGCCATTCTCAGGATGTCAGGGAACCAAAACAAGCTAGCGCAGGCACGCCGGAACGCTGTAACGTCATCACGCCGTCATAGACCACGAGCGTACATTACGTGACGCTCCGGCGTTAAATAACCATCCTTCGAACGGCATTTACTATGTGCGTTCATTCCGTACCGCTCAGCCGTCACAAATGTGACGCTGTCCATAAACGGCAACGCTATTGCGATGCCGATCTGGCGGCAGGACGGCGGAGTACAGCTCCTCCTCTGGGCGTTGCTGTTCAGGGTCATTCCATCTAAAATGGCGGCGAGAATGCGTTCTGCTCCTCTGGGGCAGCCAGAGCTCCTTTTTTTTATTGGTCAGATGGATGCCCTGGATTATGAGGGTCTGGAGAGCCGCCCTGCCCACCCACACATCCACAAGCGGGAAGTGCTTGGCCACATAGCCAGAATGATGGAGAGGAGGTTTGGCGTCTGCCGCAGTCAGCTTCAGCTGCGTAAAAAATGGGCTGACCTCCGCTATAAAACGCCACAAATGTTTGCTGAGTTGCGTGCGGAGGCAAGGCGAGGCAAGTACTAGTATGGGGGGAATGGGAGATGCACGCTGTCAGGAGGGGGGGGGTTTGGGAGGGAGGCTTGCGCTCATGGTCGCCAACGTGACCTCAAATACATTAAAACACATGCCCCGTTTTTGTAAAATTTAGTTATTTTCCAAGCAGAATATGCGTTGTCCGTGAGAAAACTTGTCGGGTTCCCTAATCTCAACCACCATCTTGAAATTATTATGATGTCCATTATTTTTAGTTTCTCAATTTCCCAAAAATATTAACGGAGGAGGTTGGCCTACTGATGAAATAATACGTTTTCCAAAGACAGGAAGACCATTGAACACCAGAGCCCACATACATGTCTGAGTATCGCACCCCTGTAAAGTGTGATCTCTATTTTATGTTTTAGTATATTGTAAGCTTTGATCTGCAGCACTCAACATTTGTGTGTAAACATTGTGATTCTTTACTTTAGGTGTAGAGAGACAGCGGCGGCAAGTGAGACCCACCATTGCCACCAGTACCCCATCGTCAGACACCAATGGGAGCCCACAGTCCGGGACATCACGTAAGTTCACAATCATTGATTGCATTTTTTTTAACATCACACGGGACATAACAGGGTAGCTGAAATATTTGAAGACATTACAGACGCAATAATGACCCAGCGGCCTACCACACCTCCACCATCTGTTGCGACCATGCACCCTCGCACCCCTGTGAAGTGTGATATAAATTTTATGTTTCAGTATATTGTTAGCTTTGATCTGCAGCACTCTACATGTGTTTTTAAAGATTGCGTTTGTTAACTTTATGTGTAGAGAGACAGCGGCGGCAACAGGTACCTGCCATTGCCAGCAGCACCACAGCATCCACCACCAGCGGGAGCCCACAGTCCATGACGTCACGTAAGTTAACAATCATAGATTACAGTTTTTCAACTGCATACGGGACATAAGAGGGTAGCGGAAATATTTGAATACATTACAGACGCAGTAATGACCCAGCGGCCTACCACGCCACCACCAGACAGCAGACGGCCTCGCACCCCTACACCACCCTCAACACCTCCCTTCCGACACTCCTCTTCCTCCCCCGGGTCGGCGTCATTCTCCCCAGAACATAACATACGTAAGTGACCAAAACAGCGAGTGCTTCCCAACGGCGTGTTCCATAGTTAACCAGATCTGTTATTATTTCCTTTAAGGTGCTGCAGCAGTGGCCAGATCGCTGGGGTGGGAAATTAGCAGCTCTGGTTCTGGCAATGAGGAACCGGCGTCCCTTCTCCGTAAGTATCAAGATAATACGAGTGGTTTTCTGCTGGATGTCACAATAGACAACTAAAACTGTAAAATTTAATAAAATTTACATTGCCCTGTGGTGCCAGACCAAATAGAAATTTACAACACACAAAATTTGGTCCTGCCCCAGAGGTCGAGATGTATTTTCAGCGGAATCAACGTTGGTTCTCCAACCTCTTCTATCCACAGAACCGCCCACCGTAAGAGAGCTCCTGGCGAGACAATTGCGCCTGGAGCGGACAGCAGCGCTCCTGCAGCAGACAGCAGCGCTCCTCCAGACTCAAGTAGAGCAGCAGGGCGTGACGCTGCGACACCTCTTGGGCCGTGGAAGGAGATAATTTTTTTTTTTTGGGGTTTATGTTATATTTTGTTGTTTAATAATTTAAAACCAAGAAATTGCTACAAAAAAAACCAAAAATCTTCGCATTCTTTCTTTAATGTTTACCAAGCTATAAGGGTTAACAGCACCATTTTATAGGCATCACATTTAAAGTTATTTAGAGAGGTTTTTATGACAGCAAAGCAAAAAAAAATATTTTTTTATACGGCGCGATCCTGCCAGGGTACAGCTCCAGAACCATTAAAGTACTGACAGTATTTTTCGCGACAGTCCCTTGCATCGTCTGCCTGTCTGCCAGATCCAAGTGCTTGAAGAGCTGTAAAGTTATCAGGTTGTGTACGCCATTCCCCGGGCACAATATCTCCGGTTCTTGCGTCCACTGCATCAATAAACAAAGGAGGAGAATAGGAGCTCATATCATGACGTCTCAGGAAATTATGGAGCACACAGCATGCCAAAACCACAAAGTCTATAGACGGCAGCTTCAAGTTGATAGCTGTGTGGAACACTCTAAACCGATTTGCCATAATCCCAAAGGCATTTTCAACCACACGACGGGCCCTCGACAACCGGTAATTAGTAATTAAAGATTCTGCGCTCCGGTGTGAGTGTTCTCTGTGCAAATGGCTTCAGCAAATGTGGATGAAGAGGGAAAGCTTCATCAGCGATGAAGACAAAATTTAGGTTTGCTTTTGTGTCTTCATTTAGTGGCAACAGCAGTTCATTGTTCCTCAAGCTTTCCCCAAATGAAGTGTGTTCAAAAACACCACCGTCGGAGACTCGACCATTCATGCCAACATCCACATCGACAAACTCATAGTTCGCATTGACAAGGGCCATGAGGATCACACTGAAATATCCTTTGTAGTTGAAAAAAAAGGATCCAGAGTTGGCTGGTTGCGTGATGCGCACATGCTTTCCATCTAATGCACCACCGCAGTTTGGAAACTGCCACAGCTCATCAAAATCGGAAGCAATCCTCTTCCAGTCATCCGCCGTCTTGGGAAACTGCAAGATGAGAAGGAAACATGTACAAATTAGGTCAAATATATTATGCACATACACTCTCATGTGGACATCCTACAGTGATTGAGGCGCAGTATGGATTAGTATAACAAAGTCAACAACCCTGAGTATGCAGGCAGCCATTTTTTCAGATGGCTTCGGTGACTCAGAGGGGGTGCTAAACAATATATCTAAATTATATAATCAATAAAATTACGTTGGGAGCAGCAAATAAAAGAAGGGTGGCGCAGGGTTGGAGCAGCACATATCAGAATGGAGACGCAAAATGGTAGCAGCACATGTCAGACTGGAGGCGCAGGATCACAGCAGCACATGTCTGAATGGGGGCGCAGGATGGGAGCAGCACATGATAGGATGTAGAACATATACCAATAGAAATGCTCGCCATCAGGGCGTAGAACGGGTTCAATAGCTAGTATAATATATCGACATAACACAGCAGCCAAAAAAAATATAGTAGTACCTCCATATAATGCCTTAAGCTCTGCACAATGGCCTCGCATGTCTCCGGAATCACAACGCTCAGGAAAGGTCTGGAAACAGCGGCGGAAAACTGCAAATCCCGAAGAGACCTTCCTGTTGCCAGGAACCGCAGTGTCACCGCCAACCTTTCCTCCACGGGCACGGCTGCACGCATCGGCGTATCACGCCTTTGTATGAGTGGCGTAACAGCAGACAGTATTATTTTGAAGGATTCCTCGGACATCCGAAGGTAGTTTCGGAAATCATGAGGGTTATTGTCACGTAACTCTCTTATGAGACCCATGTGTGACAATGTGGATCTTTTCTGCAGCCAGCTCCGGGTCCACATGCGACGTTTTCGTTTAGGACGTCTCTCCTCTTGGAGACGTGCTGCCTCAAACACCAGGGCAGCAGCAACAACAGAACTCTCATCGGAAGTGAGCATAGTTCCTAAAAAGAAAACAAACGTACAATAAATACACGTGCTTACAAAACAATGTTCTGACCATTCATCTAATAACTATATATGTTACTACTGGTATTAAATGGGGCAGTCAACCATCTCGATCTGTAAAAGGATTAATTAATTGGGCCACGCTACAGCTGTGTACCTGAGGTTCTCAGGCCTACCCTACTCAAAGGAACAATCGACCACACTCCAGCGTTTATCCCCGTTGAAGCGCAACATATGCTACGCTGTAGCGTTATACATACCTTTTGCGGTAAAAGTCTAGTAGTTAAAAGTCCAGGGAATCCAGCGAATTTAGGAGTTCTATTTACAGCACGTGCTACAGAGAGAAATGAATAGCGCGCTCGAGAGCTCCGGTTTTATCCGCTGGGAACAATAGTCCTTTGTCGAATGAGCGCACAGTATTGTACCGCCCAATCAGCACACGGGAGGTGGAGAATTCAGCGCTCCTACGTAGCCAGCTCCTCCGCCCTTTACATCGTATACAATATCGTGCACACCTTTGTTACACCATGCGATCATGCCGCCACAGCGGGACACTAGACGACGAAAGAAAGTTTCAAACGATGTGCTACGACGTACGATTCACAGCGGGGTCCCTGATCGCAGGAGCGTGTCACACACTGCGATATCGTACCTATATCGCTCGAACGTCACAAATCGTGCCGTCGTAGCGATCAAAATTGCACTGTGTGACGGTACCCTTAGTGTCCTATTTGCACTGATTGTTTTTATGTATTATTGGATGACTCTGTTGTCATCACTGTCTCTTTGCCTTGCACTTTAATAAAGCAATTTTACTAATAAGACATAAGGTTATCTTTTTGGATTTATTTCCTTCCCCCCTTCTAGTATATGGTTTTTGATAACTGTCTTGATCCGCTACTAGGGCAGAATAAGTTCTACTGGGAATGCTCTATTATATATTTCTTTATATTATACTTTGACTATAATTTTCCCAGATGCGAGTTCATAGATACTGTCTGCCTTTGGCTACCCCTATTCTTTTTCAAAGCTGAAAATTAGACTCATCATTAAACTAGAAGAAGAGGGAATGGGAAGAAAAACATTGGACTCGAACATGAAGCCAGAAAATATGCTGATGAAGGATATGAGGTGCGGCAAAGAAGACCCAAGACAACATACTCAGAAGGGAGGTAAAAAAAAAATCTAAAACAATCCACACGGAGGAGATTGGAACAAAACAAAATCCCTTAGGCCGGTTTCACACGCCAGTGGCTCCGGCACGTGAGGTGACAGTTTCCTCACGTACCGGAGACACTGACTCACGTAGACACATTGAAATCAATGTGTCTCTGCACATGTCAGCATGTTTTCACAGACCGTGTGTCCGTGTGCAAAACACGGAGACATGTCAGTGTTCGTGGGAGCGCACGGATTACACGGACCCATTAAAGTCAGTGCCGTGCAGGAGACAGCGCTACAGTAAGCGCTGTCCCCCCACGTGGTGCTGAAGCCGCCATTCATATCTTCTCCCAGCAGCGTTTGCTGTAGAGAAGATATGAAAAATCCTTTTTTTTTTGTTCGTGTTTAAAATAAAGAACCCTGTCCCCACCCCTCTCCCACACCCTGTGCGCCTGCCCGCTGTTAATAAAATACTCACCCGGCTCCCTCGCAGCGTCCTGTCCTCGCCGCAGCTTCTCCTGTATGAGCGGTCACGTGGGGCAGCCGATTACAGTCATGAATATGCGGCTCCACCTCCCATAGGGGGGACAGGGATCTTTATTTTAAACACAAACAAAAAAAAAAAAGGATTTTTCATATCTTCTCTACAGCAAACGCTGCTGGAGAGAAGATATGAATGGCGGCTTCAGCACCAGAGGCAGGGGACAGCGCTTATCTCTAGCGCTGTCTCCTGCACGCTCCGTGTGCCGTACATGTGCCACACGGATGGCCTACGTGAGCTCACGGACACGGATAATTCCGGTACCGATTTTTCCGGTACCGGAATTATCTGGACGTGTGAGACTGGCCTTAAACTGCATGCTCGCAAATGCCAGAAGCCTGACAAAATGGAAGAACTAGAAGCAGAAATATCTACGGGTATCTATGGCATAGTGGGAATAACCGAGACATGGTTAGATGAAAGCTATGACTGGGCACTTAAAGGGAACCTGATTTCCCCCCCCCCCCCAGGTGTCTGTAACTAAAAGAGCCACCTTGTGCAGCACTAATGCTGCATTTGGACAAGGTGACTCTTTTAGTTATGCTCCTTGCACACGCTGAAATAAACACTTATAAAATGTGCCCCCTCATACTGTGAAATCGCCAGGGAGGCGGGACTTTCCTGCCTAATCAGACGCAGCACAGCCGTTATTCATTCCCCCTTGGCACCGTGCGCCGCCTCCTCAGGGTTGTTTGAATCTGTCTCGGAGCCTGCGCTGTTATGTTATCCCTTGGGCATGCGCAGTCAGCGCTGCCCGTCTTCTGACATCATTTGATGTCAGGCTGACTGCGCCTGTGCGGCCACGCTGCTCGAGATCCCGCCCCGCAGTGTCTTCTGATTTGTTCACACTGCGGGGCTGGGATTCATGGGCATGCACAGTGCATATCTTCGCCTCTCACTCCTCTCCCTCCGCCTTCTTCAGACTGTGCGGCGTCAGCTGATTCCTAATCGCCGTGGCATGTGATTTGGGATCAGCTGACGCCGCGTAGTCTGAAGAAGTCAGAGGGAGATGAGTATCTAATAGACCTGACAGAATAACAAATCTGCAGGTCCTTGGGCATCTAGGAAATAGCGACCACAGTATTGTACAGTTTCAGTTGTCTTTCACTAGGGGGACTTGTCAGGGAGTCAAAAAAACACTAAACTTTAGGAAGGCAAAGTTTGACCAACTTAGAGATGCCCTTAATCTGGTTGACTGGGACAATGTCCTCAGAAATAAGAATACAGATAATAAATGGAAAATGTTTAAGAACATCCTAAATAGGCACTGTAAGCGGTTTATACCTTGTGTGAATAAAAGGACTAGAAATAGGAAAAACCCAATGTGGCTAAACAAAGAAGTGAGAGGGGCAATTAACAGTAAAAAGAAAGCATTTGCACTACTAAAGCAGGATGGCACCATTGAAGCTCTAAAAAACTATAGGGAGAAAAATACTTTATCTAAAAAACTAATTAAAGCTGCCAAAAAGGAAACCGAGAAGCACATTGCTGAGGAGAGTAAAACTAATCCCAAACTGTTCAACTAGATCACTAGTAAAAGAATCAAAAGTGAAAATGCAGGACCCTTAAAAAATTGAGGAAAGAATGGTTGTAGATGATGAGGAAAAAGCTAACATATTAATCACCTTCTTCTCCACGGTATTCACGATGGAAAATAAAATGCTAGGTGAAATGTCGAGAGACAAAGAAAACCCTATATTAAGGGTCACTTCACCAATCTATCCCAATAAGAGGTGCGATAAATAAGATTAAAATAGATAAATCTCTGGGTCCGGATGGCATACACCCACGAGTTCTAAGAGAACTAAGTAATGTCATAGACAAACCATTATTTCTTATATTTAGGGACTATAGCGACGGGGTCTGTTCCACAGGACTGGTGCATAGCAAATATGGCAATATTCAAAAAAGGCTCTAAAAGTGAACATGGAAATTAAAGGCCAGTAAGTCTAACCTCTATTGTTTGTAAAATATTTTAAGGGTTTCTGAAGGATGTTATTCTGGATTATCTCCGTGAGAATAACTGTTTAACTCCATATCAGCATGGGCAGGGCCATATTTGGCCTTCATGCTGCCCTAGGCACTTTTCGTGGTCGCGCCTCTTACTGTCACACACTGAGTATGTGCACACGATCTCTATTTAACCCCTTTCTGACATGGGACGTACTATCCCGTCGAGGTGGGGTGGGCCCCCATGACCACGGACGGGATAGTACGTCCAGCGCGATCGGCGGCGCTCACGGGGGGAGCGCCGCCGATCGCGGCCGGGTGTCAGCTGTTTATCGCAGCTGACATCCGGCACTATGTGCCAGGAGCGGTCACGGACCGCCCCCGGCACATTAACCCCCGGCACACCGCGATCAAAGATGATCGCGATGTGCCGGCGGTATAGGGAAGCTTCCCGCAGGGAGGGGGCTCCCTGCGGGCTTCCCTGAGCCCCCCGCAGCAACGCGATGTGATCGCGTTGCTCCGGGGGTCTCACCTCCCTCCCTGCTTCCTCCAGCCCCGGATCCAAGATGGCCGCGGATCCGGGTCCTGCAGGGAGGGAGGTGGCTTCACAGAGCCTGCTCAGAGCAGGCACTGTGAAGGCTGCAGCGCTGCATGTCAGATCAGTGATCTGACAGAGTGCTGTGCACACTGTCAGATCACTGATCTGTGATGTCCCCCCCTGGGACAATGTAAAAAAGTAAAAAAAAAAATTTCAAAATGTGTAAAAAAAAAAAAAAAAAAATATTCCTAAATAATGAAAAAAAAAAATATATATATTATTCCCCTAAATACATTTCTTTATCTAAATAAAAAAAAAAACAATAAAAGTACACATATTTAGTATCGCCGCGTCCGTAACGGCCCGACCTATAAAACTGGCCCACTAGTTAACCCCTTCAGTAAACACCGTAAGAAAAAAAAAAAAAAAAAAAACGAGGCAAAAAACAACGCTTTATTATCATACCGCCGAACAAAAAGTGGAATAACACGCGATCAAAAAGACAGATATAAATAACCATGATACCGCTGAAAGCGTCATCTTGTCCCGCAAAAAACGAGCATCATCAGCAAAAAAAGTTATAGTCCTGAGAATAAAGCGATGCAAAAATAATTATTTTTTCTATAAAATAGTTTTTATCGTATAAAAGCGCCAAAACATAAAAAAATGATATAAATGAGGTGTCGCTGTAATCGTACTGACCCGAAGAATAAAACTGCTTTATCAATTTTACCAAACGCGGAACGGTATAAACGCCTCCCCCAAAAGAAATTCATGAATAGCTGGTTTTTGGTCATTCTGCCTCGCAAAAATCGGAATAAAAAGCGATAAAAAAATGTAACGTGCCTGAAAATGTTACCAAAAAAAACGTCAACTCGTCCCGCAAAAAACAAGACCTCACATGACTCTGTGAACCAAAATATGGAAAAATTATAGCTCTCAAAATGTGGTAACGCAAAAAATATTTTTTGCAATAAAAAGCGTCTTTCAGTGTGTGACGGCTGCCAATCATAAAAATCAGCTAAAAAACCCGCTATAAAAGTAAATCAAACCCCCCTTCATCACCCCCTTAGTTAGGGAAAAATTAAAAAAATGTATTTATTTCCATTTTTCCATTAGGGCTAGGGTTAGGGCTAGGGTTAGGGCTAGGGTTAGGGTTTGGGCTAGGGCTAGGGTTAGGGTTAGGGCTAGGGTTAGGGCTAGGGTTAGGGCTAGGGTTAGGGTTAGGGCTAGGGTTAGGGTTAGGGCTAGGGTTAGGGCTATGGTTAAGGCTACAGTTAGGGTTGGGGCTAAAGTTAGGGTTAGGGCTATGGTTAGGGTTAGGGCTACAGTTTGGGTTGGGGCTAAAGTTAGGGTTGGGGCTAGGGTTAAGGCTACAGTTAGGGTTGGGGCTAAAGTTACGGTTAGGGTTTAGATTACATTTACAGTTGGGAATAGGGTTGGGATTAGGGTTAGGTGTGTGTCAGGGTTAGAGGTGTGGTTAGGGTTACTGTTGGGATTAGGGTTAGGGGTGTGTTTGGATTAGGGTTTCAGTTATAATTGGGGGGTTTCCACTGTTTAGGCACATCAGGGGCTCTCCAAACGCGACATGGCGTCCGATCTCAATTCCAGCCAATTCTGCGTTGAAAAAGTAAAACAGTGCTCCTTCCCTTCCGAGCTCTCCCGTGTGCCCAAACAGGGGTTTACCCCAACATATGGGGTATCAGCGTACTCAGGACAAATAGGACAACAACTTTTGGGGTCCAATTTCTCCTGTTACCCTTGGGAAAATACAAAACTGGGGGCTAAAAAAATTTTTTTTTTTATTTTCACGGCTCTGCATTATAAACTGTAGTGAAACACTTGGGGGTTCAAAGTTCTCACAACACATCTAGATAAGTTCCATGGGGGTCTAGTTTCCAATATGGGGTCACTTGTGGGGGATTTCTACTGTTTAGGTACATTAGGGGTTCTGCAAACGCAATGTGACGCCTGCAGACCATTCCATCTAAGTCTGCATTCCAAATGGCACTCCTTCCCTTCCGAGCCCTCCCATGCGCCCAAACGGTGGTTCCCCCCAACATATGGGGTATCAGCGTACTCAGGACAAATTGGACAACAACATTTGGGGTCCAATTTCTCCTGTTACCCTTGGGAAAATACAAAACTGGGGGCTAAAAAATTTTTTTTTTTTATTTTCACGGCTCTGCATTATAAACTGTAGTGAAACACTTGGGGGTTCAAAGTTCTCACAACACATCTAGATAAGTTCCATGGGGGTCTAGTTTCCAATATGGGGTCACTTGTGGGGGATTTCTACTGTTTAGGTACATTAGGGGCTCTGCAAATGCAATGTGACACCTGCAGACCATTCCATCTAAGCCTGCATTCCAAATGGAGCTCCTTCCCTTCCGAGCCCTCCCATGCGCCCAAACAGTGGTTCCCCCCCACATATGGGGTATCAGCGCACTCAGAACAAATTGGACAACAAATTTTGGGGTCCAATTTCTCCTGTTACCCTCGGGAAAATACAAAGCTGGGGGCTAAAAAATAATTTTTGTGGGAAAAAATTTTTGTTTTATTTTTACGGCTCTCCATTATAAACTTCTGTGAAGCCCTTGGTGGGTCAAAGTGCTCACCACACATGTAGATAAGTTCCTTAGGGGGTCTACTTTCCAAAATGGTGTCACTTATGGGGGGTTTCTACTGTTTAGGTACATTAGGGGCTCTGCAAACGCAATGTGACACCTGCAGACCATTCCATCTAAGTCTGCATTCAAATGGCACTCCTTCCCTTCCGAACCCTCCCATGCGCCCAAACAGTGGTTCCCCCCACATATGGTGTATCATCGCACTCAGGACAAATTGGGCAACAAATTTTGGGGTCCACTTTCTCCTGTTACCCTCGGGAAAATACAAAACTGGGGGCTAAAAGAATAATTTTTGTGGGAAAAATTTTTTGTTTTATTTTTACGGCTCTGCATTATAAACTTCTGTGAAGCACTTGGTGGGTCAAAGTGCTCACCACACATCTAGATAAGTTCCTTAGGGGGTCTACTTTCCAAAATGGTGTCACTTGTGGGGGGTTTCAATGTTTAGGCACATCAGTGGCTCTCCAAACGCAACATGGCGTCCCATCTCAATTCCTGTCAATTTTGCATTGAAAAGTCAAACGGCGCTCCTTCCCTTCCGAGCTCTCCCATCTGCCCAAACAGTGGTTTACCCCCACATATGGGGTATCAGCGTACTCAGCACAAATTGTACAACAAATTTTGGGGTCCAATTTCTTCTCTTACCCTTGGGAAAATAAAAAATTGGGGGCGGAAAGTTAATTTTTGTGAAAAAATATGATTTTTTATTTTTACGGTTCTACATTATAAACTTCTGTGAAGCACTTGGTGGGTCAAAGTGCTCACCACACATCTAGATAAGTTTCTTAAGGGGTCTACTTTCCAAAATGGTGTCACTTGTGGGGGGTTTCAATGTTTAGGCACCTCAGGGGCTCTCCAAACGCAACATGGCGTCCCATCTCAATTCCTGTCAATTTTGCATTGAAAAGTCAAACGGCGCTCCTTCCCTTCCGAGCTCTCCCATCCGCCCAAACAGTGGTTTACCCCCACATATGGGGTATCAGTGTACTCGGCACAAATTGTACAACAACTTTTGGGGTCCAATTTCTTCTCTTACCCTTGGGAAAATAAAAAATTGGGGGAGGAAAGATAATTTGTGTGAAAAAATATGATTTTTTATTTTTACGGTTCTACATTATAAACTTCTGTGAAGCACTTGGTGGGTCAAAGTGCTCACCACACATCTAGATAAGTTCCTTAAGGGGTCTACTTTCCAAAATGGTGTCACTTGTGGGGGGGTTTCAATGTTTAGGCACATCAGGGGCTCTCCAAACGCAACATGGCGTCCCATCTCAATTCCTGTCAATTTTGCATTGAAAAGTCAAACGGCGCTCCTTCCCTTCCGAGCTCTCCCATCCGCCCAAACAGTGGTTTACCCCCACATATGGGGTATCAGCGTACTCAGGACAAATTGTATAACAACTTTTGGGTTCCAATTTCTTCTCTTACCCTTGGGAAAATAAAAATTGGGGGCGGAAAGTTAATTTTTGCAAAAAAATATGATTTTTTATTTTTACGGTTCTACATTATAAACTTCTGTGAAGCACTTGGTGGGTCAAAGTTCTCACCACACATCTAGATAAGTTCCTTAAGGGGTCTACTTTCCAAAATGGTGTCACTTGTGGGGGGTTTCAATGTTTAGGGACATCAGGGGCTCTCCAAACGAAACATGGCGTCCCATCTCAATTCCAGTCAATTTTGCATTGAAAAGTCAAACGGCGCTCCTTCCCTTCCGAGCTCTCCCATCCGCCCAAACAGTGGTTTACCCCCACATATGGGGTATCAGCGTACTCAGGACAAATTGTATAACAACTTTTGGGGTCCAATTTCTTCTCTTACCCTTGGGAAAATAAAAAATTGGGGGCGGAAAGTTAATTTTTGTGAAAAAATATGATTTTTTATTTTTACGGTTCTACATTCTAAACTTCTGTGAAGCACTTGGTGGGTCAAAGTGCTCACCACACATCTAGATAAGTTCCTTAAGGGGTCTACTTTCCAAAATGGTGTCACTTGTGGGGGGTTTCAATGTTTAGGCACATCAGGGGCTCTCCAAACGAAACATGGCGTCCCATCTCAATTCCAGTCAATTTTGCATTGAAAAGTCAAATGGCACTCCTTCGCTTCCGAGCTCTGCCATGCGCCCAAACAGTGGTTTACCCCCACATGTGGGGTATTGTCGTGCTCATGACAAATTGTACAACAATGTTTGCGGTCTATTTTCTCCTGTTACCCTTGGTAAAATTAAACAAATTGGAGCTGAATTAAATTTTTTGTGAAAAAAAGTTAAATGTTCATTTTTATTTAAACATTCAAAAAATTCCTGTGAAGCACCAGAAGGGTTAATAAACTTCTGGAATATGGTTTTGAGCACCTTGAGGGGTGTAGTTTTTAGAATGGTGTCACACTCGGGTATTTTCTATCATATAGACCCCTCAAAATGACTTCAAATGAGATGTGGTCCCTAAAATAAAATGGTGTTGTAGAAATGAGAAATTGCTGGTCAACTTTTAACCCTTATAACTCCCTAACAAAAAAAATTTTGGTTCCAAAATTGTGCTGATGTAAAGTAGACATGTGGGAAATGTTACTTATTAAGTATTTTGTGTGACATATCTCTGTGATTTAATTGCATAAAAATTCAAAGTTGGAAAATTGCGAAATTTTCTAAATTTTCGCCATATTTCCGTTTTTTTCACAAATAAACGCAGGTAATATCAAAGAAATTTTACCATTGTCATGAAGTACAATATGTCACGAGAAAACAATGTCAGAATCACTGGGATCCGTTGAAGCGTTCCAGAGTTATAACCTCACAAAGGGACAGTGGTCAGAATTGTAAAAATTGGCCCGGTCATTAACGTGCAAACCACCCTTGGGGGTAAAGGGGTTAAGGCAGATCTACTCTGTAAAACGCTTTAAAAAGTGCTAATTAAGCACTAACAGAATTAACGTCTGCACTTGCTGCGCACAAGTTCAGTCTTTTGAGCGTTTTTTTAACACCTTCAGCTTTTTTTAAGTCATTAAGATATTAAAATAGGTAACCTAACCATTGCTTCAGTGAGAAGAGGCCTAGTGATATAGAGACATGCTATCTGCTCATTCACCCCTCCTCTTTACTGAAGGTGTTCAAAGGGAAGCCAAGAGCAGACAGGTAGCAGGTGTCAGAGCGAGCCTGCAGGCTGCAGCTATATTATGTGCACCCATGCTGACACTTGGAGGGTGCTGCTGCACTCATCCAGTGTCTCTGGTTTCAAACTTGTGTTTTGTTTTTTGTTTTTTTCAAATCAGGCAAAATCAGGTTTTTCAGTGAAATCCTGATCCTTTTAGGATCCAGTTTTTCCCATTCACTTTAATGGTGTCAGGTAGAAACCAGTTACTTCAGGTTGCTTCCTGACACCATTAAAGTGAATGGACAAAAAAAATCCTGATAGGATCAGGATTTGGCTGAAAAACCTGATTTTGCCTGACTTGAAAAAAACACAAGTGTGAAACCAGCCTCAGTGAGTAAGCAGACTTGCAAGCTGATTTTAGACAGCACTCACTTTTACTAACTGAGCGCTGACAATAAAGACAAGCTTTAGTATACAAATATCAGAGTGCTGCGAAACACCCTCATTTGAATATTAAATAAAGTAGATTTTACTTTGTGGGGCCAATAAAAACTATTCTATAGGAATATGTCCTATAATCCCCATTCTAAAGTGTCAATCTCCCCCAAATCTCCAGCCTGCATAGCACCAAAATCCCCTGTTCACCAGTATGTAGCAGAACTAGCCTCCCCTGTTCACCAGTATATAGCAGCTCCAGCCTCCCCTGTTAACCAGTATATAGCAGCTCCAGCCTCTCCGTTCACCAGTATACAGCAGCTCCAGCTGATGTCAGGCTGACTGCGCCTGTGCGGCCACGCTGCCCGAGATCCCGCCCCGCAGTGTCTTCTGATTTGTTCACACTGCGGGGCTGGGATTCATGGGCATGCACAGTGCATATCTTCGCCTCTCACTCCTCTCCCTCCGCCTTCTTCAGACTGTGCGGCGTCAGCTGATTCCTAATCGCCGTGGCATGTGATTTGGGATCAGCTGACGCCGCGTAGTCTGAAGAAGTCGGAGGGAGATGAGTATCTAATAGACCTGACAGAATAACAAATCTGCAGGTCCTTGGGCATCTAGGAAATAGCGACCACAGTATTGTACAGTTTCAGTTGTCTTTCACTAGGGGGACTTGTCAGGGAGTCAAAAAAACACTAAACTTTAGGAAGGCAAAGTTTGACCAACTTAGAGATGCCCTTAATCTGGTTGACTGGGACAATGTCCTCAGAAATAAGAATACAGATAATAAATGGAAAATGTTTAAGAACATCCTAAATAGGCACTGTAAGCGGTTTATACCTTGTGGGAATAAAAGGACTAGAAATAGGAAAAACCCAATGTGGCTAAACAAAGAAGTGAGAGGGGCAATTAACAGTAAAAAGAAAGCATTTGCACTACTAAAGCAGGATGGCACCATTGAAGCTCTAAAAAACTATAGGGAGAAAAATACTTTATCTAAAAAACTAATTAAAGCTGCCAAAAAGGAAACCGAGAAGCACATTGCTGAGGAGAGTAAAACTAATCCCAAACTGTTCAACTAGATCACTAGTAAAAGAATCAAAAGTGAAAATGCAGGACCCTTAAAAAATTGAGGAAAGAATGGTTGTAGATGATGAGGAAAAAGCTAACATATTAATCACCTTCTTCTCCACGGTATTCACGATGGAAAATAAAATGCTAGGTGAAATGTCGAGAGACAAAGAAAACCCTATATTAAGGGTCACTTCACCAATCTATCCCAATAAGAGGTGCGATAAATAAGATTAAAATAGATAAATCTCTGGATCCGGATGGCATACACCCACGAGTTCTAAGAGAACTAAGTAATGTCATAGACAAACCATTATTTCTTATATTTAGGGACTATAGCGACGGGGTCTGTTCCACAGGACTGGTGCATAGCAAATATGGCAATATTCAAAAAAGGCTCTAAAAGTGAACATGGAAATTAAAGGCCAGTAAGTCTAACCTCTATTGTTTGTAAAATATTTTAAGGGTTTCTGAAGGATGTTATTCTGGATTATCTCCGTGAGAATAACTGTTTAACTCCATATCAGCATGGGCAGGGCCATATTTGGCCTTCATGCTGCCCTAGGCACTTTTCGTGGTCGCGCCTCTTACTGTCACACACTGAGTATGTGCACACGATCTCTATTTAACCCCTTTCTGACATGGGACGTACTATCCCGTCGAGGTGGGGTGGGCCCCCATGACCACGGACGGGATAGTACGTCCAGCGCGATCGGCGGCGCTCACGGGGGGAGCGCCGCCGATCGCGGCCGGGTGTCAGCTGTTTATCGCAGCTGACATCCGGCACTATGTGCCAGGAGCGGTCACGGACCGCCCCCGGCACATTAACCCCCGGCACACCGCGATCAAAGATGATCGCGATGTGCCGGCGGTATAGGGAAGCTTCCCGCAGGGAGGGGGCTCCCTGCGGGCTTCCCTGAGCCCCCCGCAGCAACGCGATGTGATCGCGTTGCTCCGGGGGTCTCACCTCCCTCCCTGCTTCCTCCAGCCCCGGATCCAAGATGGCCGCGGATCCGGGTCCTGCAGGGAGGGAGGTGGCTTCACAGAGCCTGCTCAGAGCAGGCACTGTGAAGGCTGCAGCGCTGCATGTCAGATCAGTGATCTGACAGAGTGCTGTGCACACTGTCAGATCACTGATCTGTGATGTCCCCCCCTGGGACAATGTAAAAAAGTAAAAAAAAAAATTTCAAAATGTGTAAAAAAAAAAAAAAAAAAAAATATTCCTAAATAATGAAAAAAAAAATATATATATTATTCCCCTAAATACATTTCTTTATCTAAATAAAAAAAAAAACAATAAAAGTACACATATTTAGTATCGCCGCGTCCGTAACGGCCCGACCTATAAAACTGGCCCACTAGTTAACCCCTTCAGTAAACACCGTAAGAAAAAAAAAAAAAAACGAGGCAAAAAACAACGCTTTATTATCATACCGCCGAACAAAAAGTGGAATAACACGCGATCAAAAAGACAGATATAAATAACCATGATACCGCTGATAGCGTCATCTTGTCCCGCAAAAAACGAGCATCATCAGCAAAAAAAAAAAAAGTTATAGTCCTGAGAATAAAGCGATGCAAAAATAATTATTTTTTCTATAAAATAGTTTTTATCGTATAAAAGCGCCAAAACATAAAAAAATGATATAAATGAGGTGTCGCTGTAATCGTACTGACCCGAAGAATAAAACTGCTTTATCAATTTTACCAAACGCGGAACGGTATAAACGCCTCCCCCAAAAGAAATTCATGAATAGCTGGTTTTTGGTCATTCTGCCTCGCAAAAATCGGAATAAAAAGCGATCAAAAAATGTAACGTGCCTGAAAATGTTACCAATAAAAACATCAACTCGTCCCGCAAAAAACAAGACCTCACATGACTCTGTGAACCAAAATATGGAAAAATTATAGCTCTCAAAATGTGGTAACGCAAAAAATATTTTTTGCAATAAAAAGCGTCTTTCAGTGTGTGACGGCTGCCAATCATAAAAATCCGCTAAAAAACCCGCTATAAAAGTAAATCAAACCCCTCTTCATCACCCCCTTAGTTAGGGAAAAATTAAAAAAATGTATTTATTTCCATTTTTCCATTAGGGCTAGGGCTAGGGTTAGGGTTAGGGCTATGGTTAGGGCTAGGGTTAGGGCTAGGGTTAGGGCTAGGGTTAGGGTTAGGGCTAGGGTTAGGGCTATGGTTAAGGCTACAGTTAGGGTTGGGGCTAAAGTTAGGGTTAGGGCTATGGTTAGGGCTAGGGTTAGGGCTACAGTTTGGGTTGGGGCTAAAGTTAGGGTTGGGGCTAGGGTTAAGGCTACAGTTAGGGTTGGGGCTAAAGTTACGGTTAGGGTTTAGATTACATTTACAGTTGGGAATAGGGTTGGGATTAGGGTTAGGTGTGTGTCAGGGTTAGAGGTGTGGTTAGGGTTACTGTTGGGATTAGGGTTAGGGGTGTGTTTGGATTAGGGTTTCAGTTATAATTGGGGGGTTTCCACTGTTTAGGCACATCAGGGGCTCTCCAAACGCGACATGGCGTCCGATCTCAATTCCAGCCAATTCTGCGTTGAAAAAGTAAAACAGTGCTCCTTCCCTTCCGAGCTCTCCCGTGTGCCCAAACAGGGGTTTACCCCAACATATGGGGTATCAGCGTACTCAGGACAAATAGGACAACAACTTTTGGGGTCCAATTTCTCCTGTTACCCTTGGGAAAATACAAAACTGGGGGCTAAAAAATTTTTTTTTTTTATTTTCACGGCTCTGCGTTATAAACTGTAGTGAAACACTTGGGGGTTCAAAGTTCTCACAACACATCTAGATAAGTTCCATGGGGGTCTAGTTTCCAATATGGGGTCACTTGTGGGGGATTTCTACTGTTTAGGTACATTAGGGGTTCTGCAAACGCAATGTGACGCCTGCAGACCATTCCATCTAAGTCTGCATTCCAAATGGCACTCCTTCCCTTCCGAGCCCTCCCATGCGCCCAAACGGTAGTTCCCCCCAACATATGGGGTATCAGCGTACTCAGGACAAATTGGACAACAACTTTTGGGGTCAAATTTCTCCTCTTACCCTCGGGAAAATACAAAACTGGGGGCTAAAATATAATTTTTGGGGGAAAGATTTTTTTTTTCAATTTTCACGGCTCTGCGTTACAAACTGTAGTGAAGCACTTGGGGGTTCAAAGCTCTCACAACACATCTAGATGAGTTCCTTAGGGGGTCTAGTTTCCAAAATGGTGTCACTTGTGGGGGTTTCTACTGTTTCGGTACATTAGGGGCTCTGCAAATGCAATGTGACACCTGCAGACCATTCCATCTAAGCCTGCATTCCAAATGGAGCTCCTTCCCTTCCGAGCCCTCCCATGCGCCCAAACAGTGGTTCCCCCCCACATATGGGGTATCAGCGCACTCAGAACAAATTGGACAACAAATTTTGGGGTCCAATTTCTCCTGTTACCCTCGGGAAAATACAAAGCTGGGGGCTAAAAAATAATTTTTGTGGGAAAAAATTTTTGTTTCATTTTTACGGCTCTCCATTATAAACTTCTGTGAAGCCCTTGGTGGGTCAAAGTGCTCACCACACATCTAGATAAGTTCCTTAGGGGGTCTACTTTCCAAAATGGTGTCACTTATGGGGGGTTTCTACTGTTTAGGTACATTAGGGGCTCTGCAAACGCAATGTGACACCTGCAGACCATTCCATCTAAGTCTGCATTCAAATGGCACTCCTTCCCTTCCGAACCCTCCCATGCGCCCAAACAGTGGTTCCCCCCACATATGGTGTATCATCGCACTCAGGACAAATTGGGCAACAAATTTTGGGGTCCATTTTCTCCTGTTACCCTCGGGAAAATACAAAACTGGGGGCTAAAAGAATAATTTTTGTGGGAAAAATTTTTTGTTTTATTTTTACGGCTCTGCATTATAAACTTCTGTGAAGCACTTGGTGGGTCAAAGTGCTCACCACACATCTAGATAAGTTCCTTAGGGGGTCTACTTTCCAAAATGGTGTCACTTGTGGGGGGTTTCAATGTTTAGGCACATCAGTGGCTCTCCAAACGCAACATGGCGTCCCATCTCAATTCCTGTCAATTTTGCATTGAAAAGTCAAACGGCGCTCCTTCCCTTCCGAGCTCTCCCATCTGCCCAAACAGTGGTTTACCCCCACATATGGGATATCAGCGTACTCAGCACAAATTGTACAACAAATTTTGGGGTCCAATTTCTTCTCTTACCCTTGGGAAAATAAAAAATTGGGGGCGGAAAGTTAATTTTTGTGAAAAAATATGATTTTTTATTTTTACGGTTCTACATTATAAACTTCTGTGAAACACTTGGTGGGTCAAAGTGCTCACCACACATCTAGATAAGTTTCTTAAGGGGTCTACTTTCCAAAATGGTGTCACTTGTGGGGGGTTTCAATGTTTAGGTACATCAGGGGCTCTCCAAACGCAACATGGCGTCCCATCTCAATTCCTGTCAATTTTGCATTGAAAAGTCAAACGGCGCTCCTTCCCTTCCGAGCTCTCCCATCCGCCCAAACAGTGGTTTACCCCCACATATGGGGTATCAGCGTACTCAGCACAAATTGTACAACAACTTTTGGGGTCCAATTTCTTCTCTTACCCTTGGGAAAATAAAAAATTGGGGGAGGAAAGTTAATTTGTGTGAAAAAATATGATTTTTTATTTTTACGGTTCTACATTATAAACTTCTGTGAAGCACTTGGTGGGTCAAAGTGCTCACCACACATCTAGATAAGTTCCTTAAGGGGTCTACTTTCCAAAATGGTGTCACTTGTGGGGGGGTTTCAATGTTTAGGCACATCAGGGGCTCTCCAAACGAAACATGGCGTCCCATCTCAATTCCTGTCAATTTTGCATTGAAAAGTCAAACGGCGCTCCTTCCCTTCCGAGCTCTCCCATCCGCCCAAACAGTGGTTTACCCCCACATATGGGGTATCAGCGTACTCAGGACAAATTGTATAACAACTTTTGGGGTCCAATTTCTTCTCTTACCCTTGGGAAATTAAAAATTGGGGGCGGAAAGTTAATTTTTGTGAAAAAATATGATTTTTTATTTTTACGGTTCTACATTCTAAACTTCTGTGAAGCACTTGGTGGGTCAAAGTGCTCACCACACATCTAGATAAGTTCCTTAAGGGGTCTACTTTCCAAAATGGTGTCACTTGTGGGGGGTTTCAATGTTTAGGCACATCAGGGGCTCTCCAAACGAAACATGGCGTCCCATCTCAATTCCAGTCAATTTTGCATTGAAAAGTCAAATGGCGCTCCTTTGCTTCCGAGCTCTGCCATGCGCCCAAACAGTGGTTTACCCCCACATGTGGGGTATTGTCGTGCTCATGACAAATTGTACAACAATGTTTGGGGTCTATTTTCTCCTGTTACCCTTGGTAAAATTAAACAAATTGGAGCTGAATTAAATTTTTTGTGAAAAAAAGTTAAATGTTCATTTTTATTTAAACATTCAAAAAATTCCTGTGAAGCACCAGAAGGGTTAATAAACTTCTGGAATATGGTTTTGAGCACCTTGAGGGGTGTAGTTTTTAGAATGGTGTCACACTCGGGTATTTTCTATCATATAGACCCCTCAAAATGACTTCAAATGAGATGTGGTCCCTAAAATAAAATGGTGTTGTAGAAATGAGAAATTGCTGGTCAACTTTTAACCCTTATAACTCCCTAACAAAAAAAAATTTTGGTTCCAAAATTGTGCTGATGTAAAGTAGACATGTGGAAATGTTACTTATTAAGTATTTTGTGTGACATATCTCTGTGATTTAATTGCATAAAAATTCAAAGTTGGAAAATTGCGAAATTTTCAAAATTTTCGCCATATTTCCGTTTTTTTCACAAATAAACGCAGGTAATATCAAAGAAATTTTACCATTGTCATGAAGTACAATATGTCACGAGAAAACAATGTCAGAATCACTGGGATCCGTTGAAGCGTTCCAGAGTTATAACCTCACAAAGGGACAGTGGTCAGAATTGTAAAAATTGGCCCGGTCATTAACGTGCAAACCACCCTTGGGGGTAAAGGGGTTAAGGCAGATCTACTCTGTAAAACGCTTTAAAAAGTGCTAATTAAGCACTAACAGAATTAACGTCTGCACTTGCTGCGCACAAGTTCAGTCTTTTGAGCGTTTTTTTAACACCTTCAGCTTTTTTAAGTCATTAAAATATTAAAATAGGTAACCTAACCATTGCTTCAGTGAGAAGAGGCCTAGTGATATAGAGACATGCTATCTGCTCATTCACCCCTCCTCTTTACTGAAGGTGTTCAAAGGGAAGCCAAGAGCAGACAGGTAGCAGGTGTCAGAGCGAGCCTGCAGGCTGCAGCTATATTATGTGCACCCACGCTGACACTTGGAGGGTGCTGCTGCACTCATCCAGTGTCTCTGGTTTCAAACTTGTGTTTTGTTTTTTGTTTTTTTCAAATCAGGCAAAATCAGGTTTTTCAGTGAAATCCTGATCCTTTTAGGATCCAGTTTTTCCCATTCACTTTAATGGTGTCAGGTAGAAACCAGTTACTTCAGGTTGCTTCCTGACACCATTAAAGTGAATGGACAAAAAAAATCCTGATAGGATCAGGATTTGGCTGAAAAACCTGATTTTGCCTGACTTGAAAAAAACACAAGTGTGAAACCAGCCTCAGTGAGTAAGCAGACTTGCAAGCTGATTTTAGACAGCACTCACTTTTACTAACTGAGCGCTGACAATAAAGACAAGCTTTAGTATACAAATATCAGAGTGCTGCGAAACACCCTCATTTGAATATTAAATAAAGTAGATTTTACTTTGTGGGGCCAATAAAAACTATTCTATAGGAATATGTCCTATAATCCCCATTCTAAAGTGTCAATCTCCCCCAAATCTCCAGCCTGCATAGCACCAAAATCCCCTGTTCACCAGTATGTAGCAGAACTAGCCTCCCCTGTTCACCAGTATATAGCAGCTCCAGCCTCCCCTGTTAACCAGTATATAGCAGCTCCAGCCTCTCCGTTCACCAGTATACAGCAGCTCCAGCTGATGTCAGGCTGACTGCGCCTGTGCGGCCACGCTGCCTGAGATCCCGCCCCGCAGTGTCTTCTGATTTGTTCACACTGCGGGGTTGGGATTCATGGGCATGCACAGTGCATATCTTCGCCTCTCCCTCCTCTCCCTCCGCCTTCTTCAGACTGTGCGGCGTCAGCTGATTCCTAATCGCCGTGGCATGTGATTTGGGATCAGCTGACGCCGCGTAGTCTGAAGAAGTCGGAGGGAGATGAGTATCTAATAGACCTGACAGAATAACAAATCTGCAGGTCCTTGGGCATCTAGGAAATAGCGACCACAGTATTGTACAGTTTCAGTTGTCTTTCACTAGGGGGACTTGTCAGGGAGTCAAAAAAACACTAAACTTTAGGAAGGCAAAGTTTGACCAACTTAGAGATGCCCTTAATCTGGTTGACTGGGACAATGTCCTCAGAAATAAGAATACAGATAATAAATGGAAAATGTTTAAGAACATCCTAAATAGGCACTGTAAGCGGTTTATACCTTGTATGAATAAAAGGACTAGAAATAGGAAAAAACCCAATGTGGCTAAACAAAGAAGTGAGAGGGGCAATTAACAGTAAAAAGAAAGCATTTGCACTACTAAAGCAGGATGGCACCATTGAAGCTCTAAAAAACTATAGGGAGAAAAATACTTTATCTAAAAAACTAATTAAAGCTGCCAAAAAGGAAACCGAGAAGCACATTGCTGAGGAGAGTAAAACTAATCCCAAACTGTTCAACTAGATCACTAGTAAAAGAATCAAAAGTGAAAATGCAGGACCCTTAAAAAATTGAGGAAAGAATGGTTGTAGATGATGAGGAAAAAGCTAACATATTAATCACCTTCTTCTCCACGGTATTCACGATGGAAAATAAAATGCTAGGTGAAATGTCGAGAGACAAAGAAAACCCTATATTAAGGGTCACTTCACCAATCTATCCCAATAAGAGGTGCGATAAATAAGATTAAAATAGATAAATCTCTGGGTCCGGATGGCATACACCCACGAGTTCTAAGAGAACTAAGTAATGTCATAGACAAACCATTATTTCTTATATTTAGGGACTATAGCGACGGGGTCTGTTCCACAGGACTGGTGCATAGCAAATATGGCAATATTCAAAAAAGGCTCTAAAAGTGAACATGGAAATTAAAGGCCAGTAAGTCTAACCTCTATCGTTGGTAAAATATTTTAAGGGTTTCTGAAGGATGTTATTCTGGATTATCTCCGTGAGAATAACTGTTTAACTCCATATCAGCATGGGCAGGGCCATATTTGGCCTTCATGCTGCCCTAGGCACTTTTCGTGGTCGCGCCTCTTACTGTCACACACTGAGTATGTGCACACGATCTCTATTTAACCCCTTTCTGACATGGGACGTACTATCCCGTCGAGGTGGGGTGGGCCCCCATGACCACGGACGGAATAATACAAGGATCAAAGATGATCGCGATGTGCCGGCGGTATAGGGAAGCTTCCCGCAGGGAGGGGGCTCCCTGCGGGCTTCCCTGAGCCCCCCGCAGCGATGTGATCGCGTTGCTCCGGGGTCTCACCTCCCTCCCTGCTTCCTCCAGCCCCGGATCCAAGATGGCCGCGGATCCGGGTCCTGCAGGGAGGGAGGTGGCTTCACAGAGCCTGCTCAGAGCAGGCACTGTGAAGGCTGCAGCGCTGCATGTCAGATCTGTGATGTCCCCCCCTGGGACAATGTAAAAAAGTAAAAAAAAAAATTTCAAAATGTGTAAAAAAAAAAAAAAATATTCCTAAATAATGAAAAAAAAATATATATATATTATTCCCCTAAATACATTTCTTTATCTAAATAAAAAAAAAAACAATAAAAGTACACATATTTAGTATCGCCGCGTCCGTAACGGCCCGACCTATAAAACTGGCCCACTAGTTAACCCCTTCAGTAAACACCGTAAGAAAAAAAAAAAAAACGAGGCAAAAAACAACGCTTTATTATCATACCGCCGAACAAAAAGTGGAATAACACGCGATCAAAAAGACAGATATAAATAACCATGATACCGCTGAAAGCGTCATCTTGTCCCGCAAAAAACGAGCATCATCAGCAAAAAAAAAAAAAAGTTATAGTCCTGAGAATAAAGCGATGCAAAAATAATTATTTTTTCTATAAAATAGTTTTTATCGTATAAAAGCGCCAAAACATAAAAAAATGATATAAATGAGGTGTCGCTGTAATCGTACTGACCCGAAGAATAAAACTGCTTTATCAATTTTACCAAACGTGGAACAGTATAAACGCCTCCCCCAAAAGAAATTCATGAATAGCTGGTTTTTGGTCATTCTGCCTCGCAAAAATCGGAATAAAAAGCGATCAAAAAATGTAACGTGCCTGAAAATGTTACCAATAAAAACGTCAACTCGTCCCGCAAAAAACAAGACCTCACATGACTCTGTGAACCAAAATATGGAAAAATTATAGCTCTCAAAATGTGGTAACGCAAAAAATATTTTTTGCAATAAAAAGCGTCTTTCAGTGTGTGACGGCTGCCAATCATAAAAATCCGCTAAAAAACCCGCTATAAAAGTAAATCAAACCCCCCTTCATCACCCCCTTAGTTAGGGAAAAATTAAAAAAATGTATTTATTTCCATTTTTCCATTAGGGCTAGGGTTAGGGCTAGGGTTAGGGTTTGGGCTAGGGCTAGGGTTAGGGTTAGGGCTAGGGTTAGGGCTAGGGTTAGGGCTAGGGTTAGGGCTAGGGTTAGGGCTATGGTTAAGGCTACAGTTAGGGTTGGGGCTAAAGTTAGGGTTAGGGCTATGGTTAGGGCTAGGGTTAGGGCTACAGTTTGGGTTGGGGCTAAAGTTAGGGTTGGGGCTAGGGTTAAGGCTACAGTTAGGGTTGGGGCTAAAGTTACGGTTAGGGTTTAGATTACATTTACAGTTGGGAATAGGGTTGGGATTAGGGTTAGGTGTGTGTCAGGGTTAGAGGTGTGGTTAGGGTTACTGTTGGGATTAGGGTTAGGGGTGTGTTTGGATTAGGGTTTCAGTTATAATTGGGGGGTTTCCACTGTTTAGGCACATCAGGGGCTCTCCAAACGCGACATGGCGTCCGATCTCAATTCCAGCCAATTCTGCGTTGAAAAAGTAAAACAGTGCTCCTTCCCTTCCGAGCTCTCCCGTGTGCCCAAACAGGGGTTTACCCCAACATATGGGGTATCAGCGTACTCAGGACAAATAGGACAACAACTTTTGGGGTCCAATTTCTCCTGTTACCCTTGGGAAAATACAAAACTGGGGGCTAAAAAATTTTTTTTTTTTTATTTTCACGGCTCTGCGTTATAAACTGTAGTGAAACACTTGGGGGTTCAAAGTTCTCAAAACACATCTAGATAGGTTCCATGGGGGTCTAGTTTCCAATATGGGGTCACTTGTGGGGGATTTCTACTGTTTAGGTACATTAGGGGTTCTGCAAACGCAATGTGACGCCTGCAGACCATTCCATCTAAGTCTGCATTCCAAATGGCACTCCTTCCCTTCCGAGCCCTCCCATGCGCCCAAACGGTGGTTCCCCCCAACATATGGGGTATCAGCGTACTCAGGACAAATTGGACAACAACTTTTGGGGTCAAATTTCTCCTCTTACCCTCGGGAAAATACAAAACTGGGGGCTAAAATATAATTTTTGGGGGAAAGATTTTTTTTTTCAATTTTCACGGCTCTGCGTTACAATCTGTAGTGAAGCACTTGGGGGTTCAAAGCTCTCACAACACATCTAGATGAGTTCCTTAGGGGGTCTAGTTTCCAAAATGGTGTCACTTGTGGGGGTTTCTACTGTTTCGGTACATTAGGGGCTCTGCAAATGCAATGTGACACCTGCAGACCATTCCATCTAAGCCTGCATTCAAATGGCACTCCTTCCCTTCCGAACCCTCCCATGCGCCCAAACAGTGGTTCCCCCCACATATGGTGTATCATCGCACTCAGGACAAATTGGGCAACAAATTTTGGGGTCCACTTTCTCCTGTTACCCTCGGGAAAATACAAAACTGGGGGCTAAAAGAATAATTTTTGTGGGAAAAATTTTTTGTTTTATTTTTACGGCTCTGCATTATAAACTTCTGTGAAGCACTTGGTGGGTCAAAGTGCTCACCACACATCTAGATAAGTTCCTTAGGGGTTCTACTTTCCAAAATGGTGTCACTTGTGGGGGGTTTCAATGTTTAGGCACATCAGTGGCTCTCCAAACGCAACATGGCGTCCCATCTCAATTCCTGTCAATTTTGCATTGAAAAGTCAAACGGCGCTCCTTCCCTTCCGAGCTCTCCCATCTGCCCAAACAGTGGTTTACCCCCACATATGGGGTATCAGCGTACTCAGCACAAATTGTACAACAAATTTTGGGGTCCAATTTCTTCTCTTACCCTTGGGAAAATAAAAAATTAGGGGCGGAAAGTTAATTTTTGTGAAAAAATATGATTTTTTATTTTTACGGTTCTACATTATAAACTTCTGTGAAGCACTTGGTGGGTCAAAGTGCTCACCACACATCTAGATAAGTTTCTTAAGGGGTCTACTTTCCAAAATGGTGTCACTTGTGGGGGGTTTCAATGTTTAGGCATACAGGGGCTCTCCAAACGCAACATGGCGTCCCATCTCAATTCCTGTCAATTTTGCATTGAAAAGTCAAACGGCGCTCCTTCCCTTCCGAGCTCTCCCATCCGCCCAAACAGTGGTTTACCCCCACATATGGGGTATCAGCGTACTCAGCACAAATTGTACAACAACTTTTGGGGTCCAATTTCTTCTCTTACCCTTGGGAAAATAAAAAATTGGGGGAGGAAAGTTAATTTGTGTGAAAAAATATGATTTTTTATTTTTACGGTTCTACATTATAAACTTCTGTGAAGCACTTGGTGGGTCAAAGTGCTCACCACACATCTAGATAAGTTCCTTAAGGGGTCTACTTTCCAAAATGGTGTCACTTGTGGGGGGGTTTCAATGTTTAGGCACATCAGGGGCTCTCCAAACGCAACATGGCGTCCCATCTCAATTCCTGTCAATTTTGCATTGAAAAGTCAAACGGCGCTCCTTCCCTTCCGAGCTCTCCCATCCGCCCAAACAGTGGTTTACCCCCACATATGGGGTATCAGCGTACTCAGGACAAATTGTATAACAACTTTTGGGTTCCAATTTCTTCTCTTACCCTTGGGAAAATAAAAATTGGGGGCGAAAAGTTAATTTTTGCGAAAAAATATGATTTTTTATTTTTACGGTTCTACATTATAAACTTCTGTGAAGCACTTGGTGGGTCAAAGTGCTCATCACACATCTAGATAAGTTCCTTAAGGGGTCTACTTTCCAAAATGGTGTCACTTGTGGGGGGTTTCAATGTTTAGGCACATCAGGGGCTCTCCAAACGAAACATGGCGTCCCATCTCAATTCCAGTCAATTTTGCATTGAAAAGTCAAATGGCGCTCCTTCGCTTCCGAGCTCTGCCATGCGCCCAAACAGTGGTTTACCCCCACATGTGGGGTATTGTCGTGCTCATGACAAATTGTACAACAATGTTTGGTGTCTATTTTCTCCTGTTACCCTTGGTAAAATTAAACAAATTGGAGCTGAATTAAATTTTTTGTGAAAAAAAGTTAAATGTTCATTTTTATTTAAACATTCAAAAAATTCCTGTGAAGCACCAGAAGGGTTAATAAACTTCTGGAATATGGTTTTGAGCACCTTGAGGGGTGTAGTTTTTAGAATGGTGTCACACTCGGGTATTTTCTATCATATAGACCCCTCAAAATGACTTCAAATGAGATGTGGTCCCTAAAATAAAATGGTGTTGTAGAAATGAGAAATTGCTGGTCAACTTTTAACCCTTATAACTCCCTAACAAAAAAAAATTTTGGTTCCAAAATTGTGCTGATGTAAATTAGACATGTGGGAAATGTTACTTATTAAGTATTTTGTGTGACATATCTCTGTGATTTAATTGCATAAAAATTCAAAGTTGGAAAATTGCGAAATTTTCAAAATTTTCGCCATATTTCCGTTTTTTTCACAAATAAATGCAGGTAATATCAAAGAAATTTTACCATTGTCATGAAGTACAATATGTCACGAGAAAACAATGTCAGAATCACTGGGATCCGTTGAAGCGTTCCAGAGTTATAACCTCACAAAGGGACAGTGGTCAGAATTGTAAAAATTGGCCCGGTCATTAACGTGCAAACCACCCTTGGGGGTAAAGGGGTTAAGGCAGATCTACTCTGTAAAACGCTTTAAAAAGTGCTAATTAAGCACTAACAGAATTAACGTCTGCACTTGCTGCGCACAAGTTCAGTCTTTTGAGCGTTTTTTAACACCTTCAGCTTTTTTAAGTCATTAAGATATTAAAATAGGTAACCTAACCATTGCTTCAGTGAGAAGAGGCCTAGTGATATAGAGACATGCTATCTGCTCATTCACCCCTCCTCTTTACTGAAGGTGTTCAAAGGGAAGCCAAGAGCAGACAGGTAGCAGGTGTCAGAGCGAGCCTGCAGGCTGCAGCTATATTATGTGCACCCACGCTGACACTTGGAGGGTGCTGCTGCACTCATCCAGTGTCTCTGGTTTCAAACTTGTGTTTTGTTTTTTGTTTTTTTCAAATCAGGCAAAATCAGGTTTTTCAGTGAAATCCTGATCCTTTTAGGATCCAGTTTTTCCCATTCATTTTAATGGTGTCAGGTAGAAACCAGTTACTTCAGGTTGCTTCCTGACACCATTAAAGTGAATGGACAAAAAAAATCCTGATAGGATCAGGATTTGGCTGAAAAACCTGATTTTGCCTGACTTGAAAAAAACACAAGTGTGAAACCAGCCTCAGTGAGTAAGCAGACTTGCAAGCTGATTTTAGACAGCACTCACTTTTACTAACTGAGCGCTGACAATAAAGACAAGCTTTAGTATACAAATATCAGAGTGCTGCGAAACACCCTCATTTGAATATTAAATAAAGTAGATTTTACTTTGTGGGGCCAATAAAAACTATTCTATAGGAATATGTCCTATAATCCCCATTCTAAAGTGTCAATCTCCCCCAAATCTCCAGCCTGCATAGCACCAAAATCCCCTGTTCACCAGTATGTAGCAGAACTAGCCTCCCCTGTTCACCAGTATATAGCAGCTCCAGCCTCCCCTGTTAACCAGTATATAGCAGCTCCAGCCTCTCCGTTCACCAGTATACAGCAGCTCCAGCCTCCCCTGTCACCAATGTATAGCACCAGCCTCTTCTGTCACCAGTATATAACACCAGTCTCCCGTCTCCAGTATATAACTCCAGCCTCCCCTGTCACCAGTATACAGCAGCACAAGCCTCCCCTGTCACCAGTATATAGCACCAAACTCCCCTGTCACCAGTTCTTCCTAGGTCAGTGAGCTCCCTCCATCGAGGTGAATATGGAGGTGCGTCCCCCCACTGGAAAAACAACAGATTTCATGGGTTGTCTAACGGAGGGTAGGGGAGGTTAAATAAAAAAATGTTCATCCATATCTTGGTGCAGCCCCCTGCAGCCTGGCACCCTAGGCACGTGCTCTCCAGTGCCTAGTGGCAAATACGGCCCTGACTATGGGTTTATGAGGAATTGCTCCTGTCAAACCAATCTAATCAGTTTTTATGACGAGGTAAGCTATAGACTGGACCAAGGTGACTCATTGGACGTGTGTCATGAGGTCCTTCTCTGGTACCACACAATCAACAGAGCCAGTTAAGAGTGAACAATCCCAAGACCTTTATTTGGGCAAAAATACGAAAGGGTCATATACGATCCACCACAAAAAGGATAAAATAGTCCAGAACACGAATGCAGTTCAGTAACAGGATAAAAATCCAACAATCCACCAGAGGATAGCATAGTCCATATACTCTTCTTTCTCTCTGAGATGCTGTGTACACACATCATAGTTCCACACAGGACTGATTTGTGTCTCACCTCCCTGATATTTGCAAGTCCCTCTCCTCATTCAAGCTTTAGGAGGGAGAAGGTCCCAGGGGCTCATTGTTTCAACAAGCTTGGTCAACAGGTCATTAGCATATTAGCAAACAATACTGTGGGGGCTGATATCAGATGGCAGCAACAGCCATTCATCAATTAGCAAACAACTCATCCTACAAGAGAACACCATGAAAACAAGTAAAATAGAAATATACAGAAAAATTATACCCACATAGCATATCACACCATCACAACCTGGTATATCTTGATTTTTCCAAATCGTTTGATACCGTGCCACACAAGAGGTTGGTACACAAAATGAGAATGCTGGGTCTGGGGGAAAATGTGTGTAAATGGGTAAGTAACTGGCTTAGTGATAGAAAGTAGAGGGTGGTTATAAATGGTATATTCTCTAACTGGGTAGCTGTGACCAGTAGGGTACCACAGGGCTCGGTGTTAGGACCTATTCTCTTCAACATGTTTATTATCGATCTGGTAGAATGTTTACACAGTAAAATATTGATATTTGCAGATGATACAAAACTATATAAAGCAGTCAATACAAGAGAAGATAGTATTCTGCTACAGATGGATCTGGATAAGTTGGAAACTTGGGCCGAAAAGTGGCAGATGCGGTTTAGCAATGATAAATGTAAGGTTATACACATGGGAAGAAGGAATCAATACCACTATTACACACCTGAATGGGAAATCACTCTGTAAATCTGACATGGAAAATGACTTGGGGATCCTAGTTAATGACAAACTTACCTGGAGCAGCCAGTGCCAGGCAGCGGCTGCCAAGGCAAACAGGATCATGGGGTGCATTAAAAGAGGTTTGGATACACATGATGAGAGCATTATACTGCCTCTGTACAAATCCCTGGTTAGACCGCACATGGAGTACTGTGTACAGTTTTGGGCACCGGTGCTCAGGACGGATATAATGGAACTAGACCGAGTACAAAGGAGAGCAACAAAATTAATAAAAGGGATGGGGAGAACTACAATACCAAGAGAGATTAGCAAAATTAGGATTATTTAGTCTAGAAAAAAGATGAATAAGGGGAGATCTAATAACCATGTATACAGTTGTGGCCAAAAGTATTGACACCCTTGCAATTCTGTCAGAAAAGACTCAGTTTCTTCCTGAAAATGATTGCAAACACAAATTCTTTGCGATTATTATCTTCATTTAATTTGACTAAAATGAAAAAAACACAAAAAGAATTGTCCTAAAGCCAAATTGGATATAATTCCACACCAAACATAAAAAAGGGGGTGGACAAAAGTATTGGCACTGTTCGAAAAATCATGTGATGCTTCTCTAATTTGTGTAACTAGCAGCACCTGTAACTTACCTGTGGCACCTAACAGGTGTTCGCAATAACTAAATCACACTTGCAGCCAGTTGACATGGATTAAAGTTGACTCAACCGCTGTCCTGTGTCCTTGTGTGTACCACATTGGGCATGGAGAAAAGAAAGAAGACCAAAGAACTGTCTGAGGACTTGAGAAACCAAATTGTGAGGAAGCATGAGCAATCTCGAGGCTACATGTCCATTTCCAAAGACCTGAATGTTCCTGTGTCTACCGTGCGGAGTGTCATCAAGAAGTTTAAAGCCCATGGCACTGTGGCTAACCTCCCTAGATGTGGACGGAAAATAAAAATTGACAAGAGATTTCAACGCAAGATTGTGCGGATGTTGGATAAAGAACCTCGACTAACATCCAAACAAGTTCAAGCTGCCCTGCAGTCCAAGGGTACAACAGTGTCAACCCGTACTATCGGTCGGCGTCTGAATGAAAAGGGACTGTATGGTAGGAGACCCAGGAAGATCCCACTTCTTACCCCGAGACATAAATAAGCCAGGCTGGAGTTTGCCAAAACTTACCTGAAAAAGCCCAAAACGTTTTGGAAGAATGTTCTCTGGTCAGATGAGACAAAAGTAGAGCTTTTTGGGCAAAGGCATCAACATAGAGTTTACAGGAAAAAAAAAGAGGCATTCAAAGAAAAGAACACGGTCCCTACAGTCAAACATGGCGGAGGTTCCCTGATGTTTTGGGGTTGCTTTGCTGCCTATGGCACTGGACTGCTTGACCGTGTGCTTGGCATTATGAAGTCTGAAGACTACCAACAAATTTTGCAGCATAATGTAGGGCCCAGTGTGAGAAAGCTGGGTCTCCCTCAGAGGTCATGTGTCTTCCAGCAGGACAATGACCCAAAGCACACTTCAAAAAGCACTAGAAAATGGTTTGAGAGAAAGCACTGGAGACTTCTAAGGTGGCCAGCAATGAGTCCAGACCTGAATCCCATAGAACACCTGTGGAGAGATCTAGAAATGGCAGTTTGGAGAAGGCACCCTTCAAATATCACGGACCTGGAGCAGTTTACCACAGAAGAATGGTCTAAAATTCCAGCAGAGCATTGTAAGAAACTCATTGATGGTTACCGGAAGCGGTTGGTCGCAGTTATTTTGGCTAAAGGTTGTGCAACCAAGTATTAGGCCGAGGGTGCCAATACTTTTGTCTGGCCCATTTTTGGGGTTTTGTGTGAAATGATCAATGTTTTGCTTTTTGCTTCATTCTCTTTTGTGTTTTTTCATTTAAGACAAATTAAATGAAGATAATAATACCAAAGAATTTGTGATTGCAATCATTTTCAGGAAGAAACTGAGTATTATCTGACAGAATTGCAGGGGTGTCAATACTTTTGGCCACAACTGTAAGTACAATATAAGGGGACAATACCAATATCTCTCTGAGGATCTGTTTATACCAAGAAATGTGACGGTCACAAGGGGGCATTCTCTGCATCTGGAGGAGAGAAGGTTTTTCCACCAACATAGAAGAGGATTCTTTACTGTCAGGGCAGTGAGAATCTGTATTCCTTGCCTGAGGAGGTAGTGATGACGAACTCAGTCGAGGGGTTCAAGAGAGGCCTGGAGGTCTTCCAGGAGCATAACGATATTGTATCTTACAGTTATTAGGTTCTTTAGAAGGACGTAGATCTGGGGATTTATTCTGATGGAATATAGGCTGAACTGGATGGACAAATGTCTTTTTTTCGGCTTCGCTAACAATGTTAGAGAAGATTACCTCACTCCAGTCCTCTATAGTCCAATCCTTATGGTCTTTGGCAAACTTCAGCCTGGCTCTCCTTTGCTTCTCATTGATGAAAGGCTTTTTTCTAGCTTTACATGACTTGAGTCCTGCCTCTAGGAGCCTGTTACAAACTGTTATTGCTGTGCACTTCACCCCAGCTGCCATTTGCCATTCCTTTTGTAGGTCACTTGATGTCATCCTTCGGTTGCTGAGTGACATTTGAATAAGATGACGGTCATTCCGTCAGTGGAGAGTCATTTTCGCCCTCTGCCAGTCTGTAGGTTTGTTGTCCCCAATGTCTGCTGCTTGACCTTGATGTAATGGACTGCCGTCTTAGAAATTTTAAGGATGGAGGCAACATGATGCTCACTGTGTCCCTCTGCTAGTAAAGCCAGAATTGAGCCCTTCTTTTCCTCACTCAAGACTTTTCTACTCCGTTAGCATGGTTAAAAGTTATCTTTTCATTCCTATTACTTTTGGGATATTACTAGCACTTGTGTTGCAATCCAGCTTGTCCTATTGCAATAGGATTGTGAACGCCACAGCAGGGTTTTTTATACTTTCCTTCATTAAATAAGATTTGGTTCAGGTGACCACCTAATCAGAAGCACATTAAGTAGAATGAGGTGTACTCTGGTTGGAATTCAACTGACACTGGAATGGAATGGCTGTCAGACATGTAGAGAAGCTGATTTTTATAAAACTGTGCAGTGGTCTCTTAATTTTTGCCAGAGCTGTATATCCCCCATACATATCCATAATATGAGAAAATAAAAGCATATTATGATCCAATGCATGATATGATTTAATGGAATTTACAATGACGGTGTGAAATAAGTGATACACAGGGCCGGACTGGCCATCTGGCAATTCTGGCAAATGCCAGAAGGACCTGTCTGGTCATGGGCTGCCTTGTCTGCTACAATGCTAAACAAAATCGGCGTTCTCAAGATACCCATACTGTTAAGAGTTGTGATTGAGCACAAAGTCGCTTACTCCGTCACTTACCCAGCAGGCCACGGGTATCATTAGAAATATTGGTCTTGTAGTAAATCTTCCTTTCCTCCATCCAGGGTAATATCTATAATATAACGCTGGGAGCGTCACTCTGTCCGAAGCCTCTATAGACTGCGCAAGCGCAAGCGCCGGCGCAGTCTGGGCCTCACAGAGCGACGCTCCCGGGAGATCGCGGTGTGCGTTCACACTGAACGCACACCGCGATCTCCACCGCAGAAGCAGGGACCGCCAGGAGGGTGAGTATCGGCCTATATTCACCTGTTCCCGTTCCATCGCTGAGCGGCACCATCTTCCCGGTCTTCGGCCTGTGACCTTCAGTTCAGAGGGCGCGATGACGCGCTTATGCGCGCCGGCGCCGCCCTCTGACCGAACAGTCACAGCCAGGAGACCGGGAAGATGGCGCCGCTCAGCGATGGAACGCCGGACAGGTGAGTATAGTAAGTGCTGGGGGGGCCTGAGCTGGCGGCGATACCGGCACCTGACCCCCACAGCGCGCCGGTGTCCCCGCCTGCTCAGGCCCCCCAGCACTCGGCGCCGAGCGGGTCAGAGGCAGTATGGGGACGCAGGATGGAGCAGCACATAAGGATGGGGACGCAGGATGGAGCAGCACATAAGGATGGGGACGCAGGATGGAGCAGCACATAAGGATGGGGACGCAGGATGGAGCAGCACAAAAGGATGGGGACGCAGGATGCAGCAGCATATAAGGATGGGGACGCAGGATGCAGCAGCACATAAGGATGGGGACGCAGGATGGAGCAGCACATAAGGATGGGGACGCAGGATGGAGCAGCACATAAGGATGGGGACGCAGGATGCAGCAGCACATAAGGATGGGGACGCAGGATGGAGCAGCACATAAGGATGGGGACGCAGGATGGGAGAAGCATATAAGGATGGGGACGCAGGATGGGAGAAGCACATAACAGGATGGGGACGCAGGATGGAGCAGCACATGAAAGGATGGGGACGCAGGATGGAGCAGCACATAAGGATGGGGACGCAGGATGGAGCAGCACATAAGCATGGGGACGCAGGATGGGAGCAGCACATGACAGGATGGGGACGCAGGATGGGAGCAGCACATGACAGGATGGGGACGCAGGATGGAGCAGCACATAAGGATGGGGACGCAGGATGGAGCAGCACATAAGGATGGGGACGCAGGATGGAGCAGCACATAAGGATGGGGACGCAGGATGGAGCAGCACATAAGGATGGGGACACAGGATGGAGCAGCACATAAGGATGGGGACGCAGGATGCAGCAGCACATAAGGATGGGGACGCAGGATGGAGCAGCACATAAGGATGGGGACGCAGGATGGAGCAGCACATAAGGATGGGGACGCAGGATGCAGCAGCACATAAGGATGGGGACGCAGGATGGAGCAGCACATAAGGATGGGGACGCAGGATGGAGCAGCACATAAGGATGGGGACGCAGGATGGAGCAGCACATAACAGTATGGGGACGCAGGATGGAGCAGCACATAAGGATGGGGACGCAGGATGGAGCAGCACATAAGGATGGGGACGCAGGATGGAGCAGCACATAAGGATGGGGAAGCAGGATGGAGCAGCACATAAGGATGGGGACGCAGGATGGAGCAGCACATAAGGATGGGGACGCAGGATGGAGCAGCACATAAGGATGGGGACGCAGGATGCAGCATGAACATAAGGATGGGGACGCAGGATGCAGCAGCACATAAGGATGGGGACGCAGGATGCAGCATGAACATAAGGATGGGGACGCAGGATGGGAGCAGCACATAAGGATGGGGACGCAGGATGCAGCAGCACATAAGGATGGGGACGCAGGATGCAGCATGAACATAAGGATGGGGACGCAGGATGGGAGCAGCACATAAGGATGGGGACGCAGGATGCAGCAGCACATAAGGATGGGGACGCAGGATGGAGCAGCACATAAGGATGGGGACGCAGGATGGAGCAGCACATAAGGATGGGGACGCAGGATGCAGCATGAACATAAGGATGGGGACGCAGGATGCAGCATGAACATAAGGATGGGGACGCAGGATGCAGCATGAACATAAGGATGGGGATGCAGGATGCAGCAGCACATAAGGATGGGGACGCAGGATGCAGCAGTACATAAGGATGGGCACGCAGGATGCAGCAGCACATAAGGATGGGGACGCAGGATGCAGCAGCACATAAGGATGGGGACGCAGGATGCAGCAGCACATAAGGATGGGGACGCAGGATGGGAGCAGCACATAAGGATGGGGACGCAGGATGGAGCAGCACATGACAGGATGGGGACGCAGGATGGAGCAGCGCATGACAGGATGGGGACGCAGGATGGAGCAGCACATGACAGGATGGGGACGCAGGATGGAGCAGCGCATGACAGGATGGGGACGCAGGATGGAGCAGCACATACCAGGATGGAGACAATATACCAATATAAATGCTCGCCACCCGGGCGTAGAACGGGTTCAATAGCTAGTTAGTAATATATCCCATCTGGTTTATGGACGGGGACAACATGGGCCTGTGTGATTTCAAATGCCAGGACTGAATTTCAGCCCCAGTCCGTACCTGGTGATACATGACAAGTCCAATATACAAGAATGTTGGGAATTGAAAAAACCTCACCCTTCATCGCACAATATAAAACACAGTACCCAGCTGTATGCCCCCCCTTCCCACTACAAATAAAATGGAAAAATCATCCCCCCATTTCTGATGGAAGATTAGATAAGTAGTAGTCGATAGAGCCAGAAATCAGTATCCTTAAGAATTGTATGGTCAGTCCAGGGCTCCATGGCGTTATTACTTGTATATTCAGTTCTATTATCTGCATGCAGAATTTGTGGTATTCACTCAAACTTTTTATATACTTCAACGAGATATATTTCAAGTTTCTCTGGAACGTTATCTTTGCTGTGAAGCACATCGACAACACTATATCTGTAATAATCATCGATAAATGTGAGCAATATCTCTTCTTTCCAGGAGCTTGAGTACTAATTGGACCAGAAACATCTGTGAATACTAAGTCCAGACCCTGTTCTGATTTTGTAGTACTATTTGTAGGAAAGGATTTTCTTGACATTTTCCCTTTAAGGCAGCTAGTACATTTCATTGTCTGATTACGCAGATCGACTGTAATATGATCAGCAAGTTGTTTTTGAATTAACTTTCTTAGGCCGGGGTCACACTAGAGAGGAATACGGACGTATGAGGCGCAAAAACTATGCATTGTACACGGACCAATGTTTTTCTATGGGGCAGCTCCTATCTGCCGTATATTTCTCGGCTGTATTTTACGGGCTGAGAAAATCGCAGTATGCTGCGTTTGTCAGCATATTGTGCAAAAAATCCGCCAATGAAAGTCTATGGGGGCAAGAAAAATGCAGTCTACACACGGACCATGTGTGTGACTCGGGAGAAATACGCACCGGTGTTCTATAGAAAAGCCGGTAATTCAGCGCGGTGTACAGTAAAATCACACTGACAGGTTAGAATAGAATAGCTAAGATAAATGTCTACACATAGAATAGGTATATATACATATATATATATATATAATTGACACTCGCATATATATACAGTACAGACCAAAAGTTTGGACACACCTTCTCTTTTAAAGATTTTTCTGTATTTTCATGACTATGAAAATTGTACATTCACACTGAAGGCATCAAAACTATGAATTAACACATGTGGAATTATATACTTAACAAAAGAGTGTGAAACAACTGAAAATATATCTTATATTCTAGGTTCTTCAAAGTAGCCACCTTTTGCTTTGATGACTGCTTTGCACACTCTTGGCATTCTCTTGATGAGCTTCAAGAGGTAGTCACCGGGAATGGCCTTCCAACAATCTTGAAGGAGTTCCCAGAGATGCTTAGCACTTGTTGGCCCTTTTGCCTTCACTCTGCGGTCCAGCTCACCCCAAACCATCTCGATTGGGTTCAGGTCTGGTGACTGTGGAGGCCAGGTCATCTGGCGTAGCACCCCATCACTCTCCTTCTTGGTCAAATAGCCCTTACACAGCCTGGAGGTGTGTTTGGGGTCATTGTTCTGTTGAAAAATAAATGATGGTCCAGGCTGTTTTAGAGTCCAAAAAGGTGAATAAAATGTAATTTATTTATTTTTGTATACAAAACAGGTAAAAAGGCATAGCGGGAAAGGTAAAACAGCAATGCAGCACATATGAGCAAACAAGGGTGGTAGACGGCACTCCAGACTCCACGCCATCCACAGCCCACCCCAATGTGCGTTTCGGAAAGATTCCTTCCTTAGGGGGCCCCATGGACGGCGCGGAGTCTGGAGTCAGCACTGACGGTATGCTCACTATCATTCCCCCTTTGGTGCTATCTTTTCCTCACTGCTGCGCTAGCGCACATGGTCTCTTGTAAGCCTATTGTAGGCTGTGATGTGTATTGACCATGCTGGAGTTGTATGATTTCATTGGGGGATCTACTTTGATACCTATCTCCAAGAATAACTTTATGTGCCGTTAACCGCCCTTGTTTGATCACATGTGCTGCATTGCTGTGTTACCTTTCCCGCTATGCCTTTTTACCTGTTTTGTATACAATAATAAATTAAATTTTATTCACCTTTTTGGACCACAAAAACTGCCTTTTGGTGCTTTGTCTTAGTCATCACAGAGAGGGCCGTGTAATGATTGGAGTCAAACAAGACAGGGTATTTCATGTATTTGTGTTAAATAAAAGCTCACACCAGCTATAATTTTGCTGAAACTAAATGTGATGTGTGTTTATATGGGGATGAGTTTCTAGAGGATTACTCTGTGCAGTCATTTTGGTTTTGCACTGAAGGTACATTTGAGGTCTTCAAAATCATGAACCAGGGACTTAAAAAAAACGCTTCTCTAAAACTGGTCATCTCACAACTGTGTTTCTGATTCTTACTCATCTACACAATATAAACTTTGAGACATTTCTCATCTATCCAGACACCTTGCAAACTGTAAGTTCCACCAAAGATGGTTACATGTTACTTTTGATGTCTTACCTGTAAGGTTACTGTCTTCTCCAGAAAATGGGAGGAAAAACTTCTTCAAAGTCAGATGATGAGGATTTAAAACCATACTGTCAATTATACCAGTTCTCCTCCATTGTAAAGGCTATGCCATGACAAAATCAAGACATAACTTAGAATCATAGGATGTTAGAGTTGGAAGGGACCTCCCGGGTCATCATGTCCAACCTTCTTCTTAGATGGTTTAGTGAATCTGCATTAAGACAGATGTCTGTCCAGCCTTTGTTTGAAGACTTCCATTGAAGGAGAACTCGCCAAGTCTCGTGGCAGCCTGTTCCACTAATGGATCACGTTCACTGTCAAAAAATTTTTTTCTAATCTGTATCTTCTCTTTTAGTTAATTCAATTGCTTCTCATGTTTCCATGTGCAAATGGGAATAATGATAATCTCTCTACACTGTGGCATCCATTCCAGATGGTAGAAGCTAATAGACAATTGATTATAGTAAAACATAACCCCCCAAAAAAAGTTGGATCTCTTGTAATTGGTGGCTTGTTATTTATCCATCCCCATCTCAAAAATTGTCTTCTCCATTTGGTAAAATCACAGAAGTTCTCCTACACTTTCAAGAATGTTTTAAGAAAAAGTTGAGAATGAAAATTTCAGAATTACTAAAACCGGTTACATCCGTGGGTTTCCTCCAGGTTCTCAAGTTTCCTCTGACACTCCAAAGACATAGTGATAGGGAATTTAGATTATGAGCCCCAATGGGGACAGTGATGACAATGTCTGTAAATCGCTGGAGAATATGATAGCGCTATATAAGTAAAGGATAATAATAGTATTTTTGCTATCTATCATAGAACACTATGCCAAAAGTGCTTCCCTTCCTTATGCCTGTGTGCAATTATTTTGTCCTGTGGATTCCAGTCTCCGAGCCAAGCTTATTAAATTTTGCCCATTGCAAGCCTTGAGTTCTTTGTTCTTTTCCTTTCCTCTGGCGTTGGCAATTTCAGTCCTTATGCTAAGAATATTTTTTTGGGACATGTCTTCTCAGCAGTTGGAGATATCAGTCTGTTTTGCCAGATTACTTTCAACTGGGTAAGAGCTCTACAATAAGTGATAGGACTAAGCTAATCCTAGATTTGGGAATTTTCCAGCATAAAATCAAAGCTTTAATTGATTGTACTACTTTTCTAAAAGTAGCGGCTAATCATAGTTGGCGACTGATAACCCTGATGATCAGCTGAGAGAAGCTGCAAGCAACCACACGGAATGGACAAGTATGAGTTGGCCACTCTTTCCAAAGTCTCTTAACTTTACTTTTTAACATCTGCTGACCAATGATAAGTCAAAAGTACAAGCGATGAAACTTTGTAATAGATGTTATCACAGAAAAAAAAATTCTCCAGACAAAGACACCCAGAGATTACATTGTTACTTGTTTTACAATAATGAATTGCAGCCTTACAATAATCCATTCCATTTATTTCATTACCATCTCCTTTGCAGGTACACCAATCTCCTATACAACCACAACAACCAGCCCATTCTGATCTGGTGCTCTGACTTGACTCATATTCCATATTTGAAATAGTGAACATTTTCTAAGAAATAAAAAAACTTGTTTTTGGATGTTTAAACAGACTCTGAATGCAAAAAATAACTGGGCAAACCAAGCACAGGTACTTAGTACAATCATTGGTGCTGAGATAGATGGAAATGAAGTAGATGGGAAGGGGCACTGAATGGTCAGCCACGCTACGGGTGCACTAAGTACCTCTGCTTGTTTTCAGCAATCATTTTGTACTGGCAGACTCACCGAAGAGGCTCCTGTGAAAGAACAATATGTGGGCCTTTTGCAGTCCAATAGCTCATCATATTGCACAATTCCACCTGCTTTTGAGATGGAAGTGGGCCCCTTACCACTTGGGTATCTGCTCGACCGCAAAGGTTGTGGAAGGGTGTGGACTGTGTTCCTGCCCTTGAAAACAACAATCACATCATGTGTACAGTGTCATGTGGTCTTACATATATAGTTTAATGGTAATGCACAATGTGAATAGTGTATACAGTGGGACGGAAAGTATTCAGACCTCTATACATTTTCCACTCTTTGTTTCATTGCAGCCATTTGGTACATTCAAAAAAGTTAATTTTTTTCTAATTAATGTACACTCTGCACCCCATCTTGACTGAAGAAAAAACAGAAATGTAGAAATTTTTGTAATTTTATTAAAAATGAAAAACTGAAATATCACATTGTCATAAGTATTCAGACCCTTTGTTCGTACTCTCATATTTAAGTCACATGCTGTCTATTTCCTTGTGATCCTCCTTGAGATGGTTCTACTCCTTAATTTAAGTACAGCTGTGTTTAATTAAACTGATAAGACTTGATTTGAAAAGACACACCTGTCTATATAAGACTTCACAGCTCACAGTGCATATCAGACCAAATGAGAATCATGATGTCAAAGGAACTGGCCAAGGAGCTCAGAGACAGAATTGTGGCAAGGCACAGTTCTGGCCAAGGTTGCAAAAGAATTTATGCAGTACTCAAGGTTCCTATGAGCACAGTGGCCTCCACAATCCTTAATTGGAAGAAGTTTGGGACCACCAGGCCTGACCGTCCATCCAAACTGAGCAATCTTGGGAGAAGAGCCTTAGTGAGAGAGGTAAAGGAGAACCCCAAGATCACGGTGGCTGAGCTCCGGAGATGCAGTAGAGAGATGGGAGAAAGTTCCACAAAGTCAACTATCAACTGAAGCTCTCCACCAGTCGGGCCTTTATGGCAGAGTGTCCCGACAGAAGCCTCTCCTCAGTGCCAGACATATGAAAGCCCGCATAGAGTTTGCTAAAAAACACATGAAGAAACACTATGAGAAATAAGACTTTCTGGTCTCATGAGACGAAGCTAGACCTTGTGTGGAGAAAACCATACACTGCTCATCACCTGCCCAATACAATCCCAACAGTGAAACATGGTGGTGGCAGCATCATGCTATGGGGGTGTTTTTCAGCTGCAGGGACAGGACGACTTGTTGCCATTAAAGGAAACATGAATGCGGCCAAGTACAGAGATATCCTGGATGAAAACCTCTTCCAGAGTCCTCTGGACATCGGACTTGGCCGGAGGTTCACCTTCCAACAAGACAATGACCCTAAGCACATAGCACACTGAGTGGCTTCAGAACAACTCTGTGATCATTCTTGACTGGCCCAGCCAGAGCCCTGACCTAAACCCAATTAAAAGCATCTCTGGAGAGACCTGAAAATGGCTGTCAACCAACGTTCACCATCCAACTTGACGGAACTGGAGAGGATCTGCAAGGACATCCAGGTGTGAAAAACTTGTTGCATCATTCCCAAGAAGACTCATGGCTGTACTAGCTCAAAAGGGTGCATCTACCCAATACTGAGCAAAGGGTATGACTTCTTATGACCATGTGATATTTCAGATTTGTTTTATAAATGTGCAAATATTACTACAATTCTGTGTTTTTCAGTCAAGATGGGGTGCAGAGTGTACATTAATGAGAAAAAATGAACGTTTTTGAATTTACCAAATGGCTGCAAAGAAACAGAGTGAAAAATTTAAAAGGCTATGAATACTTTCCGTACTCACTGTAGTTTTCACCCACACATGGGGTATTGGCACACTCAGGAGAAATTGCAATTTTTGTGTCCATTTTCTTCTGTTACTCTTGAGAAAATAAAAAAATTGGGGCTAAAAAACATTTTGCTGGAATTTTTTTTTTTTTAAATTTTATTAGCTCTATGTTATAAACTTCTGTGAAGCACCTGGGGGTTCACCCCATATCCAGATAAGTTCCTTGAAGGATCTAGTTTCCAAAATGATGTCACTTGTGGGGAGTTTCCATCTATGGACGGCACCGAGCACATCCCCCTTGTGCCCAATGTGGGCCGCGCCAACGGGCTGACTATTGGAGACGAGGCTTTATTGGATGGACCTTCACACCAATCTCATCAAGTCCTCCAGCATGTGAGTCCAATCTCATTGAGTCGTCCTCTCGGTGGTCTGGGGGCCGCGCTGGCCCTCTCGGTGGTCTGAGGGCCGCACAGGCCCTTTTGGTGGTCTGGGGGCTGTGCCAGCCCTCTAGGTGGTCTGGGGGCTGCACCGGCCCTCTAAGTGGTCTGGGGGCTGCGCCGGCCCTCTAGGTGGTCTGGGGGCCACGTCAGCCCTCTAGGCGGTCTGAGGGCCACACTGGCCCTCTCTGAGGGGTCTCCCGCTCTGCTTCGGTGTACTGCTTACCCATAACATGCATTTCCTTTTTTAAGTTTATATACTGGACAGAGTGGGATGGAAAACCCAAGTTAGACAGGCCATCTATGGAAGGCACCAAGCGCATCACCCTGGTGCCCAATGTGGGCCGCGCCAATGGGCTGACTATTGACTACGCAGAAAGAAGGCTTTATTGGACGGACCTTGACACCAATCTCATGGAGTCCTCCAGCATGCGAGTCCAATCTCATCGAGTCCTCCTCTCAGTGGTCTGGAGGCTGTGCCGGCCCTCTAGGCGGTCTGAGGGCTGTGCTGGCCCTCTAGGTGGTGTGGGGGCCGCCCCGGCCCTTTAGGTAGTCTGGAGGCCACAGCAGCCCACTAGGTGGTCTGGGGGCCACTCTGGCCCTCTTGGTGATCTAGGGGCCACACCAGCCCTCTAGGTGGTGTGGGGGCCTCATCGGCCCTTTAGGTGGTGTGGGGGCCTCGCCGGCCCTTTAGGTGATTTGTGGGCCGCACTGGCCCTCTAGGTGTTCTGGGGACTGTGCCGTCTTCTATGGTCTAGGGGCCGTGCCGGCCCTCTAGGTGGTCTGGGGGCCGCACCAGCCCTCGGTGGTGTGGGGGCCGCGATGGCCCTCTAGGTAGTATGTGGGCCGCGCTGGCCCTTTAGGTGGTGTGGGGGCCAGGCCGGAACTTTAGGTGGTCAGGGGGCCACAGCGGCCCTCTCAGGGTCTGGGGCTGCCCCGACCCTTTCGGTTGTCTGGGGTCGTGATGGCCCTCTCGGAGGGGTCTCCCGCTTTGCTTCGGTGCATTGTGTACCCATAACATGCAGCATTTCCTTTTCTAGTTTTATGTACTGGACAGAATGGGCTGGAAAACCCAAGATCGACAGGTTATCTATGGACGGCACCGAGCGCATCACCCTGGTCCCCAATATGGGCTGCGCCAACGGGCAGACTATTGACTACACGGAGAGGAAGTTTTATTGGATGGACCTTGACACCAATCTCATCGAGTCCTCCAGCATGCGAGTCCAATTTCATCGAGTCCTCCTCTCAGTGGTCTAGGGGCCGCGCCGACCCTCGGTGGTCTTGGGGCTGTGCCGGCCCTCTCGGTGGTCTGGGGGCTGTTCCGGCTCTTGGTGGTCTGGGGGCCATGCTGACCCTCTCGGAGGTCTGGGGGTTGCGCCGGCCCTCTCGGAGGTCTGGGGGCCACACCAGCACTCTGGGTGGTCTGGGGGCCGTTCAAGCCCTCTAGGTGGTCTGGGGCTCCGCCGGCCCTCTCGGTGGTCTGGGGACCACGCCGGCCCTCTAGGTGGTCTGGGGGCCGCACCAACCCTCTCGGAGGTGTCTCCTGCTCTGCTTCGGTGCACTGTGTACCCATAGCATAGCATGTTTATGTACTGGACAGAGTGAGGTGTAAACCCCAAGATCGACAGGGCATCTATGGACAGCACCGAGCGCATCACCCTGGTGCCCAATGTGGGCCACGCCAACGGGCTGACTATTGACAACACGGAGAGGAGGCTTTATTGGACGGACCTTGACACCAATCTCATCGAGTCCTCCAGCATGTGAGTCCAATGTCATCGAGTCCTCCTCTCAGTGGTCTGGGAGCTGCACTGGCCCTCTCAATGGTCTGGGGTCCATGCTGGCCCTATAGGTGGTCTGGGGGCCGCACCGGCCCTCTCGGTGGTCTGGGGGCCGTGCTGGCCATCTAGGTGGTTTGTGGGCTGCGCCAGCCCTCTTGGTGGTTTGGGGGCCGTGCCGGCCCTCTAGGTGGTCTGGGGGCTACGCTGAACCTCTCTGTGGTCTGGGGGCCGCGCTGACTCTCTAAGTGGGCTGGGGGCCGCGCTGGCCCTATCGGTGGTCTGGGGGCTGCGAATCTCAAGTGCGGATGTTAGCTTTAATAGCCATTCACACCCATTTGTGACAACTTCTTTGCATGTTATCAGGCCAAAATCACCAGGAAATGTGAACTTTTGATCAGGGTCATTTGGTTGTTTTGGGTTGTCATTATGATTTAAAAAAGAAAACACAGTAGTTTGACAATAAATGGCTTCACCCAACCACTAATCATGAGTGAGAAAAGGTTTTGGTATGGTCATTCATATTCTCTGAAAAAAGGCCAAGAAAGCAAAAATTCTGCAGGGGTATGTAAACTTTTGAGCACAACTGTATGTGCAGCCTGGCCTCCCTATGTGCAACCTGGCCCATATATGTGCAGCCTGGCCCCCATATGTACAGCCTGGCCTCTACATATCTATCCTGGTTACATATGCCTCTTGTCCTGGCCCCCCATATATATGTCCATCCTGGCCCCCATATATCCATTCTGACCCCAATATATCCATCCTGACCCCCATATATCCCTCCTGACCCCCCATATATCCATCCTGACCTCCACTATATCCATCCTGGCCCCCCATATATCCATCCCAACCCTCAATATATCCATCCTGGCCCCCATATGTCCCTCGTCTTCATGGGTTCCAGTTTAGCAATTCCAGGAGTAGATTTTGAAGATGTTTCAGAAGGCGGCACGTGGGCATCAAGCATTTTTTCCTTAGACTGTTCTTTGAAACTCTATTCAGGTGGAAAGGAAACAAAGTTATCGAGAGAGGACAGCAAATCTTTACCAGTGAGTTAATCTTTGATCCAACTGGATAAGCCGGCAGAGAAGACAGCGAGGAGAGAATCGTTCTACCAGGTCGATTCAGCAAATAGGGTGCAGAACTGGATGGCACAATGTCTCACAGGGTGAGTCCCAAGTCTGAGCAGTATGGAATCAGCGGTGGAATGTTATCAGACAGGAAAGTTGGTAGGGAATGTGTCATAAGGTGATCCTGCTCCCACAATAGCGCACCCCACGTCAAGGCGCTCCCAGACAGCAATGAGAAAATGTCCACCACTTTGGACCAGTTAGATAAACTGTGCATTGGCTTACAACGTCTTGGCAGATCACAATGGGCAAGAGTGGGCAATATTGTAAAATGGGCACACATGATGCTCCATACTGTATAATTGCACTGTAGCCCAGCTCTGCGAACTCTGCATGCACTCAGACAACACCACTATCTACTGGCTCCACTCCATAAGTGATGTAGTATATAAAGGATACATATATAAAAACAGTCCTCGGGTTACGACGGTCTCGGGTTACGTCGTTTCGTGGTTACGACACTTTATACGACGCCTCATTCCGACTTCCGTGGTTTTGCGTCGTAAGTCGAACTACGTGCAACTACGTGCAGCAGCGGAAGAAGAGTCCAGTACTGTACACTGTACCCGGTTACACGAGGAAAACAAGTCTCCTGCACACCATAACACCCTAATTATGTAGGGTATTGTGTTAGGATAGGTGTTTGGATAGGCTAAGTGTTTGCAGTACTGCACTGTTATTATGGTACAGTACTGTATGAACGTATGGTCCGACTTACGTTGAAATTCGGTTTACGACACCGCGTAAGAACGGATCAATGTCTTAAGTCGAGGACTACCTGTACTGTGCCTATGACTAACAGGCTGCACTGGATTGCTCTAACTGCTGCCACTACTCCTGGTTATAATGTCTTGTACTGTAAGCACAGCAGGGCCAGTTGCATGTATGTTTGCAACACACACACACGTACCTCAGAATGTCCTCTCTCCCTCTCTGAACCACTGCCCCGGAAGAAGATATGGAGGGGTTGGCCTAATACAAGGGGGCATGTCGGCTGCTTCTCCTGCTGGCTGTGCGTGAGAAGTAGAGTCCCGTGCGGGACTGCAGGGCACAGCCTCAAAATCGTGACCGTCCCACAGTATGAGGGACGGTTGGGAGATATGCCATAGATGACAGTGAGACCAGACTCCCAGAAAACTCACTTGTACCAGGGTTTCAGCAGGGGTATCAGACCGGCTAATGGTTTGAACTTCCATAGCTGGCTGACTACATGCACTGGAACCTAAGCTTCTCCCTGATAATACTTTAAAAAGTATTGTCTCACCTGTCTTCCAGCTGAATCGTCAAAAGGAGGTTCTCCTTTAAATTAGGATTCAGCGCTTTTTTTTCAAATCTCCCGGAAGTGCGTTCCACAGTAGAATGCATTCTGGGTACTAGAGGCCTGTGCGTTATCCCTCTGTAACCGGAAGTCTCCTTGAATCTTCAGCGCATATCGGAGCCACGCACAGGGATGGGCAGTATGAGCTGAGAGCCCCCCTGGAGCAGCGGCTCACTCCAGGAGCCACCGTTCAACTGGACAGGTTGTGGGACCCCTTGTTTGGTAGGGTGTTGGCCTCTGGACCTCCTGCAGGAGGAAGGGGAGAGATGATGACACAGGCCCGATCCTCCTGCATCTGGCATCAAGAGCTCCTGCTCACTAGAAGATGTCAGGTACACCTCTTCTGCGTCCGTCCCCGATAAGGACAGGAAAAACACTGAGGGTGGTGGATGGAGGGGCCTTTTAGCCTCTTGTGTGTTCCTGTCCCTATCAAGGATAAGAAGAGCAACCTCCTGATGGTGCTTTCAGGAGGGATGTCCTGGAAATAATGTTACATTATTAATTCTCCCTCAATTATGTTACGTATTAGTGAACTTGATTAATCGCGTTTTTATTCCTCTTTCCATGCTTGCTTTTACTCAACTTTACCGATTACTCACTTGCACTTTAAGGGCTCCTACTCACTTGCGAGCAACTCGGATGAGTCTCGCATGTTTAAAACTTGACTCTGCACCCGGCACTCAGATTGGAGCATGCGGACGCATAGGAATACATACTCCTCTGTGCCAGGTGCAGTGCCGGGGTATTGCCGTGCGAAACTCATCTGAGTCTCGCGCAAGTGAGTAGGAGCCATTAAGGTTCCTCCCTTTCTTACCAATTCACTCAAGCCAAATCTCAGAAAACTTGCGTTTGAAACTCGGCAATAGCATACTTCCTTCTGTCTTGTTTATATTGCTGGAAGCTGTTTCTCCAATATGTAGATTTTTCTGCTGTCATATTTTAACACATGAAATAAAAAAATCTACAATTTTAATGCGTTTTGGATGTAGATTGGAAGCTGGATCAATCTTTTTTCTCAACATTTTGTGGTACATAAAATTTTTCGATAGCTTTCAGTATAAGGCTGGGATCACATTCCTGTGTTCTGCGCTGAGCACTTACGTTAGGTTTCCGTGTGATTCCCACAAAAATGCGATTCTGACGAAACCCTTCGATGGAACCACTCACTCTAATGAGGCAGATGGAGACACTTTGGAGTTTTCTCCGGTGGTATCCATCTTTTTAGGTGTTCACAGAACTGAGGTGGTCCACATTTGTATGCTAAAAAGACACCTAAAATGATGGGACACTGCCGGAATAGAAACCAGACGAAGTCCAAAATGACTTCATCTGCCACATAAGTGAGTGGTTCCGTTGAGGTTTTGTGTGATTTTCACAGTAACCCCGGCGTAAGCGCTCAGCGGAGAGCTCAGGATAAATGTGTTTTTTTTGTACAGTATTTACCGTAATAAATAACCTGCCTGTTTTATAGATCAGGTTGTTCTGGATGCGGCAAAACCAATTATGTGTACTTTGTTATGTTTATCCTTGGTTTATCAGAAATGTTAGTTTTAGTGGCGAAACAGGATTTTGGAATTTTTATGCCCTTTGTGTTTAACATATTTTTTCACTAAGTTCCACTGTGGCACACGTATATTTTTCAGTTTGATCTTTGCTCTTATGCACTGCAGTGCCTGAGACCTGTCAGTGACTCACTGACTCTGCCTGTAAGGCCAGTCTCACACGTCCAGATATTTCCAGTACCGGAAGAAACAGTCCCGGAGCTATCCGTGTGTCCGTGTTTATCATACGTGTATTGAAACAATTTGTTTCAATTTTAACCCTTTGACTTTAATAACAGCACATCGGTGTGCGGTACGCGTTTACACGCATTGACTTTAATGGGTCTGTGTGATCCGTGCGCTCCCACGAGCACTGACATGTCTCCATGTTTTGCACACGGACACACGGTCCATGAAAACACGCTGACATCTGCAGAGACACATTTATTTTAATGTGTCTACGTGTGTCTCTAGTATGTGAGGAAACTGTCACCACACGTACAGGAGCCACTGACGTGTGAAACCGGCCTAAGAGCCAGCTTATGACAGGATCTCACAGGCCACCGTACCCTGGCGTCACCCGATAAACTCAGGGTACCATGGCAACAATTGGAACACGCAATTATGATCATGGGAAGGGGGTCTTTTAACCACTTAGATATCGCTCTCAGTATAGCAGTACATAAGGGGTTAATTGTCCCCGGCGGCGCTATTCTTCTTATTCCCAATCGCGGTTTTAAAGTTACGATAAGGGAATAAGGTCCTTTAACAGTGGACGTTTTTATGCGTATCAGTGATCGTCAGGGCTGGTGCAGACAATCGTATATCTTGGACAACGGCTATCCATGACTTTGATGGATAGCATTCATACATATATAATTCTATAGGGCTGTGCACATATCCGATTTTTTTTTCCCAAGAACCTAGTGTTTGGAAACAAAAAATAAATAATTGCAGCATGCATGATTGAGAATCAGATGAGCCATTACGCCTTCGCCATTATGGGTCTGTGGAGAAAAAAAAAAGGAATCGGACCACACTTGGCTGACATCCGAATGTTGTCCGATTTTTACGGACTGAAATTATAGAGGAGGTGAAGAAACCTTTTTTTCACTCCATCTGTGTGAAAATTGGTTTACACTCTGATCAGGTGTGATTACTATTGTCTGCACCTGCCCTAATACTGAAAGTGGCTATACACATGATAGCTGTGTATGTAAGAGTCAGAAAAGAAAGTTATAAGATGAGAGCTAAGTGTTAACGTCTTTTTTCAAGGGAAAAGTAGAGAAAATAGCTGTCAAGCACTTGTAGTGGATTATCTCGCAGACAACAGTAGTGCAGAATAAAGTTCAAATTGCCCGACCCTTATGTCCAATATCATCTGTCCAGGGAAAGTCAGAAAGCCTCAATATAGATTAGCGTGTTGTCCGATTTCACATGTATCAGTAGCTACAGCCATCTTACTTATGGGGCTTTTAGTTTTGGTAATGTATTGAATTGGGCATATATATTAAATTGTAGGTGAAAATATACTAGAATGCCTGAAGTACAACAAACTTTTGAAGGAACTCTGCAAAACAAAAAGCAAATGACATAGTAGAAATAAATGAAAATGCTACGTTTATTACTTCATTATTGCAAATGGTTGGGCAACCTGTTCTTGATTGCTTAGTTATCTTTCTCTTACAAATATGTACAATAAGTCAGTGCAATCCTATTATATTCGATTTCTTATTCCATAAAATAATTAACACATTGGAACTCTACAAATGGCATCAAGAGAAGCATGTTTTGTAAGAGCATGGAGCACATTTATTTTCCAGAAAGGAAAAGAGATATGTGCAAAAGTATCAGGCAAAAGTGTTCTGTGCTTGTTCAACAACAATCCCTGAAGAGATTTCTTAGACAGCCGATTGATGTTCGTTACAAACATAGATTGTACTAGGACGTATTCTTCTCCGTGTCCTCCCTGGAAATTTCGGAAGGATCTTAAATGTTTTCGGCATAAATTCCATGCAGGACTCACGAAACTTCTTTATCCTCCAGCAGTATATGACGGGGTTGAACACAGATTTCAGGTAACTGAGCCACAAAATGCAAGTGCTGATGATGTAAAATGAGGAACTGTAGTAGAAAGTTCTACTGAAGACAGACAATAGACTGAATACTGAATGTGGAAGCCAGCAAAGTGAGAACCCAATAAAGAGAATCAGTATAGTAGTGAAGGCTCTGGTCTTGAAACTCATGTCCACGTTGAGTTGATGAGGCCTTTGTAGTCCCATCAACCCTAACTTGCTTACTTGGCTGAGGCACAAGCTCTCTGCATGGTTGTGAATTCTGACAGCATTTTGTCTCACCGTGTTTAGGATGCATAGGTAAGAGTAGAGCATAATACTGAAAGGGATGAAGAACACTGCTACCACTAGCATTACTGCATATGCCCTATCAGCCAAAAATTCTGTATATCCCAAAACACATTGAGGCGCTCGTGTTGGAACTTCAACCAATGTCCACCCTACAACAGATGGGAAGGAAATACAAAAAGAAAATATCCAAGAGGTCACAATCATTATTTTAGCACGGTGTGGGTTTAATTTATCCTGTCTTTGAACAATGATCAGGAAACGATCAACACTGATAATGAGCAGGATGGCAACTCCTTCTAATACGAAGAACCAATATAGCATGGCTGATATCTGACAAAACTGAGAACCAAAGTGCCAGCTCCCAGTGATAATGGTCACTGCAGTAAAAGGCATGCAGAACAATGACAACATGATGTCAGAGAACGCAAGAGTTGCAAGAAGAAGGTTGATTGCAGATCGCATAGCTGGCTTTTGATAGACAATAAGGCAAACAATGGCATTGCCCAAAAACGCAATGGAAATCATTAATGCCATTATTATTGCCATTAATATCCTGAGTGGAGTAGGGAATGCATCATTAAAACTGGAGTCCTGGCTCCCTGTTGTCACATTCATACTAGAATAGGTGCAGTAGCCCAGAGGCGTGCTATTGCAGCTCATGGCAACAAGCAGAATATCCATCTATTTGCATTTTTTATTGACTTGTAGACTCAACAAAACAGACGTTCTTGTTGTCATGTGTCAGATGAATGCTGTCCCATCTCTTTCCACATCTTGATATATCTGGTAAGAAAACAAGAAAGCCTCATGAAGAAAATAGATGCAAACAATAAAGTTAAGGCGATTTGCACATTTTTTTTTATCAGTTACTCAATGCTTTAATCAAGAATCAAACCCCAGGAGACATTTATTGCTCCACTTCTAGAAGTCAGGCTGCCTGGAAGGTAGAGCGCTGAATAGTCTGCTCTCAGCAATAACAGCAGGCTCCCACTCTCCCTACATGCCGACTATTTATATGTGGCCTAAAGGACTGATACCATATAGACACCGTACACAGTATCCTGACATTTGTCATCATACATGACATTGTCTACCAATCTCTGTCAATAATGTATAATCTTTGCTGTAGTCTTTAAAGTGTATATATTTTTATTATTTTTTAATACACAAAGCAAACCACTCCAGGTTTTGTTTTTTCTTATTTCAGCGCTGGGGTTGTGCCACTATTGTAAGTTTCCGGACTCTAGTAATATAGATACCAGTCATAGTTTTCAGCTGTTCGCGCAGCCACTCCAGTCTCGATCTGCCATCCTATGACCATAACTTCTGACGTCTGAAGTCAGAGGTAACGGTCACTAGCTCGCACTGTAAGTAAAAGAAAGCTTTGCTCTCATAGACTTACATTGGGTACTGACTTCCGGCTGTGCAGCAAACACTGGAGTGATCCAGCAGGTCAAAACCTGCAAAAGACAGAAGCAGCTCTGATAAAAGATGAAGACAGCGGCTGATAAATATATTACTAGGAGCAGGGAACTTACATTAGTAGCACCACTCCAGCATTAAAAAAACAAAACGCTGGAGTGGTGCTTTAAAGACAGCATTACTTACCCTCTGCCCATTTGCTTTTGCCTTCGTCAATGCTGACAGCTGCGATATCAAGAGTACAGCATGTGAGCGATTGGCTGCAGTGCTCACATGCCGCAGTCATGACACAAACACTGTAGCAATTTTAAACAAGAGCTGGGCACTGGTGGAAAGTCAGTGTTTGAGCAGAAGGGAGTAACTAAGGCTGACTTTGTTATGGTAAAGCAAAAATATTAAACAAATTACAGTACACATCTCAGGCTAAAAACCATGGTTGGCTACACCAGACTGGGGACTGACAAGCAGCAGAAAGTACCACACTGTGGACATTTACAGTAGCTCTGCAATTACAGTAGACTGATAACTAAACAGAAGTGTAGTATACTGAGGACTTCCTGGCAGTTACATCCTTAAGGTACCGTTACACTAAGCGACTTACCAACGATCACGACCAGCGATACGACCTGGCCGTGATCGTTGGTAAGTCGTTGTGTGGTCGCTGGGGAGCTGTCACACAGACAGCTCTCTCCAGCGACCAACGATCAGGGGAACGACTTCGGCATCGTTGAAACTGTCTTTAACGATGCCGAAGTCCCCCTGCAGCACCCGGGTAACCAGGGTAAACATCGGGTTACTAAGTGCAGAGCCGCGCTTAGTAACCCGATATTTACCCTGGTTACCATTGTAAAAGTAAAAAAAAAAAACTACATACTCACATTCTGATGTCTGCCACGTCCCCCGCCGTCAGCTTCCCTGCATTTTCTGTGTCAGCGCCGGCAGTAACAGCGGTGACGTCACCGCTGTGCTCTGCTTTAGGGCCGGCGCTGGCAGTCAGTGCAGGGAAGCTGACGCCGGGGGACGTGACAGACATCAGAATGTGAGTATGTAGTGGTTTTTTTTTTACTTTTACAATGGTAACCAGGGTAAATATCGGGTTACTAAGCGCGGCCCTGCACTTAGTAACCCGATATTTACCCTGGTTACAAGTGAAGACATCGCTGGATCGGCGTCACACACGCCGATCCAGCGATGACAGCGGGAGATCAGCGACTTAAAAAAGGTCCTGATCATTCCCCAACGATCAACGATCTCCCAGCAGGGGCCTGATCGTTGGTCGCTGTCACACATAACGAGATCGTTAGCGGGATCGTTGCTACATCACAAAAAGTGTGACGTTGCAACGATATCGTTAACGATATCGTTGTGTGAAGGTACCTTTATGTACAGTACCATGGTGGAGCCATTCTCCACTCATTTGATTATGATGCAGACCTCTCGTTCCTTTCAGATCTCACTCAGATGTCTGTATTTCACGTATGTGCTCCATACATAATTTTAACACGTACACGATAGAACACGTACCCATTAGTACAATGTCCTGTTTGTACAATGACCAAATTTTCCTGATTTGGCCTCTGCATGCCACTATTTTGGATTTAAAATGAGACTACTGAGATGTAAATGAAGAGTAGACTTTCAGGTTTAAATAACCCCTTCCCCCCCGACATTGGACATACCAGTACATCCTAATTTGCAGTACGCTCCTGCAAATAGATATACCGGTATGTCCTGGTGATCGTGGAGGCACAGGAGGCTGTTACAGCCAGGGTCAGTGCTCGCGCTGCCCCTGGCTGTTTAACCCTTTAAATGCCTCAATCAATAGCGATTGCAGCATTTAGGGTATGTGCACACGTTGCAGATTTCCTGCGGATCTGCAGCGGGTTTATTATTGCACAGAAACGCTGCAGATCCGCAAGTGATTTAGAGTACAATGTAAATCAATGGGAAAAAAAAATGCTGTGCTAATGGTGCGGAAAATTCCACATGGAAAACACAGCAGATTAAAAGAAGGAGAATGTCAATTCTTCGTGCGGATCTGCAGCATTTCTGCACTCATTCCATAACAGAAATCTGCAGGAGTAAAAAAGCATGAAATCTGCACAAAATTCGCAGTAAATCTGCAACAAAAACGCACAAATTTTGACCTGCGTTTTCTGCCAAGAGATGCAGAATACACACAAAAAATTCCACAGGCAAATCCGCAACATGTGCACATACCCTTAGAAGGAAGGCTAGGAGAGGTAGGGGCAGTCATGGCAACCAAAGGTCAAATGACCTCCAGGTATGCCAGTTCCGGAGACCTGTTAGACTATGCCAGGAGCATGGTCTAAAAGGTGTTCTGTTCTGGTGGCCCGATTCTAACGCATCGGGTTGTCTAGAGCATGCTCACGTAGTATATTGCCCAGCCACATAGTATATTGCCCAGCCACATAGTATATTGCCCAGCCACGTAGTATACAGCACAGAGCCACGTAGTATACAGCACAGACACGTAGTATACTGCCCAGTCACGTAGTATATTGGCCAGTCACGTTGTATATTGCCCACGCACGTAGTATATTAACCAGCCACGTAGTATATTGCTCAGCCCGCGTAGTATATCGCACAGCCCGCGCAGTACCACGCACGCAGTATATAACACAGGCCACGTAGTGTATAACACAGGCCACGTAGTGTATAGCACAGCCAACGCAGTATATTGCACAGCCCACGTAGTACATTGCACAGCCTGCGTAGTACATGGCACAGCCTGCGTAGTACATTGCACAGCCCGCGTAGTACATTGCACAGCCCGCGTAGTACATTGCACAGCCCGCGCAGTACATTGCACAGCATATATTGCACAGCCCACGTAGTATATAGCACAGACAAGCAGTATATTGCACAGCCCACGTAGTATATTGCCCAGCCCACATAATATATTGCACAGCCCACGCAGTATATAGCAATGTGGGCACCATATCACTGTTAAAAAAAAAGAATTAAAATAAAAAATAGTTACATACTCACCCTCCGCATAGGCAGCATGAATAGTAAAAAGTTGGTCACACAGGGTTAATAGCAGCATTAACAGAGTGCGTTACACCGGGGTCAACGCTGCCATTAACCCTGTGTGAGCGCTGACTGAAGGGGAGTACGGAGTGGGCACTGACTGCGGGGAGGAAGGAGCAGCCATTTTTCCGCCGGACTGTGCCCGTCTCTGATTGGTCGTGGCTGTTTTGTGACCAATGAATATCCGTGATAGACAGACGAAAGTGACCCTTAGACAATTATATATATATATATATATATATATATATATATATATATATATATATATATAATATATATATATATACACACAGTACAGACCAAAAGTTTGAACACACCTTCTCATTTAAAGATTTTTCTGTATTTTCATGACTATGAAAATTGTACACTCACACTGAAGGCATCAAAACTACGAATTAACACATGTGGAATTATATACTTAACAAAAAAGTGTGAAACAACTGAAATTATGTCTTATAGTCTAGATTCTTCAAAGTAGCCACCTTTTGCTTTGATAACTTCTTTGCACACTCTTGGCATTCTCTTGATGGGCTTCAAGAGATGGTCACCAGGAATGGTCTTCCAACAATCTTGAAGGAGTTCCCAGAGATGCTTAGCACTTGTTGGCCCTTTTGCCTTCACTCTGCGGTCCAGCTCACCCCAAACCATCTCGATTGGGTTCAGGTCTGGTGACTGTGGAGGCCAGGTCAGCTGGCGTAGCACCCCATCACTCTCCTTCTTGGTCAAATAGCCCTTACACAGCCTGGAGGTGTGTTTGGGGTCATTGTCCTGTTGAAAAATAAATGATGGTCCAACTAAACGCAAACCGGGTGGAATAGCATGCCGCTGCAAGATGCTGTGGTAGCCATGCTGGTTCAGTATGCCTTCAATTTTGAATAAATCCCCAACAGTGTCACCAGCAAAGCACCCCCACACCATCACACCTCCTCCTCGATGCTTCACGGTGGTAACCAGGCATGTAGAGTCCATCCGTTCACCTTTTTTGCGTCGCACAAAGACACAGAGGTTGGAACCAAAGATCTCAAATTTGGACTCCTCAGACCAAAGACCAAAGCACAGATTTCCACGGTCTAATGTCCATTTCTTGTGTTCTTTAGCCCAAACAAGTCTCTTCTGCTTGTTGCCTGTCCTTAGCAGTGGTTTCCTAGCAGCTATTTAACCATGAAGGCCTGCTGCACAAAGTCTCCTCTTAACAGTTGTTGTAGAGATGTGTCTGCTGCTAGAACTTTGTGTGGCACTGACCTGGTCTCTAATCTGAGCTGCTGTTAACCTGCGATTTCTGAGGCTGGTGACTCGGATAAACTTATCCTCAGAAGCAGAGGTGACTCTTGGTCTTCCTTTCCTGGGGCGGTCCTCATGGGAGCCAGTTTCTTTGTAGCGCTTGATGGTTTTTGCCACTGCACTTGGGGACACTTTCAAAGTTTTCCCAATTTTTCGGACTGACTGACCTTCATTTCTTCAAGTAATGATGGCCACTCATTTTTCTTTACTTAGCTGCTTTTTTCTTGCCATAATACAAATTCCAACAGTCTATTCAGTAGGACTATCAGCTGTGTATCCACCAGACTTCTGCACAACACAACTGATGGTCCCAACCCCATTTATAAGGCAAGAAATCCCACTTATTAAACCTGACAGGGCACACCTGTGAAGTGAAAACCATTCCCGGTGATTATCTCTTGAAACCCATCAAGAGAATGCCAAGAGTGTGCAAAGCAGTCATCAAAGCAAAAGGTGGCTACTTTGAAGAACCTAGAATATAAGACATAATTTCAGTTGTTTCACACTTTTTTGTTAAGTATATAATTCCACATGTGTTAATTCATAGTTTTGATGCCTTCAGTGTGAATGTACAATTTTCATAGTCATGAAAATAGAGAAAAATCTTTAAATGAGAAGATGTGTCCAAACTTTTGGTCTGTACTGTATGTATTTTAAAAAAAGAGAAATCACAAAATAAAGAACAAAAAAAAGAAAAAAAATAATACCCATAAATACACGTATTTATGTAAAACAAAAATACAAAGTACACATATTTGGTATCACCTTGTCCAGAAGTGTGAAACTGTCCCACTAGTTAACCCCCCCCCTACAGTGATGCAAAAACGATTATTTTTTCTAAAAAATGTTTTTATTGTGTGAAAGAAGCAAAACAAAAAATTATATAAATGTTATATCGCTGTAATCGCACTGACCCAAATAATAAAGCTGTTTTATCACTTTTACCACCAAAAGAACAGCATAAAAAAACCTAAAAAACAATTCCTGTATTGCTAGTTTTTGTTCATTCCGCCTCAAAAAACGTCATGTGCCCGAAAATGGTACCAATAAAAGCGTCAACTTGTCCTGCCAAAAACAAGCTCTCACATAATTTGTCAGCAGAAATCTAAAAAAAAAAAAAGACAGCTCCCTGAATATGGAGATGCAAAAACTTTTTGGGATAAAAGAAAACAGCTTTTTTTCAGTTTGTGATAGAAGCCAAACGTAAAAAAAAAAAAAATATATAAATCTAGTGTCACTGTAATCGCACGTATCTGAAGAATTAATTCTTCTAAATCACTTCAAGGGAACCCATCACGTCATTTTGCCGCTATAAACTGTGGCCACCGCCATCAGGGGCTTATCTACAGCATTCTGTAATGCTTTACATCTAGGGGAACATCATATTGTCCATACTCATTTATTTGCACACGAGCACTTTAGAAATATAATATAGTAAAGACAATTGTACTTCTGGCCCAAAGAATTTTAGGAGCTACATTACCTTTAGGGTTTTTTGCAGTGATTGATTTCATTGGTACCATACGTGGCTTTTGAACCAGACCTTTTTAATTTGACAGGAAGCATCCTCATCAATTTTTGCTTGAATTTTTGTATTATTAAGTATATATTCTTATACATTCCTTTGTCTGTCCAGTCGTTTTGGATGGTTTGGTTCATACATATGGGGTATTGCCACGTTTAGCAGAAATTGTGGAACAAAATTTGGTGCCATATCTACCAATTTTTCCTGTGTGAAAATGTAAAATCTGGGGCTAAAACAAAATTTTTGTGGTAAAAAATGCAAATATTTTTTCTTCACTGCACAATGATATAAGGTTCTGTAACACAACAGTACTGTCAAAATCACTGGACCCTTAGATACATTCATTGAGAGATGTAGTTTTTAAAATTGGGTTATATGGAGATGGTGGGGTTCTGCTGTTCTGGCACCTCAGAGGCTCTTCTAGTGGGTCATAACTAGTGTTGAGCATTCCGATACCGCAAGTATCGGGTATCGGCCGATACTTGCGGTATCGGAATTCCGATACCGAGATCCGATACTTTTGTGGTATCGGGTATCGGTATCGGATACATAGAGATGTGTAAAATAAAGAATTAAAATAAAAAATATTGATATATTTACCTCTCCGGCGGCCCCTGGACTCAGCGCGGGTAACCGGCAGGCTTCGTTGTTCAAAATCAGCGCTTTTAGGACCTGAGAATCACGTCCCGGCCTCTGATTGGTCGCGGGCCGCCCATGTGACCGCCACGCGACCAATCACAAGCCGCGACGTCACCGCAAGCTATTAACGCGCTCATTTTTAAAAATGAGCGCGTTAATGACTTTCAAAGACGTAGCGGCTTGTGATTGGTCGCGGCCACGCGACCAATCACAAGCCGCTACGTCTTTGAAAGTCATTAACGCGCTCATTTTTAAAAATGAGCGCGTTAATAGCTTGCGGTGACGTCGCGGCTTGTGATTGGTCGCGTGGCGGTCACATGGGCGGCCCGCGACCAATCAGAAGCCGGGACGTGATTCTCAGGTCCTAAAAGCGCTGATTTTGAACAAAGAAGCCTGCCGGTTACCCGCGCTGAGTTCAGTGGCCGCCGGAGAGGTAAATATATCAATATTTTTTATTTTAATTCTTTATTTTACACATCCCTATGGATCCCAGGGCCTGAAGGAGAGTTTCCTCTCCTTCAGACCCTGGGAACCATGAGAATACCTTCCGATACTTGATGTCCCATTGACTTGTATTGGTATCGGATATCGGTATCGGCGATATCCGATATTTTTCGGGTATCGGCCGATACTATCCGATACCGATACTTTCAAGTATCGGACGGTATCGCTCAACACTAGTCATAACACCTGCAAACCATAAGGCTATGTGCACATATTGCATGTTCACAAAAAAAGAAGTGACACGCTACTTCTTTTAAACCGCAGCGTTTCCGCAGCGGATTTTCCGCAAAATGTGCGCAGCATTTTTTTCGCTCATTGATTTACATTGTACTGTAAATCAATTGCGGATCTGCAGCGTTTCTGCACCTCATAAAACACTGCGGATCCGCAGAGAATCCGCAACGTGTGCACATACCCTTACAGCCTAATCTGTACTATGACAAGCTTTCCCTTCTGAGCTTTCCACTGTGTCTGAAAAGTAGTTTCCGATTATATGTGGGGTATTGGTGTACTCAGGAGAAATTACAAAACAAATTGTAAGGCCCATTTTTTCCCCCTTAGCCTTATAAAAGTTAAAAACTTTGGGCTAAAACAACATTTAGTAGTAAAAATGTAATTATATTTTCTTTGCCCCCCCCCCCAATGGTATAAAACTCTCTGAGGCACACGTGTTGTCCACATGCTCACTGCACCCCTAGATGAATTAAGTAAGAGGTGTAATCTGTAAAATGGGGTCTCTAATGGGGGGTTCTGATGGTGGCATCATGCAACCATGCAGCCTGCCATCTAGATGTAGCAGAGCTAGACCCGCCGTGAGACAAATGGATTAGCAGCATCTCTGCGGAAAGGTGAGGAATATTGTTGTTTGCTATTTTAAACTCATTTACAGATGATGAGGGCAGCGGGGGAATGGGCGAAGTCGTAAGTATAGTTTAATTAAGATTATTAAAGGAGTCTGTGTCATTCTTTCAATTAAAGGACTTTATTCTGGGTGTCTGTATTTTTATAGAACATGACTATGGGGTTAATAATGGGGGCATCTTATTGACGCCTCTCCATTACTAACTTTGGGGCTTGATGTCACCTGACAATACAAAGGTGAAATCAACCCACCCCCCCCAATTATCACCCCACTTGCCACCGCTACAGGGCAAATGGGAAGAGCGAGGCTAAATGCCAGAATTGGCGCATCTTAGAGATGCACCTTTTCTGGAGCGGCTGAGAGCTGATGTATTTAGCCTGGGGGGGGGCAAGATCCATGGCCCCTTTCTAGGCTATTAATATCTGCCCACAGCAGTCTGCATAACCTTTTCTGGTTATTAATTGTAGGGGGACCCTACAATCATTTTTTTTGGGTTCCCCCTTTTAATAGCCAGTAAAGGTTAAGTATACAGTTGTGAGCTGATATTAATAGCTTGGGAAGCTCCATAGGTATTACCCCCTTCCCAGGCTATAAATATCGTGCCCCAGCCATCGGCTTTCCCTCTGCTGGTTACGAAAATTGCGCGGGAAAATCCGCACCATTTTATTTCAGAAAAATAATCTTTTATTAAATACATGTACAGTAATTTGCACACACACAGCACTAATTGTATTTGTCACTGACATCTATATATCTATCTATTCTATATGTATTTACTGTATGTAATCCATCTCTTCTATCCTCTCGGCTCCCGCATATATCTAATCTATTCAAGCCCGTCACGCTGATATTACTGTACGCGGCACCTGAATTGCCGGCTTTTATTATATATGTGTGTGTTTTGACAAATGTTTCCTCTGAAAAAGATGCGCAAATGACAGAGAATTTCTGTATGTAAAAGTTCACGTTAAAATCGCATTGCAATTGGATAGCAATCGCACTGCATTCGGATGCTAGGTGTGAGAAATCGGATTGTACTCGCATGACACTCGCATTACACTCGTGCGACTCTCGACAGGGAGACTCGGACCAATTTTTCATAAGTTTAGTGTCACTCCGGTCTTAGTCAGATTGTCCGGCGTAGTACATTCCTGAAAACTAGCACAGCACGAGAGAAGTATTGGGATGTTCGGATTATGGGCTCATACTCACTTGCGAGCAACTAGGACGAGTTTCACACGGCAATACCCGGCACTGCACCTAGAACAGAGGAGCAGAGCGTGCAGCTGCATGTATTCCTATGCGGTCGCACGCTCCGATCGGAGTGCCGGCAGCAGCGCCGGGTTTTAACATGCGAGACTCATCCGAGTTGCTCGCAAGTGAGTATGAGCCCTATGGAGGATAATAGTCTTAGAGCATAGGTAGGGTGATAGACAGAGATCAGGGTGGAGATGTAGAGTGGTGCAGAATTGTGGAGAGCTTTGGTGAGAGAAAAGTTTGTATCTCGCTCTCGAATTTTATTCCTAAAAATTCAGGCAGCACCTGCTTTGACGGATCTGTCAAAAAAACGTGTTCAATATCCACTGTGTCAGAGCATACTGCTTAGGAGTTATGATTGAACCAACCAACGAAATTGCAATATTGGATATACGGTAGATAGGTTAGTCAAGGGAAGAAACATGAGAGGTTCGGCTTTGGATAGATTCAGGTAGAGGGAGGACATGTTAGACACAGCGGACAGATAATCCCTAGTATTTTGTATTCAGGTGGGGGTGATGTCAGGAGAATATGTGTATAATTGAGTGTCATCAGCATAGAGATGGTACTTAAAACCAAATCGGCTGATGGTTTGTCCAATAGGGGCAGTGTATAGAGAGAAGAGGAGGGGGCCTAGGACTGAGCTCTGAGGAACCCTGATAGTAAAAGAAAAATTAGGAGTAAGAGCCGGCAAAAGATACAGTAATAGAGCGGTCAGATAGGCAGGAGGCTAAACAGGAGAGAATGGTGTCCTTGAGGCCGATGGAGCGGAGCATAGTGAGGAGGAGCTGATGATCCACAGTGTTGAATGCTGCGGAGAGATCCATGGGAAACAGCAGGAAGAAGTGACAATTAGGCTATGTGCACACAGTGCGGAATGGTGTGCCGATTTTTCCGCACTGTTTTTGGTAAATCCGCAGGTAAACCACACTGCGGAATTACTGCGGTTTTTGTGCGGATTCCACCTGCAGATTTCAATTATGGAGCAGGTGTAAACCGCTGCAGAATCCGCACAAAGAATTGACATGCTGCGGAATATAAACTGCTGCGTTTCCGGGCGTTTTTTTCTGCAGCATGTGTACTGCGGATTTTATTTTCCATAGGTTTACATGGTACTGTAAACTCATGGAAAACAGCTGCAGATCCGCAGCATCAAATCCGCTGCGGACCCGCAGCAAAATCCGCAATGTGTGCACATAGCCTTTAGCTGTTAGTAGATCATTACAGACCTTAGTGAGGGCAGTTTCAGTAGAGTGTAAAGAGTGGAAACCGGATTGTAAAGAGAGTGATGTGAGAGATAGCGGAATAGACGGGAGTGGACCAAGTGTTCCAGGAGTTTAGTGGTGAAGGGGAGATTAGAGACAGGTCTGTAGTTCTGGTAGAGGGATGCTTTGTTTTTGTTATACATCTGCGGCTCCTGACCGATCCCCCCAAAAGATGACGCATGTTTACACTAAGTGCCTATCTTATAAGTATGGGGTTTCCTGACCAATAGATGAGGCAGAATTTACACAAAAGTGGGAACAAGGCCATAAATCATTATTTTTTTTTATTTGCAGGAGTCATTTATGAAAAGCCCCAAAAACTTGAAACAAGAATATGTTCAGACGTTGCATTTTTTCTTGCACTAAAAACCAGAGGGTTGGCAGGAAAAACTAAGTGGACAATATGCACAATTTAAAGGGAACCTGTCACCCCCAAAATCGAAGGTGAGCTGCAGCCACCGGCATCAGGGGCTTATCTACAGCATTCTGTAATGCCAAACAAAGAGAAGACGGGACAAATATCCTCAACATAAATGAGTGCTACTGTGAACCAAATGGACACTCGGCAATTAGCAACCAAAACACCACGAAAGAAAAAAACGATTAACGGTCCAAAATTAAAATTTTCTTTATTGATATCTCAGATAAAAATGACAGAAAAAAAAATATCGATCAAAAGTTACATAAACTTATGCTCAATGATTTGACATACTGCATTTGTATGCTAGATGGGGCGTTTGTAACCAGGAATATATGTGGAAAAAATTATAAGGTGCAGAAAATATCAATTAATATAAAAATAAGAATAAAAATAAATATGAAATATACACATATCAAATATATAAATGTATACATAACAACCATGTGTAATAAGTGATTGTAAAATACATGAGTTTAACCATTCTGTAATGCTGTAGATAAGCCCCTGATGTTACCTGAAAGAGGAGAAAAAGAGGTTAGATTATACTCACCCAGGGGCGGTCCGGTCCGATGGGCGTCGCGGTCCGGGGCCTCCCATCTTCTCACAATGGCGTCCTCTTCTTGTCTTCACGCTGTGGCTCCGGCGCAGGCGTACTTTGTCTGCCCTGTTGAGGCCTCTCTGACCTTTCCCGATGCCTGCGCACTGCAGTACTTTGCTCTGCCCTCAACAGGGCATTTCAGAATGCTGTAGATAAGCCCCTGATGCCGGTGGGCTCAGCTCACCTTCGTAATATGTAAAAACACTGAAAGGATTGATATTCTGTGTCTTGCCAAAGACGCAGCAGGGATCAAATACACAAGGGAAAAACCGGGTGCATGAGATTTCAGAAAGCTCCTCTGTTACTGTGAAAAGTGCCACGTGTGAACATACCCCAGTGTCCGATCATTACTGGCATGTTTCAATGTTTCCTGCAATTAGGCTACTTTCACACTAGCGTCGTGCACTGCACGTCGCTATGCCTCATTTTGTAGAAAAAACGAATCCTGCAAAAGTGCTTGCAGGATGCGTTTTTTCTCCATTGACTTGCATTAGCGTTGCATTGCGACGCTTTGCCACACGTCGCGCGACGGTTGCGCCGTGTTGTGGCGGACCGTCGGCTGCAAAAAACATTATATGTAACGTTTTTTGCTGCCGACGGTCCGCCATTTCCGACTGCGCATGCGTGGCCGGAACTCCGCCCCCACCTCCCCGCACCTCACAATGGGGCAGCGGATGCGCTGGAAAAATGCATCCCCGTTGTGCGGCGCATTCACTGCTAGCGTCAGTACGTCGGCCCGACGCACTGCGACGGGCCGAGTACGACGCTAGTGTGAAAGTAGCCTTACACCTTTGATTTTAACGGGGCTCCATATCCCCACCCCCCTCCCACCCCCTGTTCTTAAAATACTCACCCGGCTCCCTCGCTGGCGCTGCTTCCTGTCCTGGCCGCACCTTCTCCTGTATGAGCGGTCACGTTGGGCCGCCGATTACAGTCATGAATATGCGGCTCCACCTCCCATAGGGGTGGAGCCGCATATTTATTACTGTAAATGAGCGGCCCCAGGTGACCGCTCATACAGTAGAAGGTGCGGCCAGGATAGGAAGCAGCGCCAGCGAGGGAGCCGGGTGAGTATTTTAAGAACAGCGGGTGGGCGCACAGGGGATGGGAGGGGGGTGGGGACATGGATCTTTATTGTAAACACGAGAAACAAAAAAAAAAACAGGAATATTCATATCTTCTCTACAGCAAACACTGCTGCAGGGAAGATATGAATGGCGGCTTCAGCACCAGATGCAGGGGACAGCGCTAAACTTTAGCGCTGTCTCCTGCACGGTGCGTGTGGTACCCAGTGGGCACACGTGTGCCGCACTGATGTGCCACAGAAACACACGGACACGGATAATTCTGGTACCGATTTTTCCGGTACCGGAATTATCTGGACGTGTGGGACTGCCCTTACCCTGTGTCGTCTGCGCAGGTCACACTATGGCCGCCCCTGAGTATGGCGCTATTCACACTATGGGTCACAGCCTCCGTGCGGTATCCCTCACAAAACATGATGGAAGCCCGGAGAGACCCTATGAAAGTCTAGGAGACTCAGAGCTGGGACTTTGGGGACATCAAGCAATGCGTCTGCCACTACTATGAAGCGCAGTCGCCGTCTGACTGTCACGATAACAGGCCACAATATTATTCCCTGTGATATGAGGAAAGCTGACATGTTCTGTTACCACTGAAGTCCATGGAAAACCGCGGCATTCCGTGTGTGAATCCATGGCCACCTGCAGGACAGAGGGACAGCCCTGAGGGACAGCCTGGGATGTCGGCGCCTGTGGTGCGAGCTGACCTCAGTATCACTAGTATCGTGACATATTATATCGTGGAGCGGCGCCATCCCCCATGTCCGCACACCGCATCTGCCTGACAAGCAGCCCCCGGCCCAGCTACTAGTGCCACCATGGCTTCCGGCACATGCCCGCCTCCTGCCCCGCCAGGTACCTGCAGCACAGCTGGAGCCCCCGCAGTCTGCCATGATCCTCACCACTGAAGCTTCTAGGGGTGGTCCCTGCATCAGCGGCTGCGCCTGCTCCATGCCTCCCAGTCACTGCCTGCTCCGGTGTACACGCAACGGGAACAGTCAGTGCTTCCTCGTGTGTTGTCACCGTGCCAGGCTGCCAGTGTGTATGTGGAACAGCGGCGCATTTATCACGCCATTGTGGGGCCCGGCTCTGAACTCCTGCTGCTTCCCGCAGCCACCACTAGGGGGAGTACATAGAGATTTTACAGCTTCCATTGGGTTCTGTGGCAGCTGTGTGAGTTCATGTGCACCGAGCTCCCCCTGGTGGTGGCTACAGGTTGTCAGTCCCCTCATTGCTGTGTGAGGAGAAGCGGGGCTGTGGGGGTTCATGGAGACTCGTCAGTGGACCGGAATAAAACCACTTATCTGGTGTAAAGACATTAGGTTGCCTACTTTGAGCTCCTGCGGACTGGCAAATCCTGTCACAATTTCCTGGAATTCCCGGTACTAACGACCTCTGACATGACCACATGCAATTTGCATACTTGAGGCCACCCGCCGGCTAGATTCATCCACTTCTATGGAGAGAAGCTGAATGGCATTAGTAGTGTGAGAATTGTCATAGCATGCACATTACACACTGTCACACTTCAGCTGTCTGGTGTAACTTCGAGGGACTGCAGACTTTTGCCCCAAACCTGGACAAGCCCATTTAAGAAAGTATTGCAGTCTGAGCGCCATACAGTTATCAGGTTAAGGGAGGGGGGCTTCAGTATGGGGCAGAACTGGACTCATGTCTTAAAACCCCTGAAAGTGTTGTAAAAGATGTGACCTGGCATTTTAGTGGTTTATAAAGTACAGTCATCCAGATAACTTATCACACTATGCTAGCACAGATACTGGCACAAAGACACTGGCACATATACTAGTACAGACACTAGCACATATACTAGTGCAGACGCTGGCACACGCTGGCACACGCTGGCACATATACTAGTGCAGACGCTGGCACATATACTAGTGCAGACGCTGGCACATATACTAGTGCAGACGCTGGCACATATACTAGTGCAGACGCTGGCACACGCTGGCACATATTCTAGTGCAGACGCTGGCACATATACTAGTGCAGACGCTGGCACATATACTAGTGCAGACGCTGGCACACACTGGCACATATACTAGTACAGACGCTGGCACACACTGGCACATATACTAGTGCAGACGCTGGCACACACTGGCACATATACTAGTGCAGACGCTGGCACACACTGGCACATATACTAGTGCAGACGCTGGCACACACTGGCACATATACTAGTGCAGACGCTGGCACACACTGGCACATATACTAGTGCAGACGCTGGCACACACTGGCACATATACTAGTGCAGACGCTGGCACACACTGGCACATATACTAGTGCAGACGCTGGCACACACTGGCACATATACTAGTGCAGACGCTGGCACACACTGGCACATATACTAGTGCAGACGCTGGCACACACTGGCACATATACTAGTACAGACGCTGGCACATATACTAGTACAGACGCTGGCACACACTGGCACATATACTAGTACAGACGCTGGCACACACTGGCACATATACTAGTACAGACGCTGGCACACACTGGCACATATACTAGTACAGACGCTGGCACACACTGGCACATATACTAGTACAGACGCTGGCACACACTGGCACATATACTAGTACAGACGCTGGCACATATACTAGTACAGACGCTGGCACACACTGGCACATATACTAGTACAGACGCTGGCACACACTGGCACATATACTAGTACAGACGCTGGCACACACTGGCACATATACTAGTACAGACGCTGGCACACACTGGCACATATACTAGTACAGACGCTGGCACACACTGGCACATATACTAGTACAGACGCTGGCACACACTGGCACATATACTAGTACAGACGCTGGCACACACTGGCACATATACTAGTACAGACGCTGGCACACACTGGCACATATACTAGTACAGACGCTGGCACACACTGGCACATATACTAGTACAGACGCTGGCACACACTGGCACATATACTAGTACAGACGCTAGCACACACTGGCACATATACTAGTACAGACGCTAGCACACACTGGCACATATACTAGTACAGACGCTAGCACACACTGGCACATATACTAGTACAGACGCTAGCACACACTGGCACATATACTAGTACAGACGCTAGCACACACTGGCACATATACTAGTACAGACGCTAGCACACACTGGCACATATACTAGTACAGACGCTAGCACACACTGGCACATATACTAGTACAGACGCTAGCACACACTGGCACATATACTAGTACAGACGCTAGCACACACTGGCACATATACTAGTACAGACGCTAGCACACACTGGCACATATACTAGTACAGACGCTAGCACACACTGGCACATATACTAGTACAGACGCTAGCACACACTGGCACATATACTAGTACAGACGCTAGCACACACTGGCACATATACTAGTACAGACGCTAGCACACACTGGCACATATACTAGTACAGACGCTAGCACACACTGGCACATATACTAGTACAGACGCTAGCACACACTGGCACATATACTAGTACAGACGCTAGCACACACTGGCACATATACTAGTACAGACGCTAGCACACACTGGCACATATACTAGTACAGACGCTAGCACACACTGGCACATATACTAGTACAGACGCTAGCACACACTGGCACATATACTAGTACAGACGCTAGCACACACTGGCACATATACTAGTACAGACGCTAGCACACACTGGCACATATACTAGTACAGACGCTAGCACACACTGGCACATATACTAGTACAGACGCTAGCACACACTGGCACATATACTAGTACAGACGCTAGCACACACTGGCACATATACTAGTACAGACGCTAGCACACACTGGCACATATACTAGTACAGACGCTAGCACACACTGGCACATATACTAGTACAGACGCTAGCACACACTGGCACATATACTAGTACAGACGCTAGCACACACTGGCACATATACTAGTACAGACGCTAGCACACACTGGCACATATACTAGTACAGACGCTAGCACACACTGGCACATATACTAGTACAGACGCTAGCACACACTGGCACATATACTAGTACAGACGCTAGCACACACTGGCACATATACTAGTACAGACACTGGTACACACACTGGCACATATACTAGTACAGACGCTAGCACACACTGGCACATATACTAGTACAGACACTGGTACACACACTGGCACAGATACTAGTACAGATGCTAGCACAGATACTGGCACATATACAGTTATATGAAAAAGTTTGGGCACCCCTATTAATCTTAAGCTTAATGTTTTATAAAATTTGTTTTTTTTTTTGCAACAGTTATTTCAGTTTCATATATCTAATAACTGTTGCACACAGTAATGTTTCTGCCTTGAAATGAGGTTTATTGTACTAACAGAAAATGTGCAATCTGCATTCAAACAAAATTTGACAGGTGCATAAGTTTGGGCACCCCACCAGAAAAGTGACATTAATATTTAGTAGATCCTCCTTTTGCAAAAATAACAGCCTCTAGTCACTTCCTGTAGCTTTTAATGAGTTCCTGGATCCTGGATAAAGGTATTTTTGACCATTCCTCTTTACAAAACAATTCCAGTTCAGTTAAGTTTGATGGTCGCCGAGCATGGACAGCCCTCTTCAAATGATCCCACAGATGTTCAATGATATTCAGGTCTGGGGACTGGGATGGCCATTCCAGAACAGTGTAATTGTTCCTCTACATGAATGCCTGAGTAGATTTGGAGCGGTGTTTTGGATCATTGTCTTGCTGAAAGATCCATCCCCTGCGTAACTTCAACTTTGTCACTGATTCATGAACATTATTGTCAAGAATCTGCTGATACTGAGAGGAATCCATGCGTCCCTCAACTTTAACAAGATTCCCGGTGCTGGCATTGGCCACACAGCCCCAAAGCATGATGGAACCTCCACCAAATTTTACTGTGGGTAGCACGTGTTTTTCTTGGAATGCTGTGTTTTTTGGCCGCCATGCATAACGCCTTTTTGTATGACCAAACAACTCAATCTTGGTTTCATCAGTCCACAGGACCTTCTTCCAAAAGAAATTGGCTTCTCCAAATGTGCTTTTGCATACCTCAGCCGACTCGGTTTGTGGCGTGCTTGCAGAAACTGCTTCTTTCGCATCACTCTCCCATACAGCTTCTCCTTGTGCAAAGTGCGTTGTATAGTTGACCGATGTACAGTGACACCATCTGCAGCAAGTTGATGCTGCAGCTCTCTGGAGGTGGTCTGAGGATTGTCCTTGACTGATCTTGCCATTCTTCTGCTCTGCCTTTCTGATGTTTTTCTTGGCCTGCCACTTCTGGCCTTAACAAGAACTGTACCTGTGTTCTTCCATTTCCTTACTATGTTCCTCACAGTGGAAATTGACAGGTTAAATCACTGAGACAGCTTTTTGTATCCTTCCCCTGGACAACTATGTTGAATAATCTTTGTTTTGAGATCATTAGACAGTTGTTTTGAGGAACCCATGATGCCACTCTTCAGAGATGATTCAAACGGGAGAACAACTTGCAAGTGGCCACTTTTCTCATGATTGCATACACCTGGCTATGAAGTTCAAAGCTCAATGAGGTTTGAAAACCAAAAAAAGTGCTTTAGTAAGTCAGTAAAAAGTAGGTAGGAGTATTTAAAACAAAAAAATGATACGGGTGCCCATACTTATGCACCTGTCAAATTTTGTTTGAATGCAGATAGCACATTTTCTGTTCGTACAATAAACCTCATTTCAAGGCAGAAACATTACTGTGTCCAACAGTTATTAGATATATGAAACTGAAATAGCTGTTGCAAAAAAAACAATTTTTATAAAACATTAAGCTTAAGATTAATAGGGGTGCCCAAATTTTTTCATATAACTGTACTAGTAGAGACACTGGTACACACACCGGCAGTTATACTAGTACAGACACTGGTACACACACTGGCACATATACTAGTACAGACAATAGCACACACTGGCACAGACGCTAGCACAGACACTGGTACAAACAATGGCACAGACACTGACACTGGTACAGACACTGGCACAGGTGCTGGCACAGATAATGGGACAGACACTGGCACAAGTACAGGCAGGGCCGGCGTCAGCACCCGGCGCACCTGGGCAAATGCCGGGGCCCTAGAGAGAGAGTGGGGCCCACTCACGCTGTCATAGATACAGCTGGGAGAGCAGAGCAGGAGAACATGCTCTCTCCACCCACAAAGTCACTACTGGCTGAGTTCTCTTAACCCCTATGTGCCAGCTCTGACACAAGCATCTTCTCACTCAGTCAGTGCAGCCAGGCAGGCACACATAGGGGTTAAGAGAATGCAGCCAGTGTGACTGTTTGTGGGCGGAGAGAGCCCCTGGCTGGCTGCACTGCTGAACTTATTATCAGGCAGATTCCAGAGGAGCTCCATCCTACCAGTGCCTGAGTGAGTGCAAACTAAAGTATCCAGCAGTGGTTGGACTTGTGGCTCAGTCTGCTGCTGTCTGTCTCCGCTGCCTAAAAATGTGGGTGATGTCTGGAGGAGGAGATGGTGGAGAGCAGCCTGCAACCTGCAGCCGCCCAGCTCACCCAGAACCCCAGAATACATGCATTCCTCACCAACCTGCACCAGTGGGTAGGAAGAAGCTTAACCCCTTCCCATCTGTATGAAGGTTATTGCTGAACCTTAAAGATAACAATCCAACCAGCATAAATGGGGTTAACCAGATGCCAGGAAGAAGGGGAGCTGCTGCCATGGATAAAACTGAGCTGTGGGCTGTACGTTGGGGCCCCGTGGCCCCAGGCTGGTGACTGGAGGGACTCTGCCCAGTGCGGGCATGTGGGTGATTTCTGCGTCTCAGCTTCTCTCCTCCACATCACACTGTGCAGTCACAGCAACATTGGTTGTCTCTGCCCAGGTCCCAGCAGCTGCCACTGCTCCCACCAAGGACATGGCATCACTTAACCCTTCCCCTGCGGCCACCGGCAACAAATCCACATTATTCCTTGATTAAATCAGGTTCCAACCCAATAGAGGAGCAGACATTTCCTGCTGCCATCAGGGTCCTGGAGGGGGTGACATTGGCTGCCCTGCTACTCTGTAGTGGGGGGTGACAAGTGTAACATGGGGTAACGATGATGGAGAAATGCACAGGATAATAGTGAGCGCGACAGAGGGCAGTGTATGGTATGGAGCAGTCAGGGGGTGGGCTGCAGGATCCCCCCATACTGTACATGACTGCTCGGGACAGGGAGGCGTTTAATGAGCTTCTAATGACAGGGCACTAATTGGGTCATTAGGGTTTGTGGAAAGGATTCAGTATCAGGTCCCTCAATAATGCCCGAGCCGCCTGTTACTTTGTAGCACAGATCTGTTGGGGCCGCAAAACCAAACAACGTTGTTTATGTAGAAAAGTCTTTGTTTCATAGAAAAACTCAAAACAGAAAAGCACCTCTCCTGTATATATACACTGCACAGCACCTTTCCTCCTGTATATATACACTGCACAGCACCTCTCCTGTATATATACACTGCACAGCACCTTTCCTCCTGTATATATACACTGCACAGCACCTTTCCTCCTGTATATATACACTGCACAGCACCTCTCCTGTATATATACACTGCACAGCACCTTTCCTCCTGTATATATACACTGCACAACACCTCTCCTCCTGTATATATACACTGCACAACACCTCTCCTGTATATATACACTGCACAGCACCTTTCCTCCTGTATATATACACTGCACAGCACCTCTCCTGTATATATACACTGCACAGCACCTCTCCTGTATATATACACTGCACAGCACCTTTCCTCCTTTATATATACACTGCACAGCACCTCTCCTGTATATATACACTGCAGAATTTACAATAGCTGTCACTCATGTAAGAAGTGAAATCTGGCATTGTACTATACATTTCTCTGCCGTATCTGGGCATCATAAATCGGGGTATTTGTTAAAGGGGGGGGGCCCACTGAGACTCTTTCGCCCGGGGCCCTCGAAAGCCGGCCCTGAGTACAGGTACTGGTACAGACACTGGCACAGACACTAGCACAGACACTGGCACAGGTTCTGGTCCAGACACTGGCACACTGCTCGCACTGAGCAGCTGCATGAAATAGCTCCAAATAGTAAGAGCACATACTAAATGCTGCGATATGCTTACTGTGTACTCCTCTGGTATGACAACTATTTTTTCTTATTTTCACGCTGTAACTAGAAAATCAATCACCATTACTGGGGGGGGCACTATTTTTCAGAATCAGGCAAGCTAGCGAGTTTTATAAACCCATGCCAATTAGTTTTCTTGTTTCATGGTGCAATTGTAACTAAATATTTTTGCACATTTCATCCAATCCTGCACTTTTTGATTGGCATATTATTTTAGAGTTGGCATAGCAGCAGTAGTAAATTAAGATTAATTTTTATGAGTGTAGTAGAACTTTTGTTTGGCACCATAGTGTTGTACAGAAACCTCACGGTTTATACTTTTTATTTCTTTTTTTTTTTTTTAAAACTGTTGTTGAGAAGCAATATACGTTTACAACATAATGCGCACAGGCTATGTACAGATCAGGCTCATCAACTAAGCCCCTATATACAGGTGCCTCTCACAAAATTAGAATATCATCAAACAGTTAATTTCAGTTCTTCAATACAAAAAGTGAATCTCTTATACAGTGTCAATACAAGCAGAGTAATGTATTTCAAGTATTTATTTCTGTTAATGTTGATGATTATGGCTGACAGCCACTGAAAATCCAAAAGTCATTAACTCAGTAAATTAGAATAATTAACAAAAAACACCTGCAAAGGCTTCCTAAGCATTTTAAAAAGGTCCTTTAGTCTGCTTCAGTAGTCTCCACAATCATGGGGAAGACTGCTGACTTGACAGATGTCCAGAAGGCACTGGAGTTCTAGCTCCCATTTTGCAGTCAATCACCAGTGACCCATATCTACAATGTAGGCATTTGTTGGCCTTTTTTTGTGTGAGATGAATTGTTGTTTTGAATGATACCATTAATTTTGACATATAATGTAATGAGAAATGGGAAAGAATTCCAAATAAAGTGGTGAAAAATACTAATTTGCACCATTTTTTTCTGCAATACAAAACAAAACTGGCAATTTATGCACTGGTGAATGGTTCTGGTCAAGTGAATGGGAGGAAATGCTGCACCAAGCACAGCTATTAGGCACTGCAGCTCATCTCCACTATGTAAATGAAGAAGGGGAACAAAAGCACCCAATTGTGCTGATAGACTGAGGCATAGATGACCAACACTGGCCAATCCATACAGTGTAGAGAGAACAGTTCTGTTCAGCGGCCACACAAAGCAGCTGATTATTCTCCAGTTTACCTCTGCAATCATAACTCAACCATATACAAAGCTGATTACTTGAGCTCCAAACAGTATGGTGTGAAAAAAAAGACATGGGAAAAAAATGACAATGATTTTCCCCCCTTCACCCAGATTATGAAAATCAAGCAATAAATGTAAGGTTGTAACACAAAAATGATAATATTTAGTAAAATATGTTTTTTATTCAGTAAAAATGTGAAAACAAAAAGGAAGTGTAAATTCAGAATCAAACCAATTTTACTGACCCATAGAACCAAAATAGCATATTATTTTTATTACTTTGCTCAATTGGTCATCGAAGGGTTAGCAATGACAGGTTTTAACTTTGAGTCTCCATTTTAATAGTTTTGTCTTTTTTGCTGCTACAGCTTTCCTGGATTACCGTAATAGGTAAAGGTTTCCATCTAGTGGTCAATATGGATAACTGCAATAGTGGGAATCTAAAGTAAAATAATCAAGCTTCTATGGGACTAAAACATCCTGTTAGCAGATGTTGTGGTCTAACCCTTTAACGTACAGGAGTACTTTTTGGCCAGAGCAAAATTTCACCTTTTGGAACGCCCAACCCTCCTAAGCCATCTGTATGAGCATGCAGGTCATTGGAAGCTTAATAAAATGATACCGGAAGCTTAATAAAATGATACCTTCGTATCTGCGATCAGATTTCTTATTTCAGAGAAATCCACGCTTTTCTTATCTGAAAATGAGCTGTTAAGATCTATGGGCCGGACACTGATCTGTATGAGAATCTGTCTCCAGACCTTATTTTCAATAAAAAGAGAGGTACCAGTGTGATGTTTAATGTCCACTCTCTGCTCCCACTGCAGAGCCCTGTGTGATCGTACTGACACATCCGCAGGTTCCTCTCCAGGAGCGGATTCAGAGTAGCCAGGGCCCCGGGCTGTTTAGAAACATGGCCCCATTATCCCCCAATGTGTCATGTGATATGTCACATGAACCCCTTTGATAGATGATGTGATAAGTCGTGATTAACACATACGTAGGTGCTCTGGTGCATATCTCTACATGCAAAACAAAAAGAGATAGCGACACACGTTTGTAAACTGAGATCACTTATGGAGGGTTTCTGTTGTTCTGGCACCTCCGGGCTCTGCCAATGTGACATGGCACCTTCAAACCATTCCATCAAAATTGAACTCCAATATGGCGCTTCTTGCCTTCTGAGCTTTGCACTGTGCCTCAAAAGTAGTATTCCTCCACATATGGGGTAGCGGCGTACTCTGGAGAAATTGCACAACAAATTGTATGGCACAATTTCTCCTGTTACCCTTGTGAAAATAAAAAAAATTGGGACTAAAATAACATTTTTTGGGGAAAATTATTTTTTTTATTTTTACGGCTCAACATTATAAACATCTGTGAAGCACCTGGGCATTTAGGGTGCTCACCATGCATCTAAATACATTCTTTGAGAGGTCTAATTTCCAAAATAGGGTCACTTGTGTGGGGTTTCCATTGTTTAGGCACATCAGGGGCTCACCAAACAGGACATGGCATCCGCTAATGATTCCAGCAAATTTTACATTTAAGAAGTCAAATGATGCTCCTTCCCTTCAGAGCCCTGCCGAGCACCAAAACAGTAGTTTTCTCCCACATATGATGTATCGGCGTAAATTGAGTCTAAAGTAAATTTGGTGGGAAAAAGTTAAATGTTCCTTTTTTATCCCATTACAAAAATTCCTGTGAAGCACCTGAAGGGTTAATAAACTTATTGAATGTTTTGAGCACCTTGAGTGGTGCAGTTTTTAGAATAGTGTCGCCTTTGGGTTTTTTCTATCATATACACCCCTCAATGTCACTTCAAATGTGAAGTGGCCCCCCCAAAAAAATGGTTTTAATTTTGTGGGAAAAATGAGAAATTGCTGGTCAATTTTTAAGCATTATAACTTCCTGACAAAAATTTTGTTTTACTGATGTAAAGTAGACATGTGGGAAAGGTTATTATTTATTTTGTGTGACATGACTCTGATTTAAAGGTATAAGATTTAAGATTTAGAAAATTGCTGAATTTTTGCCAAATTTTCTTTTTTCTTTTCAAATAGTAACATAGTAACATAGTAACATAGTTAGTAAGGCCGAAAAAAGACATTTGTCCATCCAGTTCAGCCTATATTCCATCATAATAAATCCCCAGATCTACGTCCTTCTACAGAACCTAATAATTGTATGATACAATATTGTTCTGCTCCAGGAAGACATCCAGGCCTCTCTTGAACCCCTCGACTGAGTTCGCCATCACCACCTCCTCAGGCAAGCAATTCCAGATTCTCACTGCCCTAACAGTAAAGAATCCTCTTCTATGTTGGTGGAAAAACCTTCTCTCCTCCAGACGCAAAGAATGCCCCCTTGTGCCCGTCACCTTCCTTGGTATAAACAGATCCTCAGCGAGATATTTGTATTGTCCCCTTATATACTTATACATGGTTATTAGATCGCCCCTCAGTCGTCTTTTTTCTAGACTAAATAATCCTAATTTCGCTAATCTATCTGGGTATTGTAGTTCTCCCATCCCCTTTATTAATTTTGTTGCCCTCCTTTGTACTCTCTCTAGTTCCATTATATCCTTCCTGAGCACCGGTGCCCAAAACTGGACACAGTACTCCATGTGCGGTCTAACTAGGGATTTGTACAGAGGCAGTATAATGCTCTCATCATGTGTATCCAGACCTCTTTTAATGCACCCCATGATCCTGTTTGCCTTGGCAGCTGCTGCCTGGCACTGGCTGCTCCAGGTAAGTTTATCATTAACTAGGATCCCCAAGTCCTTCTCCCTGTCAGATTTACCCAGTGGTTTCCCATTCAGTGTGTAATGGTGATATTGATTCCCTCTTCCCATGTGTATAACCTTACATTTATCATTGTTAAACCTCATCTGCCACCTTTCAGCCCAAGTTTCCAACTTATCCAGATCCATCTGTAGCAGAATACTATCTTCTCTTGTATTAACTGCTTTACATAGTTTTGTATCATCTGCAAATATCGATATTTTACTGTGTAAACCTTCTACCAGATCATTAATGAATATGTTGAAGAGAACAGGTCCCAATACTGACCCCTGCGGTACCCCACTGGTCACAGCGACCCAGTTAGAGACTATACCATTTATAACCACCCTCTGCTTTCTATCACTAAGCCAGTTACTAACCCATTTACACACATTTTCCCCCAGACCAAGCATTCTCATTTTGTGTACCAACCTCTTGTGCGGCACGGTATCAAACGCTTTGGAAAAATCGAGATATACCACGTCCAATGACTCACCGTGGTCCAGTCTATAGCTTACCTCTTCATAAAAACTGATTAGATTGGTTTGACAGGAGCGATTTCTCATAAACCCATGCTGATATGGAGTTAAACAGTTATTCTCATTGAGATAATCCAGAATAACATCCCTCAGAAACCCTTCAAATATTTTACCAACAATAGAGGTTAGACTTACTGGCCTATAATTTCCAGGTTCACTTTTAGAGCCCTTTTTGAATATTGGCACCACATTTGCTATGCGCCAGTCCTGCGGAACAGACCCTGTCGCTATAGAGTCACTAAAAATAAGAAATAATGGTTTATCTATTACATTACTTAGTTCTCTTAGTACTCGTGGGTGTATGCCATCCGGACCCGGAGATTTATCTATTTTAATCTTATTTAGCCGGTTTCGCACCTCTTCTTGGGTTAGATTGGTGACTCTTAATATAGGGTTTTCATTGTTTCTTGGGATTTCACCTAGCATTTCATTTTCCACCGTGAATACCGTGGAGAAGAAGGTGTTTAATATGTTAGCTTTTTCCTCGTCATCTACAACCATTCTTTCCTCACTATTTTTTAAGGGGCCTACATTTTCAGTTTTTATTCTTTTACTATTGATATAGTTGAAGAACAGTTTGGGATTAGTTTTACTCTCCTTAGCAATGTGCTTCTCTGTTTCCTTTCTGGCAGCTTTAATTAGTTTTTTAGATAAAGTATTTTTCTCCCTATAGTTTTTTAGAGCTTCAATGGTGCCATCCTGCTTTAGTAGTGCAAATGCTTTCTTTTTACTGTTAATTGCCTGTCTTACTTCTTTGTTTAGCCACATTGGGTTTTTCCTATTTCTAGTCCTTTTATTCCCACAAGGTATAAACCGCTTACACTGCCTATTTAGGATGTTCTTAAACATTTCCCATTTATTATCTGTATTCTTATTTCTGAGGATATTGTCCCAGTCTACCAGATTAAGGGCATCTCTAAGCTGTTCAAACTTTGCCTTCCTAAAGTTCAATGTTTTTGTGACTCCCTGACAAGTCCCCCTAGTGAAAGACAGGTGAAACTGCACAATATTGTGGTCGCTATTTCCTAAATGCCCAACCACCTGCAGATTTGTTATTCTGTCAGGTCTATTAGATAGTATTAGGTCTAAAAGTGCTGCTCCTCTGGTTGGATTCTGCACCAATTGTGAAAGATAATTTTTCTTGGTTATTAGCAGAAACCTGTTGCCTTTATGGGTTTCACAGGTTTCTGTTTCCCAGTTAATATCCGGGTAGTTAAAGTCCCCCATAACCAGGACCTCATTATGGGTTGCAGCTTCATCTATCTGCTTTAGAAGTAGACTTTCCATGCTTTCTGTTATATTTGGGGGTTTGTAACAGACCCCAATGAGAATTTTGTTACCATTTTTCCCTCCATGAATTTCAACCCATATGGACTCGACATCCTCATTCCCTTCGCTAATATCCTCCCTTAAAGTGGACTTTAGACAAGACTTTACATAGAGACAAACCCCTCCTCCTCTCCGATTTTTACGATCCTTTCTAAACAGACTGTAACCCTGTAAGTTAACTGCCCAGTCATAGCTTTCATCTAACCATGTCTCGGTTATTCCCACTATGTCAAAGTTACCTGTAGATATTTCTGCTTCTAGTTCTTCCATCTTGTTTGTCAGGCTTCTGGCGTTTGCGAGCATGCAGTTTAGAGGATTTTGTTTTGTTCCAATCTCCTCACTGTGGATTGTTTTAGAAATGTTCTTACCTCCCTTCTGAGTATGTTTTCCTGGGTCGTCTTTGTTCGAGTCTAATGTTTTTCTTCCCGTCCCCTCTTCTTCTAGTTTAACTTAATATTAATAAATTTTACCACTATCGTAAAATACAATATGTCACGAAAGAAAACAGTTTGAGAATCAGTGGGATCTGTTGAAGCGTTCTAGAGTTATTACCTCAAAGTGACAGTGGTCAGAATTGTAAAAATTGGACTGGTCATTAACGTGCAAACCACCTTGGAGGGTAAAGGGGTATAATTTTGCCTTAGATGCACACAAGTCATACAGGAAAAATGTTTAACTTTTTTTTCCAGTAAAATGCAATTTCTTGTCAGTTTGGAATGTTTTGTCAGTCTTTCAGTGGAGTAAAAGTGTGAGACCATAGTTCTCAGCAGCGATCTGGGAGTCAGACATGCTACCAGAGTTCTTCCCCATGCTGTCCTCCTTTCATTCATCAGCACTTTTCCCATCCATTCCAACATTTTCACTGCACCTCACTTTGGTGAATGAAAGGTAAAACCGCTCACTGTGTAAGGTTGTGTGAGACACAACACTTAAAGAGCCTAGAGATCAGATGAAGCTGCTTCCATAGTCTGGACAGTCAGATATTGGCACCGCCCATGTTGAATGCTGTTTATCCCCAGACATGGATTACGGTGTGGGACAGAACGATGGACATGTGAGGGATATTATGGTTTAATTTTTTTTTACAGGGGACTTTGGCTTCAGTGGATTTGGGCATTAGGTGAGTATTTCTGTTTACCATTTTGTTTTTTTTTACAAGAGACAATGGTTTCAGTGGAATGGGCGTTAGGCGAGTAAAACTTATTTTTAAATAAAGTAAAAGTGTTTTTTTTTTATTTCAAATAAGACTATTTTTGCTGTGTTTATTTACAATACAACTGTAGGATTAGTAATGGATAGGTGTCTTATAGACGCCTCTCCATTACCAAGCTGTGGACTTGTGTCACCAATCAATACAAAGGTGACAACAACCCCACTAGCTATTGTTATAGGGAAAGTGGGAAGAGTAGGGTAAAGTGCCTTTTGTGACAGCTGCAGGCTGCTATTTTTAGGCAGGGTGGGCAAATACATGGCCCCTTACCATCCTCCAGCTGTCTGTTTTAGCTTGGCTGATTGTAAAAAAAGTGAGGGACCCTACACCTTTTTAATTTATTTACATAGTAAAAAAAAACAAACAAAAAAAACTGTGGAGACCCCTCTACTCTTGATAACCAACCTTGATAGAGCCGACAGCTGAGGATTGCAGGCTGCAGCTGTCAGTTTTGCCTGGCTGGTTATCAAAAATAAATAATACTGGGGAACCCACGCCATTTTTTTTTTAAATTATTTATTTAGAGCGCTGGCTGATGAATATTCCCATCAGCTGCAGACTGCTCTCGCTGTTATTAGCGGCAAGCATAGGTTGTTGGAAGTAGTAAACCCATCAGAAGACGCCAGTGACTGGAGGTAAACATTTTACATCTGGCCACACTTGCGGGCTCACGCTGTTATCAAACATTATGGGAACCGCAGCGCTCTGTTGGTATTAATTTTACTGCTGATCAAAGGCTACGGTGTTTCTTGCGCTGTCATTCAGATATTAATAATAAATATTTGTTTAGTGTTCTGAATATTAGCAAAAAAAAATAAAAATCACAGCAGTTCCCCTATTTGGCTCCAGTGTGTCTAAATTTTCTTTAGTGAAAAAGTATAGCACATAAATGACTTACATGTGCATTCTATCTTTCTCTCACTCCCATACAGTTAAATGTATGATTAGACACACACAGGTCAGTGAAAAAAAAAACTGACATGTGAATAGCCCTATTGACTTGCCTGGGTCAGGGAGCCATGTGTCTGCAAAAAAATGGACAGCACGAGGATGAAAGATAATGTCATGTGCATAAAATCTTTATACCCTTTTGTGAGATCCTATTTGGTCTTGTAGTGCAATAAAATGATATACTGTATATGTAAAGAATAGTTCAATAACTATAACAGTAGCTCAGCTATTTATCCTGTATCTGTCTGCAAGTCAACAAGTTGCAGCAGGAGCTTCTCCCCCTCTACCCTGCCCCCATGGAAAAGAAGGGCCCATCCCTTGGCTGAAGATCTACTTTTTAACAACTTACCAGACAAAAATGGAGATCAACAGTAAATTTTATCTAGTTATTGGTGGTTTTCTAACTACTAAAATTATATGATAATGAAACTAAAAAACCAAGAGACCAGTGAACATATGTGCACACAAAGTATTTGGTGCAGAAATTTCTGCACCATTTCTGCATCACTTGGCAGGAAAAATGCGCATTTTTGCTTTTTTTACTTGTGTTTTTCATGCAGATTTTTCCGCACTCATTAGTATGCGTGAAATCCGCAGCAAAAACGCTGAAAGAATTGACATGCTAGAGATTTAAGTCTGAGCCAAATCTGCAAGGAAACAATTAGCAACGTGTGTATGAGACTTCAGGAATCAGGAAATCCTTCAGCTTTTGTGACAAATCTGGACAGAAAAAAAACATGAAAAACGCAACGTATGCACACAGCCTATAAGTGTTTGGAAATGAATGCAAATATTCAGTAATATATTACCATTTTATTATAAAAAAAAAAAACAACACAAAACGCTATAATACAGCAAGGCTTTTTTTCCACTTCTACAAGTATTTTCCACATCTGTGCAGCAAATTAACGTTTCTTCCATGTGAATTTCCTGCGGGCACCCTCCTGGCCTGGTTTTTTCCGCTCCCTATTGCGTGGATCTACAGTGAGTAATCCAGCTAAAAGAAACAGTTACAAATCAGAAAGATGGAGAAGACTTCTAAAACTATAAAATTCAGGAAAGACTGTGATGTGATGCCTGGCACATGAGTGCAGGAACAAAATAGAAACATAATATAGTGCTGAAATTTGTAAACTATGAGGTATAGAGGATACCCGGACATTCTCATTATGAACTATCTGAAATGCTTATTACCTATACATTAAACTTTAAAGGGGTATTCCCATCTGCAAGATCATATCCCATTATGTAGTACATGTAATAATGTTAGCAAATACCTCCAATTAGAAATGTAGTATAGTTTTTCTGATTCGCTATTTCACTTTCCTCATGTGCAAGCATTGCAAGACCTTAGGTATCCATGGTTACAACCACTAGCAACTAGCTGTCATAATATCAGTGGTCACAACCATGGATACCTAAGGTCTTGCAATGCTTGCACATGAGGAAAGTGAAATAGCGAATCAGAAAAACTATACTACATTTCTAATTGGAGGGATTTGCTAATATTATTACACCTCTACATAATGGAATAGGATTTTGGAGATGGAAATATCCCTTTAAGGCTCTTTAAATGTGGCACTTTTTCACTAAAATGAAATTGGATGTCTGTGTTTTAAACATTAAGGATGCATGCAAGCATTTTTTTTGTCCATTCAAAAAAACAAACTAAAAACCCAAAAAACAAAACACCTGAAAGATCCTACAAAAGGAAAAAAAAGGGGGTTTGCTATTTATTTCTAACATAAAACCACTTTGCTGTTCCTTTGTTCAGATCTCAAGTGTTGGTTTTTTTAGTTTCCATTTCAGGCTTTGAAAAACGCCAGGCAGGAAAAAAAAAAAAAGTACATGTCACGTCTTTGAAGTGGCCCCTAATGGAATCTGCTCCAAATAAGTTGCTGACCAATCAGAAGGCTGCAAAAAAACTAAAGGAAAAATAAAAATCTGCTTCGGGGTATAAAAAAAACTGTTCCAAAAAACAACCCAAAGAGTTTCCTGAAGCTAGAACAGTCTCCTCAATAAAACTGTGCCCATATTCTTTGGAGAGTGAAGGATTAAAGGGAACCTGTCGCCCCAAAATGCTAGCAAAACTACTTATACAGGTATGTGGGGGAACTACCAGTTTAAAAAAAAAATCATACATGTAGGTATTGCCTTTAGTGGTTTTGCTAGCATAAAAACCCCAAACCATTTATTTTGAATACAAATGTGGGGGCTTCGGTGCACCCCAGCTGTGGCCAAAGGGCTCGGTGCTCTGTTATACCCCCTACATTTGCAAACTGAGCATTGTGATTTCTTGATAGACAGCAAACTCTGCAGCCTCGCTCACAGGGGTACTGCCGGCTCTCACTGCTGCCTCCAGCCTGCAGTACAGTACTGAGCGGCGGCTGCAAACCGGAGGCAGCGATAAGAACCAGCATCCTCGCTCACAGGGGTACTGCCGGCTCTCACTGCTGCCTCCAGTCTACAGTACAGTACTGAGCGGCGGCTGCAAACCGGAGGCAGTGATAAGAACCAGCATCCTCGCTCACAGGGGTACTGCCGGCTCTCACTGCTGCCTCCAGTCTACAGTACAGTACTGAGCGGCGGCTGCAAACCAGAGGCAGCGATAAGAGCCAGCAGCCTCGCTCACAGGGATACTGCCGGCTCTCACTGCTGCCTCCAGTCTACAGTACTGAGCGGCGGCTGCAAACCGGAGGCAGCGATAACAGCCAGCAGCCTCGCTCACAGGGATACTGCCGGCTCTCACTGCTGCTCCAGTCTACAGTACAGTACTGAGCGGCGGCTGCAAACCGGAGGCAGCGATAAGAGCCAGCAGCCTCGCTCACAGGGATACTGCCGGCTCTCACTGCTGCCTCCAGCCTGCAGTACAGTACTGAGCAGCCGCTGCAAACCGGAGGCAGCAATAAGAGCCAGCAGCCTCGCTCACAGGGATACTGCCGGCTCTCACTGCTGCCTCCAGTCTACAGTACAGTACTGAGCGGCGGCTGCAAACCAGAGGCAGCGATAAGAGCCAGCAGCCTCGCTCACAGGGATACTGCCGGCTCTCACTGCTGCCTCCAGTCTACAGTACTGAGCGGCGGCTGCAAACCGGAGGCAGCGATAACAGCCAGCAGCCTCGCTCACAGGGATACTGCCGGCTCTCACTGCTGCTCCAGTCTACAGTACAGTACTGAGCGGCGGCTGCAAACCGGAGGCAGCGATAAGAGCCAGCAGCCTCGCTCACAGGGATACTGCCGGCTCTCACTGCTGCCTCCAGTCTACAGTACAGTACTGAGCGGCGGCTGCAAACCAGAGGCAGCGATAAGAGCCAGCAGCCTCGCTCACAGGGATACTGCCGGCTCTCACTGCTGCCTCCAGTCTACAGTACTGAGCGGCGGCTGCAAACCGGAGGCAGCGATAACAGCCAGCAGCCTCGCTCACAGGGATACTGCCGGCTCTCACTGCTGCCTCCAGTCTACAGTGCAGTACTGAGCGGCGGCTGCAAACCGGGGGCAGCGATAACAGCCAGCAGCCTCGCTCACAGGGATACTGCCGGCTCTCACTGCTGCCTCCAGTCTACAGTACAGTACTGAGCGGCGGCTGCAAACCAGAGGCAGCGATAACAGCCAGCAGCCTCGCTCACAGGGATACTGCCGGCTCTCACTGCTGCCTCCAGTCTACAGTACTGAGCGGCGGCTGCAAACCGGAGGCAGCGATAAGAGCCAGCAGACTCGCTCACAGGGATACTGCCGGCTCTCACTGCTGCCTCCAGTCTACAGTACTGAGCGGCGGCTGCAAACCGGAGGCAGCGATAAGAGCCAGCAGCCTCGCTCACAGGGATACTGCCGGCTCTCACTGCTGCCTCCAGTCTACAGTGCAGTACTGAGCGGCGGCTGCAAACCGGGGGCAGCGATAACAGCCAGCAGCCTCGCTCACAGGGATACTGCCGGATCTCACTGCTGCCTCCAGTCTACAGTACAGTACTGAGCGGCGGCTGCAAACCGGGGGCAGCGATAACAGCCAGCAGCCTCACTCACAGGGATACTGCCGGCTCTCACTGCTGCCTCCAGTCTACAGTGCAGTACTGAGCGGCGGCTGCAAACCGGGGGCAGCGATAACAGCCAGCAGCCTCGCTCACAGGGATACTGCCGGCTCTCACTGCTGCCTCCAGTCTACAGTACAGTACTGAGCGGCGGCTGCAAACCAGAGGCAGCGATAACAGCCAGCAGCCTCGCTCACAGGGATACTGCCGGCTCTCACTGCTGCCTCCAGTCTACAGTACTGAGCGGCGGCTGCAAACCGGAGGCAGCGATAAGAGCCAGCAGCCTCGCTCACAGGGATACTGCCGGATCTCACTGCTGCCTCCAGTCTACAGTACAGTACTGAGCGGCGGCTGCAAACCAGAGGCAGCGATAAGAGCCAGCAGCCTCGCTCACAGGGATACTGCCGGCTCTCACTGCTGCCTCCAGTCTACAGTACAGTACTGAGCGGCGGCTGCAAACCGGGGGCAGCGATAACAGCCAGCAGCCTCGCTCACAGGGATACTGCCGGCTCTCACTGCTGCCTCCAGTCTACAGTACAGTACTGAGCGGCGGCTGCAAACCGGAGGCAGCGATACGAACCAGCAGCCTCACTCACAGGGATACTGCCGGCTCTCACTGCTGCCTCCAGTCTACAGTACAGTACTGAGCGGCGGCTGCAAACCGGAGGCAGCGATACGAACCAGCAGCATCACTCACAGGGGTACTACCGGCTCTCACTGCTGCCTCCAGTCTACAGTACGGTACTGAGCGGCGGCTGCAAACCGGAGGCAGCGATAAGAACCAGCATCCTCGCTCACAGGGGTACTGCCGGCTCTCACTGCTGCCTCCAGTCTACAGTACAGTACTGAGCGGCGGCTGCAAACCGGAGGCAACGATAACAGCCAGCAGCCTCACTCACAGGGATACTGCCGGCTCTCACTGCTGCCTCCAGTCTACAGTACAGTACTGAGCGGGGGCTGCAAACCGGAGGCAGCGATAACAGCCAGCAGCCTCGCTCACAGGGGTACTGCCAGCTCTCACTGCTGCCTCCAGTCTACAGTACAGTACTGAGCTGCAAACCGGAGGCAGCGATAAGAGCCAGCAGCCTCACTCACAGGGATACTGCCGGCTCTCACTGCTGCTCCAGTCTACAGTACAGTACTGAGCGGCGGCTGCATACCAGAGGCAGCGATAAGAGCCAGCAGCCTCGCTCACAGGAATACTGCTGGCTCTCACTGCTGCCTCCAGTCTACAGTACAGTACTGAGCGACGGCTGCAAACCGGAGGCAGTGATAAGAGCCAGCAGCCTCGCTCACATGGATACTGCCGGCTCTCACTGCTGCCTCCAGTCTGCAGTACAGTACTGAGCGGCGGCTGTAAACCGGAGGCAGCGATAAGATCCAGTAATTGACACTATGCGAGCGTGGCTCCAGTCTTTATGTGGAGGTGCAGAGCCACTGATTGACAGAACCTCCTCATTTTCATACAAAATATTTTTTATGCCACCTAAACCACTAAAAGCTATACTACAATTTCCCTCAGGATCAATAAAGTGAATTGTATAGATATTAATTTGATAGGCGCTAAGTTCCCTACAAACCTACAGTACTTGGCATTTTTTGGGGGGTGACAGAATCCCATTAATAGTTCCAAAGGCTTGAAAAAATTAAAAAAAGTTCTATAGTTATAAAGCTTAATAGAGGGAAAAACAAGCAGGACCAATGCTGTTCCTCCTCACCACCACCCCCGCTTCCCACTGGTCCCCTAAACTTTCTCTTCCAGCATTAAGGGCCCGTTTTTTGTTTTTGTTTTCTACACAACCACAAACTAGTGGACAACCACTTTAATGGGTTATAACAAAGTTTTTAACTTATTCCCTATTGATGGGGGAGGAAATAACTCACTGTTGGCTGGGGTCCATCCTCAGACTCCTGAAAATTCTGCAAATCGGGTTCTGCAGTGGTCCAGCGCGCCCCATTCTGCATGTATGGATGGGACTGCAGTACTTTTATCTCTGGCAGTCCCAGAGAATGAATGGAGTGGGGGTGCAAATACTCAACCTCCGCATTATGCAAATGGAGCTCTATAGAGCCCTGTTCCCTAGATCCTTAGGGGTCTCAGCAGTTGGACTCCCAGTGATCAGTTAGTAATTTATTGTCCTCTCAATAAAGGATAGCTTAAAAATCATTTTTCAACGTGGCCCTAACCACATCAACATTTAATAGGCGACAGCCCATTACCTTGCCTCATAGCCTCCATTTCTTTTTCAGAAACAAAACTGAGCAGGGCTCTTGATATAGCCAATCTGACGGCCCCAGCTTGGGAGGATCTTCCGCTTCCGGTGACTGTACATTCTGTATCATACTTCATCAATCGGTCCAAGAATTGAAATGGAAACATAAGTTGTTCTCTAAAAATAAAACAGAAAAAAAGGGGAAGAGAAAAAAAATATCTATAAACAGTAGAACAATCCAGCAGAATTTCCGATCATGCTCTCTACTATAACACCCAATTAAGCCTTTTATTTACGATATAATTATTGATGTAATCAAAGCTTCATTTCTTAGTCCATATATCAAACACAAATAGGTTAAAATACCAAAGTACAGAATTCACTCATGCTATGACAATACTTACTTCAATCAAAGGACTGCTTTAAATGCTGTAAGTAAACCAGTATAAACACATTGCCTATATAAGACAAAGTTGAGGCTTCATCGCTTACAAGCAGTTGAAGACTGCTGGGACAACCGTAGTGGTGGGGCAATCAGCAGGAGAGTACAAGTTATTTTATTATACTGCTTTTCTTTTCTTTGTGTTACCATTAGTAATGAGTGAATGTGCTGGGATAAGGCGTTATCCGAGCATGCTCGTGTGCCGAGTGTTTTCGGTGTGCCTGAAAAATATGTTCTAGTCCCCACGGCTGCATGTCTCGTGGCTGCTCGACATCTGCAACACATGCAGGGATTGTCTGTTTGTTAGCACGTTCGCTCATCACTAGTCCCCATTACAAAATCCCGGATAACCCCGCTAAGGCCTTCTTAGCTCTGCTTTCTAACCACATTTTCATGGCTTCTTGTGAAAAAAAGTGTTATGTATTTATTGTAAATTCATTGTACATCAGGACTTTTTTTCTTACATTTTTTAAAAGGAAAAAAAAAAAAGACTACTTATATAACATCATAAGATTGCTATAAATATTGCTGCACAGAAACACTGGGTTTATGTTGGTAAACCAAGAAGTATTCTCACTTTTTTCCAACAGGGGATGCTAAAAAGACATACACCGAGGCAGAAAATAAACTAGAGGTGTCTAAAGTATGAACAATATAAAAACAAGGATCAAACAAAACGTGGGCCCGTTTCATAGACACTTTCACTCATCATTTCTTCTGTATTATGGCTTCAACAACCGGACTCCCATCAGAACTAGACTAAGCCCCAGCAATCTTCTTCCACTTCCACTTCCCAAAATAAGCAAAAGTCTACCCATATAATGGTTATATGCTATGTAGTCAATGAATCTGCAGTCGTTTTTGGAATCCGTCTTCTAAGGGCTTTAACTTTATTATGTAAATTAATTTATGGTCTGTTTAACCATTTGATGGCTTGTTTTGGAGGATAGCTTTGAATGTCATCATATAGTTTACCTTGAAGTGCACTGGAAATAAAAAAAAAAAAAACCTGAAAATCTTTGTAAAGTTAAAGGGATAAAAACCACTGGCAATTGTTGCTCTTTTTTAATGTAATGGCGGTCATTGTATGGCAATACAGGCATGTTTGTAGAAATACCAGATTTTTAGGTTGTTTTTTTAACTTTGTTTTTCTGCTGATGGGACTGTGTAGGAACTGTTTGTTACCTGATTTCTCTTTCAGTTCCCTAGGGGACTTTAACGTAATTTTAGTGATCTCTGATTAAGCCCTAAAAGGGTCAGGGTTTCTTAGGTTTACTAAGATGGAACATATAGGGCGTTCACATGGCCTCAGCTGCCATGATCAGTCATCAGCGGGTGCTACCTTGATTTGGGGGCAACAGAGGGAAGCCCTACCCATCTCTGACCGCTTAGATCAAGTTATTGCCTCTGACCAGAACATTTAAGGCGTTAATTGGCCTCAACAGTGGCAGATATACCTGCTATGTAGTGTGTCCTTAAATATATGTCAAAAAGGGGTTAACAGGCCTAATTCTTGCTCTACAGAACACTAAAATAGAAAGTATGGTATTTTCAAGAGAAACTTTGCTCAGATGTTCCCAATTAATAATTTGTAACCATTTGACAAACCCAAGTCAAGAATTATTTCATTCTGGTCCCTCAAACGCAAGTCTACAAGGTGCTCTGCTCACTATCCATAGGTGGACGCAGCCATGTATGGAGACAGTTTGGCATTACCTGTGTGTATTTATGCCCTATATAGTACTGAGCACATTGTGAAGTATATCAGTATATCTGATGGAGATGATTATTGGCCCTGTTTTGTTAGGCTGGTTTCACACTTGCGTAGTTCCTCAGTTAAGCCCCGCCCACTGCCACACCTCTCATTTAGCTCCGCCTGCGTCGGCATGCGTCCTGCATACCTATCTTTAACATTGGGTATGCAGGCCATGTGGATGCCGCCTCATGCGTCATTTTGACGCTGCACCGACCGCAACAAATGCATCATGTTGCGTTCGACACGAGGAGGCATCTGCATACATGCACAGGACGCATGCAGACGTAGGCGAAGCTGAACGGAAGAGGAGTGAGAGTGGGCGGGGCTTAACGGAGGAACTACGCAGCCCTCGCCTAACACAAGTGTAAAACCAGCCTTACATGGACTTAGTCCCTTAATTTTAATATAAATTGTCTGTCTATACTGCAACAAAAGAGGCAGCTATACAGCGAGCTGAACCAAAACTGAACAGCCGAAAACTGAAGGATTGTTGAGGATTAGGGTACTTTCACATTGTGTTAACGTATGCACCGACAGTGCCATAAACTATAATGGTGTTTGTAAAAAGAACATGCGCTTTGCCGTGCATCATTTTCAGGAGTATGTGCCTACTGGAGGTATATGCTACCAGTAGGTGTAAACTCCTGAAAACGATGCACAGCAAAGCAAATGTCCGCTCTGCCGGCATCATTATAGTCTATGGCCCCATCGGAGCATACGTCCGAATCCCATTTTGAAGGGGGTTCTGGTGTAAGGCCCGATGGGGCCACAAAAAGGGTGCTGGAAGACAACGTGAAAGTACCCTTAGAGAACCATGACTGCATTCACCAAAGACAGTGCCACACCGGTCCATGGATAGTGTCTGGTATTGGAGCCAAGCTCCGTCGCATTGAGTGGGGCAGAGCTGCAATAGCCTTCGCAACCGCCGGACATAGGTTGGAGGTTTTTCTTAAGAAAGCAGCCATATTTTCATGCTTTTTAAATCCTAGCCAACCCCATTAAGTACCTATAACGCCACTTTAATATCGCTTGCTCATGCATGGCATTTTGAATTACACATGAATAATGCATAGCTTCCCTACCTGTCTTGAAGTACTGTAAAATAATCCAAATACTCCTTTCCATTGATGGTCATTTTTCCTTTTCCTTGGTCTCGCAGCACTGCTGTAGCCTCGGCAGTTTTCCTCTTGCCTAAAAATAACATACATGTTGGTTCTAATGCACCTCAGAGAAAAAACAATGCAAAAACTCTTACCGAATTTCTCAGGCTGTTAACACATCAGATCGTATATGCACAGTAATATTCAGCACTGCTGGTACGTCATGCACCGGAATTCACGGAGGTGCTGGCGTTCAGGGGCTAGAGATACTGACCTCGGTATACATGAAAGGTCCAGGCAGGGATGGCCTCACTAAGCAGTCACATCTTACACAGACGACATTTCTGTCTGCAAATAACAGATTCTGTAAACCCAGCTACTCTGTGCAGTCTCTCAGCCACACACCACATATGTCTAGAAAGCTCTTTTCTAGTATTACCCAAAGAATACTGTGCGGTAAAAAACTATTTCCTTCTAATTATTCATGCGAATTATGGTCTACTACGTCCTATAGTCCAGCAAGTCTAGATGTAACTTCTAGGGAACAACGCTGGTAGAGAATCAGCTTTCATAACACAAACTGCATACATTATCAAACAGATCTGTTAGACCTGATGACACAGGTGAATTGCTTTGAAAATCCACATCAGAATGACAGCATAATCCGGATATAAGGATGAGCATTTTAGGAGTCAAACTATAGAATAAAATAGCTCATGAGTCACGCTGTATCAGTCACTCACCACACAGTCCGAATTATTGCTGCAGCTTGTACTGAGCAGCGCGAGATCTCAGCAGCAGGAGAACAATGAGGAGCTGTCAATCATGCTAGATTGGGCAAAAACTGAGTAAACTTTCATAAAGAATTATGCATCCACTCAAACATGCATTTTTAAAGTACACCAGATTTATGATATATCCTGTAATGTATGCATTTTGTATGGAGAAATTTTCTCTAAAAATGTTATTCCCAAGATAATAAGTTATCCCCTTATCCATAGGACACTGTTCGGGTTCCAGAGCCCCATTCTCAGGTGGGCAGCGGTCCCTACCCCCAATCAGTTCTCTCTTAACTTACTATCTGGGAATTACCCTTTAAGCTAAAATCCTACGATAAGCTTTTGGTGTTGCAGATTTTCTGCACCATTTCTGCACCTATTAGGTAAAATTAGGTTACTTACATTTTTTTTCCATTAAAATTTGAGTTTTTTTTTAATATGCTTTTATATTGCATTTTTGACGCTGCGGTTTTGTATCTTTTCGGTTTTTCATTTTTAAAAATGCTGCTTTTTTCTGGATGGGCTAGTATTTGGCTTTGACGAGTGAGTTTCAGGTGTGAAAACTCACTAAAAACTCACGCGCATTTTTGACATGTCGATTTTCAGCATCTAATACAATGCTAACACGTGACCGCCCGGTAACTGCAGTAATGGTTCCGGCTAACATTGTGCGCGCTACTGAACAGCAATGAATACTTACTGCTCTCTGCACTCACAGTCCCGGCATTCAGAGCAGTGAGTGTTCCAGCAGCTGCCCTTCGGCTTGCAAGCAGCATATGTCGTCCCTTCCATGTGTGGCTAACAAGCGTAAAGCCGCTGCTGGCAACGGAGAAGGACGCTGTGAGGGAGCGCCGGTAAGTAATGTTTTTTTTTTTTAATGTTTTCTGATGGGGCCATGCATACCAGGATAGGGATGAGGCGGCCATGCATACCAGGATGGGGATGAGGAGGCCATGCATACCAGGATAGGGATGAGGAGGCCATGCATACCAGGATGGGGATGAGGAGGCCATGCATACCAGGATGGGGATGAGGGGGCCATGCATACCAGGATGGGGATGAGGGGGCCATGCATACCAGGATGGGGATGAGGGGGCCATGCATACCAGGATGGGGATGAGGGGGCCAGGCATACCAGGATGGGGATGAGGGGGCCATGCATACCAGGATGGGGATGAGGGGGCCATGCATACCAGGATAGGGATGAGGAGGCCATGCATACCAGGATGGGGATGAGGGGGCCATGCATACCAGGATGGGGATGAGGGGGCCATGCATACCAGGATGGGGATGAGGGGGCCATGCATACCAGGATGGGGATGAGGGGGCCATGCATACCAGGATGGGGATGAGGAGGCCATGCATACCAGGATGGGGATGAGGCGGCCATGCATACCAGGATGGGGATGAGGGGGCCATGCATACCAGGATGGGGATGAGGGGGCCATGCATACCAGGATGGGGATGAGGGGGCCATGCATACCAGGATAGAGATGAGGGGGCCTTGCATACCAGGATAGAGATGAGGGGGCCATGCATACCAGGATGGGGATGAGGGGTCCATGCATACCAGGATAGAGATGAGGGGGCCTTGCATACCAGGATGGGGATGAGGGGGCCATGAATACCAGGATAGGGATGAGGGGCCATGTGTATCAGGATGAGGATGAGGGGACCATATATACCAGGATAGGGGATATTAAGCAACAGAATTGACCACATTTTTTGCTTCAATTTTTTCCCTAATTTCCTCCTCTAAAACCTAGGTGCGTCTTATGGTCTGGTGTGTCTCATAGTCCAAAAAATACGGTATTCATTTTTTTGCACTCCATTGTAGATATTTTCATATTTATTGCTTTTGGCGCACTGTATGTGAAATTTGTGCTTGCAGTTCAACTGGGTGTGTCTTCAGAGTCTTCTCTGGTGAGTGTGCTTTCACCGTTCCCTTCCAGACACTGCCAATCACTGCTCAGCAAAGGTTTCCTAATCTGAGCCATCTAGGTCAGAAACGCGTTGTCTTGAGCTTGTATGTGTTCCTCCTTGCCATTTGTATTGTGTGCTGCTGTTTCACCATTTTTGGTTTTATCACATTTTTGCATCCTTTTTATTGAATTAAGTGTGTGCCGACTTTCTGTTTGAATTGCTGATCACAAGGAACAATACTGCTATGTCAGAAGATACCTTGCGATCATGTAATTGGCCTGCGAAATAGAAACATTAACAATACCAATGATTCTATTTACTACATTGCACTCATTGGGCATTATGCAGATGGCAAAAGAGGATACAAAAGAGGTGATGAGCCATTTCTGGCTTTTCCTGTGAGTCCCTGCAATATTTAATGTTCTATTAATCACAAGAACAAATCACAATCCCGACAAACACTTGGATGTATACAGTCATGTAATTACCTTCCCCTGTGCTGAAGGCTACCCCATGCTCATCATACTGCAGAGGATTAACCGTTTGCTTTCTGGACTGGATTTCGAGATTCTTGCAGTATGGCAGTATAAAGTCCTCCTCAATGCTGCTGTGTGGCATGCTCACCAAGCGTTCCATGGTTTGTAAAAAATACAGGTACTGCAGGCAAACAAAAACTCATTAGGAGGTGTCAGTGTAATTGCCTGTGCTATAGTTCTAGGCTGAAGCTTGGCAAAGCAGGACTCATTGACATTCCCTGTCAGATTGACACTTTGGCATATGGATGCTCGTTTCCAAACAGTGTGAGACAATACATTTCTATGCTCCACAAAATCCCCAGGACCTGCTTTGCAGACAACAATGAATCAAAGCGGTTTTAAGCTACTCATTTGTAATTGAAGGAATCTTGTCACAAACCTCTGCAAATTATAGGAGCCTTCAAGAATTTCTCTCTACTTGCCAGCTGATTTGCATTTCTTTTGGCACTTTCTACAAATGGCGTTTATGAAATTTTGCCATCTTTAAGACTCTATTAGTCTTTAATCTCTTTGAACAATTAACTTTTTTTTTGTTTATGGGGACACGGATGGCATTACAGGACTCATGTTGCCAAAATGCAGTTAAACTAAAAATAAAACTACAACTGTGGATGCCTTTTTAATTTTCTACCAGTATAAAAACACAGTAAAAATAAGCGACAAATATCTATGAATTGTTGAGCAGCCCTCTTCTGAAAAATTAATAAAATAAAAATCTATCCAGTAATTTCTTCATCATCTGATTGGTGGAAAAACATGACATGACAGACTTCAGTTTCTCTAGGAGCTGATCCATCATTTCATTCTGAATCACAGTGAACAGGGATGGCGAGACTCCTCATTCAAGATGGAATTCTGCAGATTATCAACTAAATATAGAAAGCTTTCCAGTTACTAGAAGCCATCACCTATCTATAGGAAAAGCGATTACAACAAGAATGGTCAGGCTCTGACTGCGGAGACTCCCACCGATTGGCACAATGGGGGGGATTCTGGTCTCTTGTGCCAAGTCCCCCTGTTCTTGTGATTGGAGGTGGTCTCAGCTGATCAGCGCTCTAGGCCACCGGGGCAGCACGGTGGCTCAGTGGTTAGCACCGTAGCCTTGCAGCGCTGGAGTCCTGGGTTCAAACCTCACCAAGGACAACATCTGCAAAGAGTTTGTATATTCTCTCCGTGTTTGTGTGGGTTTCCTCCGGGTTCTCCAGTTTCCTCTCCCACACCCCAAAGACATACTGATAGGGAATTTAGATTGTGAGCCCCACCCCACCGGGGACAGCGATGATAATGTGTGCAAAACTGTAAAGTGCTGTGGAATATGTTAGCGCTATATAAAAATCAAGATTTAAAGATTATTAGGCCTGGAACCTTAGACCAACCCTATTCACTTGAATAGAACTGTGCTATAGAGTCCCTACATAGCGAGAGGCCAGAGCAAAGTATATTGAAAGAAGCTGTGCTACATATTCCCTGCACAGGGGATGGCCGGGGCACTGCTCACTTGCATGAAGCCATGCCACAACATGATACAAGCTATTACTTTTACCAATAGGAGTGAACCTTTAGCGCACAATGAGACGGCTGTATAACACAGACGACTATCGCATCGCAATGCTCGGACTGGCCGTCGGCTCTCCTGACCGCAGCGTGACAGCATGCATTGTATGCAGTGGTCACTCTCAGGTCAGGAGTATATATACACACATATATATTTTATAATCATGACGCTATTTTCACTCTAAGATTGGCTAATATATAAAAATATCAAAGTATCCAATAGAAGTCATGTCACTAAATATCTAAATAGTGTAATATGCATATTGAGTTCTACAATCTAAATTTTAACCCCTTCACGACCTTGCCCTTTTCTGTTTTTGAGTCCTTGCTTTTCGCTCCTCTCTTTCCCAGAGCCATAACTTTTTTATTTTTCCGTCAATATGGCCATGTGAGGGCTTGTTTTTTGCAGGACAAGTTGCACTTTTGAACGACACCATTGGTTTTAGCATGTCATGTACTAGAAAACGGGGAAAAAATTCCAAGTGCGGTGAAATTGCAAAAAAAGTGCAATCCCACACTTGTTTTTTGTTTGGCTTTTTTGCCAGGTTCACTAAATGCTAAAACTGACCTGCCAATATAATTCCCCAGGTCATTATGAGTTCATAGACACCAAACATGTCTAGGTTACGTTTTATTTTCCAAACTGCTTTAAAAAAAAAAAAAAAAATGCGCAATTTTCCAATACCCATAGCGTCTACATTTTTCATGATCTGGTGTCGGGTGAGGGCTTATTTTTTGCGTGCCGAGCTGATGTTTTTAATAATTCCATTTTGGTGCAGATACGTTTTTTTGATCGCCCGTTATTGCATTTTAATGCAATGTCACGGCGACCAAAAACCCGTAATTACATAGTAACATAGTAAGGCCGAAAAAAGACATTTGTCCATCCAGTTCAGCCTATATTCCATCATAATAAATACCCAGATCTACGTCCTTCTACAGAACCTAATAATTGTATGATACAATATTGTTCTGCTCCAGGAAGACATCCAGGCCTCTCTTGAACCCCTCGACTGAGTTCGCCATCACCACCTCCTCAGGCAAGCAATTCCAGATTCTCGCTGCCCTAACAGTAAAGAATCCTCTTCTATGTTGGTGGAAAAACCTTCTCTCCTCCAGACGCAAAGAATGCCCCCTTGTGCCCGTCACCTTCCTTGGTATAAACAGATCCTCAGCGAGATATTTGTATTGTCCCCTTATATACTTATACATGGTTATTAGATCGCCCCTCAGTCGTCTTTTTTCTAGACTAAATAATCCTAATTTCGCTAATCTATCTGGGTATTGTAGTTCTCCCATCCCCTTTATTAATTTTGTTGCCCTCCTTTGTACTCTCTCTAGTTCCATTATATCCTTCCTGAGCACCGGTGCCCAAAACTGGACACAGTACTCCATGTGCGGTCTAACTAGGGATTTGTACAGAGGCAGTATAATGCTCTCATCATGTGTATCCAGACCTCTTTTAATGCACCCCATGATCCTGTTTGCCTTGGCAGCTGCTGCCTGGCACTGGCTGCTCCAGGTAAGTTTATCATTAACTAGGATCCCCAAGTCCTTCTCCCTGTCAGATTTACCCAGTGGTTTCCCGTTCAGTGTGTAATGGTGATATTGATTCCCTCTTCCCATGTGTATAACCTTACATTTATCATTGTTAAACCTCATCTGCCACCTTTCAGCCCAAGTTTCCAACTTATCCAGATCCATCTGTAGCAGAATACTATCTTCTCTTGTATTAACTGCTTTACATAGTTTTGTATCATCTGCAAATATCGATATTTTACTGTGTAAACCTTCTACCAGATCATTAATGAATATGTTGAAGAGAACAGGTCCCAATACTGACCCCTGCGGTACCCCACTGGTCACAGCGACCCAGTTAGAGACTATACCATTTATAACCACCCTCTGCTTTCTATCACTAAGCCAGTTACTAACCCATTTACACACATTTTCCCCCAGACCAAGCATTCTCATTTTGTGTACCAACCTCTTGTGCGGCACGGTATCAAACGCTTTGGAAAAATCGAGATATACCACGTCCAATGACTCACCGTGGTCCAGCCTATAGCTTACCTCTTCATAAAAACTGATTAGATTGGTTTGACAGGAGCGATTTCTCATAAACCCATGCTGATATGGAGTTACACAGTTATTCTCATTGAGATAATCCAGAATAACATCCCTCAGAAACCCTTCAAATATTTTACCAACAATAGAGGTTAGACTTACTGGCCTATAATTTCCAGGTTCACTTTTAGAGCCCTTTTTGAATATTGGCACCACATTTGCTATGCGCCAGTCCTGCGGAACAGACCCTGTCGCTATAGAGTCACTAAAAATAAGAAATAATGGTTTATCTATTACATTACTTAGTTCTCTTAGTACTCGTGGGTGTATGCCATCCGGACCCGGAGATTTATCTATTTTAATCTTATTTAGCCGGTTTCGCACCTCTTCTTGGGTTAGATTGGTGACCCTTAATATAGGGTTTTCATTGTTTCTTGGGATTTCACCTAGCATTTCATTTTCCACCGTGAATACCGTGGAGAAGAAGGTGTTTAATATGTTAGCTTTTTCCTCGTCATCTACAACCATTCTTTCCTCACTATTTTTTAAGGGGCCTACATTTTCAGTTTTTATTCTTTTACTATTGATATAGTTGAAGAACAGTTTGGGATTAGTTTTACTCTCCTTAGCAATGTGCTTCTCTGTTTCCTTTTTGGCAGCTTTAATTAGTTTTTTAGATAAAGTATTTTTCTCCCTATAGTTTTTTAGAGCTTCAATGGTGCCATCCTGCTTTAGTAGTGCAAATGCTTTCTTTTTACTGTTAATTGCCTGTCTTACTTCTTTGTTTAGCCACATTGGGTTTTTCCTATTTCTAGTCCTTTTATTCCCACAAGGTATAAACCGCTTACACTGCCTATTTAGGATGTTCTTAAACATTTCCCATTTATTATCTGTATTCTTATTTCTGAGGATATTGTCCCAGTCTACCAGATTAAGGGCATCTCTAAGCTGGTCAAACTTTGCCTTCCTAAAGTTCAATGTTTTTGTGACTCCCTGACAAGTCCCCCTAGTGAAAGACAGGTGAAACTGCACAATATTGTGGTCGCTATTTCCTAAATGCCCAACCACCTGCAGATTTGTTATTCTGTCAGGTCTATTAGATAGTATTAGGTCTAAAAGTGCTGCTCCTCTGGTTGGATTCTGCACCAATTGTGAAAGATAATTTTTCTTGGTTATTAGCAGAAACCTGTTGCCTTTATGGGTTTCACAGGTTTCTGTTTCCCAGTTAATATCCGGGTAGTTAAAGTCCCCCATAACCAGGACCTCATTATGGGTTGCAGCTTCATCTATCTGCTTTAGAAGTAGACTTTCCATGCTTTCTGTTATATTTGGGGGTTTGTAACAGACCCCAATGAGAATTTTGTTACCATTTTTCCCTCCATGAATTTCAACCCATATGGACTCGACATCCTCATTCCCTTCGCTAATATCCTCCCTTAAAGTGGACTTTAGACAAGACTTTACATAGAGACAAACCCCTCCTCCTCTCCGATTTTTACGATCCTTTCTAAACAGACTGTAACCCTGTAAGTTAACTGCCCAGTCATAGCTTTCATCTAACCATGTCTCGGTTATTCCCACTATGTCAAAGTTACCTGTAGATATTTCTGCTTCTAGTTCTTCCATCTTGTTTGTCAGGCTTCTGGCGTTTGCGAGCATGCAGTTTAGAGGATTTTGTTTTGTTCCAATCTCCTCACTGTGGATTGTTTTAGAAATGTTCTTACCTCCCTTCTGAGTATGTTTTCCTGGGTCGTCTTTGTTCGAGTCTAATGTTTTTCTTCCCGTCCCCTCTGGCATTTCGATTTTTTTTCTCGCTACGCCGTTTAGTGATCAGGTTAATTCTTTTTTTTCTTGATAGATCGGGCGATTCTGAACGCGGCGATACCAAATATGTGTAGGTTTGATATTTTTTATTATTGTTTTATTTTGAATGGGGCAAAAAGGTGGTGATTAACCCCTTCATGACCCAGCCTATTTTGACCTTAATGACCTGGCCGTTTCTTGCAATTCTGACCAGTGTCACTTTATGAGGTAATAACTCAGGAACGCTTCAACGGATCCTAGCGGTTCTGAGATTGTTTTTTCCTGACATATTGGGCTTCATGTTAGTGGTAAATTTAGGTCAATAAATTCTGCGTTTATTTGTGATAAAAACGGACATTTAGCGAAAATTTTGAAAATTTCGCAATTTTCACATTTTGAATTTTTATCCTGTTAAACCAGAGAGTTGTGTGACACAAAATAGTTAATAAATAACATTTCCCACATGTATACTTTACATCAGCACAATTTTGGAAACAAAATTTTTTTTTTGCTAGGAAGTTATAAGGGTTAAAATTTGACCAGCGATTTCTCATTTTTACAACAAAATTTACAAAACCATTTTTTTAGGGACCACCTCACATTTGAAGTCAGTTTGAGGGGTCTACATGGCTGAAAATACCCAAAAGTGACAACATTCTAAGAACTGCACCCCTCAAGGTGCACAAAACCACATTCAAGAAGTTTATTAACCCTTCAGGTGCTTCACAGCAGCAGAAGCAACATGGAAGGAAAAAATGAACATTTAACTTTTTAGTCACAAAAATGATCTTTTAGCAACAATTTTTTTATTTTCCCAATGGTAAAAGGAGAAACTGAACCACGAAAGTTGTTGTCCAATTTGTCCTGAGTACGCTGATACCTCATATGTGGGGGTAAACCACTGTTTGGGCGCACGGCAGGGCTCGGAAGGGAAGGAGCGCCATTTGACTTTTTGAATGGAAAATTAGCTCCAATTGTTAGCGGACACCATGTCGCGTTTGGAGAGCCCCTGTGTGTCTAAACATTGGAGCTCCCCCACAAGTGACCCCATTTTTGAAACTAGACCCCCTAAGGAACGTATCTAGATGCATATTGAGCACTTTAAACCCCCAGGTGCTTCACAGAAGTTTATAACGCAGAGCCATGAAAATAAAAAATAATTTTTCTTTCCTCAAAAATGATTTTTTAGCCTGGAATTTCCTATGTTGCCAAGGGTAATAGGAGAAATTGGACCCCAAATGTTGTTGCCCAGTTTGTCCTGAGTACGCTGATACCCCATATGTGGGGGTAAACTACTGTTTGGGCACATGCTGGGGCTCGGAAGTGAAGTAGTGACGTTTTGAAATGCAGACTTTGATGGAATGCTCTGCGGGCGTCACGTTGCGTTTGCAGAGCCCCTGATGTGGCTAAACAGTAGAAACCCCCCACAAGTGACCCCATTTTGGAAACTAGACTCTGAAAGGAACTTATCTAGATGTGTGGTGAGCACTTTGAACCCCCAAGTGCTTCACAGAAGTTTATAACACAGAGCCGTGAAAATAATAAATACGTTTTCTTTCCTCAAAAATAATTATTTAGCCCAGAATTTTTTATTTTCCCAAGGGTTACAGGAGAAATTGGACCCCAAAAGTTGTTGTCCAGTTTCTCCTGAGTACGCTGATACCCCATGTGTGGGGGTAAACCACTGTTTGGGCACACGTCGGGGCTCAGAAGGGAAGTAGTGACTTTTGAAATGCAGACTTTGATGGAATGGTCTGCGGGCGTCACGCTGCGTTTGCAGAGCCCCTGGCGTGCCTAAACAGTAGAAACCCCCCCACAAGTGACCCCATTTTAGAAACTAGACCCCCCAAGGAACTTATCTAGATATGTGGTGAGCACTTTGAACCCCCAATTGCTTCACAGACGTTTACAACGCAGAGCCGTGAAAATAAAAAATCATGTTTCTTTCCTCAAAAATTATGTTTTAGGAAGCATTTTTTAATTTTCACAAGGGTAACAGGAGAAATTGGACCCCAGTAATTGTTGCCCAGTTTGTCCTGAGTATGCTGGTACCCCATATGTGGGGGTAAACCCCTGTTTGGGCGCACGTCAGGGCTCGGAAGGGAGGGAGCACCATTTGACTTTTTGAATACAAGATTGGCTGGAATCAATGGTGGCGCCATGTTGCGTTTGGAGACCCCTGATGTGCCTAAACAGTGGTAACCCCTCAATTCTACCTCCAACACTAACCCCAACACACCCCTAACCCTAATCCCAACTGTAGCCGTAACCCTAATCACAACCCTAACCACAACCCTAATTCCAACCCTAACCCTAAGGCTATGTGCCCACGTTGCGGATTCGTGTGAGATTTTTCAGCATCATTTTTGAAAAATCTGCGGGTAAAAGGCACTGCGTTTTACCTGCGGATTTACCGCAGATTTCCAGTGTTTTTTGTGCGGATTTCACCTGTGGATTCCTATTGAGGAACAGGTGTAAAACGCTGCGGAATCCGCACAAAGAATTGACACGCTGCGGAAAATACAACGCAGCGTTTCCGCGCAGTATTTTACGCACCATGGGCACAGTGGATTGGGTTTTCCATAGGTTTACATGGTACTGTAAACCTGATGGAACACTGCAGCGAATCCGCTGCAGCCAATCCGCTGCGGATCCGCAGCCAAATCCGCACCGTGTGCACATAGCCTAATTCTAAAGGTATGTGCACACGCTGCGGAAAAAACTGCGGATCCGCAGCAGTTTCCCATGAGTTTACAGTTCAATGTAAACCTATGGGAAACAAAAATCGCTGTACACATGCTGCAGAAAAACTGCACGGAAACGCAGCGGTTTACATTCCGCAGCATGTCACTTCTTTCTGCAGATTCCGCAGCGGTTTTACAACTGCTCCAATAGAAAATCGCAGTTGTAAACCTGCTGTGAAATGGGCAGAAAAACCGCGGTAAATCTGCCATAAATCCGCAGCGGTTTAGCACTGCGGATTTATCAAATCCGCAGCGGAAAAATCCGCAGAGGACCAAAATACGTGTGCACATATCGAAACCCTAACCCTAACCCTATTCTAACCTTAGTGGAAAAAAAAATTCTTTATTTTATTATTGTCCCTACCTATGGGGGGGGGGAGGGGTGTCATTTACTATTTTTTTTTATTTTGACCACTGTGATAGGTTATATCACAGTGATCAAAATGCACTTTGGAACGAATGTGCCGGCAGATTCAGCGGGCGCACTGCGTATGCGCCCGCCATTTTGGAAGATGGCGGCGCCCATGGAGAAGACGGACGGACCCCGGGAGGATCGGTAAGTATGATGGGCTGGGGGGAGCATGGGGGGGGAGTGGGGGCGAATCGGAGCATGGGGGGATGGATCGGAGCGCGGAGGGGGTGGATCGGAGCACGGGGGGTGGATCGGAGTGCAAGGGGGTTGGATCGGAGCACGGGGGGAGCGGACAAGAGCACGGGGGGAGCGGAGCACAGGACGGAGGGGAGCCGGAGCAGTGTACCGGAGAGATCGGAGGGCTGGGGGGGGCGATCGTTGGGGTGGGGTGGGGGAAACATTAGTGTTTCCAGCCATGGCCGATGATATTGCAGCATCGGCCATGGCTGGATTGTAATATTTCACCAGTTTTAATAGGTGAAATATTACAAATCGCTCAGATTGGCAGTTTCACTTTCAACAGCCAATCAGAGCGATCGTAGCCACGGGGGGGGTGAAGCCACCCCCCCTGGGATGTACTACCACTCCCCCTGTCCCTGCAGATCGGGTGAAATTGGAGTTAACCCTTTCACCCAATCTGCAGGGACGCGATCTTTCCATGATGCCACATAGGCGTCATGGGTCGGATTGGCACCGACGTTCATGACGCCTACGTGGCGTCAAAGGTCGGGAAGGGGTTAAACTTTTTTTTTTTTTTTTTTTTTTTTACTTTTGCTATGCTTCAATAGCCTCCATGGGACGCTAGAAGCTGGCATAGCCTGATCGGCTCTGCTACGTAGCAGCAATCATCAGATCGCTCCTATGTAGCTGATTTACAGGCTTGCTATGAGCGCCGACCACAGGGTGGCGCTCACAGCAAGCCAGCATCAGAACCATAATATTATACATTTATTATACATTTTTATAGCGCCATTTATTCCATGGCGCTTTACATGTGAATATGGGGCAAATATAGACAAATACATTAAACATGAGCAAATAAGGCACACGGGTACATAAGGAGGGAGGACCCTGCCCGCGAGGGCTCACAGTCTGCAGGGGATGGGTGATGAAACACTAGGAGAGGGTAGGGCAGGTTGTGCGGCGGAGACCTCTGGTTGCTTTGCCGACGCATCGCTGACCCTCGATCATGTGACGGGGGTTAGTGATGCACTCATTTCTGGCCCGATGCGCAGGTTAAATGCCGCTGTCAAATGTTAGTTAATAGCGGCGGGTGAATCGTGATTTCACCCGCTGCTATTGCAGACTCATGTAAGCTGTTCAAAACAGCTGCCATGTCCCGACTTTGAGGTGGACTCAATGCCGGAGCCCACATCAAAGCTGGGGATCCGACCTCCGCACTAATAGTACGGCGGAGGTCGGGAAGGGGTTTTAATATTCATATGTTTCTCATATAGGCTACATGAGTAAAAGGCCAAGATTTTATTGCTGCCGAGCCTTTTGCCCATCAAACTAAAATATAATCTTTGTTCTTGGCGTTCTAGTGACAATATATGTTGCTCAATGTACACATATATGGGATTTAATTCATTTTTGGGTTAAATATTAGTGACTTACAGTACTTAGGACTAGGAAGCATGTGTATAAATGCTTTATTTTTATTTGTTTTTAAATAATCAACTTTATTCGAGTATCCATCAAGTATACCAATTCATTGTGTGGTCTTTCTGGAGGACGTCTTACCACTGCGTTCACAGAAAACTATTAAGAGAGAAAAATGGTCCCAAAAGACTCTCCTACTATTTACAGCACTTCTATTTTAATACCGTAAAGGCTGGGCTAAAGAGTCTAATTGCATTACAGATGGGCAGTGGGGCTAGACCTCTCACCCACTTTCCCTACCTTGCCGTGGAGGTTGGCACCCTAATATTGTGATATGGCGCCCCTGCTCACCGTCAGCTCTCCCTCTCTGACCCTATTACGCCCTAAATGTAAGCACCAAAAATATGTGACGAGAAGACAAGACAATATTTATGAAAATAAATAAAATAATAGCAATGTATATGTATATAAAAAAAATTGCACATCGCAAAAAAGGCCATCAATTAGATGGTTTAAGCATCAGTAGAGCAATTTTGATCACTGGTTAAAAATCAATTGAAAAAACTATTTTTGGCCATTAGAGTAGAATTAACAATTAAAACTACAATATATACAGGCTTACAGTGACCAAACATCACCAAAATATAAATTATTTTGTTAGTATATCAGAAAAATACAATACAAGTCCTTAATGGAGACCATCTCCCATAGGTCTAAATAATGGCCAAAAGGTTTATAGATGACCACAAATTTGTGGCTGACCTCAGATTCCCAATACGGCAATACACATGAAGCACGATGAGTACAAATGGCATCACGTATAATCAAGATTTATCGGCAACCACAGAGGAGCATTAGAGGCATAATGGGTACAGATAACAGCATAGTCGTCACATCCATATAGTCCCAGAGTGAAAGTAATGATACTTATTGTGTGTAACTGTAAAGTCCTGATATATGAACCATAATTCCAACGCGTTTCTCCCCTCTTATTCTAGGGGTTCATCAGGGAAAATGTGTCACACTGAAAAAAAGAGGGACCACTCGGCTCAGGTCCCACTGAATGCTTAAAAAGGGAGCCTGTCAACCCCAAAAGAAGGTGAGCTAAGCCTACCAGCATCAGGGGCTTTTCTACAGCATTCTGTAATGCTGCAGATAAGCCCCCCCATGTATCCTAAAAGATGAGAAAAAGAGGTTATATTATAATCACCCAGGGGCGGTCCCGTCTGATGGGCGTCGCGGTGCGGGGCCTCCCATCTTCTTACGATGACGTCATCTTCTCGTCTTCACGCTGCGGCTCCGATGCAGGCGTACTTTGTCTGTCCTGTTGAGGTCAGAGCAAAGTACTACAGTGCGCAGGCAAAGGCCAGAGAGGCCCAGCACCTGCGCACTGCAGTACTTTGCTCTGCCCTCAACAGGACAGACAAAGTACGCCTGCACCGGAGCCGCAGCGTGAAGACGAGAAGAGGACGCCATCGTAAGAAGATGGGAGGCCCCGGACCGCGACGCCCATCGGACCGGACGGCTCCTGGGTGAGTATAATCTAACCTCTTTTTCTCATATATCAGGTTACATCGGGGGCTTATCTACAACATTCCAGAATGCTGTAGATAAGCCCTTGATGCTGGTGGGTTTAGCTCACCTTCAATTTTGGGGGTGACAGGTTCCCTTTAAAAAGGGGTATTTTCATCTCGAAGATCCCATCCCAATATGTAGTAGGTGTAATAATAATAATATTAGCAAATACCTCCAATTAGAAATGTAGTATAGTTGTTCTGATTCACTATGTCACTTACCCAATGTGCAGGGCATGGCATTAGCTAAGTTATCTATGGTTACGGCCACTAGCAACTGACTGTCACTATATGAGTAGTTGTAGCCATGAATTCCTAAGCTACCGTTATGGCCCACACATGAGGCAAGCGACATGCAACATACTTCTCCTGGTAACCTATGTCCCTTACCTCATGTGCAGGCCATAACAGTAGCTTATCCGTAACCATGGATACCTTAGCTACTGCAATGCCCTGCACAATGAGTAAGTGACATAGCGAATCAGAAGAACTATACTACATTTTAATTAAGAGGTATTTGCTAATATTAATAATATTACTTCTGCTACATATTGGGTTAGGATTTTGGAGATGGGAATACCCATTTAAACCTATATGTAACATTTAGGAAGCAGCATGAATGAGAAAAAGTAATTGCAATATGCTGCAACCTTCTCTGGAAAGTTTTCCGCTCATTCCCCAACACTTCCATGCCCTTGGCTCTCTGCAAGAAGTGCTCCACAACCCCTTCTGCACCGATCTCGAGTGAAGGCCGGAGCGTGCATACTGGGAGCCCACGCCAGAGGACGCACAAAAGACAGACATTACTTTACTTGCTGTGAAGCATTACTTACGTCTTCGTCATTCAGTTTTTCTACTAGCAGGTTCTCCAATTCTTCCTTAATCAACCATCTTCTGCCAGCGAGGTCTCTGCTCAGAACAAACACACGGCATTACGCGCTCGCTAATTATTCAGGCAATTAGAGACGCATCACCTGACATCACTAATACTGGCACCCGTGGCATGATGATCAACCAAAACACTGCAGAAAATCACATTTTCTACTGCTGCCTATAAATAGCACCTTTCTATGAGAACGCCAGCTCCGCTTCAGTGATGTCAAGAACATGGAGAGGCGGCAGTGCGCTAAAAGATGGATATTTAGCACGAAAGGTGTAAATTAATATTTGACATCTTTTAAACATGTTACTTAATGAAGACGATATTAATTTCAAGTGAAATTTAAGGAGTATATAAAACAATTCTAAAGCTTCTTCCAGATATGCTGGGGCACATGTCTCCGGTACCTTACCACTGCATCTGCCCCTGGTAAATGGAGGTTCGCCTTTACACATCTTCATACGGAGACAGATCAGGAAATGTCATCAGTACGACATGTGCACAGGGATCAGAAGGCTGTGCGGAGCGCCTGCCTTTTCATAGTCTGCACGATCTTTAGGCCTGGTCATGCCCCACGTTTTGTCTAAGAAGTCCCGGACTACAGCTAAAGATCAGGACATCTTAGACAATACGTAAGGCATCGCTTTGCCCCTTCATTCATGGCATCTTCTGACATATTTAGGGACAGTATTCGTGCATGTGTGAAGGTGACCCTTCCCTTTAAAATAAGTTCCCTATTTGCAAGTAAAGTTATAACTTTTTATTAAAAACTTGACTGTATTGTTTTGTGGGAGAGAGTAGTGTAAAAAGAGGAGGAAAAGTCCTAGAGACCTAACCTCCACAGCTCATGGGTTTGCTACAATGTATCCAATCCAGGCAAGGAGCTAAAACAATGGCATAGCATACCATATCTCGTGTCCTGAAGATCTGCTACAATGCAGCAGTAGAAATCATAGGTATCAGCCTGGACTTCAGCCTGTTCAGCTCACAGAGAATTGCTAAGCAAGGATACAGTCATAGCAAACCTTAAGGTCCGACAGTAAAGCACATCTTTAAAATAAGGCGGAATCTGCACATATTGAGAGAATTGAACACATATTTCATCCAAAAAATATTTACATGTTTTCCTGACTACTGAAAAGCCCTTTGAAGGCATCTTCTCACCCTTGGTAGCCTCATACTTGGAGAACTGAAGTATAGGTCCCCCTATCTGCCGCCACATATAACTGCTCTCTTCTTTCTGTAAGGGTCATGCAGAGATTAATGATTTCTCTCATACGCAAAACAAACCGTCTGAGTTTCATCAGTACTTTTGACCAGTTTTGTCAGGGAGTCAGTTTTTACCATCAGTTTGGTCAAAGTTTGATTAGTTTTTCTAACATAAAAGTAAAAAAAAAAAAAAAAACACGGATTGGAGGTCTGTGAAGCTTTCCCTACCAAACAGTCAGTGAAAAACAGACATAACATGAATGGCATCCCAGTGTTATCTAATTTTGTCACAGACCCTTAGACTTGCATTGGCGAGAAAGATCAAAATTGGGCATGTAGCCATGATTTTGTGCAGACCACTCAGTACCTGAAATACACAGACATGTGGAAAGCCCCCTAGACTATAATGGGTATGAGTTCTATCTGTGAAAGACATGAATAGAATTCTTGCGTAAACAAAATGAGGCCTGAATGAGGCCTTACTCCCACATTCATTAAAGGGAATCTTTCAGCAGGTTTTGTCTATGTAATCTGAGAGCAGCATGAGGAAGGTGATAAGGCACGGATTTCAGTGGTGTGTCACTTGTTAGGCTTTGTGCTGCTGTTTTAGCACAATGAGTGTTTTATCTTTAGGAGATGATCATTGCCTAGACTACAGCTCACGTGCCTGCTAGAGCAATTGCACCCCCAACACTGATTAGCAGCTCACTGTCGATAGACAATGAACACAAAAGCTGTGGGGTGGGCAGGGTTAGCTTTCTCAGCTCAGCTACATGCAACATTCTAAGAACTCTGGATTTTTAGCACAACTGCTGCCCCCAGTAAACTGAGTGATACATCACTAGAATCAGGGTCTCTCTTCCTACATAATGCTGCTCAGATGAGGTAGGGAAAACCTGATTGATAGATTCCCTTTAATAGAAAGGGTAGTGCAGATGTGGCGCTTTCTCTCCACTGAGGCATAAGGAGAATGTGGCTAGGAGATCGCGAATAGGCATCATCTGAGAATATGGCATCAATGTCAGATAAAAATACTACTTTATTTCTGCATGCCAGCAAAATGCAGCTGACTAACAAGACTGTGTAATTATAAAGATATAATGATGATCTGCTTCTCTGTTATTGCACAAAATATATTATTCTCTGAGTCTCCTTGTCCCAGATCACACACATACACAGACATACAGGTGACAGTGCATGGCCGCCTCCTCCCTGCTACTGCATAATGAAAGAACAGTGCAATGGTCGTCAGCTCTCTGCATGGATTACACTGACGCCACCTTACTATTCTATCCATCCATTACAATGGATTTCTTGAGCATGTCGGGAGGTACCGAGGCAGGACTCCAGGCACTGCTGTAACAGCCTCTGTACCAAAAACCATGGTGTCATGTGTAACCACAAAGGTGAGCAGAGGAACTCCAGCTCCAGTTGTGGCTGTACATGAAGAGTTAATAATTGCTTCTGGGTAATAAGAAATTATGTTTTAATCTTCTAAAAACCTACATCACTGGTTTTTCATTTCCCGCACTTAATCCTTTTCTTTTAACTTCTTCTCCATATGTTCGAATTGACAGAAACTTTGTATGTGCATCCTAAAAGGCAATAAACACAAAGAATTAGAGCCTTGGAAAAGTGCAATCATATATTTCCCACAGCACACTAACTAGGTATCTGGGATGCTACATTTCATCCATAATGCGAGAGAGCAATGAGACAAATAAACCAAACTGTATTCATATAGATATTAGGTAGTAAAGGTTTCATTCACTTGACTACGGGAGCGTTCCTTGTAAATGACTCGTGCTGGAAGAACTTCTAGCAAAATAGGGAATTAAAAGGTATAATAAATCTTATATTATTATAATTATTATACACTTGGCCTGGGACAACTCAAAGTCCCATGGCTTCCAGTACCACCTGTATGCGGACGACACTCAGATCTACCTCTCTGGCCCAGATGTCACCTCTCTGCTGTCCAGAATCCAGGAGTCTCTATGAGCCATATCCTCATCCTTCACCTCTCGCTTCCTCAAACTCAATGTAGACAAAACCGAATTATATTTCCTCCACCTCGCATATCCCCCCTACCTGATCTGTCTATTATGGTAAGCGGCATTACGCGCTCTCCCGCACCTGAAATACGCTGCCTCGGAGTAACTCTTGACTTTGCCCTGTCCTTCAAACCGCACGTCCAAACTCTTGCCACCCCCAATCACCTCCAACTTAAAAATATTGCCAGAATCCATCCCTTTCTCAGCTCTCAATCTACTAAAACTCTTGTGCATGCCATCATCATCTCCCGCCTTGATTACTGCAACACCCTCCTCTGTGGCCTCCCCGCTAACTCTCTTGCACCACTCCAGTCTGTCCTCAACTCTGCTGCTCACCTAATCCACCTCTCTCCTCGCTACTCCCCTCTACAAATCCCTCCACTGGCTCCCAATTCCCCATCAAATCCAGTTCAAACTACTAACACTGATCTACAAACCCATCCACAACCAGTCCCCTCCCTATATCTCTGAACTAATCTCCCAATATCTTCCCTCACGTAATCTACGATCCTCACAAGACCTCCTACTCTCCTCCACACTTATTCGTTCCTCACACAACCGCCACCAAGATTTCTCCCGAATATTCCCCATCCTCTGGAATTCCATACCTCAACACATCCGATTATCCATCACCTTCGGATCCTTCAGACAGAACCTGGAAACCCATCTCTTCAGGAAAGCCTACAGCCTGCAATAACCATTCTGCCGCCTCACTAGCACCCGAGCTGCCGCCTCACCACCACCGGAGCTGCTGCACCCCGACCTTCTGTCTCTTCCCCATTATCCCGTAGAATGTTAGCCCCCCCACCCCCGTCAAGAGATGAAATAAAGGGGGGGTCCCATGGCAACACAGATCTTGACAGACTTAGCCTCTCATCTATAGCCAGGAGATGCAGGTTTGGCTTTTAAACTGGGTTCAAACAAAGGTCAATTTAAATGTCTGTGGTCAGCTATTTTTAGACAGACCGGTATTATCTGGTGCCTTTGGCGCCCTTTTTAATGGTTGTTATTGGTTCAAATGGTTGTTGGGCAGATTTTGTGTTATTATATAAGGTCCAGCTGTTACCTGGGAACTGTCATTCCGCTGGAGCTGAGAAGAAGCGAAGATCCCACCCTCCCTCTTTTTTAAGACCCCGTCGTGATGTTCTTATTTGTGGGGAAATCGCCCATTGGTATGGGCGGATTGGTATTGGTGTTTTTGGAAATATGGAAATTTATATGATTGCATTAGTTAAGCTGTGTATTAATTGGTTTAACCCTTAATGAACATCACGGCCATTTTTCTTCCAATAAATAATTTTGTGTTGCGTTTTTTGTTTAATGGTAAGGTATAGATCTTGTGTTGCCATGTAAGAAGACACGGGTGCTCTCCTCTCTGTACCAGTCTGTCATTGTAAATTCTTTACTGTAAACGATATCTATAACTCTGTATGTAACCCCTTTCAAATGTACAGCATCATGGAATTAATGGTGCGAAATAAATAAAATAATATTATCTTTCATTAAATAATACTTTTTCAAGGAGATTTTACTAACTTTTTACTGGCTGCTAGTGATGAGCGAACGTGCTAACTGAGTGACAACTGCATTACATACTCTTTCAGGGTCCAGTGCTATCGCTCTGCTGCTGCCCTGCTCTGTTTTATTGGCTGCAGTGGTGACTGCAAGTTGACAGCTCTGCAGCTAATCTCTCAGCTCAGGGAATTTGCCAATGTAGACCAGAGCAATGGCTAACAAAAAGGAAATCCCTGCATGTGTTGCAGCCCATAAACCAGAGCATGACAGCAGCAGAGCGATAGCACTGGACCCAGGGAGAGTATGTAATGCACAGTGTGTTTTTTTATTAGGGTAGATGAGCTTATGGATAAAAGGTGTGTTTGTTTGTTTTTTAAAGGGGGACATTTTGAATTTGTCTTTTATAAGTGCTTTGTTTCCCTGTACATTGCTGGCTGCAGAATGAGTTGATTAACAATCAGTGGAAGAACTTGTTTTATCTGAAGTCCTCTGCGCAGATTTATAATCAAAGATCACATCAAACTTGAGCTGCACCTTGCTGTAGCAATAAAACATACACAAGCTCAGAATAAGGGCTCATTCACACGAACATATGTTCAGTCATGTGAATGTTCAAAATAACGTAATTTGAAAACAGCACTGTGTGCACTATTGGAGCTTTTCCCATTACAATCGGTCAGAAACTCAAAGTATTTGACACAGTTTTTGATGTGGATTTAGGAGCAGAAGCAATTTCTAAATCTTCATTAGAAACCTGCAAACGTATCATTAGAGTGCCGAGTGGTGGAGTCCTGTAAGTAGAATTTCTATCCATCTGACATTTATTGTATCTACTTTCTATATTCTACAAATGTCACAGAAGGTAACAGCCCTTAGGGCATGTGCCCACGATCCAGAGTCTGTGTACTTGTGCAGCGTCCAACCTGCAGCGTCCAGAAGGTACAGCATAGTGGATGGGATTCCAAGAAATCCCATGCTCACTATGCGTGCACAGACACCTGCGGATCACCCGCGGAGACAGACATGAGTCGCGTCTCTCCAGACAGCAGCATGTCTATTTCTCTTGCAGCGACATGACTTGCCGCAAGAGAAATTTTACCAACGCAATGTATTGCACGCTGTGACTCCGCTTGGTTCAGTGATCACATGCGGACTCACCTGCGTTCACTAGAAGCCATCGCTTTGGACTACCTCCAGATCGCGAGTGCCTCGTTTTACATTTTTAGTGCAGCCCCCAGATTGGTTCCTTATGACAATGTGGCTGTTGGCTCAAAAAAGGTTGTGCAACCCTTCAGTAAAGCACAGATCCTGCTTGTGACACACACTGTAAGGGTGTTTTCACACTGTGTTTAGGCAGTGTCTGCCTCCAGTATACACACTTGTAAATGATGCATGACAGAAGACAGAACACGTTCACTCTGTCAGCACCATTATAGTTTATGGCCCAACCGCTGCATACGCCCAAATCCCGTTTTGTGGGGGGTTCGGATGTAAACCCCAACAGGGCCATGCCTGAATGCAGTGTGAAAACACCCCAAGACCGCCGGATGGCCAGTTACTTAAGCAATGAGCTGTACAAGCTAAAATTTAAAATCCCTCTATTCTTATGGAAAGAAAGGCTTTTTAAAAGGAATCTGTCAGCAGGTTTTTGGTATGTAACCTGAGAACAACATGATGTAGCGGAAGAGAGTGATTCTAGCGATATGTCACTTACTGGACTGTTTTTTGATTTTTCAATGCAATCAGTGTTTTATCAGCAGGAGATGATCACTAAAGGACAAGATGCCACAAATTCAGGTCAAACCACTCTCCCATCACTGATAAGCAGCTCTGACACCATACAATGTACACAGAAAGCTGTGGTGGGGCGAAGTTATGCACTGCCCAACAACTGGGCTCTGCTACATCTGCAGCAGAAAAACTAATGAAAAACAGAAGAATTATCTGGATAGAAAGACAAAATGAGCAATAGTAAGTACACAATATAATATGATGACTGAAATATATTAAGAGGATACAAATTTTCATGGGATTGCGTCTTTAAAAAACAAAAAAGATCCAACTCAATAGATTTATAGACCAAGTAGAATATTTTTACTGAAGTGAAAGAGAGAAGCATCTGCGCCCGCAGGTATTGACCGCGCCGTGCTCTGTAAAGGGCAGGCAGGTTTACACATGGTTATCCATCCTAGTTATTCTCTAATGACCAGAAATGGGATTTAAACTGTATGTAAATGAAAACTAATAGCAGTGATATTTCCCAGATATAGGACTCACTATTCAGCCGAACCCTCCACTGAGCAGAGGACAGACGAGACCAATGAGGCTGTCACCACCCGACCCACCAGCTGCGGCACGGAGCAAGCACGCGCCTATCAGACCACATTACCTAGAACGCCGGCTGCCATTTATAAGCGCTGCATTACCACTGGTTTCAGCCTAAACTCCCACAGTCACTGGAGCATAAAAGACATATTGTAAAACACCACGGAATAAACGGTAACATGTCTTTATAAAGGCAAGGGTGAGCAGAAAGGTCTCCACAAATGGACAATGCTGGGAGGCTGGCAAGACTTACTAAAGGGCTTTTTGACAAATCCTAGCATCACATGGCACACTCCGCAGCTTTCTGGGCGCTACTCTGTCACTACTTACACGACATAACACACTACGGTATAGATTAGAACATTGGGTGACAAATATAAAGCATATTTTACTTTCCCCCTTCATTTCTCATATAAAGAAATGCTATGATCTCAATACATAAATCACTGATTCAAATATATTTAAGGAATACCTGTTATTTCACAGAAAACCTGTAGAAAAACAGTTAGGGTATATGCACACGTTACGGATTTCCTGCAAATCTGCAGGTTTTTTTTTTCCACGCAGAAACTCTGCAGATCCGAAAGTGATTTACAGTAGAATGTAAATCAATGGCAAAAAAAATGCTGTGCTAACGGTGCGGAAAATTCTGCACGGAAAATGCAGCATATTCACAAAAGGACCATGTCAATTCATTTTGCAGATCTGCTGCGTTTCTGCACCCATTCCATTGTAGAAATCCGCACAAAATCTGCAACGTGTGCACATACCAAAAAAGGCGCGGATTCTGACCTGCGTTTTCTGCCAAGAAATGCAGAATCTGCACAGAAAATTCCACAGTGAAATCTGCAACGTGTGCACATAGCCTCCGGATATGTTCACACTGGGCATTTTTTGCTACTTTTTTATGCTAATTTTCTGCTGCTTTTTACAGTACCAGCAAAGCCCATGAGAGTTTAGAAATCTCATGCACACATTGATTTTTTTGTCATCAGTATTTTGTGCTTTGCATGTTTTTTGGACATTGAGAATGTCACTTCTTCCAGCGTTTTTCACCCATTGACTTGAATGGGTGGTGAAAAAACGCAGGTATCTTTTTTTGCCGCGTATTTGCTGCAGAAAAGTCAAGGACAGCAGGATGTGACCACGCTGTCGTGTGCATGACAGCGCGGCAAACATCACTTGCGATTGGCGGTAAAATCATAACCGCCGGTCAGACAGCCGCGGTTCCCACGCTGTCAAAAGGCAGCATGAGCCAGCAGCTGTGATCGGAGGTATAAAGCTTACCTCTGATAACTGGTGACAGCTGATGGGACTACTGCTCCCATCAGCTGAAGCCTGCTGCCGTTAATAATAGTGAGTTCACCGGGAGAATTTCACCGCTCCTGTTGAACTTGCCTCTGCACAGTGAGATTTCTAATGGTGCTAGCGGGGATCTCACCAAGGTCACCGCAGTTCAGCCCGATGGGAATGCAGCCTTATTGACAGGCGGTAACCTTGATGACGTCACCGCTAGTCACTGATGTCGTATTCTCAGTTCATTCACCAGTGGTTCTCAGCATGGATGGCCGCATCTTGGCACCGTCCAGGTTGAAAACGGTTTATGCCCCAGACATGGATTACGGCATGGGACAGAAGGACGGTCAGGTGAGGAATATTGTTATTTTGTTTACTTTAATTCTCTTGCAGGGGACAGCGGCATCACTGGAATGGGAGATGCTGTAAGTATGGTATAATTAAGATTTATTAAAGGAGTATGTGTCATTCTTTCAATTAAAGGACTTTATTCTAGGCGTGTGTGTGTTTAAACAATATGACTATGGTTTAGTAATGAGAGCGTCCTAAAGACGCCTCTCCATTACTAACCTCTGGGCTTGATGTCACCTGACAATACAAAAGGTGACCCCCCCCAACTATCATCCCACTTGACCCACTTAAAGATGCGCCTTTTCTGTGGCGGTTGAGAGCTGATGTTTTTAGCCTGGGAGGCAGTATCCATGGCCCCTTCCTAGGTTATTAATATCAGCCCACAGCTGTCTGCATAGCCTTTCCTGGTTATTATGTGCAATTGCACATTTGTTTTTTGGGCTCTTTTTTTGCCATGTTCGCTAAATGCTAAAGCTGACCTGCCATTATGATCTCCCAGGTCATTTCCAGTTCACAGATACCAAACAAGTATAGGTTCTGTTTTATTAAAGTGGTGATAAAAAATATCAAAGTTTGCCAAGACTCGTAGCGTCTCCATTTTTTAGGCTCTGGGGCTAAGTGAGGGCTTATTTTTTGCATGCTGAGCTGACTTTTTTATTGATACCATAGATATGTGGCTTTGATTGCCCGTTAATGCATTTTACTGCAATGTTGCAGCAACCCAAAAAAAACTATTTTGATTTTTTTCTCGTTACGCCGTTTACAAATTGGATTAATTATTTTTATATATTGATAGATTGGTATCACTGCGTTCAGAGTCGCCCAAACGTGTATTTTTTTCATTTATTGGTTTATTTTGAATGGGGGCGATTTGAATAAATATATATATATATATATATATATATATATATATATATATATATATATATATATATATATATATATACACATACACACACACACACACACTGTATTTTCCGGCGTATAAGACGACTTTTTGACCCCTAAAAATTGTCCCAAAAGTCGGGGGTCGTCTTATACGCCGGGCACGGCGTGTGCAGGGAGCGATCCTGCATTTCGGCGTGTGGTTCCCAGGGTCTGGAGGAGAGGAGACTCTCCTTTAGGCCCTGGGATCCATATTCATGTAAAAAATAAAGAATAAAAATAAAAAACATGGATATACTCACCCTCGGACGGGCCCTGGCTCACAGCACTGCTAGCGTCTCCCTCCGTTCCTAAGGAATGCAGTGAGTGAAGGACCTTCAATGACGTCGCGGTCAGGTGACCGGGAACCATACGCCGTATAAGATGACTGGGCGTATAAGATGACCCCCGTCTTATACGGCGGGCACATCCCAAATTCCATAGTTTATATGGAAAAGTTGGGGGTCGTCTTATACGCCCAGTCGTCTTATACACCAGAAAATACGGTGTATATATATATGTATATGAGAGAGAGAGAGAGAGAGAGAAAATATTATATATATATATATATATATATATATATATATATATATATATATATATATATATATACACACACACATACATACACATACACACTATTTTTACAAACATTTTCTTTTTTACTTTTCACTGGCTTCAATAGTCTCTATGGGAGACTAGAAGCTGCGATCATCCTATTGCCTGTGTTACACATGGCAGGGCTCTTCTATGAGAGCAGGCCACATGGTGGCGCTCATAGCAAGCCAGCAATGACAACAACAGGGGTCTCCTGCAGACCCCGAGTTGTCATTGCAAGCCATCAGGGACCCGCGGTCATGTGACACAGGTGCCGGTGGGCGGGGTTTGTGATGCACTTGCGCAAACATGTTAAATGCTTCCAAATAAACAAATATCAAAAGACTGACCATCACGTCCAAAACAGAAATCAGATGGGATTCTCAATATTTCATATTTTCTAGTGCAGTAATGCAATTTAAATTTCATATATTTATCATATACAGCACCAGAGAGTGCTACTTTATTTGTTGGGTATGTTAAATGCTGCTGCCAGATATTGACAGCAGCATTTATCATTATCATTCCACCCGCGACTATTAGGGGCACAAGTCAGCTGATAAAATCAGCTGACATGTGCAAGAAAACATATGGGCTCAGCAACAGAGCTAGCATGAAGTGGGGTATACGACCTATGACATATCTATACGTCATAGGTCTTGAAGGGGTCAATATATTGGAATCATCATATTATATAGCCCTGTATACTAACAATTGCTCTGTTTTCCATTACATCTATGAGATCAAATGATTAAAAACTGACTTGCTGAATCCTTCTAAGCTCTATAGAGAAACAGGAGGTCAATTTTCCCTGTATACCTCAATCACTGCAAAAGTCACTGACAAGGGGAAAGAGCAGAGCAGCTGGGTCAGGATTTAAAGAGAATTATTTCTACAGAGACAAGAGACTTCCTGTTTCTATATAGATCGGAAAAAAAGAATTAACTTGGTAGAAGGGAAAAATTAGCAATTGTAAGTACCGTACACAGTGCTATATAATATGACGACTGCAATATATTTAGAGGATGAAAATATTTACTACTACTTCTTTAAGTAGTGCTGTAAAACCTTTTAAGTTGTACCGTATATGTATTTCATTAAGCTGACATCTGCCAGCCCAATAACCTAACCTCTTCATTTCGGCATTAAGGACTCCTTCAGACGAGCAGGTTTTTTATGGAGTTGTATAGACTGTATAGAGCCAGTCATCTGAAATTGAATGTGACAGGCTTTGTACACCTGTCCATGTAACGGACGGGTGCAGGAGCACTATGGATGGGAAATGCACTAGTAAGTAGGATACAAAAGGTTTGTGCGGGGTCTGTTGTGCAAACAGACCAAAAAATACCTATGTGTGAACATTTACAACACAATAGATTTCCTACGGATTTTTCAGGCAGAATAATTCACATAAAAAAAATAAAAAAAAAACTTTGGTGCAGTTTTGTATTTTTTTTTAAATCAACATATGTTTTTTTGGGTGGTTTGGTGTAGTTTTTGATGTGTTTTTAATTATAAAGGTGTGGTTATGCTTCATTTCGGCATCCAAACGACTGCCAAGCACCATGATAAGTACAGCTCCAAAAATGTGCGCTTTATTTGTTGCCAGTGTATTTGAAGCACTTTCTAATGTGAATATTGGTGCAGAGTTGGCACAAAAAATGACAAAGAAAAACTGAACATACATTAAAGGCCTATGCCTGGACAACTGGAGTTTTCTAATAATGAGCTGCTCACAAATATCAGACAAGAGGAAGACCGGTCTGTGTGACGAAAGCTATTATTCACTGAAAGTAAGGAGGCCTTATAAAACATGAGCAATTTCTCTGGAAAAGATATATACAGTTCCATAAGAACATTAAATTGTAGAGAGATATTGGGATTCAAATGACCGTCATCGAACTCCTACTTTGGCACCCGATATATCTATTTATTATATGTATCGACATATGTAGATGGCCACTGTGCAATGTTACATCTGCTCTGCATTAACTTTACTGGGGGGTAAAAACTTATGGACTCCAATTGCTGGCTAAACTTACTTTAGTTAAAAGCGTTGTCTCCTGAAATTAAGCCTTACATTTAAAGTAAGAGTTGCATCTGATGTTTCAAAATTTTTCTACTTTTCTTGCGCTGAAATATACAAGAAGTGTATGTATGTATGTACACACACTAGATGGTGGCCTGATTCTCACGCATCGGGTATTCTAGAATATGTATGTAGTTTATTTATGAAGATTTTAGAATAATGCAATGAATACGCAGGATTCATCCGGCCGGGCGCAACCAATTAGCGAAGAGTGGTTCAAATCCCGCGGCAATTCGCGGCGGACTGTGCCTGTCGCTGATTTGGTTGTGGCCGGCCGCAACCAATCAGTGAAGCCAGGGCCTGCTCCAAGTTTTTGAGGGCCCCGGGCGAAAGAGTCTCACAGCTCACGTAGTATATAACACAGCCACGTAGTATATAGCACAGCCACGTAGTATATAGCACAGCCACGTAGTATATAGCACAGCCACATAGTATCTTGCAGAGCCCACGCAGTATTTAATACAGCCAACATAGTATATTGCACAGCCCACGTAGTATATTGCACAGCCCACGAAGTATATTGCCCAGTCACGTAGTATATTGCCCAGCGACGTAGTATATTGCCCAGTCACATAGTATATTGCCCAGTCACGTACTATATTGCCCAGTCACGTAGTATATTCCCAGTCACGTAGTATATTGCCCAGTCACGTAGTATATTGCCCAGCCACGTAGTATATTGCCCAGCCACGTACTATATTGCCCAGGCACGTACTATATTGCCCAGGCACGTACTATATTGCCCAGCCACGTACTATATTGCCCAGCCACGTAGTATATTGCCCAGCAACATAGTATATTTCCCAGTCACGTAGTATATTGCCCAGCCAGGTAGTATATTGCCCAGCCACGTAGTATATTGCCCAGCCACATAGTATATTGCCCATCCACGTAGTATATTGCTCAGCCACATAGTATATTGCAGTCACGTAATATATTGTCCAGCCACGTAGTATACAGCACAGACCCATGTAGTATACTGCCCAGTCACGTAGTATATTGCCCATCCACGTAGTATATTGCCCAGCGACGTACTATATTGCCCAGCCACGTACTATATTGCCCAGCCACATAGTATATTGCCCAGCCACATAGTATATTGCCCATCCACGTAGTATATTGCTCAGCCACGTAGTATATTGCAGTCACGTAATATATTGCCCAGCCACGTAGTATACAGCACAGACCCATGTAGTATATTGCCCAGTCACGTAGTATATTGCCCATCCACGTAGTATATTGCCCAGCCACGTACTATATTGCCCAGCCACGTACTATATTGCCCAGCCACATAGTATATTTCCCAGTCACGTAGTATATTGCCCAGCCAGGTAGTATATTGCCCAGCCACGTAGTATATTGCCCAGCCACATAGTATATTGCCCATCCACGTAGTATATTGCTCAGCCACATAGTATATTGCAGTCACGTAATATATTGCCCAGCCACGTAGTATACAGCACAGACCCATGTAGTATATTGCCAAGTCACGTAGTATATTGCCCATCCACGTAGTATATTGCCCAGTATTGTTATATTTTGCCCAGCCACATAGTATATTGCCCAGCCACATAGTATATTGCCCATCCATGTAGTATATTGCCCAGCCACGTAGTATATTGCCCAGCCACGTAGTATATTGCCCAGCCACGTAGTATATTGCCCAGACACGTAGTATATTGCAGTCACGTAGTATATTGCCCAGTCACATAGTATATTGCCCAACCACGTAGTTTATTGCCCAGTGACGTAGTATATTGCCCAACCAGGTAGTATATTGCCCAGCCACGTAGTATATTGCCCAGTCACATAGTATATTGCCCAACCACGTAGTTTATTGCCCAGTGACGTAGTATATTGCCCAGCCACATAGTATATTGCTTAGTCACGTAGTATATTGCCCAGGCACGTAGTATATAACACAGGCCACATAGTATATTGCCCAATCACGTAGTTTATTGCCCAGTGACGTAGTATATTGCCCAGCCACATAGTATATTGCCTAGTCACGTAGTATATTGCCCAGGCACGCAGTATTTAATACAGCCCACATAGTATATTGCACAGCCCACGTAGTATATTGCACAGCCCACGCAGTATATTGCACAGCCCACGTAGTATATTGCACAGCCCACGCAGTATATTGCCCAGACACGTAGTATATTGCAGTCACGTAGTATATTGCCCAGTCACATAGTATATTGCCCAACCACGTAGTTTATTGCCCAGTGACATAGTATATTGCCCAACCACGTAGTTTATTGCCCAGTGACGTAGTATATTGCCCAGCCACATAGTATATTGCCTAGTCACGTAGTATATTGCCCAGGCACGCAGTATTTAATACAGCCCACATAGTATATTGCACAGCCCACGTAGTATATTGCACAGCCCACGCAGTATATTGCCCAGTCACGTAGTATATTGCCCAGCGACGTAGTATATTGCCCAGTCACGTAGTATATTGCCCAGCCACGTAGTATATTGCCCAGCCACGTAGTATATTGCCCAGCCACGTAGTATATTGCCCAGCCACGTAGTATATTGCCCAGCCACGTAGTATATTGCAGTCACGTAGTATATTGCCCAGTCACATAGTATATTGCCCAACCACGTAGTATATTGCCCAGTGACGTAGTATATTGCCCAGCTACGTAGTATATTGCCCAGTGACATAGTATATTGCCCAGCTACGTAGTATATTGCCCAGCCAGGTTTGTCACAGTTTAAAAAATTAAAAATAAACATATACTCACCTTTCCAGGGGCCCCTTGTAGTCCACGACAGCTTCCGGTCCCAGGGTTGGTATGCGCGCAGGACCTGTGATGACGTCGCGGTCACATGACCGTGACGTCATGGCAGGTCCTTCTCCCATACCATCTTTGCCACCGGAAGATGGCGGCCGGTGCGAGCGGCTCAGTGGACTACGGAGGGTGAGTAAAGCAGTTTTTTTAAAATTTTTTAAAAATTATTTTTAACATTACATTTTTTACTATTGATGCCGCATAGGCAGTGTCAATAGTAAAAAGTTGGGGACACACAGGGTTAATAGCGGCGGTAACGGAGTGCGTTACCCGCGGCATAACGCGGTCCGTTACCGCCGGCATTAACCCTGTGTTAGCGGTGACCGGAGGGGAGTATGCGGGCGACAGGCACTGACTGCGGCGAGTAAGGAGCGGCCATTTTCTTCCGGACTGTGCCCGTCGCTGATTGGTCACGGCAGCCATGACAGGCAGCTGCCGAGACCAATCAGCGAATGAATAACCGTGACAGAAGGAAAGACAGACAGACGGAAGTGACCCTTAGATAATTATATAGTAGATATACACACATATATATATACATACACATATATACATATACTTATACTAAAACGAATGAAAGAAAAGGTGACTTCTAGTGACTATAATCTGCCAGCAGGTTAGATGTCGGGTACTCTAATGCATTCAGTCTTGTATATGATGTACGTAGAGGTGTTGGGGTTAAATGGTTCTGAAGCACAAGCACTACAAATAAAAGCTTTATTCCTTCCAAAATGTGTAATTTCTTTATTATGATGGAATGCAACAAACACATCTTGCCCTTGGGTTGCTCTGTTTCAGCCAAAACAAATGCAAATGGCTTGTGGGATGACAGCTGTTTGATAAGGCCTCGACAAGACCTGCATGCTAGACTTTTTCTTTTTTTTTTCCCCTATGAAACTTGGGATGAGAGGCGGAAGGCAGGAAGAGAATTAATGTAGCATACAGTCTAAAGGCAATGCTACAACCGTGATTAAGTAGAAAAGTTAAAAGGCACAGATTTTCCACAGCCTCGCTGCGTGCAACCCATCCGTGTAACGAGTTGACAGGCCTAGCGCGTCCTCTCCATCATCCACTCCGACAGCTAAAACGCAGCACTGCATCCTTTTTCAGAGGAAATTTGCGTCTGCACCATGAAGCGTTGTACATTATTTCTTAGCACTGCGGGGGGCTGAAGTCCATATGGAACCTTCACAAATATTACCACAGATCAAACCGGCGGCATCTCCAGGCAGATTTGACATACCTATTTAAATGAACAGCAGGGGTCCCGCGGCTGCCGGAGGCTGAGCAGGAGAGAAAACCTCTGTGGAAAGAGTGCTGCGGCTCCATTACTCAGCAAAGGCACACTCTGCATTTATCACCCCTTTCATTTCTGCCAGGGCACAAAAACTCATTTGCTCAAGGTCAACGATGATAACAGAACTTACATTAAAAAACATATTACATACACATTTGTGTGTCTAGTGAGGAAAAAGGCACGGACCTTACACAGGCTGAAACATGGCACACGGCTATTCTCATAAGTGCAGAATTACTGGATATGTAAAATGCCCGCGACACGTTATTTTCTATGTATGACACGGTTAAGACACACGAGCAGCAGAGACGGCCGATGCAGAACCACTCCGGCACACGGGTGGGAGATTCTGCGCAACACTCGTTTAACCCTTTGTTTTCTACAGCCCTAACTGATGAAAATATGTTGAAAATTCGTCAAGCCATCCTGGAAGATGGCCTTCACACAACAAACTCGTGGAGTTGACTGGAACTTCGTAGAGCTCCCGTCAGTGAATTTTAACCCCTCTGTGACCTTAGACGTACTATCCTGTCGAGGTGCCCTGGGCTTATCTGACCCTGGACGGGATAGTACGTCATAGCCGATCGGCCGCGCTCACGGGGGGAGCGCGGCCGATCGCGGCCGGGTGTCAGCTGCTTATCGCAGCTGACATCCGGCACTATGTGCCAGGAGCGGTCACGGACCGCCCCCGGCACATTAACCCCTTACCGGCATCGGACGTACTATACCGTCCGATGCCGGCTCCCCTGCTTTGATGCAGGGCTCCGCGGTGAGCCCGCACCAAAGCCGGGACATGTCAGCTGTTTTGAACAGCCGACATGTGCCCGTAATAGGCGCGGGCAGAATCACGATCTGCCCGCACCTATTAACTAGTTAAATGCCGCTGTCAAACGCAGACAGCGGCATTTAACTACCGCTTCCGGCCGGGCGGCCGGAAATGACGTCATCGCCGACCCCCGTCACATGTCCGGGGGTCGGCGATGCGTCTCCATTGTAGCCATAGAGGTCCTTGAGACCTCTATGGTTACTGATTGCCCGTCGCTGTGAGCGCCACCCTGTGGTCGGCGCTCACAGCACACGTGCAATTCTGCTACATAGCAGCGATCAGCAGATCGCTGCTATGTAGCAGAGCCGATCGTGCTGTGCCTGCTTCTAGCCTCCCATTGAGGCTATTGAAGCATGGCAAAAGTTAAAAAAAAAATGTGAAAAAAATAAAAAAAACATAAAAGTTTAAATCACCCCCCTTTCGCCCCAATCAAAATAAATCAATAAAAAAAATATCAAATCTACGCATATTTGGTATCGCCGCGCTCAGAATTGCCCGATCTATCAAATAAAAAAAAGTATTAACCTGATCGCTAAACAGCATAGCGGGAAAAAAACTCGAAACGCCAGAATTACGTTTTTTTGGTCGCCGCGACATTGCATTAAAATGCAATAACGGGCGATCAAAAGAACGTATCTGCACCGAAATGCTATCATTAAAAACGTCATCTCGGCACGCAAAAAATAAGCCCTCAACCGACCCCAGATCACGAAAAATGGAGACGCTACGAGTATCGGAAAATGGCGCAATTTTTTTTTTTTTTTTAGCAAAGTTTGGAATTTTTTTTCACCACTTAGATAAAAAATAACCTAGTCATGTTTGGTGTCTATGAACTCGTAATGACCTGGAGAATCATAATGGCAGGTCATTTTTAGCATTTAGTGAACCTAGCAAAAAAGCCAAACAAAAAACCAATGTGGGATTGCACTTTTTTTGCAATTTCACCGCACTTGGAATTTTTTTCCCGTTTTCTAGTACACGACATGCTAAAACCAATGATGTCGTTCAAAAGTACAACTCGTCCCGCAAAAAATAAGCCCTCACATGGCCAAATTGACGGAAAAATAAAAAAGTTATGGCTCTGGGAAGGAGGGGAGCGAAAAACGAACACGGAAAAACGAAAAATCCCCCGGTCATGAAGGGGTTAACCCCTGGCACACCGCGATCAAAGATGATCGCGATGTGCCGGCGGTGCAGGGAAGCACCGCGCAGGGAGGGGGCTCCCTGCGGGCTTCCCTGAGACCCCCGGAGCAACGCGATGTGATCGCGTTGCTGCGAGGGTCTCACCTCCCTCCCTGCTCCCTCCAGCCCCGGATCCAAGATGGCCGCGGATCCGGGTCCTGCAGGGAGGGAGGTGGCTTCACAGAGCCTGCTCAGAGCAGGCACTGTGAAGCCTGCAGCGCTGCATATCAGATCAGTGATCTGACAGAGTGCTGTGCAAACTGTCAGATCACTGATCTGTGATGTCCCCCCCGGGACAAAGTAAAAAAGTAAAAAAAATTTTTTCCAAATGTGTAAAAAAAATAAAAAAAATATTCCAAAATAATGAAAAAAAAAAAATATATTATTCCCATAAATACATTTCTTCATCTAAATAAAAAAAAAAAAAACAATAAAAGTACACATATTTAGTATCGCCGCGTCCGTAACGACCCGTCCTATAAAACTGTCCCACTAGTTAACCCCTTCAGTAAACACCGTAAGAAAAAAAAAAAAACGAGGCAAAAAACAACGCTTTATTATCATACCGCCGAACAAAAAGTGGAATAACACGCGATCAAAAGGTCAGATATAAATAACCATGGTACCGCTGAAAGCGTCATATTGTCCCGCAAAAAAAGAGCCGCCATACAGCATCATCAGCAAAAAAATAAAAAAGTTATAGTCATGAGAATAAAGCGATGCAAAAATAATTATTTTTTCTGTAAAATAGTTTTTATCGTATAAAAGCGCCAAACCATAAAAAAATGATATAAATGAGGTATCGCTGTAATCGTACTGACCCGAAGAATAAAACTGATTTATCAATTTTACCAAACGCGGAACGGTATAAACGCCTCCCCCAATAGAAATTCATGAATAGCTGGCTTTTGGTCATTCTTCCTCACAAAAATCGGAATAAAAAGCGATCAAAAAATGTCACGTGCCCAAAAATGTTTTCAATAAAAACGTCAACTCGTCCCGCAAAAAACAAGACCTCACATGACTCTGTGGACCAAAATATGGAAAAATTATAGCTCTCAAAATGTGGTATTGAAAAAATATTTTTTGCAATAAAAAGGGTCTTTCAGTGTGTGACGGCTGCCAATCATAAAAATCCGCTAAAAAACTCGCTATAAAAGTAAATCAAACCCCCCTTCATCACCCCCTTAGTTAGGGAAAAATAAAAAAAAATGTATTTATTTCCATTTTCCCATTAGGGCTAGGGTTAGGGCTAGGGTTAGGGCTAGGGCTAGGGTTAGGGCTAGGGCTAGGGTTAGGGCTAGGGCTAGGGTTAGGGTTAGGGCTAGGGTTAGGGCTAGGGTTAGGGCTAGGGTTGGGGCTACAGTTATGGTTGGGGCTAAAGTTAGGGTTAGGGTTTAGATTACATTTACAGTTGGGAATAGGGTTGGGATTAGGGTTAGGGGTGTGTCAGGGTTAGAGGTGTGGTTAGGGTTACCGTTGGAATTAGGGTTAGGGGTGTGTTTAGATTAGGGTTTCAGTTATAATTGGGGGGTTTCCACTGTTTCGGCACATCAGGGGCTCTCCAAACACGACATGGCGTCCGATCTCAATTCCAGCCAATTCTGCGTTGAAAAAGTAAAACAGTGCTCCTTCCCTTCCGAGCTCTCCTGTGTGCCCAAACAGGGGTTTACCCCAACATATGGGGTATCAGCGTACTCAGGACAAATTGGACAACAAGATTTAGGGTCCAATTTCTCCTGCTAACCTTGGAAAAATACAAAACTGGGGGCTAAAATATAATTTTTGTGGAAAAAAAAATATTTTTTATTTGCATGGCTCTGCGTTATAAACTGTAGTGAAATACTTGGGGGTTCAAAGCTCTCACAACACATCAAGATGAGTTCCTTAGGGGGTCTACTTTCCAAAATGGTGTCACTTGTGGGGGGTTTCTACTGTTTAGGTACATTAGGGGCTCTGCAAACGCAATGTGACGCCTGCAGACCATTCCATCTAAGTCTGCATTCCAAATGGCGCTCCTTCCCTTCCGAACCCTCCCATGCGCCCAAACGGTGGTTCCCCCCCACATATGGGGTATCAGCGTACTCAGGACAAATTGGACAACAACTTTTGGGGTCCAATTTCTCCTGTTACCCTAGGGAAAATACAAAACTGGGGGCTAAAAAATAATTTTTGTGGGAAAAAAATTTTGTTTTATTTTTATGGCTCTGCATTATAAACTTCTGTGAAGCCCTTGGTGGGTCAAAGTGCTCACCACACATCCAGATAAGTTCCTTAGGGGGTCTACTTTCCAAAATGGTGTCACTTGTGGGGGGTTTCAATGTTTAGGCACATCAGTGGCTCTCCAAACGCAACATGGCGTCCCATCTCAATTCCTGTCAATTTTGCATTGAAAAGTCAAACGGCGCTCCTTCCCTTCCGAGCTCTCCCATGCGCCCAAACAGTGGTTTACTGCCACATATGGGGTATCAGCGTACTCGGGACAAATTGGACAACAACTTTTGAGGTCCAATTTCTTCTCTTACCCTTGGAAAAATAAAAAATTGGGGGCAAAAATATAATTTTTGTGAAAAAATATGATTTTTTATTTTTACAGTTCTGCATTATAAACTTCTGTGAAGCACTTGGTGGGTCAAAGTGCTCACCACACATCCAGATAAGTTCCTTAGGGGGTCTACTTTCCAAAATGGTGTCACTTGTGGGGGGTTTCAATGTTTAGGCACATCAGTGGCTCTCCAAACGCAACATGGCGTCCCATCTCAATTCCTGTCAATTTTGCATTGAAAAGTCAAATAGCGCTCCTTCCCTTCCGAGCTCTCCCATCCGCCCAAACAGTGGTTTACTGCCACATATGGGGTATCAGCGTACTCAGGACAAATTGGACAACAACTTTTTGGGTCCAATTTCTCCTGTTACCCTTGGTAAAATAAAACAAATTGGAGCTGAAGTAAATTTTTTGTGTAAAAAAGTTAAATGTTCATTTTTATTTAAACATTCCAAAAATTCCTATTAAACACCTGAAGGGTTAATAAACTTCTTGAATGTGGTTTTGAGCACCTTGAGGGGTGCAGTTTTTAGAATGGTGTCACACTTGGGCAATTTCTATCATATAGACCCCTCAAAATGACTTCAAATGAGACGTGGTCCCTAAAAAAAAAATGGTGTTGTAAAAATGAGAAATTGCTGGTCAACTTTTAACCCTTATGACTCCCTAACAAAAAAAAAAATTGGTTCCAAAATTATGCTGATGTAAAGGAGACATGTGGGAAATGTTACTTATTAAGTATTTTGTGTGATATATCTCTGTGATTTAATTGCATAAAAATTCAAAGTTTAAAAATTGCGAAATTTTCAAAATTTTCGCCAAATTTCCGTTTTTTTCACAAATAAACGCAGGTACTATCAAAGAAATTTTACCACTATCATGAAGTACAATATGTCACGAGAAAACAATGTCAGAATCACCAGGATCCGTTGAAGCGTTTCGGAGTTATAACCTCATAAAGGGACAGTGGTCAGAATTGTAAAAATTGGCCTGGTCATTGACGTGCAAACCACCCTTGGGGGTAAAGGGGTTAATATAACGAGTTGAAGCAAATGCTGTGCCTCAGTTGCTCACTATTGACCAGGCAATACTGCCTGGCCAAGAACAGAGTGCTTTGAAGAGACCGGGGTTTTAAAATGTAGTCAGTGTACAGCTTGTATAACAGTGTACATTTAGTGTGCCCTCCAAATAAAGCAATGCAGCAATTCATGACTAAACAGCTGGCAGCAAAAATCAGTTCACCCCCTAAGTGAAAATGGCAAAATTGTGCCCAATTAGCTATTTTCCATCTCCGGTGCCATGTTGTGACTCCTTAGTGTTGTAAGTTGTCAGGCATGAATGGGGAGCAAAAGTGTAAAATTTGATGTATCGCTCTCACAATCTCTCATACTGGTCACTGGAAGTTCAACATGGCCCCTCATGGTAAAGAACGCTCTGAGGACCTGAAAGAAGAATTGCTGCTGTACATAAAGATGGCGCAGGCTATAATAAGATTGCAGACACCCTGATACTGACCTGCAGCACGATGGCCAAGACTAAATAGCGGTATAACAAGACAGGTTCAACACGGAACTGGCCCCGCCATGGTCGAACAAAAGCTGAGCGCACATGTTCAGCGTCAGATCCAGAGGCTGTCTTTTCAAAATAGTCATGAGTACTGTCAACATTGCTGCAGAGGTTAAAGGGGTAGGTGGGTCTGCCTGCAGGGATCAGACCATACGCCACACACGGCAGCAAATTGGTCTGCATAGTTGTCCTGAAGGAAGCCTCTTCTAAAGATGATGCACAAGAAAGCCCACAAACAGTTTGCTGAAGACAAGCAGACTAAAGGCCCCTTCACATTAAGCGACGCTGCAGCGATACCGACAACGATCCGGATCGCTGCAGTGTCGCTGTTTGGTCGCTGGAGAGCTGTCACACAGACAGCTCTCCAGCGACCAACGATCCCGAAGTCCCCGGGTAACCAGGGTAAACATCGGGTTACTAAGCGCAGGGCCGCGCTTAGTAACCCGATGTTTACCCTGGTTACCAGCGTAAAAGTAAAAAAAAAAACACTACCTACTTACCTACCGCTGTCTGTCCCCGGCGCTCAGCTTCTCTGCACTCCTCTGCACTGGCTGTGAGCACAGCGGCCGGAAAGCAGAGCGGTGACGTCACCGCTCTGCTTTCCGGCTGACCGACGCTCACAGCCAGAGCAGAGAAGCACAGCGCCGGGGACAGACAGCGGTAGGTAAGTATGTAGTGTTTGTTTTTTTTACTTTCACGCTGGTAACCAGGGTAAACATCGGGTTACTAAGCGTGGCCCTGCGCTTAGTTACCCGATGTTTACCCTGGTTACCAGTGAAGACATCGCTGGATCGGTGTCACACACGCCGATCCAGCGATGTCCACGGGAGATCCAGCGACGAAATAAAGTTCTGGACTTTGTTCAGCGACCAACGATCTCCCAGCAGGGGCCTGATCGTTGGTCGCTGTCACACATAACGATTTCCTTAACGATATCGTTGCTACGTCACAAAAAGCAACGATATCGTTAACGATATCGTTATGTGTGAAGGTACCTTAAGGACATGGACCACTGAAGACCAAGATAAACATATTTGGTTCATATGGTGTCAAGCGTGTGTAGCAGCAACCAGGTGAGTATTACAAAGGGTAGTGTGTCTTGCCTACAGTCAAGCATGGTGGTGGTGGAGTGTCATGGTTTGGGGCTGCACGAGTGTTTCCAGCTGTGAGAAGCTACAGTTCATTGAGGGAACCATGAATGTCAACATGTGCTATGACATACTGAAGCAGAGCATGATCCCCTCTCTTCGAAAACTGGACAACAGTAAAGAAACTGAAGGTTTCTTCAGAAGGTGGAGGAGTGCAAGGTCTCCAACATCCACCAGCTCCGTGATGTCGTCATGGAGGATTCCAGTGACAACATGTGAAGTTCTAGTGTACTACATGCCCAAGAGTTAAAAGGACACTGTCACCTGAATTTGGAGGGAACAATCTTCAGCCATGGAGGCGGGGTTTTTGGGTGTTTGATTCACCCTTTCCTTACCTGCTGGCTGCATGCTGGCTGCAATATTGGATTGAAGTTCATTCTCTGTCCTCCATAGTACACCCCTTGCGCAAGGCAATCTTGCTTTGTGCAGGCATGTACTACGGAGGACAGAGAATGAACTTCAATCCAATATTGCAGCCAGCATGCAGCCAGCGGGTAAGGAAAGGGTGAATCAAACACCCAAAAACCCCGCCTCCATGGCTGAAGATTGTTCCCTCCAAATTCAGGTGACCGTGTCTCTTTAAGGCAGTGCTTGAAAATAATGGTGGCCACACAAAATACTGACACTTTGAGCACAATTTGGCCATTAGACATTAGTTTAGACATTAATAGCTCTGTTGAGTAATTTAGAGGACACACCAAATTTACACTTTTTTATAAGCTGTACACTGACTACTTAACATTGTATCAAAGTGTCATATCTTCAGAGTTGTCTGGCCTTGTGATACAAGTCTGCAGTCACTATGTGACTGACAGACTTCTCCGATGCCACCACCGGGAGCGACGGCCATGTGACTGCAAGCATGTGATTTGCAGACTTACAGCCCAATTCTGACTAGGCATGTCTGACCTTACTCCATGCATTGATTGAGCGAGGCCGCGTACAGCTAATTGGCATGTGACCACATGCATGAAATTCGCTTAAAGTGACTGCATACTTGTATGCTAAGGTTATGTGTGCACGTTGAGTATTTGCTTGCAAAATTTCTGCATCGCTTAGCAGCAAAAACGCATGTTTTTGCAGCAGTTTTGTATGCGTTTTTTGCATGTGTTTTTGTACAGCAATGAATACTTTTTTGAGCTAAAGATATTTTTTAAAATTTGTTTTGTGATGTAATTTCTTGGTTCAACACCTTTTTCATTCTGATGCAGTGGCACCAGGGTAATGGGATTAGGGCTTGGTATCAGCAGCTGTCGCTGATACCAAGCCCAAGTTTAGTAATGAAGAAGTGTTAGCCAGACACCCTCATTACCAAACTGGTAAGTAAAAAGTTAAACAAAAACACACAAACATTCACTGTCACCAGCCTATGTAGGAGCATTAACAAAATGAAACTACATAGGCTGTAACCAAACAGCAACTCTTAATTTTGACAAAAAAAAAATAAAAAAAAATTGTGTTGGCTCCTACACAATTTTCATAACCAGCAGAGAGAAAGCCAACGGCTGATGTTATATTTCTTGGAAGGAGCTAATAGACATAAAGGTTCCCAGGCTATTAATATCAACTCACAGCTGTTTGTTTATTTTTTACTGACTAGTTTACAAGGGAACCCTGTAAAAGAATTGACGTAGATTCCCTCTATAACAATCTAAACAGCAACAGCTAGGTAGACATCTATTGGATATTGGCCCCCTCCCAAACTAAAAACCATCAGCTCTCAGCCGCCCCAGATATGGCGCATCCATAATATGCGCCAATTCTGGCATTTAGCCTCATTCTTCCCACTTGCCTTGGTGCGGTGGCAAGAGGGTTGATAGTTGGGGGGTTGATGTCACCTTTGCATTGTCAGGTGACATCAAGCCCAGAGATTAGTAATTGAGAGGAGTCTATAAGACACCCACATTACTAACTCCATTGTCATATTATGAGAAAACACACACCCAGTCCTTTATTTGAAATAATGATACAGACTCCTTTACAGAATCTAAATTAACCATACTCATGAACAGTAAGAGATACCGCGCTACAAGTGACCGAGACCTAACTTAAAATAAATAGGTGTGCATAGATAAGACCATAATAGACCTTCCTAATGCAGTGTAGATAAGGTAAGCCCGCTTAGCCTGGGTATACAGTGTGGGGTATATAGTACTCCAGTCTACCTACGGAATACACCTACTGATATGGTAACTACTATGACATAAACTGATGCCACAGCAGTGAATAGTGCCTGCTAAGTAGCAGATACGCTCACCTGCCCGACATATGGAGGTGCGTGTGAATTGTTCGACGGCTAGTCTCTCTGCAGAGAACCGTAAAGCTGTTGAATAGTTTTCTATTCCCTTGACAGATTGGGCACAGTATCTGTCTGATATACCGGCAGCACTTGTGGGACCTCTATTTTATGTTTAGGTATAGCGCCAGTGTATTTTATTATTCATAAACCATACTCATGTCATCGCCCACTAGACTGAAGCCAATGTCTCATGTAAATGAATTAAAATAAAAAATATTCCTCACCTGTCCGCAGAGAAGAAGATAATCCATAATGTCCCACAACGATACTGATGACTTTGAGAGCAGTCACTGATGTAACTGCTATCAAGAACAGTCGGCTACACACTGACACAGGAGCGTGTAATCATACCTGCAGCGTGTAGTGCTGAGCAGTCATGAGAGAGGTTCACACGACTTCATCAGCTGATGAGTCCCATTGATCTCACTTACGGCACCACCGCTGCGTGGTGATGCCTGCTATCATTGTTATCAGTGACATCAGACATAAACCTGATGGGAGTGTAGTCTCATCAGCCGATGCCTGCTGACCTACAGTGAGCCTCTTACCGCGGGTCACAGTCTCCGCTGTGGTGTCATGCTGACATCTGACAGCATAACCCCGCAGAGCTCCAATGACCATAAAGATCTACTGGCGGTAACGTTACCGCCGATCAGAATCGCTGCAACGGTGTTTCACACGCTGCCACACAGATGAGAAAACACCATAGGAAGTCCCGTAAAAACGCAAGCAAAATTCAGCAGATCTGCAAATATATTTATACCTGCGTTTTTGCTGCGGATTTCACTGACTCAATTGAAGCCAATGGGTGAAAAGCGCTAAAAATCCACACAAAAAATGCATTGCAAATACTAAATGGAAAATTACTGACCATGTGACCAGCACGTCAGAATTCTCATTTTAATTAGCTGGCATAAGGATTCCGTAATTATTTTTGGCCCATTTCTGCACAGAAAAACCGCTGCAAAAGCGCATCGTGTGCACACAGCCCGAGGCTGGACAAACCTTTTAAAAGAAACCCAAGGAATCAAACACCATTAACTTGCAAACATAACTCTAATAGCATTACAATGCTGCCTGACCCCCTTACTGAAAGTGTGGCTCCTGGGAGAAAATTAACTTTATTCCATCGGGGGGTCATAGGGGCATGACCCGAGCGGCTTCAGTCACCCCTTAGTATACAGTGAGCAGTGGATGTAAGCATGCCCCAGGGCTTTCACTGACAGCTCGCTCTGCACAGATGAATTGCAGGGCGAGCTGTCAAAGTACCAGGGTGCGCTTACACCTGCCGCTCACAATACTGTACAATGTGCCGATGTGCGCTTACACCTGCCGCTCACAATATTGTACAATGTGCCGGTGTGCGCTTACAACTGCCGCTCACAATACTGCGAGCTGTGACTGAAGCCGCTTCAAGTACACCTCTAACTCAAGCGTCGGTGGCTCTCGAAGGAATAGAGTTCATCTTTTCCTAGCATCGTAATGCCATTAAACCTACAGATTAACCTCACTTCTGCAGGCTTAGAGCATTTGGGGAAATTACCTTTTTATCTATCTCCTATAGGAACGAATGGGAGTTACAGAATCATTGTAGCACATTCTTTTCTAAGGGACTTATGAAGATAGTGTTGCTAGCTGTCGAAACGCCACCTTTGATGGTCAGAGCTGGATCGAGTTATTCCTGTGTCCGGCATAATAGGCAGAGATGGAAATAACCCTTTAACTGAAGTATAATAATAATAATAACATTATAGGGGGAAATAATCGAATATCTCACCCATGGAAGTTAGTATACAGGTTAGATGTGCAACATGTGCACAAAGTCCATTCTCTATGGAGTTTTTTTTACAACTAGAACCAGAGCACCAGTCCTTTTCGGACAGTGGTTTTAAGCAATGTTTTAGCCCGGCAAACTGCACGTTGTATTGGTTTATGCATTTGTTTGTCCTTGTATACTTATACTTGTGAATTAAAAGCACCACCCTCAAAAGTAGGCGTTACAGGGTTGAAAGTGTTAGTCCTTCATCCATAGAGACTGCGTAAAGATGCAAGAGAATAATTAGTTTAACACACCGTAACCTATATGAACCTACATTAAAACCTGTCGGAATTCTCCAAGAACAGATGCAGATTATAAAAGCAGGAGAACCACAAGTGTTCTTACAATGCGGCAGATTTTGGAGTAGTGGCGTATTATGCACCATTCATTAACAAGGTGCCTGCTCCATATAGTCCAAATCTGCGGCTATATCTGCCCCAAAATGTGATAGTGAATTCAGAGTAAATTCAGCAAGAAGTCAGGTATACAGAAGTAATAAGAATATGTGGCACCCCTAGGGGTATTTGCCACAAAAATAGTTACTGACACTAAACACAAATATTAAGATAGCAAAACTGCACTACCACCTCCGGCCAGAAGGGGGAGCTCCAGAGACTCCCCTTAATCCATTCTGGTCTGAGAGAAGAAATGGCAGTTGGGCTAAGGAGCTGAAAGTGAGAGGTCATACAGTTGAATCTCTAACAGCCCTGTGACTGTTACCAGGCCTAAATCACCGGCCTGAGGAGAAGAGGGATAGAGAAAAAGGACATTGTGAGAACCGGGTAGCATTAATCACTACCCAGAACAGGCGCAAAGACGGATACCGGATCCGTGGCTGTATTCATTACATATAATACAGCAACCGGAAAAACGTGAGGTGATATCAGCTTCACTAGGGTCGGACGCAGCAACAGACACAGAGTTCAGCGGTACTCCTGGAGGGGGTAAGCCGATAAAAGGACTCGGGTTGCCCGTCGAACCAGGACCCGGAGGGGACAGATTGGGCCGGCAGCCAGTTCACATACAGCAGCAGGGCCACACAGATATTGCGTACAATAAGAGGCGAAGACCCCGGCAGGGTCAAAGTAACTCAGAGTTCCCATACAGACTCCGGTGACAGGACTGGTTGTAAATCCTTTTTTGTTAAAGTAAACTGGTTAAACGTTTCAGTGCCTCAGTCTTTCATTTGGACAATAGCCATCTATCCGGGATTGGGATCATCACCGCTGGGAGAACCTGCTGCTGATCAAGTAAGTGCCTGTTCCCTCACGATACCCTTTACACTGTGCATTGCCTGAGGCCACAGCACCGGGTCAAGCCACCCGTGACACCCCCCTCAAGAGACAGACCCCATTGGTCCGGTGCTGGGTACCCCGGTCTCTTGGGCGTCACAAATACATTGTACCGCTCTATGTATGCCAAACAGGTCACCCACGTAGCCCCCCGTCCACCGAGTGATGAGAAGTCTCCGGCCAATATCACCATGTAATCGTCCTACTAAGCTTTTCATGGTATTTATCTATTGTCTTGGAAGTAAAAAGGAAAGGCCCAGAGTCAATTTGATGGAGTCCCCGGTGTGATTTAGTGCTTTGGCTCGCAGTTCTCACAATTTATCATGGCACATAAGATACTCACGTGCAGTAATGAGTAATAGGCCTGCTTGCCAGTGTAAAAGAGAAAGTGGAACGGACGCTTGTCTTCTCCCCACTGAATAGCTGTTGGAGAAAAAAAAATGTACATTAAAGACATTGACTAAACAGAGGTGTTAATTAGTCAGGTTATTTACAGACGTAGCTTACCCCAATTATTATATTCAATTATTGGAAGTGGAAGACAATGGTGAAAGGGGTCCTACATTTTATTTATTTATTACATGTACGGCTTCTTAAGCCCCCATACACACTGGACTAACGAGGGGTGCGGACAATAGTCTAATGTTTACGGGTGTGCCGGGCAATCCCTTGTTGGGAGAGTTAAGGACAGATTTTGGAGGGCTGATCCTTTACTTCCCTGAATGTAAGCAGCAGACAGAGGCCTGGAAGAGGACACAGGAGCACATGGCAGATCAGGCACCGGTGTATCAGAGAGACCCATCTAATAGCCCCAAATTAGTGCTAAGGAAACATTTGGTGGAGTGGAGGACCACAGGTTCTAATATTAGAGGCACCGGGTGGATTTATCTATGAGACCACTATGTGTATGTTAGTACACCTTGTGTATCACTGCCGGCTACACTATGCTATGTAGTCTAGCACCATAATGATGTATATTGGGCGGCATACAATTTATACAATGACAATCTGTAGCTAACCTATTGCATACAGGCCCATCATCAGAGGGATCAATGAGAAACATTTCCCAGAACAAACAAGAAAAGGATCACAAGGAAAAATGGAAGTCTGTTGGGGCAGCACTGTGCGCAATAAGGTCCTGCATAGATCTGTATTATCTGAGGCTATGGCGCTCCTCCACTCATCTCTGCCCTTTACCGTCAACAACGCCATGGTCAAAACAGAAAGGAATGCCCCCTTGTAATGCCCCCACTTCAATGTGCATGGCTTGCAAAGCTGGATACAGCCCATGGATGGGCATCCAGAAAAACAGAAGACCCTTGATGAGATCGGATCAGATGGGACACTTAGGCTGGGTTCACATTGCGCCAGTGGGTGTCCGCTAACGGAATCCGTCACACGGTGAAATTGGCGCAATTAACGCCATGCAACGGATCCGCCAGCGCACCCATTGACCGCAATGCGCCAACGGATCGCTAACGCATGCCATTTTTGGCATGCGTCAGCGATGTCCCGTTATTTTCGGACGGACCTCGAACGCTGCTTGCAGCGTTCAGGGTCCGTTCTTCGATAGCGCAGATCAGGCATCTGCGCTAGCGGGATCGCCTTACGCAATCCCTTTTTGGACATTGCGTTAGCGCATTCCGTTAGCGTATCCGCTAAACGGATTGCACTAACGCAATGTGAACCTTGCCTTATCTGTGGATTTTTTACTATTACTGTGGAGGTGATTTGTTAAAATCTATGTTAAAAATCCACAAACAATCCTTGCAGAGATTAAGGGCCTGTCTACACTGTGCATCCAGGGGTTCTGTCTAATTCCCCTTAAAAATGGGTTTCATGACATTAACCCCTGAAGGAGCCATGAACTGCAATGAACTCTGCGCTTTTTGTTTTCTTTTTTTAAAGCGTCCATGTTTTCAAGTGGGCAAAAAAACACATTTTTGTGCCAATCAAACATGAGAGATCTTCAGACAAAGAATTCACTTGAACAGCGCTTGTATGACAGCAGCCTATGGCTCTCTGCTGTGGGAGGGGTCTGATTCTCATTTTTAAAGAGACTCCGTCAGCAGGCTTTGCCACCTAATCAGAGAGCAGCATGATTTAGAGAAAGACCAGATTCCAGCAATGTGTCACTTTCTTGGCCGCTTGCTGTAGTTTTGATAAAACACTTAGCAGGAGATTATCACTAGAGGGCTAGTATACCTGCTGCCATGCAGTTCTCCATATTCATGAGCTCTGTATAACCCCACCCACGACTGACATCTTACTGCACAGAGAGCAGCCACTCAGTGGTAAGGGGGAGATTATACAGACCTCAGTACTTAGAGAGCAGTTTCATCTGCAGCAGATAAAACAGTGATTTTATAAAAACAGCAGCGAGTGGTTTATTGCTGGAATCAGGGTCTCTTCCACTACGTTATATTACTTTTAGATGGGGTAGCCAAAATCTGTTGAGAGATTTGCTTTAAAGGTATTAAGACTTAATTGCTGAGCACTGCAGAAACGCAGTGTGAACAGAGCCTTCTCTGTCGTGCGTTTATTAGCTCCTCAGCATGTCACTGTAGGCTGCGGATTTTCCCATGAGTTATATCCCAGCACTGCATACAGAGAAAACACAAAATCCATAAGAAATCCACATGTAACTCTCTGGTGGAGCTTCAAACAAGTGATCTCTGGAGGCCCTACTGGCCCCATATGTATCAGCCAACAGCTAATGGTAAGAGGAAGTGAGGAAAAAATAAAGACATTAAGGCGTTTGCCCTTTTTTCTACTTAAATGCATATATTTCAGGTTAAAAATCATTTCTTAAAACTGGTTTCTTTATAAATGGAAAATGGTAGACAATTTGTAGTGTTTATTTCTCTGCACATTCAACTTTTATGTGGTCTGTGGCCATAAATCAGTTGAGAAAGGGGCGTGGCCTAGCGAGCGATGTGAGCGGACGTGCGACGGGTCTCTCTCCCCGCACCGCTCCTAAGTTCTTACCTTTGAAGGCGTCGCCGAGCGCCGAAAACCGGACGGAGACGCTCCGCAAGACCCCTGGGCACGGGGGAGAGGGCCGGAGGCAGGGAGAGGAGTAAAGCGGCGATGCCGCGCCGAAAACAGTCGGCGCCCGTGACTGGCGCGAAAATCCAAGATGGCGCCGTGGCAGAGGAGGAGGCGGCCAGAGCCAGTACTGAATACCGCCGGAGGCTGGAGGTAATCGCCCGGCTGGAAAGGTTTGCTCGAACGGAGGAGGGGGGTGCCCTGCTGCTGGGCCCAGAAGGGCTGGAAGAGAGGGAACCCCTGCAGAGGCAGAAGAGATGGGGGGGAAGATACCCTCAGTGTGGTGGAGGAGCAGCTTTCTCCAGGGAGGATGCAGGAGATGCATGGTGCAAATAACATGACACCTGCCGCCAGCCCAGTACAGGCTAAGGACTCTGAGGGTGCGCAGCAATCAAATGTGGGGGACCCTACACTGCAGGACATTTTCTCAGTCGTTATACACTGTAAATCTGCCCTGGCCGCACTGAATCTAAGAGTGGACGATTTAACAGTTGAAATGAAGTCCCTTAATTCTGCTATGCGTAAAGTGGAGAAAAGAGTGGAGGTGGTGGAGGAGCGCGTGGGCAGTGTGGAGGATCAGACAAATGAACTGTAAAAAGAGAAAAGAGATACATTCAGCGCATTGCGGAACTGGAATTTAAAACAGATGACCTGGAAAACTGTTCCCGAAGGAACAATCTAAGAATAATTGGGGTGCCGGAGAAGGTGGAGGGGAATAATCCTGCTGAATACATTGAGGCATGGCTTAAAAACTCGGTGGGAGGAGCAGATCTTACTAACCACTTCTCCGTGGAAAGGGCCCATAGAGTCCCCACCCGACCCCTGCCGCCTGGATCCCCCCCTTGAGCCTTGATGGCAAAAATTTTGGACTATCGGGATCGGGAAACCCTACTAAGGAAGGCCAGGATCAGTGATGGACTGAGTATAGACGGAAATCGGATCTCCATTTATCCGGACTATTCGGCATCGGTGCAAAAACTGAGAATGAAGTTCGGGGAAGTCAAGCGGCGGCTCCGAGACCTGGATCTAAAATATTCAATGCTATACCCGGCTAAGCTCAGGGTGGTAGCGCTGGACCGGGTTCATTTTTTCCAGAACCCGGAGGAGGCTATGCAGTGGCTGGATACCAATACCAAGAAAACTGGCGTGGAACGGAACCGATGAGACTGACGCTGTGACTTCGCCACTCATCTGGTTATACCCCATGACTGTGATTTTTGAAATTGTCTTGTGTCTTTAGACAGAATGTTCTCAAAAGGATAAAACAGTGTGCTCGGCGGCGCAAAGAATACTTCATGCTGTTAGCGGTGGGAGGGGGAGAGATGGACTGCAAAGGGCTTAGTTCTAGGTTGTATCAAGAGCTCTCAGTTCTCATACAGAGAAAGAAAGTTTGTTCTAGTTGAACTCCATTGAGTTTTAGATGGGGGAGTCGAGGAAAGGGGCGGGGAGGGGGGAGGTGGGTATCGGGGGAGACCTGAAGGAGACTGCTCTAACTAATCATTTTGTTTCTAGGAAATGGGAGGGGATGTTAACATTATAAGCTGGAATGTTAGGGGATTAGCGGACGCCACTAAACGCGCAGCAATATTTCAGTATTTACTGAAACAGAGGCCCTCGGTGATTTGCCTGCAAGAGACCCATCTAGTGAAGGAAAAAGTTGATATGTTACAGAAAAGATGGGTGCGCAAGGCGTATCATTCGACGTTCTCTAGTTATGCGAGAGGTGTGTCAGTATTGATTCATACTAATACCCCATTTGAGGAAGTTGAGGTCAAAATTGACACAGATGGTCAATATGTTTTGTTGGTGTGTAAACTCTTTAATCGTTTAATATGCATAGTATCATTGTATATACCTTCGCCATACTCTGGAAGGAAGATCCAGGACATATTGGAGTCTATAAGAGGTTGGGATGGGATCCCTCTTTTGGTGGTGGGGGATGTAAATAATATAGCAAATGACCACTGGGACAAGAGTAACCATGCACCTAAGCGTAGGGACGGTAATGACACTCCCTTTGGTAATTATCTCAGAGAAATAGGCTGAACTGATCTGTGGAGGGTCCGCAATGTCAACACATATTCCTATTCCTGTTACTCGACTACATATGGCTCGATGTCAAGAATTGATGTCGCCTTGGGAAACGATAGGATGAACGAACTGTTAAACGGGGTGGAATATAATCCTAGGATTTTATCAGATCACAGCCCTGTTCAGGTCTCTTTAAAGTTGTCAAGTCAGGATGGTTTGGGGAAGGCGGGATGGAAAATTCACCCAGTTTGGTTACAAATTTTGGACATGGAAAAGGTGGGGGCAGAGATAGAGGAGTTTTTTTAAGATCAATGAAGGGAGCGCAGAATGCCATGTAGTGTGGGACACCATGAAAGCGTATCTAAGGGGAATTTTGTTTAGGGACATCTCAAGACATAAGACAAGGACCAGAGAGCGGGATCAGGGTGTCCTAGAGGAATTGAAGGCAGCAGAGGCGGCATTGGGGGAACATCGTACTGTGGAATCTCGGAATCGTATGAGGGCAGCTCAGAGGGAGGTTGACCAGCTATTTTTGAAAAAGGCGGAGAGGTTGAGGGCCTTCCAGAAAGAAACCTTTTACTCAGAGGGGGAAAAAGTGGGGCACTTGCTCTCGGTAGTGGCGTCCGCGCAAAGAGAATCTTCACATGTCTACTCTATTAAGACGGAGGAGGGAACGGAGGTCACTCAGGGGGTGCAGATCTTGGAAGTGTTCAGGAAATTCTATGACAAATTATACGCGTCCAGTGTGGAGAGGGGACCCGAAGATATGGCAAAATATTTGGAAGAAATTGATTTGCCCCGGTTGAGTAGAGAGGAGTGTGAATTGTTGGAAGAACCGATTGGGGAGGAAGAATTGGGGGCTGCATTGGCGGGCGTTGCGGGGGGTAAGGCTCCGGGAGCGGACGGCATTCCAGCTGAGATTTATAAGACCCTGAAAGAAACTCTGTTGGCCAAATTGGTAGGGGTGTATAATAGCTCGTTGGAAAGAGGGGAGTTGCCTTTGTCGATGAGAGAGGCTATTGTGGTGGTTATCCCTAAGGCCGACAAAGATCCACTGATGCCAGAATCCTATAGACCAATTTCACTCCTGACTGCCGATATTAAGATTTTGGCAAAAACCTTGGCAAATAGGTTAAGTAGGGTGATAGACAAATTGGTACACCCTGATCAGTCAGGCTTCATGCCAAACAAATCAACGGCACTCAATCTGAGAAGGCTGTTTTTAAATTTACAAATCCCTTCGGACAATGTTGGCAAAAGGGTTGTGGTATCATTGGACGCCCACAAGGCCTTTGACTGTGTGGAGTGGGGCTATTTGTGGTCAGTGTTGGAACGTTTGGGATTTGGACCTAAATTCATCTCATGGGTGCGGCTGTTGTACTCTTCCCCAGTGGCCAAAATTAGAGTGAATAATGTCCTTTCTGAGACTTTCTCTCTGTCTAGGGGAACTAGACAGGGATGTCCTTTGTCCCCACTGCTATTTGCCCTGGCGGTGGAGCCCCTTGCTGCGAAAATTAGAGGCTCCCGGGAGGTGAAAGGATTTATGTAAGGGGTTTCGGAAGAAAAGATTGCGTTATACGCAGATGATATTTTGCTATTCTTGGAGGATTCGGGGGAGACCCTGGCAGGGGCGGAGGCCATTATTGAGGAATTTGGGAGTTACTCTGGTTTGAGAATCAACTGGGAAAAGTCCAATATGATGTTAGTAGATGGGGACTATGAGAATAGTGAAATACGGGACTCTCCTACAAAGCTGAGGTTAGTAGATAAATTTAAATACCTGGGGATCCAGATCGCGTTGCCTCTGACTAGCTTTGAGGAACTAAATTTGGCGCCACTTTTGCGGAAGATACGCACTAAGGTTCAGGCGTGGAAAAAGCTACATTTATCGGTTATTGGTAGAATAAATCTAATAAAGATGATTGTGATGCCGCAACTTCTCTACGTGCTACACAACTCCCCTATGTGGATATCGCAGAATAGATTTAGGAGGATTAAATCTCTATTTGGCGAGCTGATTTGGGATGGGAAAAGTTCTAGATTTAAACAAGAAATTCTACAAAGACCAAAGACGGAAGGAGGAGTGGCATTGCCCAACCCATGGTTATACTTTTTGGCTGCACAATGTCAACATTTTAGGGGATGGGGTGAGGAATCGGGTTGGGAGCGGACACCCTGCAGTCTGAGGAATTTGATTGGGTCAAGGGTACTGAGTGAGGGCCTGGAGGGTGGGCATTTTCGAGAGAAGGGTACTAAATTCTGCACTATTAGGCTTATCCAAAAGGTTTGGGACAAAGTTAAGGGAATTAGGGGAGTGAGGGCACTTACTAGGTTCTCGCCCTTGTGGAATAATTGTCTCCTACAGGAGTTTAGACAGATGGAGGGATTTCAGGTTTGGAAGGGAGCGGGAATCTCTCGGATGAGCCAGGTTTTGCACCAAGGTAGAATTAAGGATTTCAAGACATTACAGGAGGAATTTCTGCTGCCAAGCTCTGAACTGTATCAGTATAATCGCATCTCTCATGCATATCGGGCACAATGTAGGAGGGGGCCTATAGAGATTCAGGTGGACCTGATGCTAGACTTTATCCTTATGGGGGAAAGCACAAGGGGGGTGATCTCGGGAATATATGGGTTCCTGCTATTTTCCTTTTTAGAGAAACATCCTATCAGAGCCAGGGCGAAGTGGGAGGCCGATTTGGGGGCAATTGACGGCGATCGACGGCGATCGGTGGGACTCAATATTGGAATACGTGCCCAAGATCTCGATGAGTGAGCCTGGGAGGTTGTCACAATTGTTTGTTATTCATAGGGCCTATAGAACTCCGGATATGCTGTTCAGGGCAGGTTTAAGACCTAATTCTGAGTGCCCTAGGTGCTCGCAATCCGAGGCGGGTATCTTCCATATGATGTGGCAGTGCCCTAGGCTGGCCTCGTTTTGGATTGTAGTGATAAACAAAGTGGGACTAACATACAATTGTTCGGTACCACGGGACCCTCTGGTATGCATATTAGGTTACGTGGAGGAAATTGTAACTGATAACTTGTATAAAACAGTTATTGCTAGATTGCTGTTTATTGCACGAAAGTTGATCGCTAAGTTCTGGATTAGGGTTGAGCCACCAACGAGAAGAGATTTCATGATGCAAGTAGACCATATTGTTGCATTGGAGAGGAGCATCTATTCTAAAAGAAACAAGATGGACCTTTTCAACAGGTTATGGAATCCCTGGATCGAGTCGACGTGATCTGGAGACCTTGCTTGTGCTTTTGGAACATATATCCCCGTGGGAGCAGTATTGATACGACGCCTTCTTGTTCCTGGTTAATAATGGACATTCGGGTAGATCGGAGTGGTTCTTGTTAGGTCTCCAGGGGTGGGGGTGAGGGGGGGGAGGGAGGTTGGTTTGGGGCTGAAAGTTTATTGAAAATGCAAAACATAGATGTGTACTGTTTGCAGTAATGTAATCTGAATATATTTTTCTCACTGTTTAATAAAAACATTTGATTAAAAAAAAAAAATCAGTTGAGAAAGAGACAGAAAGTCTGTCCTGTTAGTCAGAACAAGCTCATTGACAGATTCTCACATTAAGGCCGGGGTCACACTAGAGAGAAATGCGGACGAGGGAGAGGCGCAAAAACAACGCATTGCACACGGACCAATGTTTCTCTATGGGGCAGCTCCTATCTGCCGTATATTTCGCAGCCGTATTTTACGGGCTGAGAAAATCACAGCATGCTCGTATTCCTCCAGAAATCCGCCAATGCAAGTCTATGGGGGCGAGAAAAATACGGATTACATACGGACCATGCGTGTGACTTGTGAGAAAATTATGTATATATATATATATGTGTGTGTGTGTGTGTGTGTATATGTGTGTGTGTGTGTGTGTATATGTGTGTGTGTGTATGTGTGTGTGTATGTGTGTGTGTATGTGTGTGTGTATGTGTGTGTGTATGTGTGTGTGTATGTGTGTGTGTATGTGTGTGTGTATGTGTATGTGTGTGTGTGTGTATGTGTGTGTGTATGTGTGTGTGTATGTGTGTGTATGTATGTGTATGTGTATGTGTGTGTGTACGTGTATGTATATATATATATATATATATATATATATATATATATATATATATATATATATATATATATATATATATATATATATATATATATATATATATATATATATATATATATATACTGTCAAACCCGACAGGATATGAGACATGGTTTACATACAGTAAACCATTTCATATCCGTTATATTTTTACATATTCCTCAATAATAATGTTAGTAGTTTGTGTGTGCAAAATTTGGGAGCTCTAGGTGTTAAAATAAAGGGTTAAATCACAGAAAAAATTGGCGTGGGCTCCAGCGCTATTTTCTCCGCCAGCGTGGGAAAGCCAGTGACTGAGGGCAGATATTAATAGCCTAGAGAGGGAGCATGGTTATTGCCCCCAGCCACCCCAGAAAAGGCACATCTGTAAGATGCACCTTTTCTGGCATTTAGCCACTCTCTTCGTACTCCCCTGTAGCAGTGGGATATGGGGTAATAAGGGGTTAATGTCACCTTGCTAATGTAAGGTGACATTAAGCCTGGTTAATGGAGAGATGTCAATAAGACACCTATCCATTATTAATCCAATAGTAGTAAAGGGTTAAAAATACACACACACATTATGAATAAAGTATTATAATGAAATACACACATGGGGTTTTAATATCTTTATTGTACACTCTATCCACCTGGATATCCTCGTTGTTCTGAAAAAAAAAAAAAAATCCATCTGAAGGGGTTAAATACATTACAACCAGGAGCCTGCTAATGCAGCCACTCTGGGCTGTAAAAGACAGGGGAATGAATGGAATGCAGGGAAGCTTCGGTGACTAGCTGCGCCCCCTGGTGGCATGAACTCATAGGAACTGTAGCGTGAGAAAATATTCAGAAAAATTCCCACGCTACAGTTCAAATGAGTTTATGCCACCAGGGGGCGCAGCTTCGGTGACAGCACCACTATTAAAGGGAACCTGTCACCCCCAAAATCGAAGATGAGCTAAGCTCACCGGCATCAGGGGCTTATCTACAGCATTCTGTAATGCTGTAGATAAGCCCCCGATGTATCCTGAAAGATGAGAAAAAGGTTAGATTATACTCACCCAGGGGCGGTCGCGCTGCAGTCTGGTCCGATGAGTGTCGCGGTCCGTGTCCGGGGCCTCCTATCTTCACAGGACGACGTCCTCTTCTTGTCTTCATGCTGCGGCTCCTGCGCAGGCATACTTTGTCTGCCCTGTTGAGGGCAGAGAAAAGTACTGCAGTGCGCAGGCGCCGGGCCTCTCTGACCTTTCCCGATGCCTGCACACTGCAGTACTTTGCATACTTTAATATTTACCCCTTTAATATTTACCCTCAGTCACTGGTTTTCCAACTCTTATGGAGAAAATTGCGCGGGAGCCCACACCAGTTTTTTTCCGTGATTTAACCCTTTATTTTAACACCCAGAGCTCACAAATTTTGCACATACAAGCTACTAACATTATTAGTGAGGAATATGTAAAAATATAAAGGATATGAAATGGTTTACTGTTTGTAAACGATGACTCATATCCTGTCGGGTTTGGTAAGGCGTTAGCAATTGAATTACCGGCTTTTCTGCTATCTAGCTCTGTATTAATAATATATATGTTTTCACAAATATTTGAGCCCATGGATCCATTATACCGTATGTCCATTCTGCAAGCCGGCGAGAAAATCTCGCCGTACGGATGCCAGATACTTTTTGGAGAAAAAAAAAAAATTGCATCCTCACATTGATCTCTGTTCAGGAACTTTTCTGCGTATCTTGGCCGTAAAAAAACGGACCGCATTTTTATACGTTAGGTCTGACCCCAGCCTAATACTATTGGAGGCAGCCAAACCTCCGACTCCACAGCCCTGCCAGGGCTGTGGAGTCGGTAAGGCTGGGTTCCCATTGCGTTATGGGACCGCGTTAAACGGACAGCGTTGCACGGCAAAATTAACGCCGTGCAACGCGGCCGTTAACGCGCCCATTCACGCTAATGGGAACGCGCTTCACTAGCGCGTGCCATGTTCGGCAGGCGCTAGCGACGCGCCGGTGATTCCTGGCGCGCCGCGGACGCTGCTTGCAGCGTCCGAGGCGCGCCCGCGGTCCGTTCCCCGCTCTCGCAGATCAGGGATCTGCGAGAGCGGGGACGTTACCGCGACCCCGACCGCAGCCCCATAGAAAACATTGCGTTAGTGCAATCCGTTTAGCGCTAGCGGATTGCGCTAACGCAATGTGACCCTAGCCTAAGGCAAACCTCTGACTCAGACTCCTCAATTTCGATGACACCGACTCCACCAAAATGGGCTCCGACACGGACTCCACAGGCCTGCTGCTCACATGCCCCTCCTCCAGCCATTGTATGGACTGAAGTGCTGGTCAATGTGTGAGGAAAACTGCACTAGACACAGTGGCCGACCCCATTACCAGAGAATCAGTCAGTGAGCTTGTTCTGACAATCTAACAGGAATATTTCTAATTTTTTATATAATTAGCCATCATGTGCTTCTATAACAGCCGTGGGTGGAGTGAAGCTCTGCCCAAGGTTGCTAACCTGTAAAATCCTGCTGTCAATCTCTGACAGTGGCATTAACATGCGCAGACAGCGAGGCACATCATTCCGCGTTCCCTTTGGCATGCCCATCACATGGTGATGGGGTGCTGATGGGTTGTCATGATGGCTGGCGTTCATAGGAGATTGTAATTTTAGCTATACATAGCCCAAGCAATCAGACGATCGCAGCTTCAAGTCCCCTAAGGGGACTATTAAATACAGTAAAAAAAAAAAAAAAAAAAGGTTTTAAAAATATGAAAAGAACATTTTTAAAGTGTTACGAGTCTCGGAAAATGGCAACAAAAGTTTAAAAAAAAAATTTTCTTTTACAAATTGTCGATTTTTTGTCATCACTTAAAACCAAAAAAAAATTATACATGTTTGCGTTGTGTACGCGCACTAACCTGCAGAATCGCATTGGCAGGTCAGTTTTACCATATAATGATCAATTTAAAAAAATCCCTATTGTGAAATTGCACTTTTTTTGCAATTTCAATGCACTTGGAATTTTTTTCCCAGTTTCCAGTACATAATATGGTAGAATGAATGGTGTCATTCAAAAGTACGACTCATCCCGCAAAGAAAAAAGCCCTCATACGGCCGTGTGGGTGGTAAAATAAAGTGATGGCTATTGAAAGAATTAGAGTAAAAAACAAAACATGAAAAAAAAAAATGGAAAATCGCCATGTATTAAAGGGGTTAAAGTTGAATGTGCAGGGAAACAAAGTGCCAAAAGGTGCAAAAATTATAATGAAAACAAATTGCAAGAGTGACTTTTAGGCCAAAATACATACATTTAAGTGAAAAAAAGGGTTTAAGAACCACAAACAAATACAGACAAAATGCACGATGGCCATTTAAGTATAGTCATCAATTACCCAGTTGCTTTGGAAAAATCTCATCCGGGTGCTAGAAAAGAGAAACAAAGAAAATCAGAACATTAAAACTACAGACTAGATAAAAATTATCAGCAAGACTTCTGACTATGTGATAAGTAGTGGGCTAGCGCTTTAAGAATGAGCAACACTGGCCACATACATGAAATAAAGGGAAAAACTCCAGAGCTGGATCAATTCCCCAAATAATTACAGAGGGATTCCTTATACGGTATATTAAAGGGAATCTGTCAGCAAGTTTTTCAATCTGAAGGCAGCATGCTGTAATCAGGGATGCCGCTCTGCAATGCTTGCTTTAGCACCAGGAGCTTATCATTGCTGGGTCACAGTAGAGCCTCTTCCCAAGTCTGACTCCACCCCCTACTGTGATAAGCAGCTCACTGTCTATACACACTGTATATACAGAGCCTAGTGGAGGTGGGGTTAGCATTCTCAGCTCTGCTGCATTGCTGAATCTAAAAACTCAGATTACTGGCTGCAGCCATTCTGACAAAGGGGTAGATTGTTGGATTCTGAGTCTCTGTCTACATCATGCTGTTCTCGGAGGGTCGCAAAAACCTGCTGACAATTTCCCTTAAAGCAAATTTTGTTAAGAATTAACTACCCATCCAAAAAATGCATTTTTAAAATAATGTGCATGAAGGGCAGGGCATGAGACATACAGTTGTATATGTACAATCAAAATAGCAATCATATCAAATTGTCACCATGCTGCCTTGTGTAGCTTATATATAACTAGGGCAATAAAAGTGAAAATAGAGTATATAAACGGATTACTTGCAATCTGGCTGTAGCATTAATAGTGCCCATTGGCTGTCCCGCAACATGATAGCGGGGCGCCAATAACTTGCTAAGATAGCCAGGAGTCTGATGAAGACCACGGTGCCTGTCAACACGAAGGTCTACCGTCACCCAGCCTGTGTCCGGAATTCAAAGGAGACCGTGATTGTTGCTATATACAGAAATACTGTGACATTGCTTTACACAGCACAAGTGAGCAGACAATCGCAAGAACTAAAATACAGGGAAAAAAAGTTGTAAAAAAAAAAAAAATAAAAAAAGTTTTAATGGTCCTCTTGATTCCCCCATTAAAAATAAAGATATAAAAAAATACACGTGATCTTGCCATGTCCATAAAAGTTGGATCTTTCCAGATACACAATTTATAAATCTGATCAGTAAACACCGTAAACAGCAAAAAAATTAAAAACACCAAAATTGTGGGTTATTTGTTTACCGTAACACTGTAAAAACCTACACTGAAAAGCGAAAACTTTGTCTCGCTCCCACAAAAATAAGCCCTCACACAATTCTATGGACTGAAAATGTTTTGTTTTTTTTTGTTTGTTTGTTTTTAAACAGGTTTCTTATTTTTTTCCACCACTAAAATAATAATATAAACAGAAAATTTGGGTATTACCATAATAGTACTGACAAGCAGACTCCTATTGCTATGTAGTTTTTACCACGCAATGTACGGTATGCCTCAAAAACAATTCCCAAAAAACAATTTCTGAATTGTATTTTGTGGAGGGGTTTTCTGCAATGTCACTGCACTTGGAAATTGTTTCCCATTTTCCTGAACATTATGTAGTAAAAATGGATGGTGTCAATCAAGAGCATAACTCGTCCATCATGCCCGAATACTTCTAAGCTGAAAGAAAAATAAAAAAGGAGGAAATAAATGAAAACGCAGATTGGCCATGTTGGGAAGGGCTTAATTATGCACCAGGGAAAGACTAGGTAAATAGAAAAATATTTCCATACTTGTGTACAGATAATTCAGTACCCAATATTACCTTCATAATTGGCCGGGCTCTCTTCTCGAATAATCCAGATGGAAACAGGTAGGCAATAGCTTTCTGAAATAAGAGCATAGAAATGGACAATCAATGGCAGAAATCTAGTGTTAAACATGCTGAACCGTCAGCAAACTCCACTTTAATAAAGTCTGTGTAGGAAAAAAAATAAAAATATTAGGGCCAGTCTCACATGGTTCCAATATACAGATTTCTGCACCAGTTACAAGGCTGCACTGCCCGGATAACTGCGGGCCACGGATCGGATACCTACGGCTTCACAGGAACCTAAGACGCAGTTTGCTCCGGTCATCCGGCACATGGTCAGGGGCAGGATTTGTAAGGAGGGCACAATATAAAATTAAATACTACCCAGCTCCAGCCTTACAACTAGATTAGCTCAACAATAGAACACACACAAAAAAGTAATTTCCATATTTTCACCAACTGTAGTGTCAGAGAGCATAAACAACAAGAACAAATTACTAGTAATGCTAGATAATCACTTACAATATTATTATTTATTATTACAACGCCATTTGTTCCATGGCGCTTTACGTGTGAGGAGGGATATACATAACATAAAACAAGTACAATAATCTTAAACAACACAAGTCATGACTGGTACAGGAGGAGAGAGAACCCTGCCCACGAAGGCTCACAATCTACAAGGAATTCCCATCGGACCGGACCATCCCTTATGGGAGCATAATAAGATGTCTTTTTCTTGTCTTGCAGGCCAGATTGGGGACATATATAGAGTATATTAGAATGCTGGATATGAGCGCTTAGGCTATTGTTCACACGTTCCTGATTTCCCTCCTTTTTTTTCAGGACTAAAAACTGCAGCTCTTGGCAGAAAACGCAGGTCCTTTTTTTGGTGCTTTTTTGGTGCGTTTTTTGATGCGTTTTTTAATGCAGTTTTCTATGCAGAGTCTGTGTGTTTTCTAGGAAGTTTTTTAGGGTTAAAATGGCTGAAAATACCCTAACCCTACCCCTAACCCTACCCCTATTCTAACCTTAGTGGAAAAAAAAAATTCTTAATTTCTTAGGGTATGTGCACACGATGCAGATTTAGTGCAGAAAAATCTGCTGCAGTTCTGCACTAAATCTGCATCTCCTGGCAGAATCTGCAGGTGCGTTTTTTATGCGTTTTTGATGCGTTTTTGATGCGTTTTTTGAGCACAAATCTGCACAAAAAACGCATGAAAAACGCATCAAAAACGCATCAAAAACGCACCTGCAGATTTCTATTATGGAGGGGTGCAGAAAAGCTGCAGAACTGCACAAAAGAAGTGACAGGCACTTCTTTGAAAACTGCAGCGTTTCTGCACAGATTTTTCTGCACCATGTGCACAGCTTTTTTTTTTTCCCATTGATTTACATTGTACTGTGATCACAGTGCAGTTCTGCTGCGTTTCTGCTGCAGAAAAATCTGCAGCAGTTCTGCACTAAATCTGCATCGTGTGCACATACCCTTATTGTCCCTACCTATGGGGGTGACAAAGGGGGGGGGGGGGTAATTTACTATTTTTTTTATTTTGATCACTGAGATATAACCTATCTCAGTGATCAAAATGCACTTTGGAACGAATCTGCCAGCCGGCAGATTTGGCGGGCGCACTGCGCATGGGCCCGCCATTTTGCAAGATGGCGGCGCCCAGGGAGAAGACGGCCGGACGGACACCGGGAGGCCGGGTAAGTATAAGGGGGGCAGCCACACTGCAGCGGTTCTGCACCACAAACCGCAGAGAACCCGCAGATATATTCTTCATCTGCGGGTTTTACTGCGGGTTTGACCTCACAATGGAGGTCTATGGGTGCAGAACCGCTGCAGTTCCGCAAAAAGAAGTGACATGGTACTTCTTTTTTACTGCGGCTATTCAGCGCGGCTTTTTTCGCAATTTTCCGCAATGTGGGCACAGCAGTTCCTGTTTTCCATAGGGTACATTGTAATGTACCCTGCATGGAAAACAGCTGCGGACCCGCAGCGGGAAAATCGCGGCGATTCCGCATGAAAAAAAGGATGGTGTGAACATGGCCTTACAGGTACTGCTGGCCTTACCTCCTATGGGAGAAGCCTGGTGACAGGTTCCCATTAAAGCGAACCTGTCAGCAGGATTGTGCTGAGTAACCTGCAGACATTGTGGAGGGGGGTCTTTATGTGGTGCTCTGATTAGCTATTCATACTGATGGCTTCTGACAGCTCGCTGATCCCTCACTGACCAGCCCCCTATTTTACATACTGCATAGAATATTACCATTTATCATGCGGCGCCGCTGGCACCGCTGTAATATGATACAATGGCTAGCATATATTCATTTATGACTTAGGCGTATAGCATTGCGGGCCGAAAAAAAAAATTATATCAAAATGGCAGTGCCGCTGTTGCCATTTTGCTAGAGAAAAAAAATTTGGGCTCCATCAAAATGGCACCAGCACCTGGCAGTAGTATCTATGGGTGATAGATGCTACTGCACAAGCACCACCATTTTGATTAAGCTAATTTTTTTTTTTTTTATATCCTGTAGCAAAATGGCACCGGCGGTGCTGCCAGCGCAGTAGTAGCTATCTGCCAGAGACATTTCGATGAAGAAAATTCATTTTTTTTCTCCCCACAATTTTCTTCCAATTTTTTGAAATTTTCTTTCAATTTTCTTTTCTTCACAATTCCCCGCCGTTCTGCCCATCCTGTGGGCCAGCCCCGCCGTTCTGCCCATCCTGTGGGCCAGCCCCGCCGTTCTGCCCATCCTGTGGGCCAGCCCCGCCGTTCTGCCCACCCTGTGGGCCAGCCCCGCCGTTCTGCCCACCCTGTGGGCCAGCCCCGCCGTTCTGCCCACCCTGTGGGCCAGCCCCGCCGTTCTGCCCACCCTGTGGGCCAGCCCCGCCGTTCTGCCCACCCTGTGGGCCAGCCCCGCCGTTCTGCCCATCCTGTGGGCCAGCCCCGCCGTTCTGCCCATCCTGTGGGCCAGCCCCGCCGTTCTGCCCATCCTGTGGGCCAGCCCCGCCGTTCTGCCCATCCTGTGGGCCAGCCCCGCCGTTCTGCCCATCCTGTGGGCCAGCCCCGCCGTTCTGCCCATCCTGTGGGCCAGCCCCGCCGTTCTGCCCATCCTGTGGGCCAGCCCCACCGTTCCGCCCATCCTGTGGGCCAGCCCCGCCGTTCTGCCCATCCTGTGGGCCAGCCCCGCCGTTCTGCCCATCCTGTGGGCCAGCCCCGCCGTTCTGCCCATCCTGTGGGCCAGCCCCGCCGTTCTGCCCATCCTGTGGGCCAGCCCCGCCGTTCTGCCCATCCTGTGGGCCAGCCCCACCGTTCCGCCCATCCTGTGGGCCAGCCCCGCCGTTCTGCCCATCCTGTGGGCCAGTCCCACAGTTTTGCGACAGCCATACAATTCTGCCCATCCTTTGTGACAGGAACACAGTTTCTTGCCCATCATTTGTGACAGGCAAACAGTTCTGCCCATTAGTGCCAGCCACACAGTTGTGCCCTTGGCTGGGTGAGCTAAAGTGTCTCCTATTTGTTTTAACCACACAATGGTTCATCATTTAAAGAAAATTATCTATACCATTTAGCAATGATGGAAAAAATACATCAACTATCTTATCTTTAAAGTTCATCAAATATATTTAGTAGATTACTGCATTTCTATTACCAGTAATGATACATACATTGGGGTACAAATAAAAATAGATTATAAAATTCACAGCTACAATAAAACTGTAAGGCTATGTGCACACGTTGCGGATTTCGCCCTGCGGATCTGCAGCAGTTTTCCATCCGGTTTACTGTACCATGTAAACCTATGGAAAACAAAGTCCACAGTGCACATGCTGCAGAAAATACCGCGCGGAAACGTAGTGTTGTATTTTCTGCAGCATGTCAATTCTTTGCGCGGATTCCGCGCAGCGTTCTACACCTGTTCCTTTATAGGAATCCGCAGGTGGTAAAACGCAGGTGAAATCCACACAAAAACGCTGAAATCTGCGTGAAATCCCCAGATTTTTCATAAACTGAGCAGAAAAATCCGCAACGTGTGCACATAGCCTAATGCACCCAGATGACCTTTCTTGCAATGATATATACCGGTACATAAGAGACCTTTCATTTTCATAATGGAAAAGAAAAACACATGAAATTCTCTGCATAGATACCAATAACTGTTATTAGACTTAGACACAGAAATATAATTAGCACCAATTAGGATTGTGTCAAGAAAAAAATAGCAGTCAACGAACATGAACAGCGAAAAAAAGTTACCGTAAATAGCACTCAGTGTCTTCTGCTATATCTTATAAGACAAGATGGTGGACTCTTCCCATTATGCAAGACAGGTGCAAAATGTCCGGTACACAGGACTACGTGATGCAGTTCACACTATCTCTACATGTGGAGGCATCTGCAGCATTCAGTGGAACATGGTAGTGACCTGCTTATTAAATAGTGTCAAGTTATACCCATTCACCCCCAGTCATGACCAGGCCAATATTTACAATTCTGACCACTGTCACTTTATGCGGTGATAGCTCTGGAACGCTTCAACGGATCCCGGTGATTCGGAGACTGTTTTCTCGTGACATATTGTTAGTGGTAAAATTTGTATGGTATAGTTTGTGTTTATTTGTGGAAAAAAATGGAAATTTGGTGAAAGGTTTTGAAAATGTAGCCGTTTAAAACTTAATTTTTATGCCGTTAAACCAGAATTATATCACCCAAAATAGTTAATAAATAAAATTTCCTACATGTCAACTTTACATCAGCACAACTTTTATAACAATTGTTTTTGTTAGGAAATTAGAAGTGTTAAAAGTTGAATTTCTCATGTTTCTAACTCTAACAAAAAAAAACAAAAAAAAAAAAAAACAACAAAACATGGTTTTGTAAATTAAGAGACCAGACAGAAAATACCCCAAAGTGAGACCATTCTAAAATCCACACCCCTCAAAACCACATTTATTAACCCTTCAGGTGCTGCACAGTAGTTAATTCAATATGCAAGGAAAAAAATGAACATTTTACTTTTTTTTTTTCCACAAAAATTTGAATTTAGCCCCCAATTTATTTTTTCAAAAGGGTAACAAAAGAAAATGGATCCCAAATTTTGTTGCGCAATTTCTCTTGAGTACACCAACACCCCATATAGGGGGGAAACTACTGTTTAGACACATGGCAGGGCTCAGAAGAGAAGGAGCACAGTTAGAGGTTTTGAACGCAAAAATGGCTGGAATCGAGAATGGATGCCATGTCGTATTTGGAGAGCCCCTGATAGGCCAAAACAGTGGAAACCCCCAAGTGACCCAATTTTGGAAACTAGACCCCTCGCGAAATCTATCTAGATGTGTGGTGACTACTTTGAATCCACAAACACTTCACAGAAGTTTATAACTTTGAACTGTGAAAATGAAAAAATATTTTTTACCGCAAAAATGTAAAAAATTTGGGGCAAAATCAACAAAGGTAATAGGAGCAAAATGGACCATACAATTTGTTGTGCAAATTCTCCCGATGATACCCCATATGTAGGGGAAAACTACTTTTGCGGCACAGTGCCAAGCTCAGAAGGAAAGAAGCCCATACTGGAGTTCCGGTTTTGATGCACTGGTTTGAGGGTTCCACGTTACATTTGCAGAGCCCCTGAGGTGCCAGAACAGCAGAAACCCCCTGTAAGTTACTTCATTTTACAAACTACATTCAACCTAACTCACCTAGGGGTGCAGTGAGCATGTTGACACTATATGAGGCTCACATAAATTGATTTTATTGTGCGATCAAGAATTACATTTTTACGGTTAAAATGATATTTAAGCCCCCAATTTTTTTTTTGTTTTAACAAGGGATAATAGGAAAAAATGGACCTCTCAGTTTGTTGTGAAATTTCTCCTTAGTACACCTTACAAACTACACTGCTCGATTAAATCTTTTAAGAGTGCAGTAGTCATGACAACACCACCTTGTGTGTAATAAAATTTTATACCATTGGGCAGTGAAGAAAAAATTAAATTTTTACCACAAAAATCTTGTATTAGCCACAGATTTTACATTTTCATAAGGGAAATGGGTAAAAATGGCACCAAAATTTGTCACACAATTTCTGCTAAATGTGGCAATACCCCATATGTAGCTGTACAAGTACTGCTTAGATACTCAGCGCTATGTCCCTCCCAAGTCTCGCCATTTGCCTCCTGGAGCGCAGATTTTCCTAGAATTGTTTGCAGACTCCATATACAGAGCCCCTAAGTGCTAAAAGAGCAGAATTCCCCCTCAAGTGACCTCATTTTGGAAACTATACCCCTTTGGGAATTTATCTAATGACTCCATGGGTGTTGATTTGACTTCATGTGCATTTTCCAGAAACAAGCAACAGTGGATGTGGCCGAGTGAAGATTGCAAATCTGCTATTGTAGTGCTCAGTACATCATGCCCAACTCGTGCTTCTAGGGACATGCACCTGTAAGTTAGGTGGGCTCTCATCGCTACAGAAATGCCAAACATGTGGACACCAAATATGTTTTAGGTGCGGCATTTGAATTTTGGAGTGCAGTATTCGGTGGATTTCTTTTTGGGGGTGACAAGCCATAGCACTTTTCCAGAGCCTTTGTACTACAAGTAATGTGGAAATAATAATAATAATAATAATAATTTTATTTATATAGCGCCAACATATTCCGCAGCGCTTTACAAATTATAGAGGGGACTTGTACAGACAATAGACATTACAGCATAACAGAAATACAGTTCAAAACAGATACCAGGAGGAGTGAGGGCCCTGCTCGCAAGCTTACAAACTATGGGTGAAACCCCCCTATATTTCCATTGACAGGTGATCGACCTGAGTGGGGGACTTGCTTATAATTGTGGATTGATTTGAAGTTTTTATGGAGAACATTTTACATAACGTTTGATTTTACATTTATTCGGCGCTCTAGGCTGACCAGTTATATTAGCGCTTCCATCTAAATCTCAGAATGACGTGATTTAGATGAAACCCCTGAATGATCCATTCATTATGAGGCAGCAGAGTTACTCTGGACTCTGTCTGGCCTCTGTTCAGTGAGGTGCAGAAAACTGTGGCCAATGGCACTTTTACACACACCTAAAAAGACAGATACTGCCGATTCATAGGTCAGTCGGCATCCACAGTGCCTTCTTCTGCCTCGTTACATGGAATCTTCCAATGGGTTTCCATCTGAATCACATATTTCAGAGATTGCCACTGAAACCCCGATGTAAGCGCTCAGTGCAGAGCGCAGGATAAATGTGAGCTGAGCCTTACTGCGATCTTTCGGAGGCAGAATGAATGAATCAACAGCAGTTGAAGAATTGTTTTTATTTATTGTTACGTCATTCCCCGTGCGGTATAAGTGATAAGGTGACTTTATTCTTCAGGCAGCGTGATTACAGCGTTACCAAATTTATATTGTTTTTTTTATTTGGTTGCTGTCACACACTAAAAGTCGTTTTTTTCCCCCAAAAACTAGCTTTTGCATAGCCATATTTTGAGAGCTGTAATTTTTCCATATTTCCATTTTTATTGTTACCATTTTTGGGGATGTTTTTTCTTTGCCTTTTACTTTGATTTTTGTGAGGCAGAATGAAATAAAACCAGCAATTCAGGAAGTATTTTTGGGGAATTTTTTTATGCCGTTCCGAATGTGCTAAAATTGATTAGACAGCTTTGCTCTTCGGGTCAGTATAATTACAGCGATGCCACATTTATATAATTTTGTTATATTTTACACAATAAAAACAATTTATATAAAAAAATTATTATTTTTACATCTCTACATTCTGAAAGCTATAAAACTTTATTTTTCTGTTGAATAAGCTGTATGGCGAATTTTTCCAGAACAAGATAACGTGTTCAACTATACTATTTTTTATTTACCGTATATACTCGAGTATAAGCCGAGAGTTTCAGCCCATTTTTTTAGGCTGAAATTGCCCCTCTCGGCTTATATTCAAGTCATACCCAGGGGTCGGCAGGGGAGGGGGAGCCGCAGCTGTGTAGTAATACTTACCTGCTCCTGGCGCGGTGTCCCTGGTTCTCCAGCGCTGACAGCTTCTTCCTGTATTGAGCGGTCACATGGTACCGCTCATTACAGTAATGAAAATGGACCCCACTCCACTCCCATAGGGGTGGAGCCGCATATTCATTACTGTAATGAGTGATACCATGTGACCGCTCAATACAGGAAGAAGCTGCCGGCGCCGTAGAACCAGGGACACCGCGCCAGGAGCAGCTGAGTATAACAGTGCGCGATATTCACCTGCTCCGTGTTCCACCGACGGCCGCCGCTGCGTCTTCCCCGTCCTCTGCAGTGACGCTCAGGTCAGAGGGCGTGATGACGCGATTAGTGTGCGCGCTGCCCTCTGCCTGAACAGTCAGTGCAGAGGACTCGGAAGACACAGCAGCACCGTCGGTGGAATGCGGAGCAGGTGAATATCGTAAGTGCCGGGGGCCTGAGAGGTGAGTATGTCATTTTTTTTAAATCGCAGCAACAGCATATGGGGCAAATGTCTGTGTGGAGCATTTTATGGGGCCATGTGCAGAATTATATGGGGCAAATATCTGTATGGGGCCATGTGCAGTATAATATAGAGCAAATATCTGTATGGGGCCATGTGCAGCGTTATATGGGGCAAATATCTGTATGGGGCCATGTGCAGCATTATATGGGGCAAATATCTGTATGGGGCCATGTGTCGCATTATATGGGGCAAATATCTGTATGGGGCCATGTGCAGCATTATATGGGGCATCTTATGGGGCCATGTGCAGCATAATATGGGGCAAATATCTGTATGGAGAATCTTATGGGGCCATAATCAGCATTTGTGGAGCATTATACGGGCAAATGTGTCTATGGAGCATCTTATGGGGCCATAATCAACATTTGAGCAGCATTATATGGGGCATATTTTAATATGGAGCATCTTATGGGGCCCATCATGAACTGCATGGAGCATTATATGGGGCTCCTGATTCAATATGGATATTCAAAAACCCTTAACCTACTGAGGTGTCAAATAATTTTACTTTTATTGGTACCTATTTTTATTTTTGAAATTTACCAGTAGCTGCTGCATTTTCCACCCTAGGCTTATACTCGAGTCATTAAGTTTTCCAAGTTTTTTGTGGCAAAATTAGGGGTCTCGGCTTATACTCGAGTCGGCTTATACTCGAGTATATGTGGTATATTTGTCTTTTTTATTTCTTTTATTCCTCTTAGTTCGGTGGTATGATGAAAAGGCAAATTTTTTGCTTTTTTTTTTTTTTTTTTTTTTAACGGCGTTCACTTGTGGAACAATTTTATAGGTCGGGTAGTACCAGACTCAGTGATTCCAAATGTGTACTTTTTTTTGCTTTAGATTTTTTGAGATTTTATAAACAAATATATATATATATATATTTTTTTTTTTACTTTGTCCCTCTATGGAAATTTCACTTTCATGTCCCTGACCGCCGTTATATTAATGTTCTGTGACATAGCCACAACACATGCAGCTGTGGCGCCGATCAGCTGGCATGCTCCATGTACCTGGGTTCCCTCTGCAGCTTATTCGGCAAGTGCTATAGCTGGATAAGCAGGGACCCGATCATATTCGCTCAACTCTCGTCATAAGCACTGCAAACTGCCTCCTACCTCCTGAAATCCCACACGCCTCTTCTGATTTGTAGGCCTGGTGATGTCATGCTCGCTCTACAAATCAGAAGAGGCACCGGAGATTTCGACACCTAGGAGCTGGTTGGCAGGGATACCTTTCAGGCAGCCACTGATCACTGACGTGGCTGCTGGATCTGTGTCCTGTGACTCGTTTATCTTATTTCTGGCCATAATGTTAAGTGAAAAAGGCTTAAAGGCAATCGGTCAGTAGGATTTTGCGATTTACTCTGAGTGTAGCATAATGTAGGGCACGAGACCCTGATTCTAGGGAAGTGTCACTTATTAGGCTGTGTGTTGTAGTTTCAATGCAAACAGTGTTCATCAATAGAAGATTAATTAAAGCTCACACCGCCAGCAATCAGTCTACTGTGTGTAACCCCTCCGCCCACTGATTAGCTTGCTGACTGTCAGTAAGGGGTTTGGGCAGGGTATACAGACTCCAAAAGTCTTAGCTCTGCTACATCTACATCAGGTAAAACAGGCGTTCTATGAAAACTACACCAAGCAGCCCAGTAAGTGATACATCCCTGGAATCAGACGTTCTTACCCTGTATTATTCTGCTCTCAGATTATATAGCAAAAGCCTGCTGACAGATTCCCTTTAAGAATGCCATAGACTTTAACAGAAGACTGTGCATCTAGATATCAGCAGCATACTTGCTACCTTGCTCCTAAAATTTGAAGCAGAGACATACATCTTCTAAAAAAAATATGTTACACAGAACTGCTTTATTATGACAAGATGGCGTTAACACAGAACGTGTACTAAAAGGTTTTGTAAAGCGACTCTTGAAATATTTGTAACCTAAGTAGAAGTGGTTCAAACACTAAAAGCTACAAATGTATCCCTTTCTATACAAGCTACTGAGTACCTTAGTAAAATGTAGGCTTATCCCTCAGAGAACTTTTTTTTTTTAATTGGATGAGGTTCTCATACTTTGATATATAATGCACTGATTTATGGTAATGACTCTTAGAATAAAGAATTTGACACTGACAGATATGTGGCAAGTATAATTCAATCATACCCGAAAGGAAATTATGGATTAATTACACAGCAGTAAAAAGTTGACAATTACAAATTTGTGATTATCTACTTAGCAAGTCTGGGTAAAGAAATACATCAATGTCTGCAGAACATTTGTTTTTCCATGCCCTCGTCATTAGAGAAACGTACAAGAAATAACTCAGGTTGCAGTGTGTCAAATTCAAGTAAAAAAAAAAAAAGAAAAGAAATAATGCTCTAGAAACCCAAGTCTCATCACCAGCAACACTGATCTCATCACAGTCACATGTGATAGAACTGGTGCTTACTTATAATCGGGATTACTTGAGAAAGATCTTATAGGCTGGGTGCACACGATCCGCAAGTAGCAGCACATGTCCACTGCGTCCAAAGCGCTGCCATCTACTGAACCCAGGTAAATCTGCAGGAGTTCACTGAACTGTGTGGATTCACCGCGCTCAATACATTCTATGGATGACATTTCTACTATCATCTCAGAAAGAGAAATTGACATGCTGCGGTCTGAAAAGCATGACATGGTTTGTTTTGTTTTTTTTGCTCCTACTTTCCTGTCGGTCAATCTAAACACAGGCACATAATAGAGGCGCAGGTCTTCAGTTCGGGGCAGGCAAGGCACAGGCCAATGGCAGGAGCAATTTTGGGAAGTGAGGAAAAGTTCATTCATACAGTTAGGTCCATATATATTTGGACAGAGACAACATTTTTCTAATTTTGGTTATAGACATTACCACAATGAATTTTAAACAAAACAATTCAGATGCAGTTGAAGTTCAGACTTTCAGCTTTCATTTGAGGGTATCCACATTAAAATTGGATGACTGGTTTAGGAGTTTCAGCTCCTTAATATGTGCCATCCTGTTACATTTCTGGGGCGGCTGCGGACTGGTATTTGTAGCCCGGGGGGGGGGGGGGGGGGGGGGGAGGGGGCCAATATCCATGGCCCCTCTCTAGGCTATGAATATCAGCCTGCAGCTGTCTGCGTAGCCTTTCTGGCTATAAAATATAGGGGGACCCCACGCAATTTTTTTTTTGGGGGTCCACTTATTTTAATATCCAGTAAAGGCTATACAGACAGCTGCGGGCTGATATTCATAGCAGGCTACAGATATTGGCCCCCGGCCGTCGGCTTTCCCCCTCTGGCGCAGAAAATTGTACGGGCGCCCACGCGTTTTTTGTTTTTTTTAAATTCAACCCTCATAAAGTCCTCTTTCACACTTGCGTCTGTACGAGTCCGTCGCTATGCGTCGGGCCGACGTACCGACGCACGTTGTGAAATTTGTGCCCGACGTGGGCAGCGGATGCAGTTTTTCAACACATCCACTGCCCATTCTGAAGTCTGGAAGGAGGGGGCGGAGCTTTGGCAGCGCATGCGCGGTAGAAAATGGCGGACGCGCTGGACAAAAAAAGTTCACTTGAACGTTTTTTCGTGCCGACGGTCCGCCAAAACACGACGGATCCGTTGCACGACAGACGCGACGTGTGGCCATCCGTCACTAATACAAGTTTATGGGAAAAAAACGCATCCTGCGAGCACATTTGCAGAATCCGTTTTTTTCCGCCAGATCCGTTTTTTCCACCGGATCCATTTTTTTTCCGCCGGATCCGTTTTTTCCCGCCGGATCCATTTTTTCCTGCTGGATCCGTTAATTCCCTCCGTATCCACTTTTTTCTTGCCGGATCCGTTTTTTCCCGCCGGATCCGTTTTTTTCCACAATTTCCTTGTTTTTCTGCCAGATCAGGTTTTTTTTCCATCGGATCCTTTTTTTTCCCGCCTGATCCGTTTTTTTTCCACAAGTTCCTTTTTTTTCTGCCAGATCAGTTTTTTCCGCCGGATCCATTTTTTCCCACCAGATCCGTTTTTTTCCACAAGTTCTTTTTTTTATCTGCCAGTTCCGTTTTTTCCCGCCTGATCCGTTTTTTTCCACAATTTCCTTTTTTTTCTGCCAGATCAGTTTTTTTTCCATCGGATCCTTTTTTCCCCGCCTGATCCGTTTCTTTCCGCCGGATCCGTTTTTTTTTCCACAATTTCCTTTCTTTTCTGCCAGATCAGGTTTTTTTTCCATCGGATCCTTTTTTTTCCACCAGATCCGTTTTTTTCCACAAGTTCTTTTTTTTATCTGCCAGTTCCGTTTTTTCCTGCCTGATCCGTTTTTTTCCGCCGGATCCGTTTTTTTTCCACAATTTCCTTTTTTTTCTGCCAGATCAGTTTTTTTTCCATCGGATCCTTTTTTTCCCGCCTGATCCGTTTTTTTCCGCCGGATCTGTTTTTTTTCCACAAGTTCCTTTTTTTCTGCCAGATCAGTTTTTTCCGCCGGATCCGTTTTTTCCCGCCAGATACATTTTTTTCCACAAGTTCCTTTTTTTTGTGCCAGATCAGGTTTTTTTCGCCGGATCCGTTATTTTCTCATTGAGTTGTATTAGCGCCGGATGGCCACACGTTTCATCCGTTTTTTGCAGGATCCGTCAAAACAGCTGTTTCCGCCGGACGGAAAACACATACAGAGGAACGGTTGAATCGCGATCTCACCCGCCGCTATTGCGGGCACATGTCAGTCATGTTTTTTTTTATTGACAGATCGGGCGATTCTGAACGCGGCGATACTAAATATGTGTAGGTTTGATTTTTTTTTATTGTTTTATTTTTGATGGGGCAAAAGGGGGGCGATTTAAACTTTAATTTTTTTTTTTTTCTTCATATTTTTAAAAACATTTTTTTTTTACATTTGCCATGCTTCAATAGCCTCCATGGGAAACTAGAAGCTGGCACAACTCGATCGGCTCAGCTACATAGCAGCGATCATCAGATTGCTGCTCCGTAGCTGAATTACAGGCTTGCTATGAGTGCCGACCACAGGGTGGCGCTCACAGCAAACCGGCATCAGTAACTATAGAGGTCTCAAGGACCTCTATGGTTACTATACTGACGCTATTGCGCGCACATGTCAGCTGTACAAAACAGCCGACATGTCGTGACTTTGATGTGGGCTCAGCGCCGGAGCCCACATCAAAAGGAGGAGACACGACATGCGCAGAACATGTTGCGTTTTTTACTGCGATGCGTTTTTCCCCCAGAAAAAACGCAACGTATGCACAAAAATTGCGGAATGCATTATAAATGATGGGATGCATATGTATGCATTTTTAAATAGTTTTTATCGCATTTTTATAGCGAACAAACGCAAAAAAATGCGAAAAATCCTGAACGTGTGCACACAGCCTCAAGGTGTATCTCCCCATCACACTCCATATGTGTCTCACTCATCATACTTCACGTCTCTTTCTCTCCCATCAGTCACTCTTAGGCCGGGGACACACACAACGTATAAAAAAAGGTCCGTTTTTGACGGACGAGAATCGCACAAATGTTACCAAAACAGTGATCCGTGTGCAGTGCGAGGATGCGATTTTCTCGCATCCAATGATCCTTGTGACATCCATATGGCATCCGTATGGTGAGATTTTCTCAAACACTTGCAAAATGAGCAAATAATGGCTGAACCTTTCCTGTCACCTGCCCAATGCCTGAGAATTTCTCGCAAGTCACACTGATGGTCCGTGTGCTGTGCTATTTTTTTCTCACCCCATAGACTTTCATTGGCGATTCTCGGCCAAGATACGCTGACAATCGCAGCATGCTGCGATTTCACTCGGATCCTGAATACGGCCGAGAAAATATCGGATGATGGGAGCTGCCCCATAGATTAACATTGGGACGAGTGCTATGCGATTTTTTATCGCATTGCACTCGTCCGTATTATGGTCTAGTGTGACCCCGGCCTTAGCCATACAATGCATCTCTCCCCTCCCTCCATAATGCCTGGCTATGCGCTGCAGAGCTGGAGCTCCTTCTTATCTTCTTGAGGGATGAGTCCCAGACAGCTCCCAATGCTGCTCCATGCACACCACATGTCTTCACTCTTCTTGGGTCCAGATGCTGCTGAGCTCACTGTGTTCTGCTCCTCTGTAAACAAGCTGTGCCTCTGATGCAGTAACTGCTGGTGACAGCAGGTCACAGGGCGGTCACACACAAAATGGCGCTGCCCTGTGATGCTGCTCTTCATTCTTACTGTTGGGGCAGTAACTGCTGACATCACCATTTCCCTCCCCTTTTGGGTGGTCTAATATCCCTGGGGCAGAGCTGCTAAATCTTACTGTAGCTGCTTGAGGTCTAAAACGGAAAATGCTCCCCCTAGTGGTAAACATGTATATTTGTAGAAAAATATATAATATTTTTCATATAGAAATGTTTGCTAACAGTGCAAACATTGCATTAATACATTTTAATTACTATTTTAAGCTTAATTTCACAAAAAAACAAAATACAAGAAAACTGGTGGCACCTTCCCTTTAAAGGACATTAGCCAACTATAACAAGGATGGACACCTCCATATAGATATACGGTATACAGAGACATCCAGACAGCCAAGAGATCCAAACAACCAGAGAGTCGACATAACAGTAGCTATGGCATCATGGCTCCAATTGAAGAAATACAGAGCTGTTTCACTGACCATGACTAAACCCTCAAAGACATTTGGAGAATCCAGGTTGGAACAATCAGGTCACCTAACCTTGTACATCAATGGACTGTCCGCTTCCTAAGCTTGTCGTTACCTCCTCGCTGGGCATGCCACAGGTGGGGTAGTCGGCCCTGGAAGCTCTGAAGTCACCGCTGCTCTTATCCCAGCGAGTCAGCGAAGGGCAAGACTCTAATTTTGCACCATCTTGGGTATTTGCTGGGATTGTTCTATGTGTTATGGTTTGTTGGTGGTTCAATAAAGTATTGCCACACTGTTTTACCCTCACCCTGTGTTGTCTGAGTAGTATTATGCCCACAGTAAAAGGAGAGAAGGGGGCGTCCAGTGGGATGATCCTTGGTCCATGCGGTCTCGGGCCAGCAGACTAGAGCATCCGAAGACCCCCGAGTCTTCACAGTACATTAGTTTGGGCAAAATGCAGAAAGCAGCAGCCAAGAGAAAATGTCCAACTCTTAGCTTCCATGTAATGCATTGTTATGTTAAAGCTTATTGTTAAATGTTTATTTCAGCAATTCTTTTTTTATTGGCACACAGCATATTTGGCATTGAGAAAATTATAATTATAATTAAATATATATATATATATATATATATATATATATATATATATATATATATATATATATATATATATACACACATGTGCTTATACAGGTAACATTTATTTAGGTCAGACCAACAACAGGGCCGTACAAAACACTGGCAGGCAATCAATTGTGAATGGATTTCCATCCAGATGCTTAAATCCTAAAGATAAAGGGACTTTGATGGGCTCTTGGCAACAAAGCAAGTCAGTGCATGTGTCAAAAATTCCCAGAGGTTACAAAATAAAATGCATCTGTTAACTAGGAATGTGCGACCTGTAACATCTATTTTACTGAAAGCTACGGAGCTAAAGAAACGTTCATTTTGCACAGCTTCCTGTAATTCTTTTCCCCATTACAAGCTTCCTCTGGAGCCCTCACTAAATGGACTCTGGGAAGCGGAGCTGGCTCATCGGAGGCATCTGTGCTGCATTAATCTATTACTTAGCATGTCTTTTCTTAATCAAGACTCTCCCCAACCAGACTAGTTATTAAATAAGGCTATACAACTGACTCACAACAGAAGATTTTACTGGAAAACAACTGGTTTGCATTGGTCATAAATTGAGCCTTTTTCCTGGCAAGATAAGATGGATAAGCACAAAACTATCTGAATGGGTTTGATGGGCTTTAGCTAAGTTTCTACACTCCATGTGATTGCAGATTGTTGAATTATGACAGTGTGTAATGCGCACACTGTCAGGATTGCCCCTGCAGGCAGTCATGTGACCAGAAGTATGCCATTTGCATACCTGCATTCACATGCTAACTAGCGACTTTTCCAGTATCTCTAAATGTTCCATTCTGAGAAGCGGATGAGAAGCCATTTGACGCAATTATGCACATCTCACACCTGAGATTATATTACCTTCCACTGGAGCAGAATCTGGATAGTGTGCATATAACACAGTCAGAATTTAGCAATCTACAGTCACAAAGTGAATGCAAAAATTTAGCAGATGCCTAGAAGCCCTTACAGGGGTGGTCTGAAACTAAAATTTATTTAAATCCTAAATCTCTAAGTCATAATCTGATCTATTATCAAATATACTTGCATTAAAAATTCCCTACCATTCCCTCACTATGCTATTTTTTTTTAAAATAAAACTTCCTCTTTGATGATGTTTCATTTGAGAATCTCACTGCATGCTGGAATACTCAAATGAGTTGTCATCAGGGTGCAGGGGCTGTGGTCACTGAAGTGATGAGCTGGCAAGAGAGCGCACTGTCAGTGCACATTGTAGAAGAGAACACGTGAGCAGGAGAGATCAGATACTGCTTGGCACCACAATGATCGTAAATGGGGTCACTATGTGACTAGCAAATTGCCACGACTGCAATAATAGGTAAGGGCTAATAAGGGAAAATACTGCTGATAAAATGTGACCTAAGTGATGAAAAACCAGCATCAAGAATTTATGCGGAATATCACATACATCATAACCAGAATAATTATTACGCCATAATAAAATCCATCAGTAGCAATTAGCCTTTAGTTGCCAGAAGAAAAGGTTTTCTACACAATGCATATCATGAAATAAGTTGGAAAAGAAAATTGGAAATTCAAATTATAGATTATATATTAAGAGTATTATAAATTCTTCAGCTCTCCAGTCTGTCCAACTACATCAAGACATTACAGAGGAGTGGGCTTCTAGTTCGGGGCAGACAAGCCATTGGAACAAGGCAGGAGTGATGCATGCTGGGAAGTGAAAGGAAGTTCTAGCACCTACAGTACTGACGGAATACTGATGAAGATGAAACAACTCATAAAAAGAATGCAACTTGCCATCCATATCATGAGAATTGGTAAAGTTCCTAAACATAATATAATAGCATGAGCAATAGTAGCATTATTACTTGCTGCAAGGGCAGAAAGGCTAAGCTTGTTTTCTACAGCATTTGTGTGATAGGATAAGTACACGGAGAGAAAATAGCTCACAGATCTGTCAAGAGCAGCTTGCTGACCATTACCATAGAACAGATTCCATACTGCAATGATTCAAGGTACTTTGCAAGATTCTAGACTTATCCTATGTGGACTATAAGAAATTGGAGGTAATGCATTAACCATTCGTTGCTCAGTGTAATGCATTAACATGAACAACCTACATTACCTTCCAAACAAACAAAGATGGTCTGAATAGTGAATGCACCCCCCCCACCAATCTGCGCACGTGCCCACTGCGAGCAGAACTAAATGGCACTACCAGCCTACAAGACCAACGCTGTGTAGAAACCTCCTCCTCTTCCCCTGCCCCTTATGTGTTCCAGCTGAGTAAGACTAGGGCCATGAATAAAACATAACCTTATGCCTCACATTTCTCTTGTTTTTCTGGAACAGACTGAATGCATTTTCATTATGTTTTTACCTCATTCATTTGGTATTTAATGGAACTGTATAAAGCCTAACGCACTGAACATTATCTTTATTTTAACGTAGCTTACACTTGTAACATTTCGGTTGTATAACATTTTAAAGGTTGTTTTTTTTACCCGTTAACTTTTTAGGCATATCCACTAAAGTGACTGCTCTAACTGCAGACATCAAAGATTCACAGAAAACAATATTGGTTTCCACAGACTATACGAGAAGAATGAAACGACATGGCCACCATGGTCTCAGAAATGGTGGGGTCCCAGCAGATGTCACCTTTTTGATGTAAATAATCACTGTGGTATAATGAAGGCTGATCTGCCGGAGTAAGCACCCCCGAATGAAATCTGTAATGTGGCTTCAGAAAACCAACAGTGGACCACTAAAGACATGAAATGTGGACGTGCTAGGTATTGTAATCCAGTCTATAAAATCACCTTCACGTCTTATGCCATGGACACATCAGTAGACGCCTCTGCTTTAAAGGGACTCTGTCACCTGAATTTGGAGGGAACAATCTTCAGCCATGGAGGCAAGGTTTTCGGGTGTTTGATTCACCCTTTCCTTACCCGCTGGCTGAATGCTGGCTGCAATATTGGATTGAAGTTCATTCTCTGTCCTCCGTAGGACACGCCTGTGCAAGGCAAGATTGACCTCCTGGAGATGACAGTCCCATAAGTTCCATGGCAGTCCCCAAAAATAGTAAGTTCCAAAGAAGGAATCCTAGAGCTAAATGCCAATGCAGCTGCCAATGTCACCAGAGGGGATTTCTGAGATATTTTGCTGTTTCTGAAAAATCTTATCAGACAATATTTCTTAGAATACACTCAACACATGATCTCTCACAGTTGGTGCCATTATTACCTATAACGTACCCGTCTGGTACCTGTGCTCTCAGGTGATTACACCGCACTGGGGAACAGGTGAAACGGGGGAGAAGAGCAAGAAGCAACTTCATTAGGGAAATACAATGCTTAAGCTTCAGTTTTTATATTCCTGGATAACCCATTAAAAGTCAAAATATTACTGTCTAATGCCTCATTCAGATGCCACTGACTTTTTTTCAAGTATGCCAAAAATGATCAAAGTGTGTTAAGTGTTTTGGATCCGTCAGCGTTTACAGTCTGTGTTTCATCTGTGATTTTCATGTATGGAAAAATAAATGGCTTCCAAAGCTTCTCCTGCCCTAGCAATTGTACACTGATGCCATCCATGTGCTGTCTGGGATTTGCATAGACTTGATGGATAATTTTCATCTATGACGCCGATAAGAAAAACGGATATTTTTGTGCACACATGGCCCCCAAACATAAAGACACGAGAACAGCCCCATAGGCTATAAATGGTACGTGTTCTAGCCGTGAAAACCACAGATAGAACACGTGCGTAATAAATGGATGTATGAAAGAGGCCTAAAATAATCCAATGACAGCAGTACTGGTGGATTGTTAGAGAGGCAATGGGTAGAAGGGGCTCAGTGTTTTTATACCAGGGGCCTCTGCTGTTGGCACAGGAACTGAAACTAGGCACCCAGTATAAAGGAGACCTTACTGTAGGCTACAGATATACTATTACTACAGGCGAAGAATGGAGAGCGCGGAGTGGAGCGCTCCATGGTCTGGGAGAAGCACTGGGTCAGGACTGCCATCTCTATTAATTAGCCATCCCAGCTGGGCAGTGGGTCGGCAGCTGGCACCGTGATCAATGACTTACCTAAATGTCATCTCAACTGATTCGCTTAGAAATTAGCAGCAAGTGAGACTAATGTACAGGTGCTAATTTATTTAAACTGTACGTAGCATTAGAAACTGCATCTGGCACCTAATGTTAGCTGTCAGTTGCACTTAGTCATGCCTCTCCTAATGACTCTGTTCATTAGAAATGAGCTCAAATTATGAAATATTGTGAAAAATGATACGGCAAATAGAATGGACACAGCAAATCAATTAGAGAAATTTCCGGCAGAATTTGCTCTCCTAGCGGGAGGAGAACATGCAGGTTTCTAAGCAAGAGATGAGATAACAATTAAAAAGCAATTGAAGGGAACTTGGCGGCATTATTTATCAATCTGCTTCTATTGCAGTGGCTAGAATGAAGTCCTGGCATGCGGCAACGAAGGGTTTCAGTAAAATGTGAGGCTTGCCTAAGATTGTTAGATCTGTAGCGTTACTTCTACGGATACAGTGCTTTCATCTACTGAATGTACCTGCACACTGCTCATGCAGTCTATGGCGACATGTGGCAGAATAGCCGAGGAAATGTATCTGATTAAGGGTACTTTCACACTGGCGTTTTCTTCAATACGTCGCAATGCGTCGTTTAGGGGAAAAAACGCATCCTGCAAAGTTGTCAGCAGGATGCGTTTTTTCTCCATAGACTAACATTAGAGACGCATTGACACACATCGCAACCGTCGCACGACGGTTGCGCCGTGTTGTGGCGGACCACCAGGAGCAAAAAACGGTACATGTAACGTTTTTTTGCTTCCGAAGGTCCGCCATTTCCGACCGCGCATGTGCGGCCGGAACTCCACGCCCACCTCCCCGCATCTCACAATGGGGCAGCGGATGCGCTGGAAAAATGCATCCGCTGCCCCCATTGTGCGGCGCATTCACTGCTAGCGTCGGTACCTCAGCCCGACGCACTGCGACGGGCCGAGTACGACGCTAGTGTGAAAGTAGCCTTAGGCGTGTAGAATGCCAGGAGCCTAAGACCCCATTGACATGTATACAACGGATTTAAGGCTGGTTTCACATTTGCGTCTTTGTGCGCAGTGTTTGATCCGCATAGATGAGTCATGCGTACATATATTTAACATGGTGTACGCATGGGCATGTTGCATTTTTGGAGGCATCAAATCAGTTAAATATGCGCAGGCATGCGGATGAGTGCATCAAAAAATGCATTACTATCTATGGGGACACATGCGTACCCAAGGACATACGTATGCATGCGTTCGATGCGCTTGTATTCTTCGGACTGCGCATGTCCAAGAACTGTAGTGAGACACGCCCTCCTGGAAAAATCGAACGCATAGGCATAAACAACGCAAAAGCAGGAAAAAAAGCATACAAACGCATGCGTAAGCTGATGCGGATAAAAGACATGTAAACATGCACATGCAGATGATACACTGCACACATATACACAAATGTGAACTTGGTCTTAGTCAGACATTTATCCCTTTTGATACACAAACAGCAATTCAAAGTGTGAATGAAGCCTAAGTAAAACATTATGTTCTCACAGCAAGAAATCCCATTTTGCGATGCTACGCCGTGCTAATGTTTGAAAATGTGAAGACTAGAATTAGAGGACTACAAATTCTTAGTCACTATGCAAGTGACTAAAATGGCATTCTGGTATTCTAGGGCTATGGAGTCGGTAAGCTGAAGCCCTGACTCCGACTCAACAGCCCTGTGCTCTTCACTGCGGTGTAGGACTGGTGTGGCGAGAACATATACAGTATAGCTCACATAAAAGCTCAGAGGGCCCAGACATTTCTTGCACAGGGGCCCCAAGCTGTCAGTGTCCGCCCCTTGTAACAGGGCAACGACATGTCGTGTTTGGAGAGCCCCTGATGTGCCTAAACAGTGGAAACCTCCCACTAGTGACCCTATATTGGATTTGACCTAGATATACGTGAGATGTGTAGAGTGCATCAGGTAGGCATTTATGTATTGTGCAAGTCAGAAATAAATGTATTAGTCCATGGATAAGTGGTAGCCTGAGACAGTCTTTCATACACAGACAAGTTTTGTCACTGCAGGTGTCACACTGATAAACTGTGTCCTTTCGTATCTCCCTTCTGTAACACACTTTGCACCTTTTCTGAGACCTTCCTCTCTTTGCAATTTGAGGAACCTCACCGGGGAAATGTTGCCCTGGTACAACATGGGCACTTTCAGCTGCAAAAGTACATTGGTCCGCTCCTTCCTGACTTAATCTGACTGAATCTTAGAGCCTTGATCACTACCTCCTGGAACTGAAAAAAGGTCCCTGTTTGGCCTGCAAATCGGGATAACACCAAAGAATTATACATTGCCATCTCTACTGTGTGAACGGCCAACTTCTTTTACCACTCCTTCGCCTTTCTCATCATTATTATTATAGCGCCATTTATTCCATGGCACTTGGAAGGAGGGGTATACATAATAAAAAACAAGTACAGTAATCTTACTCAATACAAGTCACGACTGGTAGAGAAGGGGAGAGAGGACCCTGCCTGCAAGGGCTCACAATCTACGAGGGATGGGTGAGGACACAGTAGTGAGGATAGAGCTGGTCGTGCAGCGGATTGGTGGTTACTGCAGATTGTAGGCTTGTCGGAAGAGGTGGGTCTTCAGGTTCTTTATGAAGGTTTCCATGGTAGGCGAGAGTCTGATATGTTGTGGTAGAGAGTTCCAGAGTACGGGGGGAGAAATCTTCTATGCTATTGTGAGAAGAAGAGATAAGAGGGGAGTAGAGCACTATACGGCTGGAGGACTTAATCAGAGATATCAATTGCCCACATGTTCTTGTTGTACCCCAGTACACAGTTTGGTTTGTGGACCTGTGTAGAAGTACCTCGTACAGGGGTTCAGATGCTGCTATCACCATGGATGGTGGTGAAGAAAAGGACATCCTTCTTGTCCTTGACCACCAGCATCTTGTCGTTACATTGAGCTCTGCTCTCACCCTTTCAGAGTAGCTGCCCAATTTGTGTCCTAGGGAGGCCTCTGATTTTTGAGGACAATACCACATTAAGCGGTAGCTCGCACAAACAGGAACACCGTTATAAAAGTTATCTACATAGATGTGATAAGCCTGATCCAGTTTTCCAATTTTCCCACTCACTCCTAGGACAGAGGGGCATTCAAGGAGTTGAATCCGGGTGTCCGTCCCTCCATAAAACCTAAACTTGTGAGTGTACCCTGAGATACTCTCACAGTTTGTAGAGCTTAATTCCGTTCCTCGCCCTCGTTCTGGGCAGGTATTTATAGAATTTGAGACTCCCCTTAAAATGTATTAGGGACTCATCCACACAGATGTCCCTTTGGGAAAAGTACACCTCAGTAAAACTTGTTGCTGAAGTGATCAGTTGGTCAAAGTTGGGGTCACTTGGGGAGGACACTGTGCATTCCCACTGTAATGCAAAAATTTGTGGATGGCCTAAAAGCGTGTCCGGGATATAGCCATGCAGAACAGTGTTATACGTCAACACTCCAATATTGCTGAATTTCTGGTTTCTTCACTATCCCCATGTGAAGAACAAAGCCCCAAATGATGAAGGGGGATTTTGGGACAAAAATTGCTGGGCGTACAAATTTGTCTGGGACACCATGAAATTTACACAAAAAAAAAAAAATAAAAAAATCAAGAATCTGTGGCTCATAACTTTATGGAGGTCCATAGAGGGTCAGTAACTGTGGGTGATGGTTCATTTTCTGTCCTAGGGCATCTGTTTGGTGGTTCAGTATCATTTGAGGAAGAGGAGGAGCAGTTGGAAAAATAAAAATAAAGGAAAGTGGGAAATATTGCAATAAAATGCAATAAGAGACAATCAAAACATTGTATCTACTATAAAATTGTATCAATAAAAACATCTCACGGCGTAAAAAATAAGCCCTCACAGCCCCATATCCCCCCAAAAAACGAATCCCTGAAAATGGTGGTAAACTAACCCCTTAAGCCCCGAGGGTGGTTTGCACGTTAATGACCGGGCCAATTTTTACAATTCTGACCACTGTCCCTTTATGAGGTTATAACTCTGGAACGCTTCAACGGATCTTGGCGATTCTGACATTTTCTCGTGAGATATTGTACTTCATGTTAGTGGTAAAATTTATTCGATATAACTTGCGTTTATTTGAGAAAAAAACGGAAATTTGGCGAAAATTTTGCAATTTTCCAACTTTGAATTTTTATGCCCTTAAATCACAGAGATATGTCATGCAAAATACTTAATAAGTAACATTTCCCACATGTCTACTTTACATCAGCACAATTTTGGAACCAAAATTTTTTTTTGTTAGGGACTTATAAGGGTTAAAAGTTGACCAGCAATTTCTCATTTTTACACCATTTTTTTTTTTAGGGACCACATCTCATTTGAAGTCATTTTGAGGGGTCTATATGATAGAAAATACCCAAGTGTGACACCATTCTAAAAACTACACCCCTCAAGGTGCTCAAAACCACATTCAAGAAGTTTATTAACCCTTCAGGTGTTTTACAGGAATTTTTGGAATGCAAATAAAAATGAACATTTAACTTTTTTTCACACAAAATTTATTTCAGCTCCAATTTGTTTTATTTTACCAAGGGTAACAGGAGAAAATGGACCCCCAAAGTTGTTGTACAATTTGTCCTGAGTACGCTGATACCTCATATGTGGGGAGCCCCTGATGTGCCTAAACATTGAAACCCCCCACAAGTGACACCATTTTGGAAAGTAGACCCCTTAAGGAACTTATGTAGATGTGTGTTGAGCACTTTGACCCACCAAGTGCTTCACAGAAGTTTATAATGCAGAGCCGTAAAAATAAAAAATCATATTTTTTCACAAAAATGATCTTTTTGCCGCCAATTTTTTATTTTCCCAAAGGTAAAGGTACAGTCACACTAAGCGACGCTGCAGCGATACCGACAACGATCCGGATCGCTGCAGCGTCGCTGTTTGTTCGCTGGAGAGCTGTCACCCGATGTTTACCCTGGTTACCAGTGAAGACATCGCTGAATCGCCGTCACACGCCGATTCAGCGATGTCAGCAGGAAGTCCAGCGACGAAATAAAGTGCTGGACTTTCTGCAGCGACCAACGACATCACAGCAGGATTCTGATCGCTGCTGTGTGTCAAACTGAACGATATCGCTACTCAGGATGCTGCAACGTCACGGATCGCTAGCGATATCGTTTAGTGTGACGGTACCTTAAGAGAAAAAATTAGACCACAAAAGTTGTTGTGCAATTTGTCCCGAGTACGCTGATACCCCATACGTGGGTGTAAACCATTGTTTGGGCGCATGGCAGAGCTCGGAAGAGAAGGAGAGCCGTTTGACTTTTCAATGCAAAATTGACTGGAATTGAGATGGGACGCCATGTTGCGTTTGGAGAGCCCCTGATGTGCCTAAACATTGAAACTCCCCACAAGTGACACCATTTTGGAAAGTAGACCCCCTAAGGAACTTATCTAGATGTGTTTTGAGAACTTTGAACCCCCAAGTGTTTCACTACAGTTTATAACGCAGAGCCGTGAAAATAAAAATTCTTTTTTTTTTTTCACAAAAATGATTTTTTAGCCCCCAGTTTTGTATTTTCACAAGGGTAACAGGATAAATTGGACCCCAAAAGTTGTTGTCCAATTTGTCCTGAGTACGCTGATACCCCATATGTGGGGGGGAACCACTGTTTGGGCGCATGGCAGAGCTCGGAAGGGAAGGAGCGCCATTTGGAGTACAGACTTAGATGGATTGGTCTGCAGGCGTCACGTTGCATTTGCAGAGCCCCTGATGTACCCAAACAGTAAAAACCCCCCACAAGTGACCCCATATTGGAAACTAGACCTCCCAAGGAACTTATCTAGATGTGTTGTGAGAACTTTGAACCCCCAAGTGTTTCACAGCAGTTTACAACGCAGAGCCGTGAAAATAAAAAAAATCTTATTTTTCCCACAAAAATGATTTTCCCCCCCAAATTTTTATTTTCCCAAGGATAACAAGAGAACTTGGACCCCAAAATTTGTTGTCCAATTTGTCCCGAGTACGCTGATACCCCATATGTTGGGGTAAACCCCTGTTTGGGCGCATCGGAGAGCTCGGAAGGGAAGGAGAACTGTTTTACTTTTTCAACGCAGAATTGGCTGGAATTGAGATCGGACACCATGTCACGTTTGGAGAGACCCTGATGTGCCTAAACCGTGTAAACCCCCCAATTATAACTTAAAACCCTTTCCAACAACACCCCTAACCCTAATCCCAATGGTAACCCTAACCACACCTCTAACCCAGACACACCCCTAACTCTAATCCCAACACAAATCCCAACCGTAAATGTAATCCAAATCTTAACCCTAACTTTAACCCCAACCCTAACTTTAGCTCCAACCCTAGCCCTAACCCTAGCCCCAACCCCAACCCTAGCCCCAACCCTAACCCCAACCCTAGCCCCAACCCTAGCCCCAACCCTAGCCCCAACCCTAATGGGAAAATGGAAATACATAAATTTTTTTTAATTTTATTATTTTTCCCTAACTAAGGGGGTGATGAAGGGGGGTTTGATTTACTTTTATAGCGTTTTTTATATCGGATTTTAGGATTGGCAGCTGTCACACACTAAAAGACGCTTTTTTATAGCAAAAAAGTTTTTGTGTCTCCACATTTTGAGACCTGTAATTTTCCATATTTTGGTCCACAGAGTCATCTGAGGTCTTGTTTTTTGCGGGACGAGTTGACGTTTTTATTGGTAACATTTTCGGACACGTGACAGTTTTTGATCACTTTTTATTCAGATTTTTGTGAGGCAGAATGACCATGGGGGGTTACATCACAGATCGCTGATCTGACAGTTTGCATAGCACTCTGTAAGATCTCACTCACATCGCTGCAGGCTTAGCCTGGCTTACCAGAGCCTGCAGTCGGCCCGGAAGTACTCCCTGCAGGACCCGGATGCAGCCCCGCGGCCATTTTGGATCCGGGGACTGCAGGGAGAAGACGCTCGGTACAAGGTGAGTACATCACCTTGTACCGATCGTCTCAGGGAAGCACGCAGGGAGCCCCCTCCCTGCGCGATGCTTCCCTGTACCGCCGGCACACCGCGATCATGTTTGATCGCGGTGTGCCGGGGGTTAATGTGCCGGGAGCGGTCCGTGACCACTCCTGGCACATAGTGCTGGATGTCAGCTGCGATAGTCAGCTGACACCCGGCCGCGATCGGCTGCTCTCCCCCCGTGAGCGCGGCCGATCGCTATGACGTACTATCCCGTCGGTGGGAATTAAGGCCCACCCCACCTCGACGGGATAGTACATCATACGGGATTAAGGGGTTAAAACTTTTTTTCATACAAATTTCAGAATTTTTTTTTTAACAACTTAAAAAATAAACTATAGAGGTTTGGTATTTGCATACTCGTACTGACTTGGGGAATAATATTGCCAGGTCAGTTTTACCAAATAGTGAACATGGTAAACTAAAAAAAAAAAATCCCCAAAATTGCGGAATTGCACTTTCTTTTGCAATTTTGACCGCATTCGCAATTTTTTTATGGCTCTTGGCAGAAGGGGAGGAAAAAATCGAAAACGAAATGGCCATGGCGTAAACCGGTTAAAACATGAAGAGTATGTTGTGCCAAATTCATTAACTGCTCTTACAAATGTCACTGCAGAGTAGAAGCTGGACCGCCTGGAAGTTTAACCCCTTAAACTTAGATTTTTCATGCCCTTAAATCACAGGGATATGTCAGTCACACAAAATACTTAATAAGTAACATTTCCCCACATGTCTACCTTACATCAGAACAGTTTTGGAACCAAAATATTTTTTGTTTGGAAGCTATAAGGCTATGTGCACACGTGGGAAGGGGGCTGCGGGTTCTCCAGCGGGCTTTCCCGCAGCGGATTTGATAAATCTGCAGGGCAAACCCGCTGCGGTTATCCCTGCAGATTTATCGCGGTTTGTGTTGCGGGTTCCGCTGCGGGTTTTTTCCTGCACTGGTTTTACTATTGATGCTGCATATGCAGCATCAATAGTAATGTTAGAAATAATAAAAATAATGATATGCTCACCCTCTGACGTCCCGATCTCCTCGGCGCTGCAGGCGGCGGTCCGGTTCCAAAGATGCTGTGCGAGAAGGACCTTCGTGACGTCACGGTCATGTGACCGCGACGTCACCGCAGGTCCTGCTCGCATAGCAAACCTGAGACCGGACGGCCGCGTACAGCGCTGAGAGGTGAGTATATCATGATTTTTTATTTTAATGCTTTTTTTTTTTTTACACAAATATGGTTCCCAGGGCCTGGAGGAGAGTCTCCTCTCCTCCACCCCGGGTACCACCCGCACATTATCCGCTTACTTCCCGCATGGTGGGCACAGCCCCATGTGGGAAGTAAGCGGATCAATGCATTCCTATGGGTGCAGAACCGCCGCAATTCTGCACAAAGAAGTGACATGCTGCGGGTTGTAAACCACTGTGTTCCCGCGCGGTTTTCCCCGCAGCATGTGCACAGCGGTTTGCGGTTTCCATAGGGTTTACATGTTACTGTAAACGCAATGGAAACTGCAGCGGACCCGCAGCATCAAAATCGCTGTGGTTCCGCAGTAAAAACAGCAACGTGTGAACATGGCCTAAGAGTGAAAAGTTGACCAGCGAGTTCTCATTTTTACAGCACCATTTTTTTTTTTTTTTTTTTTTAGGGACCACATCTCATTTGAAGTCACTTTGAGGGGCCTATATGATAAAAAATAATCAAGTGTGACACCATTCTAAAAACTGCATCCCTCAAAGGTGCTCAAAACCACATTCAAGAAGTTTATTACCCCTTCAGGTGCTTTACAGGAATTTTTGGAATTTAAAAAAAAAATAGGAACATTTAACTTTCATTCACAATTTTTTTTACTTCAGCTCCAATTTGTTTTATTTTACCAAGGGTAACAGGAGAAATTGGACCCCAAAAGCTGTTGTCCAATTTGTCCTGAGTAAGCTGATACTCCATATGTCGGGGGAACCACTGTTTGGGCGCATGGCAAAGCCCGGAAAGGAAGGAGCGCAATTTGACTTTTCAAAGCAAAATTGACTGGAATTGAGATCGGACGCCATGTTGCATTTGGAGAGCCACTGATGTGCCTAGACAGTGGAAACCCCCCACAAGTGACACCATTTTGGAAAGTAGACCAACTAAGGAACTTATCTAGATGTGTGGTGAGCACTTTAAACCCCCAAGTGCTTCACATAAGTTTATAATGTAGAGCCATAAAAAAAAATAATAATTTTTTCCACAAAAATGATTTTTTAGCCCCCAGTTTTGTATTTTCCTAAGGGTAACAGAAGAAATTGGACCCCAAAAGTTGTTGTCCTGAGTACGTTGATACACCAGAATATTCAGAATATTAATTTCTCTTAAGTATCAGCACACGTGACCGCCGGCAGCGGCAGGAAGCAGAAAGTGCACGCTACTGAAGGGGAATGTATACTCACCGCAATCTCTGATGAACACCCGGTGAGTATTACGGCAGCTGTGCTCTGCTTGTGAACAGCACATGACGTCTCTGCCATGTATTGCTTACAAGCATTAAACAGCTGCTGACACCGGAGCAGGACGCTGCGACTGCGAAGGAGCGGAGGAAGGCAAGAGTAAAGGTTTGCTTTTTTTAATCTTTTCTGATGGGGCCATGGATACCAGGACAGGGATGGGGCCAGTCAATCATACCAGGAACTGGATGGGGCCATGTATACCAGGAACGGGATGGGGCCAATCAATCATACCAGGAACAGGATGGGGCCAATCAATCATATCAGAATAAGAATGGGACCATGCATACCAGGACTGGGATAGGGCCAATCATACCAGAATAAGGATGAGGGGACCATATTTACCAGGATAGGGATGAGGGGACCATATTTACCAGGATAGGTGATCTTAAGTACAGAATTGACTTCATATTTTGCTTCAGTTTCTTTTTTCCCTAATTTCCTCCTCTAAAACCTAGGTGCGTCTTATGGTCCGGTGCGTCTTATAGTCCAAAACATACAGTAGTTTATTATCAGCCTTCATCACTGTACACACAGCACTAAACCAAAACTTCATACAGAGCAACAGGAAGCGCTGTCAGTGCTTCCGCCTCCATACACAGCTGTCATGTGATCGCTGTGCATAGAAGACCTAGACAGCTCTGCTACATGGCCAGGAGGCTGCATATCTCTTGTAACATGGGCTAACATACCAACCCCAGTTACAAGGGTAATAAGATAAAATTAGAAACATTTATCAAGTATCTAATTTTTGGTGTCCTCATAGTAACTATTACAGCACAGATGCACCATGCCTATACAGTCCTGCCCACCATTATTGGCACCCCTTCATTTTTTCATACACTGTACAATATCTTCAGAAATAAAATGTAAGTGTACCAAAGTTATATCCTCAGGATTTTTTAATTAGTGGTCCAAAGTAATACAACAATAAAACATTATTCTTTGAAACTGCAACATATAAGTTGAAAAACAAACAGAATAAACAGCATGTGCAGCAATAACGGCACCCCTAATTAATACATGGTTGCACACCCTTTAGCATTGATGACAACCTCCAAACATTTCTTGTAATCTATATACATAATTGTCTAAGGGGTACTTCCGTCTGTGTCTGTCCTGTCACGGATATTCATTGGTCCTTGCCTCTGTCTATCATGGAAATCCAAGTCGCTGATTGGTCGCTGCAAACAACCACGACCAATCAGCGACTACGTGGCTCTGTGCTGTATACTACAAGGCTGGGCAATATACTACGTCGCTGTGCAATATACTACGTGGCTGGACAATATACTACGTGGCTGGACAATATACTACCTCGCTCTGCAATATACTACGTGGCTCTGCTGTATACTATGTGGCTGGGCAATATACTACGTGGCTCTGCTGTATACTATGTGGCTGGGCAATATACTACGTAAATGGGCAATATACTACGTGGCTGGGCAATATACTATGTGGCTGGGCAATATACTACGTGGCTGGGCAATATACTCCGAGGCTGGGCAATATACTACTTGGCTGGGCAATACGTGACTGGGCAATATACTACGTGACTGGCCAATATACTACGTGGACATGCATATTCTAGAATACCTGATGCGTTAGAATCGGGCCACCATCTATTCATCAATAAGCTTCTTGCACTTCTCAGCTGGTATTTTCTCCCACTCTTCCTTTGCAGTTTGTTCAAGCTCTTGAATGTTTGCAGGGTTCTTTTTCCCAATGGCAGATTTCAGCTCACCCCTAAGATGTTTAATGGGATTGAGGTCCGGAGTCATTGATGGCCATTTTAACCCCTTCCTGACATGCGCCGTACTAGTACTGCTCTGCGGGAACTGAGTTTCCGCAAACCGCAGTACTAGTACGGCGGCACGATCGTGTGGCCTCAAGCTGAGCACCGCGGCGATCACGTGCAGGTGTCAGCTGTATATGACAGCTGACACCCTTCAGCAATGCCCACGATCGGCGCTAGGGTTAGTGACAGCGAGACAGAGGGGCATCGCGCAGGGACGGGGGCTCCCTGCGCTCTCCCACCGGAATGCGAAGCGATCGCGTTGTTCCGGTGTCCTGGAAGCAGTCCCCGGATCCAAAATGGCCACGGGTCTCCTTCCGGGTCCTGAAGTGAGGTGGCTAGCTGGCGCCTGCTCAGAGCAGGCGCCGGAAAGCCTCCTGCACTGCCTGTCAGATCGCTGATCTGACACAGTGCTATGCAAAGTGTCAGATCAGCGATCTGATCTAATATAGTGATGTCCCACCCTGGGACAATGTTAGTGAGTAAAAAAAAAAAAAATCCCCAAATAAGGGGAAAAAAATGTCTCAAAAAATCCATTTATTTATGTAAATAATAATAATTAAAAAAAAACAGTAGAAGTACGCATATTTGGTATCGCCGCGTTCGTAACGACCCACTCTATAAAACTATCCCACTAGTTAACCCCTTCAGTGAACACCGCAAAAAATAAAAAATCTAGGCAAAAAAACAACGCTTTATTATCATACCGGCGAACAAAAAGTGGAATAGCACGCGATCAAAAAGACAGATCTAAATAAACATGGTACCGCTGAAAACGTCATCTTGTCCCGCAAGAAAAAAAGCCGCCATAGAGCATCATCAGCAGAAAAATAAAAAAAGTTATAGCTCTCAGAATAAAGCGATGCAAAAACAATTATTTTTTATATAAAATAGTGTTTATTGTGTAAAAGCGCCAAAACATGGAAAAATGATATAAATGAGGTATCGCTGTAATCGTACTGACCTGAAGAATAAAACTGCTGCTTTATCAATTTTACCGCACGTGGAACGGTATAAACGCTCCCCCTAAAAGAAATTCAGGAATTGCTGGTTTTTGTTCAATCTGCCTCCCAAAAATCGGAATAGAAAGCGATAAAAAAAAGTCAAGTGCCCGAAAATGGTACCAATAAAAACGTCAACTCGTCCCGCAAAAAACAAGACCTCGCATGACTCTGTGGGCCAAAACATGGATAAATTATAGCTCTCAAATGTGGTGATGCAAAAACTATTTTTTGCAATAAAAAAAGCGTCTTTTAGTGTGTGGCAGCTGCCAATCATAAAAATCCGCCAAAAAAACCGCTATAAAAGTAAATCAAACCCCCTTCATCACCCCCTTAGTTAGGGAAAAATAATAAAATTTTAAAAAATGTATTTATTTCCATTTTCCCATTAGGGTTAGGTTTGGGGCTAGGTTTAGGGTTTGGATTACATTTACGGTTGGGATTAGGGTTAGGGGTGTGGTTAGGGTTAACACTGGGATTATAGTTAGGGGTGTGCTTGGGTTAGGGTTTCAGTTAGAATTGGGGGTTTCCAATGTTTAGGCACATCAGGGGCTCTCCAAACGCGACATGGCGTCCGATCTCAATTCCAGCAAATTTTACATTGAAAAGTCAAATGGCGCTCCTTCCCTTCTGAGCTCTGCCATGCGCCCAAACAGTGGTTTACCCCCACATATGGGGTATCGGCGGACTCAGGACAAATTGTACAACGACTTTTGTGGTCCAATTTCTCCTGTTACCCTTGGTAAATTAAAACAAATTGGATCTGAAGTAAAAATTTTGTGAAAAAAAGTTAAATGTTCAATTATTTAAAAACATTCCAAAAATTCCTGTGAAGCAGCTGAAGGGTTAATAAACTTTTTGAATGTGGTTTTGAGTACCTTGAGGGGTGCAGTTTTTAAAATGGTGTCACTTTTGGGATTTTCTGTCATAGACCCCTCAAAGTCACTTCAAGTGTGAGGTGGTCCGTAAAAAAAATGGTTTTGCAAATTTTGTTGCAAAAATGAGAAATCGCTGGTCAACTTTTAACCCTTATAACTCCCTAACAAAAAAAAAATTATGTTTCCAAAATTGTGCTGATGTAAAGCAGACATGTGGGAAATGTTATTTATGAACTAATTTTTGTGACATATCTCTGATTTAAAGACATAAAAATTCAAAGTTCAAAAATTTCTAAATTTTCAAAATTTTCGCCAAATTTCCGTTTTTTTTTTTCACAAATAAACGCAAGTCAAATCGAAAAAGTTTTACCACCATCATAAAGTACAATATGTCACAAGAAAATAATCTCAGAATCACCAGGATCCGTTGAAGAGTTTCAGAGTTATGACCTCATAAAGTGACAGTGGTCAGAATTGAAAAAAATGGCCTGGTCAGGAAGTTGAAAACAGGCTTGGGGGTGAAGGGGTTAAAACAGTCTATTTTTGTTTCATCTGTCCACAGAACATTTTCTCAGAAGGATTGTGGTTTGTCAAGGTACATATTGGCAAAGATCAGTCGCTCCTTTTTATGTTGTTTCTTCAGCAATGGATTCTTCCTTGGCTTCGCTTATAAGTCTCTGCTTAGTTTAGTGTGCGGCGTGCTTGTTGAAACCATGAGCACTGACTGTTCTAGGTGGCCGTCAGGTCTTTGGATGTTTGCTGTGGTGTTTTTTTTTTCCACCATTCGCACCAACCTTCAAAGAAATCTCTTGCCAGTTTTCCTCTTTCCCTCACGACCAGAGAGGTTCTTGATGGTTCCATGCTTGGTAAACTTCTCAATAACATTGCGCACTATTGAAACTGGGATACCAAGGTCTTTTGAGATGGCTTTTATACCCTTTGGAAGTCTTGTGTTTGATAATAGTAGTTATGATGTCCTCAGACATCTCCTTTGTCTTCACCTTTGTGATAAAGTAACAGGGACTACCATGTGGCTTTTTAAAACACTGAAGTCATCATTCCTTGGCTAATTCATGTCACATGGGCAACACCAATTATTCAAAAGTGATTCTCATTTGTGATTTACCAAAGGCGAGACTAATTGTGCTTCCATACTAATTTAATGGAAAGGGTGCCAATACCAGTGTCACAGCAAGCTTTAGGTTTTTCTATTTTTCCCTCCTATTGTTTTTGTTTTAAATTATTATCATTTGGTCTTTTTTATTTTTTTCAGGAGATATTCAACATTATGTACTTACACTTCATGGGTGCCAATAATGATGAGCAGGACTGTAGCTCTGAGCATCTTGGAATTCTCTGAAATGAAGAGCTTCCTTGATATATATTGGAATTACAGAATAATGGAAAGCACATTGCAAGTCCCCCGTGTTATACACTTGTCGACAACATGACCCCATAGCAGCTGCAACAATCCACCGCACAACCATGAAAACACTGCGGTGTATTATTTGATGCGACCATTCCCACATAAGACAGCAGAACAAATACCCAGAAACTCGCCCAGCATTATCCCGACAGTTTGATTACAATTCACAGGGAGTTGGGACAGGTACACCAGAGTTAAAGAGTTTTCAATATGAAACCCCGCACTAAATTACTTCTCCAACCGAGCAGCTCTACTTACATCAATGTCCTCTTGGGTAAATGTCTCTGGATCCTCTCCCATCATGTTGGCTAAATGTCTCTTTCCAATGTTGAACTCTTCAATCTGTTTTTTAATAAAAGCCTCTGTGTACTTTTCAGGTCCCGAGGCTGCAACATTTTTCCTCTGTACGGTGGAGCTGGTATGTATTAGCCGAGATGCCTGTGCCAAAATAAGAAAGGGGGGAGCAGGGGTTAAAAAGGAGAGAAAAATAATTGAATCAAATGACCAGCAATAAAATGACATGGTGGAACACATAGAACACAGGTATTCCAGTGTTTCGTGATACACAGCCTCAATGCTCAGCTCACAAAGTCGCACAGCAAGAATAGAAATGTAATGTTAGCAAGCACAAGATAATGAATGACTAGCAATGCACAAAAAATCTGCAAGAGCAGGAAAAGTGGTTACACTCAATCATTGGAAATATATTTTCGTTTTTGACACTGCAGAATTTCTGCACCATTTCTACACCTCTTGCTAAAACGCAATGAAAAACTGCATGTGGTTTTTTTTTAAATTTTTTACATGTTTTTATCTATAGGGAAAATTCGCACAGAAAACTCAGCGTACCCCCAAGAGAAATTGACATGTTGCAGACTTGAAATATGCACTGCAGGCCAATTTACGTGGAGTAAAAAAAAAAAATCTCAATCCACACTGGATTTTTTTCAGCCGATGATGCAGCTGGTACTTATTGAAAAATCCTGTCTAGAATGATAACTATTCATGTAGTGTGATGCCCAACCAATGAACAATCAATCATTCATTCCACCGAAACAGCTGAACATTGATCGTAAGGCTGAAAGCGATCATTTCAGCCAAATTTGATTTTACGTGTAAGTGGGGCTGCAAGGGCAGCAGTAAAACATATGCAAGCACTGCGTGTCAGACCACTGATATTAATGTTAACCTGGGGTACTTTGCCAACATTCTTTTGAAACCTAAAAGTGTAAGGCTATGTGGACACGCTATGGATTTGTTGCGGATCCGCAGCGTTTTTTCTGTGTGGAATTGCACCAAATCCGTAAATGATTGCTCAAGCAATGTTAACCAATGGGAATCCAGAATTATTTTCTGAAAATTGTCAATTCTACTTGTGGATCTGCAGCGTTTCTGAACCCATTGACTTACATCGAGTCAGTCAAATCCACAGCCAAACCACAGGTGTAAAAAGGTTTGCGGATTTGCGTGCCAAAACCGCTGCAGAAAGGAAGGAGGAAGAGTCTGAGAATGTGTGTGTGGGCGAAGAATTGTGTGTGGGCGGAGAATATGAGTCGGGGATTATGCGATGCAGTAAGTATGGTAAATTAAGATTCAATAAAGGAGTCTGTGTGATTATTTCAATTAAAGGACTTTATTTTGGCTGTGTCTTTATTTACCATATAACTATAGGATTAGTAATGGATAGGTGTCTTATTGACGCTTCTCCATTACTAATCAGTGGACTTGATTTCACCGGACAATACAAAGGTGATATCAATCCAAATATTACCCTACTTGCCACCGCTACAGGGCAAGTGGGAAGAGTGAGGCTAAGTGCCAGAAAAGGTGCATCTATAAGATGCGCCATTTCTGGGGAGGCTGAGAGCTAATGTTTTTAGCCTGGGTGGGTGCCAATAGCTTGAATATCCATGGCCCTTTCCCAGGCACATAGGCAAACCACACATGTATTCAAGCTGTCTAGCAGCCGCAAATCATGCAGCTGTGTAGATCTAAACTAAATCTCCGAGCACGCTGAAATACTTCGAGACCACCCGAGCATGCTCGTAGAAACTCAAGCAACGAGCATACTCGCTCATCACTACTCATCACTTCAAAAACACCATCTTCACAGTGAAATATGGTGGTGGCCGCATCATGCTGTATGTTTTTAGGCAGCAGGGACAGGGAAAATGGTCTGAGTCAGGGGAAAAATGGGTAGTGTGAAATATAGGCATATTCTTGAGCAAAACCTATTTCAGTCTGTCAGCGATTTGAGACTGAGGCGAGGTTCACCTGCCAACAAGACAATAACCCAAAGAACACTGCTAAAGAAACACTTGAGTGGTTTAAGGGGAAGCATGTAAATGTTTTGGAGTGGCCTAGTCAAAGCCCAGAACTTCTTCCAATTCAAAATCTATGATCAGACTTGTATATTGCTGTTCACCAGAGGAAACCATCTAACTTGAAGGAGTGGAAGCAGCTGTAGTTGATGCAAAAGGAGGCTCTACAAAGTACTGACTTTAGGAGGGGTGAACAGTTATGCACACTGAAGATTTCAGTTATTTTGGTCAATTTGCTGTTTGTTTCAAAATAAAAATAAAACCAAATATTCACAGTTGTAAACATGTTTATTACATAAACTAATGCAAACCCTGAAAAAACAGTGAAATTCCAGGTGGTGAGATAGCAAAACAAGAAAAATACACAAGGGGGTAAATACTTTCGGAAGCCACTGTATGTAATCCCATCCCATAAAACTACAATGAACATAGCTGTTCACCCAAGTACTTCTTAAGATTTGTTTAGAAGAGCATATTTTAATGTTAGTGCACTGTCTGGATAATATATGGGCAGCGTAGGGACCAATGCAAGTGAATAGGTTAGTTAATGTAGGAATGTTTTTTTACACATGGAAATACCAATGACATACAGTACACCATACGAATGAAAGATTTTTTTTTTCTGGATGAGAAAGAATTTAACATATGCTCGTCTGAACAAGACTTTAGGCAGAGTTCACATGTAATACTAAAATTAAGATTAGTAATGTCTACGATCTGTGGATATGACTGGGTGTATGATCAGCTCCATGAGCACAGTGGATGACAGCAGTGATTAACCCCTTCATGACCCAGCCTATTTTGACCCTAATGACCTGGCCGTTTTTTGCAATTCTGACCAGTGTCCCTTTATGAGGTAATAACTCAGGAACGCTTCAACGGATCCTAGCGATTCTGAGATTGTTTTTTCGTGACATATTGGGATTCATGTTAGTGGTAAATTTAGGTCAATAAATTCTGCGTTTATTTGTGATAAAAACGGAAATTTGGCGAAAATTTTTAAAATTTCACAATTTTTACATTTTGAAGTTTTATTCTGTTAAACCAGAGAGTTATGTGACACAAAATAGTTAATAAATAACATTTCCCACATGTCTACTTTACATCAGCACAATTTTGGAAACAAAATTTCTTTTTGCTAGGAAGTTATAAGGGTTAAAATTTGACCAGCGATTTCTCATTTTTACAACAAAATTTACAAAACCATTTTTTTTAGGGACCACCTCACATTTGAAGTCAGTTTACGGGGTCTATATGGCTGAAAATACCCAAAAGTGACACCATTCTAAAAACTGCACCCCTCAAGGTGCACAAAACCACATTCAAGAAGTTTATTAACCCTTCAGGTGCTTCACTGCAGCAGAAGCAAGGAAAAAATGAACATTTAACTTTTTGGTCACAAAAATGATTTTTCAGCAACAATTTTTGTATTTTCCCAATGGTAAAAGGAGAAACTGAACCACGAAAGTTGTTGTCCAATTTGTCCTGAGTACGCTGATACCTCATATGTGGGGGTAAACCACTGTTTGGGCGCACGGCAGGGCTTGGAAGGGAAGGAGCGCCATTTGACTTTTTGAATGAAAAATTGGCTGCACTCTTTAGCGGACACCATGTCAAGTTTGGAGAGCCCCCGTGTACCTAAAAACTGGAGCTCCCCCACTAGTGACCCCATTTTGGAAACTAGATGCCCCAAGGAACTTATCTAGATGCATAGTGAGCCCTTTAAACCCCCAGGTGCTTCACAAATTGATCCGTAAAAATGAAAAAGTACTATTTTTTTCACAAAAAAAATTCTTTTAGCCTCAATTTTTTCATTTTCACATGGACAACAGGATAAAATGTATCCTAAAATTTGTTTGGCAATTTCTCCTGAGTACACCGATACCTCACATGTGGGGGTAAAGCACTGTTTGGACACATGGTAAGGCTCGGAAGGGAAGGAGCGCCATTTGACTTTTTGAATGAAAAATTATCTCCATCGTTAGCGGACACCATGTCGCGTTTGGAGAGCCCCTGTGTGCCTAAACATGGGAGCTCCCCCACAAGTGACCCCATTTTGGAAACTAGACCCCCCCAAGGAACTTATCTAGATGCATATTGAGCACTTTAAACCCCCAGGTGCTTCACAGAAGTTTATAACGCAGAGCCATGAAAATAAAAAAATAATTTTTCTTTCCTCAAAAATTATTTTTTAGCTTGGAATTTCCTATTTTGCCAAGGGTAATAGGAGAAATTGGACCCCAAATGTTGTTGTCCAGTTTGTCCTGAGTACGCTGATACCCCATATGTGGGGGTAAACCACTGTTTTGGCGCATGGCAGGGCTCGGAAGGGAAGGCACGCCATTTGGCTTTTTAAATGGAAAATTAGCTCCAATCATTAGCGGACACCATGTCGCGTTTGGAGAGCCCCTGTGTGCCTAAACATTGCAGATCCCCCACAAATGACCCCATTTTGGAAACTAGACCCCCAAAGGAACTAATCTAGATGTGTGGTGAGCACTTTGAACCCCCAAGTGCTTCACAGAAGTTTATAACGCAGAACCATGAAAATTAAAAAAAAAAAAATTTCTTTTCTCAAAAATGATTTTTTAGCCCGCAATGTTTTATTTTCCCAAGGGTAACAGGAGAAATTTGACCCCAAAAGTTGTTGTCCAGTTTCTCCCGAGTACGCGGATACCCCATATGTGGGGGTAAACCACTGTTTGGGCACACTTCGGGGTTTGGAAGGGAAGTAGTGATGTTTTGAAATACAGAGTTTGATGGAACGCTCTGCGGGCGTCACATTGCGTTTGCAGAGCCCCTGATGTGGCTAAACAGTAGAAACCCCCCACAAGTGACCCCATTTTGGAAACTAGACCCCCAAAGGAACTTATCTAGATGTGTGGTGAGCACTTTGAACCCCCAAGTGCTTCACAGAAGTTTATAACGCAGAGCAGTGAAAATAATAAATACGTTTTCTTTCCTCAAAAATAATTATTTAGCCCAGAATTTTTTAATTTTCCCAAGGGTAACAGGAGAAATTTTACCCCAACTGTTGTTGTCCAGTTTCTTCTGAGTACGCTGATACCCCATGTGTGGGGGTAAACCACTGTTTGGGCACACGTCGGGGTTTGGAAGGGACGTAGTGATGTTTTGAAATGCAGACTTTGATGGAATGGTCTGCGGGCGTCACGTTGCGTTTGCAGAGCCCCTGGTGTGCCTGAACAGTAGAAACCCCCCACAAGTGACCCCATTTTGGAAACTAGACCCCCAAGGAACTTATCTAGATATGTGGTGAGCACTTTGAACCCCCAAGTGCTTCACAGATGTTTACAACGCAGAGCCGTGAAAATAAAAAAATCATTTTTCTTTCCTCAAAAATGATTTTTTAAAAAGCAATTTTTTATTTTCACAAGGGTAACAGGAGAAATTGGACCCCAATAATTGTTGCGCAGTTAATTCTGAGTATGGTGGTACCCCATATGTGGGGGTAAACCACTGTTTGGGCGCACGTCGGGGCTCGGAAGTGAGGGAGCACCATTTGACTTTTTGAATACAAGTTGCGTTTGGAGACCGCTGATGTGCCTAAACATTGGAAAACCCTCAATTCTACCTCCAACACTAACCCCAACACACCCCTAACCCTAATCCCAACTGTAGACATAACCCTAATCACAACCCTAACCACAACCCTAATTCAAACCCTAACCCTAAGGCTATGTGCCCACGTTGCGGATTCGTGTGAGATTTTTCCGCACCATTTTTGAAAAATCCGTGGGTAAAAGGCGCTGCGTTTTACCTGTGGATTTACAGTGTTTTTTGTGCGGATTTCAACTGCGGATTTCTATTGAGGAAGAGGTGTAAAACGCTGCGGAATCCGCACAAAGAATTGACATGCTGCGGAAAATACAACGCAGCGTTTCCGCGCTGTATTTTCCGCACCATGGGCACAGCGAATTTGGTTTTCCATAGGTTTACTTGGTACTGTAAACCTGATGGAACTCTGCTGCGAATCCGCAGCGGCCAATCCACTGCGGATCAGCAGCCAAATCCGCACCGTGTGCACATAGCCTAATTCTAAAGGTATGTGCACACACTGCGGAAAACGCTGCGAATCCGCAGCAGTTTCCCATGAGTTTACAGTTCAATGTAAACCTATGGGAAACAAAAATCGCTGTACACATGCTGCAGAAAAACTGGACGGAAACGCAAGGGTTTACATTCCGCAGCATGTCACTTCTTTCTGCGGATTCCGCAGCGGTTTTACAACTGCTCCAATATTAAACTGCAGTTGTAAAACCGCAGTGAAATGCGCAGAAAAACCGAGGTAAATCCGCAATAAATCCGCAGCGGTTTAGCACTGCTGATTTAGCAAATCCGCTGCGGAAAAATACGCAGAGGACCAGAATACGTGTGCACATACCGAAACCCTAACCCAAACCCTAACCCTAACTCTAATCCCAACCTTAGTGGAAGAAAAAAAAAATTTTTCTTTATTTTATTATTGTCCCTACCTATGGGGGTGACAAAGGGGGGGGGATGGGGGTCATTTAGTATTTTTTTTATTTTGATCACTGTGAGGTTTTATCACAGTGATCAAAATGCACTTGAAACGAATCTGCCAGACGGCAGATTCGGCGGGCGCACTGCGCATGCGCCCGCCATTTTGGAAGATGGCGGCGCCCAGGAAAGAAGACGGACGGACCCCGGGAGGCTCGGTAAGTATGATGGGGTGGGGGGGGGGGGGGGTAGCACGGAGGGGTGGATCGGAGCATGGGGGAAGTGGATTGCAGTGCGGGGGGGTGGATCGCAGTGTGGGGGGGTGGATCGCAGTGCGGGGGGGGTGGATCGCAGTGCGGGGGGTGGGATTGGAGCGGGGGGTGGGATTGGAGCACGGGGGAGCGGACAGGAGGACGCGGGAGCGGAGCACAGGACGGAGGGGAGCGGACCACAGATCGGAGGGCTGGGGGGGCGATCGGTGGGGTGGGGTGGAGGCACATCAGTGTTTCCAGCCATGGCCGATGATATTGCAGCATCGGCCATGGCTGGATTGTAATATTTCACCAGTTTTTTAGGTGAAATATTACAAATCGCTCTGATTGGCTGTTGAAAGTGAAACTGCCAATCAGAGCGATTGTAGCCACGGGGGGGTGTGAAGCCAATCCCCCTGGGCTAAAGTACAACTCCTCCTGTCCCTGCAGGCCGGGTGAAATTACAGTTAACCCTTTCACCCGGCCTGCAGGAGCCCAATCCGGCCATGACGCTCGTATGCTGCGACACATGTCGGAATGGCTCAGGTTTTCATGACGCATACGGTGAGTCAAAGGTCGGGAAGGGGTTAAGGACCGAGATTCAGTTCGAAACATGTAGGAAGAGCTTTTACATTTATTTTTTCTACAGGTCTTGGCCTGTTCTGTTTTGTTCAAATCTACAATAAACTTTTTTTTTTTAATACAAAAAAATGGGCAGATATCCTTTCCTATGACCGCAGTAGCTACCTGCTATTGACATGCATTAGACCGGTCTATAAAACAGACCAGACTGCTGCATTGTTTTGGACATGGACCACCTGTCCATATAAAAAGTTTGCTTGTGTAAACAAGTTATTATTTTGTCAGTGTAATGTCCATTGAGCACACACAGCATGCATCATTAATTCCACAGATCTTTACAGATATCAGTCTGTGGGAAGAAACTGGAGTACTTAGTACTCAAGCGCTGCAAAACAACAGTGCTGCCCTGTATTTTCATATGCATACACATAGGTGATAGGAATTTATTATTTCTACTATCCCCAGCAAAAAACTGGCATAAATCACAGCAGAAATTAAGTTTGGCGCTTCTTATCTCTGGAAAACGCATGCCTTCACGACTCAAGCCATTTACTTTTTGGGGCAGCAGAGAGCAATGTTATGCTCAATGTGATGGAGACACAAGGACAGCTACCAGGCAGGGACCTCAAACATCCTTCTGTAACTGCTCAGCGACTGGCAAGAATCACCGAGACTGAAGGCATTTAGGACACCCGGAGCCACCGTGCAGGGAGCATGTGCTTTCCATTTATTCTACTGTTGTCGAAAATAGATACTTTTCCTCCAGATGGCAGATTACAAAAACGATATTGCTTTTCCATTCAGCTACTTTCAGATGTATTTTTATAAATGCACGTACAATCTGAAAATCCAATGAAAATAGTCTTCTCATGTGTTACAGATGCGAGTGATAAGCCCATACTTATGAAGTCTGCCATCTCAGGCCACTCCGATTTCCGGACGGGACTCTGGAAACAACACAACCATTTTTTGGCTCTGCTCAGAAATTTCTGGTTTTTACAATAAATTTCACGATTATGGTCAAAACTACCCTTCTGCTTTTTGAATGGGGGTACATACAGAACGGATTTGCCTATACAATGGGTATAACACAACGTCACAGACCTTATCCAAATGAATAGAAAATCACTCACATCTATGACAATTTGCTTACAATCTTATGTCACCTTTCCAGAAATCTCTGAGCACTTTATGGAGCCACTTCATTCTGGAAAGCACTGGTGATCCAATCTGATAGTGATATGCTTCTCACGTGCATCAATCACATTTCTGGGTTCCCCCTATAATCTTCTACATATGAAAAAGCAGCAGCATAATGCATATTTGTTATATTTAAAGGGAACCTGTCACCCCGTTTTTTGAGATTGAGCTATAAATACTGTTAAATAGGGCCTGCGCTGTGTGTTCCTATAGTGTATGTAGTGTACCCCGATTCCCCATGTATGCTGAGAAATAACTTACCAAAGTCGCCGTTTTCGCCTGTCAATCAGGCTGGTCAGGTCGGGAGGGCGTGGTGACATCGCTGGTTCTTCCTCAGCTTTACGTTGGTGGCGTAGTGGCGAACAAGCAGCGCGCGATCTGCGCTGTCATCCCTTTCGTCGGTGGGGGCGGCCATCTTCCTGGGGCCGCGCGTGCGCAGATCGAGTGCTCTGCTGCACGGGGCTTCAGGAAAATGGCCGCGGGATGCCGCGCGTGCGCATTAGAGATCGCGGCGGCCATTTTCCCAAAGCCGAGTTTGCATCTCGGCTTTGGGAAAATGGCCGCCGCGATCTCTAATGCGCACGCGCGGCATCCCGCGGCCATTTTCCTGAAGCCCCGTGCAGCAGAGCACTCGATCTGCGCACGCGCGGCCCCAGGAAGATGGCCGCCCCCACCGACGAAAGGGATGACAGCGCAGATCGCGCGCTGCTTGTTCACCACTACGCCACCAACGTAAAGCTGAGGAAGAACCAGCGATGTCACCACGCCCTCCCGACCTGACCAGCCTGATTGACAGGCGAAAACGGCGACTTTGGTAAGTTATTTCTCAGCATACATGGGGAATCGGGGTACACTACATACACTATAGGAACACACAGCGCAGGCCCTATTTAACAGTATTTATAGCTCAATCTCAAAAAACGGGGTGACAGGTTCCCTTTAACAATAAATTTTTATGTTTTCCATATTAATGTTCTACAGGTCAATCTCATTCACATTAATGGAGATAAACTCTAGTACTTGGCAGCAGCCACTAACCAAAGCCGAGAGCTGCGGGGGTCTGCTCCACACACTGCTTACAGCCACTAGCGGGAAGCCCCATGTCACAAACCCCCACATACTCATGAACAGCTTATCAGTTTAGCCATAGATAACACTTTTAACCCCTTTACCCCCAGGGGTGGTTTGCACGTTAATAACCAGGTCAATTTTTACAATTCTGACCACTGTCAGTTTATGCGGTTATAACTCTAGAACGATTCAACGGATCCCAGTGATTCTGAGACTGTTTTTTCATGACATATTGTACTTCATGTAAGTGGTAAAATTTCTTCTATATGACTAGCATTTATTTGTGAAAAAAATGGAAATTTGGCCAAAAAAATTTCAAAAATTTCCAACTTTGAATATTTATGCATTTAACGGAGATATGTCACACAAAATAGTGAACAAGTAGCTAATAGTCAACATTTTTGGGGGGACCACATGACATTTGAACAGACTGAGGGGCCTATATGACAGAAAATACCCCAAAGTGACATCATTCTAAAAAATTTGCACCCCTCAAGGTGCTCAAAACCACATTCAAGAAGTTTTGGAATGTGTAAAAAAAAAAAAATTATTATTTTTTTCTCCAAAAAAGTTATTTCAGATCCAAATTTCTTTATTTTGACAAGGACAGTAGGAAAAAAAATGGACCCCAAAATTTGTTGTGTATTTTCTACTGAGCATGCCCAGACCCCATGTGAGGGAGAAAAACCACTCTTTGGGGGGGTATGTCAGAGCTCGGAAGGTAAAGAGCGCCATTTGACTTTTTGAATGCAAAATTTGCAGGAACAATTGGCGGATGCCATGTTGCGTTTGAAGAGTCCCTGACGTGCCTAAACAGTGGAAAAAAAACACAAGTGACCCCATTTTGGAAACTAGACCCCTCAGGGGCTTCACAGAAGTTTACATTGTTGAGCAGTAAAAATGAACTAAAATCTAATTTTCCCCACAAATATGGGGGTATACTACTTTGGAGGCACACTGAAAAGCTCAGAAGGGAAGAGGCGCCATATTGGAGCTCAGCTTTTGCTGGAATGGTTTGTTGGTGCCATATCACATTGCCAGAGCCCTTGAGGTGTCAGAACAACAGAAACCCTCTATATATGTGAACTCATTTTACAAACTACATTCCTCAATGAATTCATCTAGGGGTGCAGTGATCATATTGACACCACATGTTCCTCACAGAATGAATGTTATACAACTGAGCGGTGAAGAAAGAATAAATTACATTTTTACCAATAAAATGTTGTTTTAGCCCCAAGTTTTTAATTTTTCTAACTGCTAATAGGACATTTTTTTTTACAACAAACTGAGGTCCATATTTTTCTGAGTGCACCAATACCACACATGTAAATCGGGAAATATTTTTCAGGCACAGTACAAAGCTCAGTAGGCAAGGAGTGCCAGTTATGGTTTGCAGGTGCCATGACCTACTGGGACAGCCCATGAGGTGTCAGAACAGCAGAACCCTCCATAAGTGACCCCATATTACAAACTACACCTCTCAATGAATTCATCTAGGGGTGCAGTGATCATATTGACACCACAGGTGTGTCACAGAATTTTATACAATTGGGCAGTGAAGAAAATAGAACTACATTTTTTCCACCAAAATTTAGTTTTAGCCCAAGATTTTGGATTTTCACACAAGCAGTGGGTAAAAATGGCACCACAATTTGTCCCACAATTTCTACTGAACGTGGCAATATCCCATATGTAACTGTACAGTACTGCTTAGCCATATGGAGAGACTCGGGAGCAAAACAGCGCGATTTTGCTATAAGTTTGCAGAATCCATATACAGAGCCCCTAATTGCTAGAAGAGCAGAATCCCCCTCAAGTGACCTGATTTTGGAAACTATACCCCTTGGGGAATTTATCTATAGGTGTAGTGACTCCATGGGTATTTTCCAGAAACAAGCAGCAATGAATGTTGGCGAGTGAAAATTGCAAACTGCCGTTGTAGTGACCAGTACATTGCAGTTGCCAGTACGTTATGCCAACCCCGTTCTTCTGGAGACATGCGCCCGTAAGATAGGTGGGCTCTCATCGCTTCAGAAATGCCAAACGTGGATGATATATGGGGTTTAGGTACACTGTGAAACTCAGAAGGGGGGGGGAGGGCATTTGGATATGGGAGGGCAGAATTTGTTGAATTTCTTTTGGCCGGTGAGGAGCCATTTCACTTTTCCAGAGCCTTGGTGCTACCAGTAACGTGAAAGCCCCCTATATTTCCTTTAACAGATTACAGACCTGAGTGAGGGCTTGATTTTTTTGTGCATTGAGTTGAAGCCTTTATTGGGAACATTTTACATTACATTTCAGATCACATTTAATCGTTATACGTTTACATTATAGTGTCAGGTTAGCACCGTTATACTGATTAAAATGATACCTTGGGTTGATGAAATCCGTCTTGTGGTTGTTGTTTAATCTTTATTTTCAGTTTTGAGTTAACAATATGCCCGTACCCCGGAGATGCCTGGGGGAGGAGGGGTCTTCATGTGGTGCTCTGATTAGGTATTCATCAGTATGGCTTCTGACAGGTCACTGGTGCCTCAGTGACCTGTCCCCTAGTTTACATAATGGATATTATACATATACATTTAAAAATCATCTTCTGCTGTGATGCAGCCTCTATAATGTATTAATCACAAAATTTGTCACCAAAAGAAAATTAATGCAATAGTAACCAATTTTAAAAAGTGTTAAAAGAAAGATGTTAGGTCATTAAAACAGGGACCAGATACCATTGGATACCACATAACACAAGCTATTTTAAAAAAATAGTAAAACCCAACACAATCGAATATATAGTAGATTGGGAAAGAAAAATACTCAAGAAAAAATCCCAAAGTATAAAGTGCAAATATGTAAGCAATGACATGAAAATTTTGCAAAGTAAAGCAGCTAACTGTAGAGACAAGCAGGGTGAAATGGCAGTCACAGGAGGCTGAACCTATGCAAACATGGGTTGTGATAAAGGCACATGCCGTGTTTAGACAACAGAAGGTTCAGAAGCCTGGGTACGGTAAACTCATTAAGGTACAGTCACACTAGACGATATCGCTAGCGATCCGTGACGTTGCAGCGTCCTGGCTAGCGATATCGTCCAGTGTGACACGCAGCAGCGATCAGGCCCCTGCTGTGATATCGCTGGTCGGGGAAGAAAGTCCAGAACTTTGTTTCGTCGCTGGCTCTCCCGCTGACATCGCTGAATCGGCGTGTGTGACGCCGATTCAGCGATGTCTTCGCTGGTAACCAGGGTAAACATCGGGTTACTAAGCGCAGGGCCGCGCTTAGTAACCCGATGTTTACCCTGGTTACTATCGTTAAAGTAAAAAAAAACAACCACTACATACTTACCTACCGCTGTCTGTCCCCGGCGCTCAGCTTCTCTGCTCTGGCTGTGAGCACAGTGGCCGGAAAGCAGAGCGGTGACGTCACCGCTCTGCTTTCCGGCTGCCAGGCGCTCACAGCCAGAGCAGAGAAGCACAGCGCCGGGGACAGACAGCGGTAGGTAAGTATGTAGTGGTTGTTTTTTTTACTTTAACGATGGTAACCAGGGTAAACATCGGGTTACTAAGCGCGGCCCTGCGCTTAGTAACCCGATGTTTACCCTGGTTACCGGCATCATTGGTTGCTGGAGAGCGGTCTGTGTGACAGCTCTCCAGCGACCAAACAGCGATGCTGCAGCGATCCGGATCGTTGTCTGTATCGCTGCAGCGTCGCTTAGTGTGACGGTACCTTTAAGGCTGCTGATAGTATAAATGTGAACCGCGCTACTATCATATCAGGTACACAATGTAAAAATCATTGGGCATATTTCACCTGTGCTGTGCATGTGAATAACCCGGGTGTCCCTCTGCCCCGACGTGTGTTTCACACTGCTTCCTAGGGAGGTGTCACACCTTTCCTTTAACACTTTTGTAACATTGTTGCATCAATAAAAATTACTTTTTAACCATAAAGTACCTTTGGTTACCATTGCATTAACTTTCTTTTGGTGACAAATTTTGTGATTAATTTATTATTTAAAGGGGTACATCAACCCAAACAATGCATGGGCTTAAAGGGCCACTGTCACCCCCCCCTGCAGCCGTTATAAACTAAAAGAGCCACCTTGTGCAGCAGTAATGCCACCTTGTTAGAATGCAGCTCTTTTAGTTTTGTGTTCAGGTATTACTAAAATAAAGCGTTTTGAAACTCTGCAAAAATACCTGTCTTTGTCCACGGAGGCGGGTCTGAAGCCTCCTCTGTGAAGTGCCCAACAGCCGTCACTCACATTTTCTGGGGCGATGGTCGCCGCCCCCTGCGCGCTGTTTTCTTTTCAAATCCGGCGCTGGCGCTGTGTAAATATTTGTGGGGCAGGCGCAGTAAGCTCTGGCTGTCTGACATCCCAGCCAGGCTTGCAGACTGCGCCTGTGCTGGCAGTGCGGCCACCCACCTCGGGAATCCCTGCCCCGCACTGTGTTATGCATTATGCACAGTGCGGGGCTAGGATTCCTGGGCATGCGCACTGCATGTCTCAGACTCTCACCCACGTCCCCCACCCCCCGCCTTACAGCCTCTGGCTATTCAGCTGAGCTCATCCTGCCGCCTCCTCCTTCTGCCGCCTCCTCCTTCTGCTCATAGCAATCGCCGGGAAAGAAACAACCTAGGAAACTTTCCTGCTAGCTGTGTTCTTTAGGTGTATGGATATGTTACTAAATTGGGGGTGATCTTTACCCAGCGATAAGTAAAGTTATATACGGATCTGGCCATGCATTATACCGCACTATGGATATATATTGGATGTTGGGGGAGCATTATACCGCACTATGGATATATATTGGATGTTAGGGGAGCATTATACCGCACTATGGATATATATTGGATGTTGGGGGAGCATTATACCGCACTATGGATATATATTGGATGTTGGGGGAGCATTATACCGCACTATGGATATATATTGGATGTTAGGGGAGCATTATACCGCACTATGGATATATATTGGATGTTGGGGGAGCATTATACCGCACTATGGATATATATTGGATGTTAGGGGAGCATTATACCGCCCTATGGATATATATTGGATGTTGGGGGAGCATTATACCGCACTATGGATATATATTGGATGTTAGGGGAGCATTATACCGCACTATGGATATATATTGGATGTTGGGGGAGCATTATACCGCACTATGGATATATATTGGATGTTGGGGGAGCATTATACCGCACTGCAGATGAATATACGGACCTGTTGTGGGAGCATTATACCGCACTGCGGATCAATATACGGACCTGTTGTGGGAGCATTATACCGCACTGCTGATCAATAAACGGACCTGTTGGGGGAGCATTATACCGCACTGCGGATGAATATACGGACCAGTTGGGGGAGCATTATACCGCACTGCAGATGAATATACGGACCTGTCGGGGGAGCATTATACCGCACTCCTGATGAATATACGGACCTGTTGTGGGAGCATTATACCGCACTGCGGATGAATATACGGACCTGTTGGGGGAGCATTATACAGCACTGCTGATCAATAAACGGAGATGTTGGGGGAGCATTATACCGCACTGCTGATGAATATACGGACCTGTCGGGGGAGCATTATACTGCACTGCTGATCAATAAACGGAGATGTTGGTGGAGCATTATACCGCACTGCTGATCAATATACAGACCTGTTGGGGGAGCATTATACCGCACTGCAGATGAATATACGGACCTGTTGTGGGAGCATAATTACCGCACTGCGGATCAATATACGGACCTGTTGGGGGAGCATTATACCGCACTGCTGATGAATAAACGGAGATGTTGGGGGAGCATTATACCGCTGTTGCTCCCCCATCAGGTCCGTATATTGATCCGCAGTGCGGTATAATGCTTCCCCAACATCTCCGTTTATTGTTCAGCAGTGCGGTATAATGCTCCCCCAACAAGTCTGTATATTGATCCGCAGTGGGGTATAATGCTCCCCCAACAGGTCTGTATATTCATCAGCAGTGCGGTATAATGCTCCCCCGACAGGTCCGTATATTCATCAGCAGTGCGGTATAATGCTCCCCCAACAGGTCCGTATATTGATCCGCAGTGGGGTATAATGCTCCCCCAACATTTCTGTTTATTGATCAGCAGTGCGGTATAATGCTCCCCCAACAGGTCCGTATATTGATCCGCAGTGCGGTATAATGCTCCCACAACAGGTCCGTATATTCATCTGCAGTGCGGTATAATGCTTCCACAACATCTCCGTTTATTGATCAGCAGTGCGGTATAATGCTCCCCCAACAACCAATATATATCCATAGTGCGGTATAATGCTCCCCCAACATCCAATATATATCCATAGTGCGGTATAATGCTCCCCCAACATCCAATATACATCTATAGTGCGGTATAATGCTCCCCTAACATCCAATATATATCCATAGTGCGGTATAATGCTCCCCTAACATCCAATATATATCCATAGTGCGGTATAATGCTCCCCCAACATCCAATATATATCCATAGTGCGGTATAATGCATGGCCAGATCAGTATATAACTTTACTTATCGCTGGGTAAAGATCACCCCCAATTTAGTAACATATCCATACACCTAAAGAACACAGCTAGCAGGAAAGTTTCCTAGGTTGTTTCTTTCCCGGCGATTGCTATGAGCAGAAGGAGGAGGCGGCAGGATGAGCTCAGCTGAATAGCCAGAGGCTGTAAGGCGGGGGGTGGGGGACGTGGGTGAGAGTCTGAGACATGCAGTGCGCATGCCCAGGAATCCTAGCCCCGCACTGTGCATAATGCATAACAGTGCGGGGCAGGGATTCCCGAGGTGGGTGGCCACACTGCCAGCACAGGCGCAGTCTGCAAGCCTAGCTGGGATGTCAGACAGCCAGAGCTTACTGCGCCTGCCCCACAAATATTTACACAGCGCCGGCGCCGGATTTGAAAAGAAAACAGCGCGCAGGGGGCGGCGACCATCGCCCCAGAAAATGTGAGTGACGGCTGTTGGGCACTTCACAGAGGAGGCTTCAGACCCGCCTCCGTGGACAAAGACAGGTATTTTTGCAGAGTTTCAAAACCCTTTATTTTAGTAATACCTGAACACAAAACTAAAAGAGCCACCTTGTTAGAATGCAGCATTACTGCTGCACAAGGTGGCTCTTTTAGTTTATAACGGCTGCAGGGGGGTGACAGTGGCCCTTTAATACTTTTGAACATTATTGTGTTATATATGCCTCTATAATGTGTATTATTTTTTTTATGTTATACCTAAATTCTTAAAAACTCATTATGAAAATGGTGCCGGCCACGCCTGCACAGTAGCAGCTATCAGCAATCCGCGGTCAGCGGTGCGACTCTTGCTAGAGAAAAAGAAAAACAAATTATCTCCACTAAGAACTTTATTCTGGCTGTGTCTTTATTTGCAATACAATTATAGGATTATATGGATAGGTGTCGTAGACGCCTCTACATTACCAATCTGTGGGCTTAGGCCTCTTTCACATTTCCGTCGGTACGGGTCAGTCGCTATGCGTCGGGCCGACGTACCGACAGACGTTGTGAAATTTCTTCCCGACGTGGGCAGCGGATGCAGTTTTTCAACGCATCCACTGCCCATTCTGAAGTCTGGGGAGGAGGGGGTGGAGCTTGGCCGCACATGCACGGTCAAAAATGGCGGACATGACGGGCCAAAAAAAAACCGTTACATTGAACTTTTTTTTGTCCGTCGCTTCCGCCAAAACACAACGGATCGCATGACGGACGCGACATGTGGCCATCCGTCGTTCATACAAGTCTATGGGCAAAAAAACGCATCCTGCAAGCACATTTGCAGGATCCGTTTTTTTGCCCAAAATGACGGATTGCGACGGATGGCAAAAAACGGAAATGTGAAAGAGGCCTTAATGAATACTCCCATCAGCTGCTCCTGCTCTCACTGTTATTAGCGACAGCAGTAGTCGCATCAGCTGACACCAGTGACGGGAGGTAAACTTAATACCTTCGATCATAGCGGTGATCTCACACAGTCTTTTGACAGCGTGGGAACCGTGATGATTTTACCGATCAGAAGTAGTGCTTGCCGTGCTACTATTCTGGTACCCGAACCCAAACTTTTCGTAACGGTTCGGCCGAACCTGAACATCCAGGTGTCCTCCCATCTCTAATCTTTGGAAGTCAGAAGCAGTAAAAAGAAGATCAAAAAGATGGAACATACACATAGCAAGTCAATTTTACATTGCTATACATATGTTCTTTTTGTCATTTTTCTAGTATTTTTCAGGCAGAACATTCATAGCATAAATTGACATTTTTCCCTACACAGCGGTGCACCAACCACTAACTTTGCATGAAATACAGTGAGATCCTATTCCAGTGAATTGTACAGTGGCAGTCCCCTGCACAGTGAGGAGTGTTGCTTAGCCCTGAAAACTTTGGCAAGGATGCAGTGCTACAATTGTGATGTTCCTTCCCTCTCAGGATCGCTATCCCTTTAGCTGTAATACATATGACTTCAGCTGTAACAGAAATCTATTAGAGATCATATGTTGCAGTGTGTGCGAGGTAAACATTCTGATACGTGTCGGCACCAGTGACATGAGCTGGTATGACAGCGCAGCTTGCTGCAATGCTGTCACTTCAAGTACATCTGCTCTATACATGGATCTAAGAGATAATGTTGACTAGCTCAGGAAAACCAATTCAGTAAACGTGACAGAAATAAACTTCTGAAGCATACAAGAAGAGACGGTAATTATCAGAGGCGGAAGTGGAGGTGCTTTTTATTTGATTGATGGCAGTGATAAACAGCATGCCTGCGATAACACAGGACTGAGCTGAATACCAATGTACCACTTAGATGTGGTCTTGTCAATGGAAGCAATCCTGGCACCCATCCTAGGTAAAGTCCTCCTAGCAAAACACACGCTCCCCTAAAGTCAGTCATTTACAAGAAAGAAATTACTGACCTTGAGATTTAACACTGAAGGTTCATTTAGCAGGGTAGGTTTGGGAGAAAATGACCACAAGGTCATCCATAAATACGGCAACTTCCTGTAATGCTAGTGGGAGTGGACCCACTGCACCACGTGTCCTGCTTTCCCTGGAGGGGCTTGACCAAGTGTCTACAGAGTCTTCACTAGGGCCTCTGATGGTGAGGATAGGCTGGATTGCTGGTAGACACTTGGCAACACTTCAGGGCAGCCCCCCCTGGACTGGAGGGTCAGAGGGGCAAATATGACTTACAGGAGGGCAAGGCAGAAGTGTGGTCAAACAGTCCGAGGTCGGGGCAGGAAGCATCGGTTCACAATACAATTCAAGAGTCAAGAATGGAGATGTCAAAGTGAGTGGGTAAACAGGTCGGGTCCATAACAAGAGACAGGATACAGAGATATGCATAAACAGGTGCTAGCAGGCTAGGAATTGTGGTTCCTGTAAGGAGTGGTGGGAGCGGCTGGCTAATATATGTCCTGCTGGTACAGGATAGGTCAGGGAACCTAAGCTCTGCAGGACATAGAAAGGTTAAATTCCTGCAGAGACTGGACATGCCCTCTTAAGGATTTGGGATCCATAGATTCGCAGGAAGTTGAAGACGGTAGGTCACCGGATTGAGTTGTCTGATATTTTGCACAGTCCAAGGTACTGGGGAGCAAATATTCCAGGATCATACTGAGGAGGCAAACCTCTTGTCTGCATGAGCCTTCATCCGAGACTCCTTAAAGGAGGGAAGGCTGTGTCTGCTTCCAAATCTGTAGGAAGTCGCCTTAAGAGGCATCAGCTGCTGGAGCCCAGAAGCAGAGGGCACTTGAAGATGCAGGAAGTATACTATAAAGAATGTAGATGCTCCAGAAGACTCCCCAACATTGTTGTGGTAAGAAAACTCTGAGATCACTTTGAAGTGAAATGGACTCCACGATCAGAGACTATGAAGAGGATGACCGTGGAGACTAAATACATGATAGAAGAACTGTGTTACTTCCTTATGACAGGAGGGAAGACTGTCCAAGGGTATGAAACAGGACAGATATATATCTTGGTACCGTGTTAGCCAGTAGATAGAGAAATATTTAGAATTGAGAGTCCTCAGTAGTTGATACCTTTAATGGCTAACTGAGAAGATGGTAACAAATTGCAAGCTTGCAAAAAAAAAAGGAAAAACCATGGAACCATGGTTTTTCCTTTTTTTTCTGTGCTATGTTGTGCATAAATATGTGATTCTTCAGAATTTCTTTTAGTCTTTGCCTGATGAAGAGACCTGTGTAATCTTGAAAGCTTGCAATTTGTTACCATCTTTTCAGTTAGCCATTAAAGGGTATCAACCACTGAGGACTCTCAATTCTAAATATTTCTCAAGGGTATGAAGTGAGTCATCTAAGAGAACTGATCCACCAAAACCCAAATGGTGTTTTAACCCTCAGAAATAGGCAGATCCATGATGAAGTACATAGCAGAGGCTGGAGAAGACCAGCAGGCTTAACACTGGAAGACTTGTTTCAGGGAGCTGAATAAGAGGTTATGAAGTCCCAGATATCCTTGATCAGCGAGCACCACAACAAGCGGCGAGCAAAGGACTCTGTGGACTTGCATATGCCCATATGACATGATCCGGATCCGTACATTCCTAAACCAAGAATCTGCAAAAACCCTAGTCCATGCCCTCTTCATCTCCCGCCTCGACTACTGTAACCTCCTGCTCTGTGGCCTCCCCTCGAACACTCTCGCACCCCTCCAATCTATTCTAAACTCAGCTGCCCGACTAATCCACCTATTCCCCCGCTATTCCCCAGCCTCTCCCCTCTGTCAATCCCTGCACTGGCTTCCCATTACCCAGAGACTCCAGTACAAAACCGTAACCATGACATACAAAGCGATCCACAACCTGTCTCCTCCATACATCTGTGACCTCGTCTCCTGGTACTTTCCTGCACGCAACCTCCGATCCTCACAAGATCTACTTCTCTACTCCTCTCTTATCTCCTCTTCCCACAATCGCATACAAGATTTCTCTCGCACATCACCCCTACTCTGGAACTCTACCACAACATATCAGACTCTCACCTACCATGGAAACCTTCAAAAAGAACCTGAAGACCTACCTCTTCCGGCACGCCTACAACCTGCAGTAACCACCGATTGACAAAACCGCTGCTCAACCAGCTCTGCCCTCACCTACTGCATCCTCACCCATCCCTTGTACATTGTGAGCCCTAGCGGGCAGGATCCTCTGTCCTCCTGTACCAGTTGTGACTTGTATTGTTCAAGATTATTGTACCTGTTTTTAATATGTATACCCCTCCTCACATGTAAAGCGCCATGGAATAAATGGCGCTATAATAAATAATAATAGTAATAATAATATGACCAGCCATCCCGGATTTGTATCCCTCCTCCCAGCAGCGGGTGCGAAGTGGTCTGGAAAAATGGCTTCCATAATCCTGGCTGGGTGAATAATGTGCTGAGGCTCATCCAGGGAATCAGACTAATCAAAAGGACAGAAGTGTAATTCGAAGTTAAAAAGAGTCAAGCGTGCCCACCTAGCTTGATGAGGATTGAACCGCTGGGTGGATTTTTATGTGTATATTATAACCAGAGAGCTCGCACCCTCCAGTAGATGTTACCATTCCTTGAGCCCATCTTGATAGGTAGAAGCTCATGATCCCCAACGGTACAATTTCGCTCAGCCGGCGAAAACAATTTGTCTCCCAGAGACACTGCAGAACTTGATGGATGTGTTTTATGTGGGAAGGTAGAACTGGATAGAATATCCAGAATATCCTCCAAATACACAACCATGGAAACAAAGTGGAGATCTCGGAAGATGCCATCAATGAACTCCTGAAACACGGTGGTTGCATTATACAGCCCAAAAGGCATGACGAGATACTCGTAGTGACCGTCACGGGTAATAAAGGCCATTTTCCATTTGACACAATTACAGACACGAATCAAGTTGTAAGCCCCTCGCAGATTAAATTTAGAGAAGATATTAGCTCCACAGATTCTGTCAAACAGCTCAGAAATAAAAGTCAGGAGATACGGTACTTGTTTTGTTAACGTGATTTAGTTAAGACCCCGATAGTCTATACAGAGGCAGAGGCGTACGGAACCACGTTAGGCATTAGTCATGAAGAAGCCAGCACTGACATAAGAAGAGGAGTTATGGACAAATCCTTTGGCTAAATTCTCTGATGTATTCCGACATGCCCTGAGTGTCAGGTAGAGAAAGGGTATACATCCCCCCTCCATGGGGTGCTGAAGTGCCAGGAAGAAGATCCACGAGACAGTTATAAGCAGGGCTGTGGAGTCAAAGTCGTGGAGTCAGAGTTGGAATAATATGGACTAACTCCTAAAATATATAATAAATGGAGTTCAGCAGTTCAGGATGTACTGTAAATGTCATAATTTGGGAAAGTTATTAAATGTCCTATAAATGTTCTATTCCTGATCGAAGGATCTAGGCTTATAGTTGAGATGAATTTGTGCTACACTTTGTAATGAGGCAGTGCTGAGAAGTCAGAAGTCCGGGAAATTGATGAGTCTGAGTCAGTGGTTTGGCTTACTGACTCCACAGCCCTGGTTATATAAGGTCTGTGAAGTGGCAGGATCTAACTCTTCTCTGAACAGAAGATGCCTGCAAAGGCACGATAATGTATGGGCAGCGAAGCAACGTTCGAATGAACAGGAGGTGAAGTCTTGGGCATGACCTTGGCTAGGCAGTTGGAAGCACAGTATGGTCGCTAATGAAGTACCTGACTGGAGGACGAATCAATAACCAGCAAGTGAAGATGCGACCATGAAAGGACCAGAAGAATAGAATTCACAGATCTAGGAAATCCTCTCAGTATGCAGGACACCAATCCGCAGAGTGATCAATCGAACAGGTTCTGCCAGGAGTTGTCCGTCAATGGAAGCAACAGTCAAGGAATGATTTAGCTACTTTGCAGAGATCTGAATTCGACAGACCAGATCCAGATGTATGAAGTTGCCCACAGAATGGGAATCCAGATGGGTAGCAGAGAAGGACCTCTCCTGCCAGGTCAAGGAAAACTCAGACAATAGCTCTGGAGAGCAATTATTCTGACCTAGGTCATTTCTCCAGCTAAACATAGGTGCTGGAATTTTGCAATCTCACAGGAAACTAGCAAACAAAATGTCTCTTGGCTCCACAGTACATATAAATGTTCTATATGTACCTCCGCTGTCGTTCCTGATCAGAATGATTGACCCGCTCAGCCTGAAACAGCTCAGTGGCTGGTGGTGTGACTTGCGGTAGCAAAGGAAACTGGAAGTTAGGAGCTAGTCTGGGTGGTCGTCTGGCATGAGGAAGTGCTGAAGCTTGTTCCTAACCTAGCTTATGGAAGCAGAGATGTATCCTAGTTGCCAGGTGTATAAAGGTATTCAACGAGGAGGGTAGATCTCCGCCAGCCAACTTATCCTTGATTCGACTGGACAGATCGCCACTTCTTCATTCAAAGCCAGCTCTGCCACCAAGGGACGGCAGTGTAAGGCATACTGGGCAATTGTATCCATGCTCTGCCTTAGAGACAACAGGGATGAAGCAGGAGAGGAGGTACGGCCTGCAACCTTGAAAACCACACAAAGCATTTCAAGGAAACTCCCAACATTGCAGGTCTCTGGTCCTCCACGTTCCCAAAAAAGGTTTCCAAAGGCCAGTGCTCATCTATACAGACTTTCTTGGTCTAGTCCAAAGGAAAGAGGTGAGCGTGAAGTGGATCTAACACTTATTAACCCTAGAACGCATACCCATAGAAATCTACACATTCACGCACCTGGAGCCTTTTAGGCCTATTTACAATTATCATGGAATAACTCAAATAAAAATACTTTTCAAAGTTTATTGCAAAGTAAGGATGTATTCCCACTAGCGCAGGGGTCCGCCAGGACGGGATTCCGTAATGGATCTGACCGCCTGGTGACCCCAGCTAAGGATGGCGGATGCATACCTGCGGCCTCGCAGGCCTGCCAGGTTTCTTGTTTTCTATTTTCTGTAAAATTACTTTAGTTAGAATTTTGAAACTCTAGGTATTCCTCAGGTATATAGTTGTTAGTAATTTTCAGTTGTTCATATATTTTTATGTTATAGGCATTTCGGTATAACAACCTTTTTTTGGGACTACCCCATATTCACGCACCTGGGGCCTTTTAGGCCTGTGTGCAAATAACACGGAATAACTCAAATAAAAATACTTTTCAAAATTTTACAATTGCAAGGTAAGGATGCATTCCAACTAGTGCTGGGGTCCGCCAGGAGGGGATCCGTAAGGAATCTGACCTCCTGGTGACCCCAGCTAAGGCTGGCGGAATCCCGCCATTCCGGCAGCCTTAGCTGGAGTTACCAGGAGGTCAGATCCATTATGGATCCCCTTCTGACGAACCCCAGCGCTACTGGGAACACAGCCTAAGATGTGTATATTTCAAAACATAATTATGTGCATAAAACAACCAAAAAGTAAGTAAACGGGCACGCCCAATATAGGCATTCTATATGCAATTTTGTTATGAAAACATTTTTTGGTTGTAGCAAACTTGGTAGAGGAATATTTATTTGTAACTTTACATATTCGCCCGACAATTCTCGCATATTATTTCGGCTGAATGTTCCTTGCATACATTTTGTCCGCAAGTAGAACAGAAACGCTCCGATTTTCTTTCCTTCTTTGCTGGACAAATATAGCAGCGCTTTCTTTTTTTTTCTCTTTGCTCTGGATGTTCCAGAAAGCGTATTCCACATCGGATCATTGCCTCCGTAATTTGCCTTGATAAGCATATCATGCTGCTTCTCTCCATCATAGTAGGCATCAAAAGTTCATAACAAAGTTCTGTCAAAAACAGACATATCTTTTCTTTCCTGTTGGCATGGAATTCTGGATTAGTTTGACAATAAACAATGTAGCTATTGAGGGCTGACACATCAAGGATACAGGCCAACATTTAGTCTGCCTTTTGCACGAATACTCTGCAATCATTTCGTCCATGAACAGGTGCTAGCAGGCTAGGAACCAACGTTGCAGAAAGGAGTGGTGGAAGGAGCTGACTAATATATATCCTGCTGGCATGGGATAGGCCAGGGAACCGAATCTCTGGAGGATGCAGCAGAGCTAAATTCCTGCAGAGAACGGCCAGGCTCTCCCAAGATGCAGCAAGAGCCAAACCCAGTGAGGCAGTCGATACGAGAAGCCGAACGTTGACAACGGTGAGAGTACGGCAGCGCTGAGGAGGCATGCGAGTTACAGCTGTGACACTTTCTATGTGTGCAAAGAAGTGTAATGTCTTGATCAGCTTCTACAAGGTGCGCACTGTAAGTAATTCTACATAACGGACCCCATTAATCATTCACAATCCTGTGCCACCGCATAACATTTTTTCTGCTTGAAACCCACTTAAAAGGGGTTGCCCACCACTTTTTTCATGACCGTGGCCTCCTCCAGTCTTGTCAGTTACGTGACGCAGTATTCAATCACTGGCTGCAGCAGTGACGCATTGGTCACTGCTGCGACCAGTGATTACTTGCAGCATTCACATGGTAATATGACCTGTACAGAAGATATAAAGACAGGCTTTGTACATACCGTTCTGGTTGTAGAGATATAAAGCGTTTATAAAAAGTCTACACATTTCTCTTAAAATGCAAGGATTTTTCCACCTTTAAAGGGAATCTGTCACCCTTTGGGATGTACGGTATATCACCTATTAATATGGGCATACAGCTAATAGAAATGCTAAACTAGTCATACCAGTATGCCTTATATTAATGGTCGTGTTGTTGAGAAATGTTATATTCTTTTTTTTTTATTATGCTAATGATTTTTTCCAGGCTCCAGAGTGTGCGATACTTGGAAGAAATCCCTGCATGTGCAGATCATCCCTGAATGCAGTGCCTTTAGAAGGGAGGAAGAGAATGGATTTTTGAGGGAGTGCAGGGCGCAGGAGTGGGATTCCATTACTGACGTGCATGGGAGGGGGGGTAGTATTACAATGAAGTTAGGAGGCAAGGATTTATTCCAGGCACCGCATGCCCCAGAGCCTGGAAGAAATCATTAGCATACAGAAAGAATAAGATTTCTCAACAACAAGACCGTTAAATATGAGGCAAACAGGTAGGACTGTTTTAACATCTCTATTACCTGTATGCCCATATTAATAGGTCATATACACTCCCTAACAGAAGTTATGTCGCTTATCCATGTTATGTAAATAAAAGCTTATATTATAACTTGACTTTAAATTCATCCATTGGTTGTATAAAAAAATTATTCTTTTGAAAGCTGAAACCCTCCGAAATGTGGTTTAAGTTAAGAAAATAAATTGGCATCAATGCAGAAATATTGATCAGTTAATGGACACAAAATGGTCAGATTTTGGCAAGAGAAAAGTTGTCGCCCACAGAAAGTAATGTGATATTCAAACAAATAATTACCGTACATACTTGAGTATAAGCCGAGATTTTCAGCCCATTTTTTAGGCTGAAAGTGCCCCTCTCGGCTTATACTCGAGTCATTGTCCCAGGGGGTCTGCGGGGGAGGAGCGGCTGTGACATACTCACCTGCTCCTGGCATGGTCCCTGCATCTCCGATGGTCTCCGGGCGCTGACAGCTTCGTCCAGCGTTGAGCTGTCACATGGTACCGCTCATTACAGTAATGAATATGGACGCAACTCCACTCTCAAAAGGGTGGAGCCGAATATTCATTGCTGTAATGAGCGGTACCGGTGACCGCTCAATGCTGGAAGAAGCTGTCAGCGCCCAGAGAAGACCATCAGGGAAGCTGCCAGGGACCACGCCAGGAGCAGGTGAGTATAATTGAGAGGGTGAGCAGCATTGCGCGATATTCACCTGTCCCCTCGTTCCACCGCCGGGCGCCGCTCCGTCTTCCGCGTCCTCTGCTATGACGCTCAGGTCAGAGGGTGCGATGACGTGTTAAGTGCGTGCCCTTTGCCTAAACGTCAGTGCAGAGGACGCGGAAGACGGAGCGGCGGTGGAACGGGGACAGGTGAATATTGCAAGGACCGGGGTCCTGAGCTACGAGAGGTATGTCTTTTTTTTTTTTTTAATCGCAGCAACAGCATATGGGGCAAATATCTCTATGGAGCATCTTATGGGGCCATAATCAGCATTTGTGCAGCATTATAAGGGGCAAATATCTATATGGAGCATCTTATGGGGCCATAATCAGCATTTGTGCAGCACTGTATGGGGCAAATGTGTCTATGGAGAATCTTGTGGGGCCATTATTAACCTTTGTGCAGCATTATATGGGGCATATTTTAATATGGAGCATCCTATGGGGCCCATCATAAACTTTATGGAGCATTATATGGGGCGTATTTTGTATGGAGCATCTTAAGGGGCCCATCATAAACTTTATGGAGCATTATATGGGGCTCCTGATTCAATATGGATATTCAAGAAACACTTAACCTACTGATATCTCAATTAATTTTACTTTTATTGGTATCTATTTTTATTTTTGAAATTTACCGGTAGCTGCTGCATTTTCCACCCTAGGCTTATACTTGAATCATTACGTTTTCCCAGTTTTTTGTGGCAAAGTTAGGGGTCTCGGCTTATACTCGAGTATATACGGTAACTTAAAATACAAATATATGTTGCATAACATTGGTGAGTGAAGTTGTGGTGCTATTAGAGTCATATTTAATATTTTGTGTGACTTCCATGAGCTTGAAGGACTGCATCCATGCGGTTCAATAATTTATACAATTTATTAATGTAGTCATCAGGAATAGCAAATAATGCAATCTTACATGGCTCCCAGAGTTCATCTAGATTCTTTGGTTTTGTCTTCCAAGCTTCCCCTTTCATCCTACCCCAAACATGCTCGATGATGTTCATGTCTGGTGACTGGGCTGGTCAGTCCTTGAGCACCATGATCTTTGTTTTGCCTGGAGGAACTTTGTTGTAGCGATGGATGTATGAGATGGAGCACCATCCTGCAGAATTTGATCCCTTTTATGATTTGGAATATAAGAGGTAGCTAATTCTTCTTGATATTTTAGGCTATTGATATTGCCTTTCACCTTGCAAATGTTTTGCACACCCCCATACTGAATGTAACCCTAGACCATGATCTTTCCACCACCAAATGTAACTGTTTTCTGGGTGTATTTTGGATTCATATGGGCTCCAGTAGGTCTCCTGCAGTATTTGCGGCGGCTGTGGTGTAATTCTACTGAAGATTCATCAGAGAAATCCACCTTCTACTTTTCCAGCGTCCATCTGTTTAGCAGGCTGTGGGCAAATGCCACATGTTTTTTTATTTGCCTTTTGTTTAGTACCGGCTTCTGGGCACTGATACGACCATGGTGGCCATTTTGAGACAGAATCCTACAAACTGTTCTAGTTGACACAGGGACTTGAGGTGACCAGGCCTGTTGGAGCTCTGCTGCAGTGGAAGAGGGACTTGATTTGTATTTTCTAACCAACAAACGCTCCTCCTGAGCAGTTGTCTTGCGGGGTCTGCCAGACCGGGGCTTGCCAAATATCTCCAGTCTCTTCAAATCTTTTTTTAATTCTTTGTATTTGACGCTGAAACACATTAAAGGTGCCAGCCACCTCTGCAGTGGATCTAGTCTTCAGCCTCTTGATAATCCAGGCTTTGGTCGCAGGGGTAAATTTTTGGCATATTGTCAGAGCTCAAGTTGCAGTTCAAGTGAAGGTCTGGTGTGCTGGGTTTCTTTTTATACACACACACTAATTAACCCCTTACCGGCATCGGACGTACTATACCGTCCGATGCCGGCTCCCCTGCTTTGATGCAGGGCTCCGCGGTGAGCCCGCATCAAAGCCGGGACATGTCAGCTGTTTTGAACAGCTGACATGTGCCCGTAATAGGCGCGGGCAGAATCGCGATCTGCCCGCACCTATTAACTAGTTAAATGCCGCTGTCAAACGCAGACAGCGGCATTTAACTACCGCTTCCGGCCGGGCGGCCGGAAATGACGTCATCGCCGACCCCTGTCACATGATCGGGGGTCGGCGATGCTTGTGAATGGTAACCATAGAGGTCCTAGAGACCTCTATGGTTACTGATGACCGGTAGCTGTGAGCGCCACCCTGTGGTCGGCGCTCACAGCACACCTCCATTTCTGCTACATAGCAGCGATCAGCAGATCGCTGCTATGTAGCAGAGCCGATCGCGTTGTGCCTGCTTCTAGCCTCCCTCCCTCATTTAAAAAAATGTGAAAAAAATATAAAAGTTTAAATCACCCCCCTTTCGCCCCAATCAAAATAAATCAATAAAAAAAGTATCAAATCTACGCATATTTGGTATCGCCGCGCTCAGAATCGCCCGATCTATCAATTAAAAAAAAGTATTAACCTGATCGCTAAACAGCGTAGCGGGAAAAAAATTCGAAACGCCAGAATTACGTTTTTTTGGTCGCCGCGACATTGCATTAAAATGCAATAACGGGCGATCAAAAGAAAGTATCTGCACCGAAATGCTATCATTAAAAACGTCATCTCGGCACGCAAAAAATAAGCCCTCAACCGACCCCAGATCATGAAAAATGGAGACGCTACGAGTATCGCAAAATGGCGCAATTTTTTTTTTTTTTAGCAAAGTTTGGAATTTTTTTTCACCACTTAGATAAAAAATAACCTAGTCATGTTAGGTGTCTATGAACTCGTACCTGGAGAATCATAATGGCAGGTCAGTTTTAGCATTTAGTGAACCTAGCAAAAAAGCCAAACAAAAAACAAGTGTGGGATTGCACTTTTTTTGCAATTTCACCGCACTTGTAATATTTTTCCCGTTTTCTAGTACACGACATGCTAAAACCAATGATGTCGTTCAAAAGTACAAGTCGTCCCGCAAAAAATAAGCCCTCACATGGCCAAATTGACAGAAAAATAAAAAAGTTATGGCTCTGGGAAGGAGGGGAGCGAAAAACGAACACGGAAAAACGAAAAATCCCCTGGTCATGAAGGGGTTAACTGATCATTTACCATTTACTGATCAATATTTCTGCGTTGATGCTAATTTATTTTCTTAACCTAAACCATATTTCGGAGGGTATCAGCTTTCAAAAGAATAATTTCTACAACCAATGGATGAATTTAACGTCAGGTTATAAGCTTTTATTTACATAACATGGATAAGCGACATAACTTCTGTCAGGGAATGTACGTCCCAGGGGGTCACAGATTCCGTTTAAGGTCATCCATGAGCTGTACAAATTCATTGAGAAATAAACAAATCATTTAGAGGGGGAAAATTTTAAAAATAATAATGTGGTTGTGAACACCCTCTTAGAATTGGGGATATAGATGGGTCTAGAATTAGTTAATTACATTTAACCCCTTCATGACCCAGCCTAGTTTGACCTTAATGACCTGGCCATTTTTTGCAATTCTGACCAGTGCCCCTTTACGAGGTAATAACTCAGGACCGCTTCAACGGATCGTAGCGATTCCGAGATTGGTTTTTCATGACATATTGGGCTTCATGTTAGTGGTAAATTTAGGTCGATAATTTTTGCGTTAACTTGTGAAAAAAATGGAAATTTGACAATTTTCAAATTTTGAATTTTTATTCTGTTAAACCAGAGAGTTATGTGACAAAAAATAGTAAATAAATAACATTACCCACATGTCTACTTTACATCAGCACAATCTTGGAAACAAAACTTTTTTTTGCTAGGAAGTTAAGGGTTAAAATTTGACCAGCGATTTCTAATTTTTACAGCAAAATTTACAAAACCAATTTTTTTAGGGAACACCTCACATTTGAAGTCAGTTTGAGGGGTCTATATGGCTGGAAATATGCAAAAGTGACACCATTCTAAAAACTGCACCCCTCAAGGTGCACAAAACCACATTCAAGAAGTGTATTCACCTTTGAGGCCGGCGTCACACTGGCGTTTTAAACGGCCGAGACCAATGTTATGCTATGGGGCAGCTCCCAGCAGCTGACTTTTTGTCGGCCGTTTTACTCGGTCAGAGACAATCGCAGCATGCTGCGATTTTCCTCAGTCCGAGACAACTCTCGGCTGACTCGCACCTATTTAAGCCTATGGGTGCGAGTGAGACAGCGCACACCATTCGGATATCATCCGAGTGATGTGCGTTATAAGCAGACCCCAGAAATGGAGAAGATGGAGAAATTCATTTCTCTGCCTCCTCCGCAGCTGTGCTCCGATCCTCCCTGTGCAAGAGAATCGGAGCACAGACGCTTAACACTCGGCTCCTGCTCTGCTGCGAGCAGGAGCCGAGTGTTAGCATATCGCATCCGATGATCCTGAACCTACTGAACCGCCGCACAACCAGCTCTACCCTCTCCTAGTGTATCATCACCCATCCCCTGCAGACGGAGCCCTCGCGGGCAGGGTCCTCCCTCCTTATGTACCCGTGTGCCTTGTTTTTTGCTCATGTTTAATGTATTTGTCTATATTTGCCCCGTATTTCACATGTAAAGCGCCATGGAATAAATGGCGCTATAAAAATGTATAATAATAATAATAATGATCTCGCATCGGATGCATTACGCCAGTGTGACCCCAGCCTTAGGTGTTTCACAGCAGCAGAAGCAACATGGAAGGAAAAAAAATGAACATTTAACTTTTTAGTCACAAAAATGATCTTTTAACAACAATTTTTTTATTTTACCAAGGGTAAAAGGAGAAACTGGACCCCGAAAATTGTGGTCCAATTTGTGCTGAGTATGCCAATACCCCATATGTTGGGGGGAACCACTGTTTGGGCACACGACAGGGCTCGTAAGGGAAGGAGCGCCATTTGACGTTTTGAATGAAAAATTAGCTCCAATCGTTAGCGGACACTATGTAGCGTTTGGAGAACCCCTGACGTGCCTAAACATTGGAGCTCCCCCACAAGTGACACCATTTTGGAAACTAGACCCCCCCCATGGAACTTATCTAGATGTGTGGTAAACACTTTGAACCTCCAAGTGCTTCACAGAAGTTTATGACGCAGAGCCGTGAAAATAAAAAAATCATTTTTATTTCAATTTTTTATTTTCACAAGGGTAACAGGAGAAATTCAACCCCAAAAATTGTTGTCCAGTTTGTCCAGAGTATGCTGGTACCGCATATGTGGGGGTAAACCACTGTTTGGGCACACGTCGGGGTTCGGAAGGGAGGGAGCACCAGTTGACTTTTTGAACGCAAGATTGGCTGGAATCAATAGTGGCGCCATGTCGCGTTTGGAGACCCCTGATGTGCCTAAACAGTGGAAACCAGGGCTGTGGAGTCGGTAAGCCACAGTTGCAACTCCGACTCCTGGATTTTATCAGGTTCCGACTCCGACTCGTTCATAAATGGCTAATTCGCAACAATAAATTTACTGTTGTAAAACATTAACATCGTGCTTATTCAGTTTCTCATCATATAAGTAATCAGACCACAGAGCAAAAACTATATTTATTAGAATACAATTAGAATATAGCAAATAACTTTTATAAACTTTTCTAAACTCTTGTAAGTAAATATGCAATAAACACTGCTATGCAGTTAAGAAGAAATCTATAAATTTGTCCTCAGAAAAAGTATTGCCTCTGTCAGATCCGCCTTCATGGATGCCCTCAAATCTGATCTAATTATTTTGAGAGCAGAGAACAACCTCTGTACACTAACTTGGGTTGGTGGCAAAGCAGTAACCACTCGGGCAACATCTCCGACAATGTCGGGATACAGAGGAATCGCTTGTGTCACTGTTATTTTTGATGAACGGTCAAATTTCTCAATTTCTTTCTGTCACACAGACAGCTTTCCAGCGACCAACTATGCCAGTAACCAGGGTAAACATCGGGTTACTAAGCGCAGGGCCGCGCTTAGTAACCCGATGTTTACCCTGGTTACCAGCGTAAAAGTAAAAAAAAAACAAACACTACATACTTACCTTCCGCTGTCTGTCCCTCGGCGCTCTGCTTCTCTGCCCTGTGTAAGCACAGCGGCTATGTGCCCACGGCTAAGGCTAAGGCTATGTGCCCACGTTGCGGATTTGTGTGCAGATTTTTCCGCACCGTTTTTGAAAAATCCGCAGGTAAAACGCACGAGTTTTACCGGTGGATTTACCGCGGATTTCAATACAGGAACACGTGTAAAACGCTGCGGAATTTGAGCAAAGAATTGACATGCTGCGGAAAATACCGAGCGGTATTTTCCGCACCATGAGCACAGCGGATTTGGTTTTCCATAGGTTTACATGGTTTTGAAAACGTGATGGAAAACTGCTACGAATCCGCAGCGGCAAATCTGCTGCTGATCCGCAGCCAAATCCGCACCATGTGCCCATAGCCTAATTCTAACCCGAATTCTAACCGTAACCCTAACCCTAGTTCTAACCCTAACCCTAGTGCTAACCCTAGTGCTAACCCTAACCCTAGTGTGCTAACCCTAACCCTAGTTCTAACCCTAACCCTAGTGGAAAAATAAAAATACATATATTTTCTTTATTTTATTATGTTCCCTGCCTATGGGGGTGATAAAGGGGGGGGGGGGGGGAATTTATTTACTATTTTTTATTTTGAACACTGTGATATGATCTATCACAGTGATCAAAATGAATGAATGAATCTGCCGGCCGATACGGCGGGCGCACTGCGCATGCGCCCGCCGTTTGGGAACATGGCGGCGCCCATGCAGAAGACGGATGGACACCGGGAGGGACACCGGAGGTCGGTAAGTATGAGGGGGTGAGATCGGAGCATGGGGGGAGCGGACAGGAGGACGGAGTGGAGCAGAGTACAGGATGGAGGACGGAGGGGAGGAGATTGGTGGCGGGGGCAGATCGTGGTCACCAGCCATGGCCGATGATATTGCAACATCGGCCATGGCTGGATTGTAATATTTCACCAATTTTCATTGGTGAAATATTACGATTACTCTGACACCCTACTGGGCTCAAGAACCACTCCCTCTGTCCCTGCAGGTCGGGTGAAATTTCAGTTAACCCTTTAACCCAATCTGCAGGAATGCGATCCTGCCATGACGCCACATAGGCGTCACAGGTCGGATTGGCACCGACTTTCATGACGCCTACGTGGCGTCACAGGTCGGGATGGGGTTAAACTAGAAAATAGTGGTCAGGTCACAGCTGCCATCATTTACAGGGATTCTGAGACAATATATAGTTTAGCTGTTCTAGTAGGATAATCCGGACATTTTCTTAGTTGCACTCTACAGAAAAGCCATGGTCTGTAGACCGCTTACAACACAGCAAAGGGATCACGTTGTTGAAAGTTAAAAAAAATGTACACAGTGAAGCATGACGAGAGCAGCAGTGGGGCTGTTTTTTGGCAAATACAACTGGGCCTTTAGTCAAGTTGGGAATTATGAACAGTTCCAAGTATCAGTCAATTTTGCAACAAAACCTTCAGGCTTTTGCTAAAAAGCTGAAGATGAAGAGGAATTTCATCTTTCAGTAAGACAACGACCCCAAGCATACCTTCAGATCAACAAAACAATGACTTCACCAGAAAAATAATGTAAGTTTTGGAATGGCACAGAACGAGCCAAGACCTGAATCGAATTGAGAAACTATGGGTTGACCTGAAGGGGGCTGTACACCAGAGATGCCCTCGCAATCTGCCAGATTTGGTACACTACTGTGAGGAAAAATGAGCAAAGATTGCCAATTCTACATGTGCCCTGCCAATAGACTCCTACCCAATAAAACTGAATGCTAACATTAATTCAAATGGTAATTCAACAAAGTATTAGGCAATCCCTAAAAAAAAAATTTCCTGGTATAGGGCAGCGCTGACTATGGTTTTGATAAAATACAGTGGACCTACACCAGCAGATGACATGGCTTCCGAAACCATCATTGATTGTGGATACTTCACACTAGACCTTGGAAATCAATGTCCCAGAGTCTGGAGGAAGAGTGGAGAGGCACACGATCCAAGGTGCTTGAGGTCTAGTGTGACGTTTCCACAATCAGTGATGGTTTGGGGAGCCATATCATCTGCTGGTGTAGGTCCACTGTGTTTTATCAAGACCAAAGTCAGCGCAGCTTTCTAGAAGGAAATTTTAGAGCACTTCATGCTTTCCTCTGCCGACAAGCTTTTTGGAGTTGGAAATGTTATTCTCTAGCAGGACTTGGCACCTGTCCACACTGCCAAAAGTACCAATACCTGGTTTATAAACAACTGTATCACTGTGCTTGATTGGCCAGCTAACTCGCCTGACCTTAACCCCATAGAGAATCTATGGCGTATTGTCAAGAGGAAGATGAGAGACACCAGACCTAACAATGCAGATGAGCTGAAGGCTGTGATCAAAGCAACCTGGGCTTCCATAACGCCTCAGCAGTGCCACAGGCTGATCGCCTCCATGCCATGCAGCATTGATGCAGTAATTGATGCAAAAGGAGCCCCGGCCAAGTACTGAGTGCATTTACTGAACATACATTTCAGTGGGCCAACATTTAGGATTTTAAAATCATTTTTCAAGCAGGTGTTATAAAGTAAAAAATATATATAAATTCGCGAACAACGAGATCAAAGATAATGTGGATGTAAGTTTAACAATAAATAAATTATACAACACTGTAAGTTAAACCGAATTGATGTTAATGTCACCAACAGCCCCTTATTTGTATATAAAAGGACTATAGTAACGCTGTATCTGTCTGTAGCAATGTGCAACAGCTAGAAAGACGACAAAGATACTGAATGCCACGCACTTATTTAAAAATAAAAGCACAAAAGAAGTATTTCTATAAACTTTGTTTAGCTGAAAACTAATCCCCCACTGTGGGAATGCGGCAATAAGAAAAAAAAAATATATTATAAAAAAGAAAAACTGGTGATAACAGTCATGATGCAAGAAGCGGCCCCGGCCGGTGGCAAAGCTTCACTAAAAAGGAGGGTAATGAGGTGTACTGCAATTGGATTAAACCGGGTCAGAAATCCGATGTATGTACGCCACTGGTTACCTCAAGCAGAACGCTGATAGTGGATAGACGGGAAGTGCTCCTTCCACGTTGCTCCTGCTGATGTAGGTGTCCAGCGTCCTGTGTTGTCTGGAGAGTCCCGGCTGCCAGTAGTAGTGGCTGCACGCGGTGATAGCGATCTCCTTAGAGTGTGTGATCACAGAGCAGGACCTGCCGTGACATCACCAGTCACGTGATGCAGTGAAAGAAGTTCCAATAGAGTGAACGTTCAGATAGTAGAAAGGACCAATAGTATCCAACGCGTTTCGGAAAGAGGCGCTTTCCTTCATCAGGGATGGTCCTTAATGCCCTAAAAAACCCTTATATAGGGGAAGGGGTCCAATCTGCTACATGTGTGATCACAGAGCAGGACCTGCCGTGACCTCATCAGTCATGTGATGCAATGAAAGAAGTTCCAATAGAGTGAATGTGCAGATAGCAGAAAGGACCAATAGTATCCTTACATAAAACCAAACAATTCAAAGTCACTGTTTAGTCCTTTTGGAATAAGAGTATCCAATACAAAGATCCATTTGCATTCTGCTCTGGACATCAGAGCGATGTAATTACCATTTCTTCATGGTATTTGTATTTTTTCCAGTCCAGTTATTTCCATTAAGTTAATATCACTATTGTGCTTTTCCACAAAGTGTTTAGACAAAGGGTGTCCAGTGAAATTTCGTTTAACATTACGCATGTGTTCGCTGATTCTTATTTTAAGTGGGCGCTTAGTCCTGCCCACATATAATTTATCGCACGGACACTTTATAGTGTATATGACTCCTTCCGTTGTGCAAGTGATATATTGTTTAATGGCGTGATCTTTTCCGTTCCTGGCTAATGTGCGTCGTTTTTTTAGTTTGTGTCTTTCTACACATTGCGCATTTGCAACATGGAAAAAAGCCCGCAAGAGTTTGATCAAAAAAAATTTTGTACTGGGAATCTGCTGAGATTGCACTAACAGTACAATCAGATTTCCCAAATTCCTGGTCTTTTTTATAAATAAAACGTGGGTGAGTAGGGATATGACTGCCTAAAATTTTGTTGTCTTTCAAGATACCCCAATGTTTTTTTTTACTATATTCCTAAGAAGGAAAGAATTTGAATTGTACTGTTTAATAATGGGGACAAACCCCATTTGGCCAATACTGACCTTCTGGGGTTTTTTTTTTGTTTTGTTTTGTTTTTTTTAATAGGTCTGAACGAGGAAGAGTGGAAACTACATTTTTTGAGGCTTCTAATGTCCTGTGACTTTGGGGTTTTCATTGGCTGTAAGCCATAATCATCAACATAAAATAAACACTTGAAATAGATCACTCTTTTTGTAATGACTCTATATAATATATGAGATGCACTGTTTGTATTGAAGAACTGAAATAAATTAACTTTTTGATGATATTCTACTTTTGTGAGAAGCACCTGTATATGCAGGAGGACTGGAAGGTGGTTCTCAGCAAGGACATCCGAAAGCAAATGGGACACCAAGTAGGGTAACTTAAGAGTTGTGACCAAAAGTTTTAGGCTATGTGCACACGTCGGGAATTGCCGCGGCAATTCAGGAACTCCCTGCCGTGGGAAATACGCATGCGGAATTGCCATGCGTTTTCCCGCTAAACACTAGTGTTTTGCAAGCGATCTGTAGCATCGCTTGGAAAACTGATTGACAGGTTGGTCACACTTGCCAGTGCTTGACAAGCGTGACCAACTTTTTACTATTGATGCTGCCTACGCAGCATCAATAGTAAAAAGATAGAACGTTAAAAATAATTTAAAAAATGGTTATTCTCACCTTCCGACGGCCCCCGATCTCCTCAGCGGTGCACGCAACGGCTTCAGTTCCCATGGTTGCGCGAAGGACCTTTGTGACGTCACGGTCATGTGACCGCGACGTCATCCCAGGTCCTTCGCGCAAAGTATCCCTGGGAACGGAAGCTGTTGCGTGCACCGCTGAGGAGATCGGGGGCCGTCGGAAGGTGAGTATATCACTATTTTATATTTTATTTTTTTTAGAAGGGATATGGTGCCCAGTCCGTGGATGAGAGTCTCCTCTCCTCCACCCTGGGTAGTGGTACCATCCGAACTTGATCCGCTTACTTCCTGCATGGTGGGCATAGCATTTGTGTCAGTCTCAAAACTTTTGGCCATGACTGTACAAGAGAAATATATAGTCACTTTACAGTGGCAGGTTGCTTTAAAAGGGGCGGTCCAAAGGCAAAGTAACCTATTTGATGCCATAATTTAAACTATTTTCTAATATGCTGGCACTACTAATTTCCTCTCCTTCCCTCACAACAAACTGCTTGTCTTTTTTCCTCCTGCTTCCTTTTTGATGATGCTTCGTTTGAGTTTCCCAGTGCATGCTGGGATACTCAATGCATCATCAGGAGGACACGCTAAACAGCCAACGCCGCACGCTAGACAGCTGACGCAGCACTCCAGACAGCCGACGCCGCACGCTAGACGGCTGATGCCAGACAGCCGACGCAGCACGCTAGACAGCTGACGGCAGACAGCCGACGCAGCACGCTAGACAGCTGACGGCAGACAGCCGACGCAGCACGCTAGACAGCTGACGGCAGACAGCCGACGCAGCACGCTAGACAGCTGACGGCAGACAGCCGACGCAGCATGCTAGACAGCTGACGGCAGACAGCCGACGCCAGACAGCCGACACCAGACAGCCAACGCAGAACGCTAGACAGCACGCTAGACAGCCAACGCAGCACGCTAGACAGCCGACGGCAGACAGCCAACGCAACACGCTAGACAGCCGACGGCAGACAGCCGACGGCAGACAGCCAACGCAACACGCTAGACAGCTGACGCAGCACGCCAGACAGCCGACGCAGCACGCTAGACAGCTGACGCAGCACGCCAGACAGCCGACGCAGCACGCTAGACAGCTGACGGCAGACAGCCGACTCCGAACACTAGACAGCCGACACTGCCCTGTAGTGAACATTACACACACACATACAGGTCAGGTGAATGACACATGAAGGGGCTTCACTACATTACATAGATGCTCGTCCATATAATCTGGCTCTGGTTTCCCGGCATCACCCACCTCACTGCCAGCTGCAGACACGGCTGCCGACTTCCAGGAACTCGTAGCTGCCGCCACACGGAGCGCCGCTGACTGACCCGCTCTCAGGCACACGGCGGCCATGCTGGAGGATGGAAGCTGGAGGAGCTCACATGACCTGACAGGAAGAGGAGAGAGAGGAGACGGAAGGGGGAGGTGAGGAGTACTCCGGCTGCCAAGCGACAGCGTGATGGGAGGAGTAGTGGAGAAATTGGTGCTGTATGTAAGCGACAGAGGGGGGACATAAATGTGCAGTCTGTGATGGACAAGGGAGAGGCGTACTGACAGAGGACAGAGGAGTAGTCTGTGATGGACAAGAGGGAGGCATAGGGGCGCAGTCTGATAGACAAGCGGGGACACAAGAGCCTTCTGTGATGGACACGGGGGATAGAAGAGCACCCTGTGATAAAGGGGGTACAGGAGCCGTCTGTGATGGGGGGGAGGAGCAGTCTATGGGGCACAGAGGAGCAGTCTGTGGTGGACATACAGTCATAGATTGTCAGAGTTGGAAGGTACCTTAAATGCAGGATTCACTAAACCATCTCAGACAGATGTCTGTCCAGCCTCTGTTTGAAGACTTCCATTGAAGGAGAACTCGCCACCTCTTAGAACTCACCACCTCTGGTGGCAGCCTGTTCCACTCATTGATCACCCTCACTGTCAAAACGTTTTTTCTAATATCTAATCTGTGTCTTCTCCCTTTCTATTTCATTCCATTGCTTCTCGTGTTTCCAAGTGCAAATGAGAATACAGATGATCCCTCTACACTGTGACATCCCTTCAGATATTTGCAGACCGCTATTAAGTCTCCTATTAGCCTTCTTTTTTGCAAACTAAACTATCCCAGATCTTTCAATTGTTCCTCGTAGGACATACTTTGCAGTCCGCTCGCCATCTTGGTAACTCTTCTCTAAACTTTCTCCAGTTTTTCGATGTCTTTTTTTAAAGTGTGTCCAGAACTGGATACGGTATTACACATGACGTCTGACTAAGGAGGAGTATAGGGGGATAATTACTTCACGTGATCTAGACTCTATGCTTCCCTTAGGCTATGTGCACACGTTCTTACATTATGCATCCTATCATTTAGAATGCATTCTGCATGTTTTGTGCACATTGATGCGTTTTTTTCCGTGAAAAAAACGCATCGCAAGTAAAAAAAAGCAGCATGTTCATTAATTTTGCGCATTTTCCGTGTTTTCCCACTATTCTATGCATTTGGGAAAAAACGCACAAAAACGCGGTAAAATCGCGGTAAAAACGCATGCGGATTTCTAGCAGAAATGTCCGGTTTTTGTCAGGAAAATTTCTGCAAGAAATCCTGACGTGTGCACATACCCTTAACCTCCGGTAGTTAATGGTGCTTAAAAAGTGTATAGCCCCCCAGAGATGGATTTTCCCTGGAGTCTCGGGTAGCCGAGACCCCAGAGAAAATGATTCGGGTCAGTTTTTACCGACCCCTGGGCTGCGATCGCTTTTATTAACCATATAACGGCGACTGCAAAAAAAGAAAGCGCGATTTGCCATTTAATTTCTCTGTCCTCCGATGTGATTTTTTGAAATCCTGTATCTACTCTGCGTGCAGGGCCGCATCTGGCGGCCCTGCATAACTGGACATGCAGTGCGTCTTTCCAGACCGCAGCATGTCTTTATCTTGCGGAGACGCTCCGTCTCCACAAGATAAATAACACAGTCTATGAATATGATGTGGTGATTCCGCATGTGTTCAATGAATACATCCAGAATCACCGCACGTACAACAGGGGAGGCACTTTGGGCGGAGCGGGGTATCCGCTGCGTCCAAAGCGCAGAGGTTGCGCCTCGTGGAAACATACCCTTAGGGTTGGGGCTAAAGTTAGGCTTCTTTCACACTTGCGTCGTCTGGCGGCCGTCACAATGAATCGGCGCGATGTACCAGCTGACGTGAAAATTCGGCACAACGTGGACAGCGGATGAAGTTTTTCAACGCATCTGCTGCCCATTTTAAAGTCCCGGGGAGGAGGGAGCGGAGCTCCAGCCGCACATGCGCGGTAGAAAATGCAGGACCCGATGTACGAAAAAATGTTCCCTTGAACATTTTTTCGTGACGACAGTCTGCCAAAACACGACGCATCCAGTGCACGACACAATCCGTCGGCAATACAAGTCTATGGGAAAAAAGCGCATCCTACGGGCACATTTGCAGGATGCGTTTTTTTTCCCAAAACGACGCATTGCGACGGAGGTCAAACGACGCAAGTGTGAAAGTAGCCTTAGGGTTAGAGTTGGGGTTAGGGTTGGGATTAGTGGGATTAGAGTTAGGTTTATGTTGGGATTAGGGTTGGGGTTAGGGCCAGGGCCGTATTTAGAGTTTCTGCTGCCCTAGGCACTTTTAGTGCTGCCTCCCCCATTGGTGAGTATGACAGTATCGGTACGACTTTTGGAAAAATCACTGATGTGAAAGTCGCATTTTGCAGCAGATCCGGCAGTTTTTCCACATCTGCCGCATAACGGATCACTTATGGCAACACTGCGTTCGGCCACATTCATTCCCTATGGGACTTGCGGACATGTGCGACACTTGCGGTTTTGCCACGATCCAGCAAATGCGGTACTTGCAGCAACGGAAAAAAAAAACACTGCTAGCAGTGTTTGTCTCACTGCAAGTGCAAAACCGCAAGTGCCGCACATGTCCACAAGTAGCCATCACTATCTGTCCCTGCATCTTGCTAGCTCATCCCTAACCATCCCTCTCTAAATCAACTTAGAACTTAGCACTCAACTTGGGATGCTTGAACAGAAGAATTTTATTTTGCAGTATACTCAAAACATTTTGGTTCAACATGAAGCTTCTTCAGTTACGTATACGGAATACATATGATGAACGTGCCCGGAAGTCAGCGGGCCAGAATAAATCTATGAAGGGGAGATGCAGCTGTGATATGCGGAGAGAGGTACTTTAAGACAGGGGTCCCCAACTCCAGTCCTCAAGGCCCACCAACATGTCATGTTTTCAGGATTTCCTTAGTCTTGCCCAGGTAATAATTGCATCACCTGTGCAATGCAAAGGAAATCCTGAAAACATGACCTGTTGGTGGGCCTTGAGGACTGGAGTTGGGGACCTCTGCTTTAAGAGAATAGGGTAAAGGCACGTATACCACCGCCAGACGCGGAGTCCACCGCTTGTCTCATAACCTTCCCTCTCTGACCTAAAACTACACTATAAAGCTTTAGAAAAACAATTTATTAACTGACATATTCCTCTGATAATGAGGGCTCCAGGCTATGGCGTAGACAGGGACGGGCAGTCTCCGGGTCTCCATTCTCTCTCTGTGCACACCCTCAGTCCCTGCCTCACTGCCTGTGTTGCACTGTGCACAGACATCCCTCCACTGGACCCGATAATCGCCGCTCGCAGTAGCATACCGGCAGATGTGTATCTAGGTTTTCTGGCACCTGGGTTAAGAATTCATTTTGCCCCGCCCCCCCCCTTCCCAAGGTCATATGCGATTTCCAGTTAGTCATGTACCGACGAGCTCCTCTCCCTAATGCTCTCAATGTTCAGTGAAAAACAGAGAAGCAGAAGAGAAGCTAGTTGTTACAGGACCACAAGTATGAAAATCACATGAGTGAAGTGTCCATGTGACGACGACTGGAACCTGCAGAGCTGAATCCTGACATTGCAGCCTTCTGAATTTTCACAACTAATGCACTGCACACTTTTAGGGTATGTGCCAACGCTGCGGATTTTCCTGCGGATTTTTCCGCAGCGGATTTGGAAAATCCGCAGTGCAAAACCACTGCGGTTTTCACTGCGGATTTTCTTGCGGTTTCTTCTGCGGATTCTTCTTCGGGTTTTCACCAGTACTTTCCTATTGGTGCTGGTTGCAAACCGCTGCGGAATCCGCACAAACAATTGACATGCTGCGGAAAATAATCCACAGCGTTTCCGCGCGGCATTTTCCGCAGCATGTGCACAGCGTTTTTTTTTACCTTAGGTTTACATGGTACTGTAAACTTTGGGAAAACTGCTGCGGATCCGCAGCGGTCAAATCCGCTGCGGAGCCGCAGCAAAAACCGCAGCGTGTGCACACAGCCTTAGGATTCTCCCTTACCGGTGGACAGTCATGTCAGGACAAGCATGTGATTTGTGTACTTCTGACCACGTTCCAGCTAGACGGGCCCGGCCTCGCTCAGTTCATTTTCATTGAGTGAGGCCACACGTCTAGTCAGCACGTGACCGCATGTATGTAAATCGCCAGCACGAGAGAATCCTGACAGTGTGCAGTGCGCACTGTGAGAATTCAGAAGTCTGCAGTCACAAAGAATGACTGCAGACTCATTACAAACCTGTAAAGGGAGATTTTGGCGTGCACTCAGTCTGCTAGAGGCAAGGTGCTGGTGTAATGGACCAATGGGTCCTAAATAATAGTAAATATTTGTAATTCACCGCACACTCTGATTAAATTCTGTACAATGAATTCATGCAGATAAAAGTGTGGATTTATTTATACATTTGGGAGCATAACAGAATAAAGCAGCTCATGCGATCTGACACAACGTTTCGGCTTCGCCGGAGCCTTTTTCACGTGATCGCTTATTCCAGTGTCAGAGGAACATACGGAGGAGGGAAAGAGATCCCAATGGTGACACTTACACTAATGAAGATGCAATGGCCTATGTGTGGCTGCTGGCCAAATGAGGGTACTCTGTCTGAGTCGCTGTGCTGAGCGGCGCTCCCGCGCCCTGCTTGTGCTGGCGTGTTATGCTCCCAAATGTATCATTACAAACCTGGACATTCCCTTTAATGCTCCTAACATAAATAAAAACATAAGAATTACCATATATACTCAAGTATAAGCCGACCCGAGTATAAGCCGAGACCCCTTAATTTTGCCACAAAAAACTGGGAAAACTTATTGACTCGAGTATAAGCCTAGGGTGGGAAATGCAGCAGCTACTGGTAAATTTCAAAAATAAAAATAGATACCAATGAAAGAAAAATTAATTGAGACGTCAGTTGGTCAAATGTTTTGAATATCCATATTGAATCAGGAGCCCCATAAGATGCTCCATACAAAATACGCCCCATATAATGCTGCACAAAGGTTAATAATGGCCCCATAAGATGCTCCATATTAAAATATGCCCAATATCATGCTGCATAAAAGGTTAATGATGGCCCCATAAGATGCTCCATAGAATAATATGCCCTGTTGTGAATTCTGTTGTCGGGCTCCCTCCTGTGGTCATGAATGGTACTTCGGCTGGTTCTGTCCATGGACTTCCTCTGGTGGGTGTTTCTGAGTTTCACAGGTGACGAGGTTAATTCGTTAGCTGCTGCTCTATTTAACTCCACTTAGATCTTTGCTCCATGCCACCTGTCAATGTTCCAGTATTGGTCTGTTCACTCCTGGATCGTTCTTGTGACCTGTCTTCCCATCAGAAGCTAAGTTCCAGCTTGTATTTCTTTGGTTTGCTATTTTTCTGTCCAGCTTGCTATTTAATTTGTTGTCTTGCTTGCTGGAAGCTCTGGGACGCAGAGGGAGCGCCTCCGCACCGTGAGTCGGTGCGGAGGGTCTTTTTGCGCCCTCTGCGTGGTCTTTTTGTAGGTTTTTGTGCTGACCGCAAAGTAACCTTTCCTATCCTCGGTCTGTTCAGTAAGTCGGGCCTCACTTTGCTAAATCTATTTCATCTCTGTGTTTGTATTTTCATCTTTACTCACAGTCATTATATGTGGGGGGCTGCCTTTTCCTTTGGGGAATTTCTCTGAGGCAAGGTAGGCTTTATTTTTCTATCTTCAGGGCTAGCTAGTTTCTTAGGCTGTGCCGAGTTGCATAGGGAGCGTTAGGCGCAATCCACGGCTATTTCTAGTGTGTTTGATAGGTTTAGGGATTGCGGTCAGCAGATTTCCCACGTCCCAGAGCTCGTCCTTATTATCAGTAACTATCAGGTCATTCCGTGTGCTCTTAACCACCAGGTCCATTATTGTCCTGACCACCACGTCATAACAATGCCCCATATAATGCTCCATAAACGTTGATGGCCCCGTAAGATGCTCTATCAAATAATATGCCCCATATGCTGCTCCATAAAAGTTGATGGCCCCATAAGAAGCTCTTTAGAATAATGTGCCCCATATAATTCTGCACAAAGGTTAATAATGGCCCCACAAGATGCTCCATAGAATAATATGTTGCTCCATAAAGGTTGATGGCCCTATTAGATGCCGCATAGAATAATATGCCCCATATGCTGCTCCATAAAGGTTGATGTCCCCATAAGATGCTCCATAGAATATTATGCCCCATATGCTGCGATTAAAAAAAAATGACATACTCACATGGCCAGGTGCCAGGGTCCTGAGCAGAAGGGGACTCTGGCGTGCTATGGGGGCCAAGTACCGGAGTTGCCGCTGGCTCAGGCCCCCGGCACATGCGATATTCACCTGTCCCCGTTCTAGCGACGCAAGCAGCTGTGTCTTCCAGGTCTCTGCAGTGACTGTTCAGGCAGAGGGCGCGCACTAAACACGTTATTGCGCCCTCTGACTTGAACGTCACAGCCAGAGGACGTGAAAGACACATCCCGGCGGTGGAACGGGGACAGGTGAATATCGCATTGCTCACCCTCTCCCGTTATACTCACCCTCCCGGTGCGTTCTCTGCACTTCCTTGCTTCGTCCCGGCGCCTGCAGCTCCTTCCAGTGTTGAGCGGTCACATGGTACCCCTCATTAAAGTAATGAATATGCGTTCCACGCCTATGGGAGTGGAGTCGCATCCATATTCATCACCTTAATGAGTGGAGCACAGAAAGAGCTTCAGGCACCGCTGGAGGAGGGTGAGTATGATATCTTCAAGAAGGTGGATGGGTGGGCGGCCGACCCTGGACTTAAAAAAAACAAACCTTGCTCAGGTGCCGTCCCCCGCATCTTGGCACCCTAGGCACATGCCCTCAAGAGCCTAGTGGCAAATGCGGCACTGGTTAGGGGTGTGTTGGGGTTAGGGTTGTGATTAGAGTTAGGGATGTTTTGGGATTAGGGTTATGGTTAGGGATGGGATTAGGGTTAGGGGTGTATTAGGGTTAGGGTTGTGATTAGCATTACTGTTAGGGTTGGCATTAGGGTTAGGGGTGTGTTGGGGTTAGGATTGGAGTTAGGTACATCAGGGGTCTCCAAACGCGACATGGCGCCACCATTGATTCCAGCCAATTTTGCGTTCAAAAGGAGGTGCTCCCTCCCTTCTGAGCTCTGCTGTGCGCCCAAACAGTGGTTTACCCACACACTTGGGGAATCGGCGTACTCAAAACAATTTGGACAATTTTTTTATTTTCACGGCTCTGCGTTATAAACTTCTGTGAAGCACTTGTACAGTCATGGACAAAAATTTTGAGAATGAGACAAATATTAATTTTTCCAAAGTCTACTGCTTCATTTTTTCTAATGGCAATTTGCATATACTCCTGAATGTCAGCAATTACTGTACTTGCAAAGTCAATATTTGCTGAGAAAATGAACTTTAACCCCCAAAACACATTTCAACATCATTGCAGTCCTGCCTTAAAAGGAGCAGCTAACATCATTTTAGTGATTGATCCATTAACACAGGTGTGGGTGTTGATGAGGATAGCGCTGGCGATCAATCAGTCATGATTGAGTAAGAATGACATCACTGGACACTTTAAAAGGAGGCTGGTGCTTGGTATCATTGTTTCTCTTCAGTTAACGATAGTTATCTCTAAAGAAACATGTGCAGCCATCATTGCACTGCACAAAAATGGCCTAACAGGGAAGAGTATCGCAGCTACAAAGATTGCACCTCAGTCAACAATCTATCGCATCATCAAGAACTTCAAGGAGAGAGCTTCCATTGTTGTCAAAATGACTCCAGGGCGCCCAAGAAAGACCAGCAAGTGCCAGGACCGTATCTTAAAACTGTTTCAGCTGCGGGATCGGACTACCAGCAGTGCCGAGCTTGCTCAGGAATAGCAGCAGGCTGGTGTGAGTGCTTCTGCACGCACTGTGAGTCGGAGACTCTTTGAGCAAGGCCTGGTTTCAAGGAGGGCAGCAAAGAAGCCACTTCTCTCTAGAAAAAACATCAGGGACCGACTGATATTCTGCAAAAGGTACAGGGAGTGGACTGCTGAGGACTGGGGCAAAGTCATTTTCTTTGATGAATCCCCTTTTCGATTGTTTGGGACATCTGGAAAACAGCTTATTCGGAGAAGAAGAGGTGAGCGCTACCACCAGTCTTGTCTCATGTCAACTGTAAAGCATCCTGAAACCATTCATGTGTGGGGTTGCTTCTCAGCCAAGGGAATCGGCTCACTGACAGTCTTGCCTAAAAACACAGCCATGAATAAAGAATGGTACCAGAATGTCCTCCAAGAGCAACTTCTCCCAACCTTCCAATTGCAGTTTAGCGCCCAACAATGCCTTTTCCAGCATGATGGAGCACCTTGCCATAAAGCAAAGGTGATAACTAAATGGCTCATGGAACAAAACATAGAGATTTTGGGGCCATGGCCTGGAAACTCCCCAGATCTTAATCCCATTGAGAACTTGTGGTCAATCATCAAGAGACGGGTGGACAAACAAAAACCAACAAATTCTGGCAAAATGCAAGCATTGATTATGCAAGAATGGACTGCTATCAGTCAGGATTTGGTTCAGAAGTTGATTGAGAGCATGCCAGGGAGAATTGCAGAGGTCTTGAAGAAGAAGGGTCAACACTGCAAATATTGACTTGCTGCATTAAGGCTACGTTCACATTAGCGTCGCGTCGCTGTTGCGTCGGCGACGCAGCGGCGACGCGCCCCTATGTTTAACATAGGGGACGCGTGCGTCTTTTTGCACGCGTTTTCCGACACGTGCGTCGTTTTAGACGCTAGCGTCGGACACAAGAAAACGCTACAAGTTGCATTTTTCTTGCGTCCGATTTCGTCAAAAAACGACGCACGCGTCGCAAAACGCGCGCGTTTTTGCGCGCGTTTGCGCGCGTTTTTCCGTGCGTCGCGCGTTGCGTCGCCGACGCAGGGCGGCGCAACGCTAGTGTGAACGTAGCCTAACTCATTCTAACTGTCAATATAACCTATTGGTACTCATAATATGATTGCAATTATATTTCTGTATGTGATATGAACATCAGACAAACACTAATAAAAGCCAGAGGGCAGCAGATCATGTGAAAATATAATTTTGGTGTCATTCTCAAAATTTTTGGCCATGACTGTACATTCAAAGTGCTCACCACACATCTATATAAGCTCCATGGGGGGTCTAGTTTCTAAAATGGGGTCGCTTGTGGGGGGATTCCACTGTTTAGGCACGTCAAGGGCTCTGCAAGCGCAACATGGCGCCCACAGACCATTCCATCAAAGTCTGCATTCCAAAGGATCACTGCAGCCCCGACATGTGCCCAAACAGTACTTTGCTCCCATATATGGGGTATCCGCGTACTCAAGACAAATAGGACAACAACTTTTGTGGTCCACTTTCTCCTGTTACCCTTGGAAAAATAAAAAAATGCGGCCCAAAAAATTATTTTTGTCGTGAAAAAAATGATTTTTTATTTTCACGTCTCTGCGTTATAAACTTTACGGAAATACTTGGGGGTTCAAAGTTCACACAACACATCTATATAAGTTCTTTGGGGGGGTCTACCTTCCAAAATGTCGTCACTTGTGGGAGGTTTCTACTGTTTAGGCACATCGGGGGCTCTGCAAATGCAACATGAGGCCCGCAGACTATCCCATCAAAGTCTGCATTCCAAAACATCACTACAGGTAGTTCTCGACTTACGACGTTGATCCGTTCTTACGCGGCGGCGCAAACCGAATTTCGACGTAAGTCGGACCATACGTTCATACAGTACTCTACCATAATAACAGTACGTACTGCAAACACTTAGCCTATCCAAACACCTGGGAGCCATAATGAAGGGTGTTATGGCGTGCAGGAGACTCGTTTGCCTCGTGTAACCGGGTACAGTGTACAGTACTGGACTCTATTCTTCCGCCGCTGCACGTATTTGCACGTAGTTCGACTTACGCCGCAAAACCGCGTAAGACGGAATGAGGCGTCGTATAAAGCGTCGTAACCACGAAACGAAGTAACTCGAGACCGTTGTAACCCGAGGACTAACGTACTTCCCTTTCGAGCCCCGACAGTAGTTTTCTTCCACATATGGGGCGTCAGCGTACTCAGGACAAATTGGACAACAACTTTTGTGGTCCAGTTTCTCCTGTTACCCTTGGGAAAATAAAAAAAATTGGGGGCTAAAATAATCATTTTTGTGGAAAAAAAATGATTTTTTATTTTCACGGCTCTGTGTCATAAACTTCTGTGAAGCACTTGGGCTATCAAAGTACCCACCACACATCTAGATAAGCTCCTTGGGGGATCTAATTTCCAAAATGGGGTCACGGGTGGGGAGTTTCTACTGTTTAGGCACATCAGGGGCTCTGCAAAGGCAACATGACGCCCGCAGACCATTCTATCAAAGTCTGCATTCCAAAACGCCACTTCTTCCCTTCTGAGCCCTGATGTGTGCCCAAACAGTTGCCCCCCCCCCTCCCCCCCCACATATGGGGTATCAGCATACTCGACAAACTGGACAACAGCATTTGCTGTCCAATTTCTCCTGTTACCCTTGTGAAAATAAAAAAATTAGGGGCTAAAAAAATCATTTTTGTGGAAAAAAATGATTTTTTATTTTCACGGCTCTGTGTCATAAACTTCTTTTGAAGCACTTGGGCTATCAAAGTGCTCACCACACATCTAGATAAGCTCCTTGGAGGGATCTAGTTTCCAAAATGGGGTCACGTGTGGGGAGTTTCTACTGTTTAGGCACACCAGGGGCTCTGCAAAGGCAACATGACGCCCGCAGACCATTCTATCAAAGTCTGCATTCCAAAACGGCGCTCCTTCCGAGCCCTGATGTGTACCCAAACAGTTGTCCCCCCCACATATGGGGTATCGGCATACTCGACAAACTGGACAACAACATTTGCTGTCCAATTTCTCCCGTTACCCTTGTGAAAATAAAAATTTCGAGGCGAAAAGATCATTTTTGGGAAAAAAAATATGATTTTTTATTTTCATGGCTCTACGTTATAAACTTCTGTGAAGCACTTGGGGGTTCAAAGTGCTCACCACACATCTAGATAAGTTCCTTAAGGGGTCTAGTTTCCAAAATGGTGTCACTTGTGGGGGGTTTCTACTGTTTAGGCACATCAGGGGCTCTCCAAACGCGACATGGCGTCCGATCTCAATTCCAGCCAATTCTACATTGAAAAAGTCAAACGGCGCTCCTTCTGTTCCAAGCTCTGCTGGGCGCCCAAACAGTGGTTTACCCCCACGTGGGGGGGGGGGGGGGTGTTGGCGTATTCATGAGAAATTGCACAACAAAGGTTAAATGTTAATTTTTTCCTTCCACATTGCTTCAGTTCCTGTGAAGCACGTAAAGGGTTAATAAACTTGTTGAATGTGGTTTTGAGCACCCTAAGGGGTGTAGTTTTTAGAATGGTGTCTCTTTTGGGTATTTTCAGTCATGTACACCCCTTAAAGTGATTTTAAATGTGAGATGGTCCTTAAAAAAATGGTTTTGTAAATTTTGTTGTCAAAATGAGAAATCGCTGGTCAACTTTTAACCCTGATAACTTCCTAACTTAAAAAAAAAATGTATTTCCAAAATTGTGCTGATGTAAAGTAGACATGTGGAACATGTTATTTATTAACTGTTTTGTGTGACATATCTCTCTGATATAAGGGCATAAAAATTCATAGTTTGAATATTGCAAAATTTTAAAAATTTTCGCCACATTTCCATTTTTTTCATAAATAAACGCAAGTAATATCGAAGAAATGTTACCACTAAGGGCTCATGCTCACTTGTGCGAAACTCGGATGAGTCTCGCATGTTAATAGTTAATACCCGGTGCTGCTGCCGTCACTCAGATCGGAGCATGCGGCTGCATTGCAATACATGCAGCCGCATGCTCCGCTTCTCTATGCCAGGTGCAGTGCCGGGTATTGCCGTGCGAGACTCATCTGAGTTTCACGCAAGTGAGTATGAGCCCTTACATGAAGTACAGTATGTCATGAAAAAACAGTCTCAGAATCAGCAGGATCCGTTAAAGCGTTCCAGAGTTATAACCTCATAAAGTGACAGTGGTCAGAATTGTAAAAATTGGCCTGGTCATTAAGCTGCAAATTGGCTCCGTCACTAAGGGGTTAAGAGAAAAACAAATCTAAACTTATGGGGCTCTGTGTGAAAAAGTAATTGCCCCTTAAACCTAATAACTGGTTGGGCCACCATTAACAACTGCAATCAAGTGTTTGTGATAACTGGCAGTGAGTGTTTTACAACGCTCTGAAGGAGTTTTGGCCCACTCATCGTTGCAGAATTGTTGCAATTCAGCCATATTAGATGGTTTCCGAGCATTAACCACCTTTTTAATGTCATGCCACAGCATCTCAATCAAATTAAGGTCTGGACTTTGACTAGGTCATTCTAAAGTCTTAATTTTGTTTTTCTTAAGCCATTCGGAGGTGGACTTGCTGGCGTGTTTTGGATCATTGTCCTGCTGCATAACCCAAGTGCGCTTCCGCTTGTGGTCACGGACAGATGGCTGAACATTCTTCAGGATTGTTTAGTAGATGACAGAATTCACAGTTCAATTTACAAGAGCAAGTTCAACTGTAGTCTTGTCAGTCCATAGAGTATCCCCCAAAAGTCTTGGGGATCATCAAGATGTTTTCTGGGAAAACTGAGACAAGCCTTTATGTTATTGGTCGGCAGTGGTTTTTGTCTTGGAACTCTGCCATGCAGGCTATTTTTGCCCAGTCTCTTTCTTATGCTCCTGCATTGCAATGCTTTATAACTGCAATCAGACTCCTGAAAGTGAAATTTCCATAGTGGAACTAAGTAAAAAAAAAGGAATTGTAAAAATATTTTTAACACAATATCACAAAATAATAAGAACAAAATAAAAATATAATGTACCCATAAATGAATATTTTTATGAAAAAAATCTAAACTAAAAAGTATACATATTTGGTATCACCGCGTCAGAAATGACCCGGCTTATAAAACTGTCCCTCTAATTAACCCCTTCAGGGAACACCATTAAAAAAAACGAGGCAAAAACTATTCTTTTTCCTCACACCGCTGAACAAAAATAGACAAAAGTAGATAAAAATGGTATTGCTGAAAATGCCATCTGCAAAAAAAAGCCATAAAACTCCCTCAGCCGAAAAGTCAAAAAGTTATGGCTCTCAGAATAGAGCAATGCAAAAATAATTATTTTTGTAAAAGTGCCAAAATTCAACACTAAGGCCATGTTCACACGATCCTTTTTTTCATGCGGAATTGCCGCGATTTTCCCGCTGCGGGTCCGCAGCTGTTTTCCATGCAGGGTACATTACATTGTACCCTATGGAAAACAGGAACTGCTGTGCCCACAATGCGGAAAATAAAAAAAAAAAACGCGCTGAATAGCTGCGGGAAAAAAGAAGTACCATGTCACTTCTTTTTTCGGAGCCGCAGCGGTTCTGCACCCATTGACCTCCATTGTGAGGTCAAACCCGCAGTAAAACCCGCAGATGAAAAAAATATCTGCGGGTTTTACTGCGGTTTGTGGTGCCGAACCGCTGCAGCAGGAAGTGCGGGGAAGCGGGCGGAAGTGCGTGGGCGGAGTGTGGCTGCCCCCCCGTGCTCCGATCCCGCCCCCCGTGCTCCAATCCCACCGCCCCGTGCTCCGATGCCCCCCCCAGTACTCCGATGCCCCCCCGTGCCCTAATCTCCCCCCCTTATACTTACCCGGCGTCCCGGTGTCCGTCCGGCCGTCTTCTCCCTGGGCGCCGCCATCTTGCAAAATGGCGGGCGCATGCGCAGTGCGCCCGCCGAATCTGCCGGCCGGCAGATTCGTTCCAAAGTGCATTTTGATCACTGAGATATAACCTATCTCAGTGATCAAAATAAAAAAAAATAGTAAATGACACCCCCCCCCCTTTGTCACCCCCATAGGTAGGGACAATAAAAAAAAATTAAGAATTTTTTTTTTTTCCACTAAGGTTAGGGTTAGGGGTACGGTTAGGGGTAGGGTTAGGGTATTTTCAGCAATTTTAAAAACTGCATAAAAAAAAGGATCAAAAAAAGGATCAAAAAAAGGATCAAAAAACGCATCAAAAAAGGACCTGCGTTTTCTGCCAAGAGCTGCAGTTTTTTAAAAAACAGTCCTGAAAAAAAAAGGATGGAAATCAGGAACGTGTGAACATACCCTAATAGATATATATCAGTCACTAGGCATAAACCCCTTACTGACATCGGACGGTATAGTACGTCCGATGTCAGCTCCCCTGCTTTGATGCAGGGCTCCGCGGTGAGCCCGCATCAAAGCCGGGACATGTCAGCTGTTTTGAACAGCTGACATGTGCCCGCAATAGCGGCGGGTGAAATTGCGATTCACCCACCGCTATTAACTAGTTAAATTTCGCTGTCAAACGCAGACAGCGGCATCTAACTACCGCATCCGGCCGGGCGGCCGGAAATGACATCATCACCGACCTCCGTCACATGATCGGGGGTCGGCGATGCTTCTCCATTGTAACCATAGAGGTCCTTGAGACCTCTATGGTTACTGATCGCCGGTGGCTGTGAGCGCCACCCTGTGGTCGGCGCTCACAGCACACCTGATTTTCTACTACATAGCAGCGAACAGCAGATCGCTGCTATGTAGCAGAGGCGATCGTGCTGTGCCTGCTTCTAGCCTCCCATGGAGACTATTGAAACATGGCAAAAGTAAAAAAAAAAAAAGTTAAAAAAAATGTGAAAAAAATATAACAGCTTAAATCACCCCCCTTTCGCCCCAATCAAAATAAATCAATAAAAAAAAATCAAATCTACACATATTTGGTATCGCCATGTTCAGAATCGCCCGATCTATCAATAAAAAAAAAAAGCATTAACCTGATCGCTAAACGGCGTAACGAGAAAAAAAATCGAAATGCCAGAATTATGTTTTTTTGGTCGCCGCGACATTGCATTAAAATGCAATAACGGGCGATCAAAAGCACGTATCTGCACCAAATTGGAATCATTAAAAACGCCAGCTCGGCACGCAAAAAATAAGCCCTCAACCGACCCCAGATCATGAAAAATGGAGACGCTACGAGTATCGGAAAATGGCACAATTTTATTTATTTTTATTTTTTTAGCAGAGTTTGGAATTTTTTTTTACCACTTAGGTAAAAAAAACCTAGTCATGTTAGGTGTCTATGAACTCGTAATGACCTGGAGAATCATAATGGCAGGTCAGTTTTAGCATTTAGTGAAACTAGCAAAAAAGCCAAACAAAAAACAAGTGTGGGATTGCACTTTTTTTGCAATTTCACCGCACTTGGAATTTTTTTCCCGTTTTCTAGTACATGACATGGTAAAACCAATGATGAAGGACACTGCTCTCTCCTGGTTCTCCTCCTATCTTTCTGACCGCTCCTTCAGTGTTCTGTTCTCTGGCTCCACTTCATCTCCTCTTCCTCTCACTGTCGGGGTCCCTCAGGGCTCAGTCCTTGGCCCCCTTCGATTCTCCCTCTACACAGCCCCAATTGGACAGACCATCAGCAGATTTGGCTTTCAGTACCATCTTTATGCTGATGACACACAACTATACACATCAACCCCTGACCTTACCCCCGCTGTACTACAGAACGCCACTGACTGTCGGCAGTCTTCAACATCATGTCAGCTCTCTATCTGAAACTCAACCTCTCCAAAACTGAACTTCTTCTGCTCCCGCCATCTACCAACCTCCCTATACCTGACGTTTCCCTCTCTGTGGGTGGCACCATAATAACACCCCGGCAGCAGGCGCACTGTCTCGGTGTTATGTTTGACTCCGATCTCTCCTTCACCTCCCATATACAATCTCTTGCCCGCTCGTGCCGCTTACACCTAAAGAACATTTCTAGAATCCGCCCTTTTCTCACCATGGAAACAACAAAAACCCTCACTGTTGCCCTGATCCACTCCCGCCTGGACTACTGTAAGGCTCTATTAATTGGCCTCCCCCTCACTCGACTTTCCCCTCTCCAGTCCATCCTTAATGCAGCAGCCAGGGTCGTCCATCTGGCTAATCATTACTCGGACGCGTCCGCTCTTCGCCAGTCATTACACTGGCTGCCCATTCATTACAGGATACAATTCAAAGTACTTGTTCTCACCCACAAAGCTCTCCACAGTGGGGCACACCCATACATCTCCTCCCTCATTTCGGTCTATCGGCCTAGCCGACCGCTGTGCTCTGCAAATGACTTTCGACTAACCTCTGCACTATTCTGTACCTCCCACTCCCGACTCCAATACTTCTCCCGTGCTGCGCCAATCCTCTGGAATGCTCTACCCCAAGATATTAGGACCATCCACAATTTGCATAGTTTTAGGCGCTCGCTCAAAACACAGTTGTTCAGAGCGGCCTACCACGTTTACTAATCAAAGTCATTTTATGTTTGTGTATGTGTAGCCCATACACTATCTCCATCTATCCCTACCCCCTGAAGATGGCTGGACCATCATTGTAAATACATCATTGTAAATAAGCTCCTGTACTTTGTATCTCCCCCACCTCATTGTAGATTGTAAGCTCTCACGAGCAGGGTCGTTTTATTTCGCTTTAATTATTGTACTGTTAACGTTGTTACTTATGACTGTTGTGTTTGAAACTGTTAAACTGTAAAGCGCTGCGGAATATGTTGGCGCTATATCAATAAAGATTATTATTATATATGTGGTATCACTGTAATCATACTGACCCAACGAATAAAGCTGCCTTATTACTTTTACCACATGCGGAACGTCATAAAAAAAAAAAAAAGCTATTCCTTAATTGCTGGTTTTTGTTCTTTCTGCCTCCCAAAAATCAGAATAGAAAGCAATCAAAAAATGTTATGGTCATGTGCCCGAAAATGGTACCAATAAAAATGTCAACTCATCCTGCAAAAAAACAAGCCACTGCATGACTCTGTCGGCAGAAATATAGAAAAATTATAGCTCTCAAACTAGGACAAAAAAGCATTTTTTAGTGCGTGACAGCAGCCAAACATAAAAAAGATATAAATCTGGGTGAAGAACATGGGGGGATTTAATGGCAGATTACAATCCTCCTTCAGCATGTGTAGCTGTAATAGGACACTTGGGTCAGAAGGTGGTCCAGCCACACCAGCTAGTATCCAAGCTCATACAGGATAACCTTCTGTGGAGCCCATGCTGTGTGACTGCTTCATTCAAACTTCCTCCAGTCAGAGGGGAATTTAATAAGGAGATTTAGGGAAAATATGGAGTTATCCTATGTCCTAGCCACACACCAGCTAGATTTTTGTGAGATCTCTGCAATGGGCCGAATGCCTTCCAGGGTCTCTATTCATTCTAGCACTTCTAGCACTCCAGGTAGTGAAGCCGTGTTTGGTCTCAGAGTGTAATGGGGACCCAGCCAGATCTGATGGCACCAAAACTGCCGCCCTATGACCTTCCATTGAAAACTTATGATCCATCATAGGTTTTGGAGTTTCAGCTGCCAGAGCAAGTGGGAGGGGACTAGGCCTATCCTGGGGGGGTGAGGAACTCAGTTACTGACCAAGAAGCTAAGTGCACATATGATGATGTGGGCCTATGTTCTCTGCCAAGGGAGGTCACGCCATGCAGCGTGTTGGAAGATACCTGAAAAAGCTGGCACCCACACCTCCCATGTAGTTGCAAGGATCCGACGGCCGAACATGAAGCCAGTAACTGACATCTGCCCGAGATTGCAGCGGCCGTGGACACTGTCACTCACAGTGGTAGCGCTGGGTGTCCGATGCCTTCCCCCCTTCCGATCAAGTGGCTGCCAGGTCAAACAGAAGCCAGGAGACAGGTCCCAGGGATCTGACATAAGATGTGGCAGTCTCGTCTATTCTGGCCATGTCCAGTTAGGGGTTTCAGGCAGTGTAGGAAAACGATAACAGCCTGAAAGTAGCAGGCTGCACAGTTTTCCTCAGACTCAGACTTCGAGCAGGTGGTCTGGGAGCCAGGACAGCTGTACTGGGTAACGGTTTAGCAAGGTTCACCGGAGGTGTGGCCTAGGGACCGACAGTAGTACCCTATCCATTCAGGGTGGATTGCATATGAGATTCCTATGACATCTAGGCATCACTATGACAAAAGCCAGGCTATCCCAGCATTTCTACTGGCCAATAATGGGGACCAATGTGGGGGCCTACTGCCGTTTGTGTGACAGCTGTCAGAGGGTGGGGACCCACTGGTAAGTCTGATTATTGAAGAGCCTTTTCATGAGGTTGGCTCTGGATCTGGTTGGGCTGATGGCCACTCTAAGCAGCTTCGGTAATTGCTTCATATTGACGCTAGTCAATTAGGCCATCCGATACCCATAAGCAGTAGCCTTGTCATCCATTTGTTCCACAAGGAAGTAGAGATTTTCTCAAGAGTGGGTTTTCCTCAGGGGACTCAGTTCATGTAGCAGCTGATTGAGTCTCTCTGTAAGCAGATACAGGTGCAGTAACTGGTGACCACACCGTACCACCCACAGTCTAAGGGCCTGTACGAATGGTCCAGTGGAACACTGAAGCAGATGCTTAAGAAGTTGGTAGTGACTGAGAACTTTACCTTCCACACCTGCCATTTGCCTACCGGGAGACTCTACAGGCCTCAACGGAGTTCTCCCTGTTTGAGCTCTGGTACGGGCGATATGTTCGGGGGCCCCTGGCTCTGGTGAAAGAGGTCTGGGAAGGAGACATACATCCCTGGTGTGTCGGTCATCGAGTCTGCAGTGCCCTTCTGTGACAAGATGCAGGCCTTGGTGCAGCTGGTGCACGATATATGACGCAAGCCCAGGCCGATCAGAAGTGATGGTACTACCAGAATGCTTGTGAGAGGACCTACCTGTGGGTCAAAAGGTGTGGATATCCCAGGACAAGCTTCAGGTGGCCCGGGAAGGCCTGTACCTCATGCACCCACAGGTCAATGCTGTAACGTTCCTGGTCACCCTGGACCACGCCTGGAGAAGGTGTAAGGCCTTCCATGTGATCATGATGAAGGCACATCATGAGTGGGAGGCCTGCACCCTCCCCATATGCAACCTGCCAGGCTAGGCTAGGGTGTGTGGGACCATCGAGGATGTGTATGTTTGCCACCAGCTCTTGTTGGATTATTGTGAACAGCTGTGGGCAACCCTACACCCCTTATGGGATTTGTTCAGTAACAAGCCAGTCACAGAGTCGGCCGTCCATCACATGGACACCAGGGATCACCCACCAATCCGGTGTTTAGCTTATTGGGTCTCTCTGGAGGTGAAACAGCACATGCGCCAGGAGATTGAGGAGATGCTGAAGCTGGGGGTCATCCACACCTCCAGTAACGCTTGGGCATCACCAATAGACCCCAAAGAAAGATCCGACAATCTGGTTCTAGGTGACCTACAGGAGGATTAATGCTGTCACAGTCACTGATGCATAGTCCATGCTGCACATTGATGACTTGCTTGATCAGTTGGCCGGGACCAAGTACTTAACCATCATGGATCTGAGAGGGGATATTGGCAGATTCCCCTGACCGGCAAGGCATGGGAATGCTCTGCCTTTATCACCCCATTTCGACTGTGTGAGTCCACAGTGATGCCATTCGGCATGAAGAATATCCCTGCCACTTTCCAGCAGATAGGCAACACGCTTCTCAAGGCACTTGACATTGCAATCTTCAGTCCTACTTGGTAGGATCACCTAGAACATATGGCGCAGATGCTTGGGCGGATCCTCTAGGCAGGATTGACCATTAAACCAGAAAAGTGCCAGCTGGGCATAAGTGAGGTCCACTATCTGAGATACTGGGTAGGCGGTGGGTCTCAGAAGCACAGGAAGGTGGATGCCATCGCATCCTAGCCCACCGCTAGGACCAAAAAGCAGGTGATGTCCTTCCTGGGCACCACCGGGTACTATAGGGGGTTTGTCCCCCACTGTAGTAGCCTAGCAGAGCTCCTAACTGACCTCACCAAGAAGAAGCTGCTTTCCGCAGTCGAATGGACAAGCAATTGTGAGACAGCCTTCTAAGCGCTGAAGATTGCCCTTTTCAGCAGTTAACGGAAATTTAGAGGGCTTCCACATTACTAGTAGTACGAAGGCTCTGAAAAAGCACTATAGCTCCTCGGCCCACAAAAGAAATACAAGCGAATTCTGCTCTCCCAAATTCAAATGCACCCTCCCTTCTGCGCCCCACAGTGTGTATAAACCTCATTTAGTGTTCACATGTTTGGCATTTCTGTAGCGATGAGAGCCCGCTTAATTTACGGGTGCATGTCTCCAGAAGCATGAGCTAGGTACAACGTACTGGGCACTACAACGTATTAAGCACAACAATGTATGGGTACTACAATGGCAGATTTGCAATTTTCACTCAGCAACATCCATGCTGTTTGTTTCTGGAAAACACCCAAGGAGTGAAAATCATCACTACACTTGTAGATAAATCCCCAAAGGTGTACACTTTCCAAAATGGGGTCATTTGAGCAAGGTATTCTGCTATTTCAGCACTTAAAGGCTCTGTATATCGAGCCTGTAAACTATTCTAAAAAATATCCAGGAGCCGAATAGCACTCCGTCCCTCCCGAGTCTCGTCGTGTGGCAAAGCAGTACTGTACAGCCACATATGAGGTACTTATATGTTCAGCAGAAATGTTGGTACAAATGTTTCTGACATTTTTGCCCATGTCCCCTTATGAAAATGTAACATCTGGGGCTAAAACAAATGTTGTATGGTAAAAATTAAATTTTTTTCCACTGCCCAATGGTATAAAATTTAGTGACACATCTGTTGTGTCAATATGATCACTGCACCCCTAGATGAATTCATTGAGAGGTATAGTTCGTTAAATGGGGTCTAAGCCTATAGCATTACCTAGAAGTGATTTAAAAAATATCCGTTTATGTAAAGCATGGGCAGGCTGAGACCACCACAGCATCTGTTCTCGCTCAAAGAATGGATATACCCCCACCCCCAATGATATTCATATATCCATTTATTATGACCAACGAATCCCTTGTGAAAATTTAAGAAATAATGTGTGACAATGTTTCATCTAAAGATATCCCATATTGTAAAAAATATATATATATTTTTTTATAAAATTGCTGCTATGCAATATTCCTCTGGGTCTAAATGACATTTTATTCGTCATTAATTATTTACACCTTATGATCTGCATAAATAAATTGTAAAGGGAAAATAATTGGCTCACCTAGTAAATTTACGACTGGCACAATTTACAAACTAAGCCTAAAACCCATTTTTACTAAAGGAGAATTTCTGATATCAGACATTTATAAGACAAGATTATTAAGCGCAGGCTATTGAATTAATTAGATTCAGTCAAATAAATTATTCAACAAGTGCCACAAAGATGACATGAAATTGTACTAAAACCAAAGAAAGCACATTACAAGCTTAAAATTAGGTTTCAAAATTAATTTAGAACTATTGCACTTTTTAATTTGTAAAATGTGGCATATGTTTAGCATGATTCATTAACATTATTTGCTAAGCCTTGCTACAGAAAGCAGAGCTGTGAAGGTGAATAGCCGTTCAATAGCTTATTAAATATAGCTGCACTTTTTATTTAAAGATGATCTGTAATAAAAATGTTAATCACTAAATTTTCAATTTGTTGAGTATTATTTTAGGCTGTTAAATATTCAGACATTTTCAATAACTATTCTAAGCTGCTTCTTATAGTTTGCATAGCCATCATGGAGGGAAGAATACGATGCGAGGTGCAACTGTGTACACACGTGGTCAAAATTGTCAATTGTTGGTACATGTAACATATCCCTTACAAAAACTAGATTTTATTAATAATTATTAAAAAAACACCAAACCAATGTGTCAAACAAGAAAATATGTGTTCAAAAGAACACAAAAAATACAAAACACATAGACTGATACCCTAAGATAAAGTATCCTGAGTAACCCTGGTTAAACTCTATATGAACCGTGCCCGGCTGTGGAGGTTGGCACCCTAGGAAGAAACGATTGTTTGGCTCCCCCACTCCACGACATCTCTCCCAATCTGTCCTTAATAGACCCTGTACTAATGTAAGGTATATATCTAAAAAACCTTAGGGTATACTATAGAGCATAAATATTAATTCACAAATGGTATATCCCTCTTTTGGAAAAAACCACAAACATGATGTCCTTGTGGATCAACAAATAAGCATAACCCTTTCAACAAGACGGCCATAATTCTAAAACTCTGGGCAAAACCGTCAATGAAAAAGACCTGGGTGTATGGGTGGATGACAAACTTAAATTCAGTGGCCAGTGTCAGGCAGCTGCTACAAAGGCAAATAAAATAATGGGATGCATTAAAAGAGGCATAGATGCTCATGAGGAGAATATAATTTTACCTCTATACAAGTCACTAGTTCGACCACACTTAGAATACTGTGCACAGTTCTGGTCTCCGGTGTATAAGAAAGACATAGCTGAACTGGAGCGGGTGCAGAGAAGAGCGACCAAGGTTATTAGAGGACTGGGGGGTCTGCAATACCAAGATAGGTTATTACACTTGGGGCTATTTAGTTTGGAAAAACGAAGACTAAGGGGTGATCTCATTTTAATGTATAAATATATGAGGGGACAGTACAAAGACCTTTCTGATGATCTTTTTAATCATAGACCTGAAACAGGGACAAGGGGGCATCCTCTGCGGTTGGAGGAAAAAAGGTTTAAGCATAATAACAGACACGGATTCTTTACTGTAAGAGCAGTGAGACTATGGAACTCTCTGCCGTGTGATGTTGTAGTGAGTGATTCATTACTTAAATTTAAGAGGGGACTGGATACCTTTCTGGAAAAGTATAATGTTACAGGGTATATACACTAGATTTCTTGATAGGGCGTTGATCCAGGGAACTAGTCTGATTGCCGTATGTGGAGTCGGGAAGGAATTTTTTTCCCCAATGTGGAGCTTACTCTTTGCACATGGGTTTTTTTTGCCTTCCTCTGGATCAACATGTTAAGGCATGTTAGGTTAGGCTATGGGTTGAACTAGATGGACATATAGTCTTCCTTCAACCTTAATAACTATGTAACTATGTAAGGCCCATATCACATGTATAACCACATAAATAAATAATCACTGATATGGGTCACATAATTAATGAAAGGGTTTCAAAAAAATAGGGAGGGAAATTATCCCATCTAGAAGACTTCACTTCGATGCTTTTCCCTGTCCATACGGTTCATCAGGAGGCCCAATATGAACTATGTTATGCCACAGATATGAGGTGCCCAGATAGAGGAAGCATACCTAGCCAGCCTATGTTAGGCAAGTTTATATACCAGGGAGCCAATAAATAAATAATCAGGGAGCCAATCAGCAATTCGAGTTCACCCACCTGAAAGAAGCATTGGGTCTCTCCATAGGTCCGTTCATATTATTCCACTTTAACAATCAGTGGATGCGCGCTAAGAATGCATGTAATCGGAGGGCGGTAGTAATATAAACAATATCCGACGTGCCACGCCGTATTGCGTTCCACAGTGGAATGCAAGGAATCAACCTACTTCCTCTAATGCCCTTCCAGTCATGCGTGGAGTCATGGATTTCAGGCTGGAACGCATCATATACCCCTGGTCATGCGCAAATGAAATTGCACTGGACGCAGAGTTGTATGCGGGTATTATCATGATTTACTAGCACTCCTTATTAATTAATTGCTTAGATACCAGTGAATTATAAGTGCCCACTGCTGAACAGGCATGATATAAAGCCATAGATTAAGAGAATTCATATTTTTTCTAAGAATTCATAGTATAATGAACAGAACAGAGACAATTGATATATACTGATACAAAGTAGTGATGCAAAAGAATAAATTCCCAATGATAGAGAACCAACGAAATAACGTTGAGAAATAAAACTATGAAGTCCATCATAAAGTATCCCATAAAAAACGTAAGACAAGGGATATCAATTTTATCTCCTGTGATGCAGTGGCCCATGTTACAACCAGGGGGTGCTGTATGTATCCTCAGGATATGCATGGATACATGGAGCATAGATCAGGATGAGGGAGCAGAATGGGGGAGCATATACCAGGATTAGGGACCAGAATAGGGGAGCATATACCAGGATGGGGGAGCATTTACCAGAATGGGGGAGCATATACCAGAATGGGGCCCAGGATGGGGGAGCATACACCTGGATAGTGGACCATGATGGGGAGCATATACCAGGAAGGGGGACCAGGATTGGGAAGCATAATCCAGGATGGTGGACCAGGATGGGGGAGCATATTCCAGTATGGGGGAACATATACCAGAATGGGGGAGCATATACTAGGATGGGTGAGCAGGAAATGGGTGCATATACCAGGATGGGGTAGCATATACCAAAATGGGGGGCTATATACCAGGATAGGGGAGAGCATATACCAAGATGTAGATCCAGTGTAAGTCAGGGTCGGGGCGCAGTTACAGCTCAGAGCGATGACTGAACCAGTGCGCCTCTGCCTTCATAACTGAAACCGAATGCTGACAAGGAGAATAACTTTTTTTAAATTTTCTCCTGCATTTGGCTGTGTGCAGGCAGCGAGCAGCGTAATAATGCTATTAGACAACAGATTAATCCCATATCTGCAGGTTAATAGTGATATTTCTGATGGCGCCATTTTATTGAAGACACTATAGGCGAATTTGTAAATGGTGTCACAGGAAATGTACCAATAAAAATGCTCATCACCCGTTCATAGAACGGGTTCAATTGCTAGTATTTTATACTTTGCTTTGATTATGATTTAGACACTTTAGTATTTTTGTATTAGCTTTATAAGTGTTATTCATAAAAGCAATAACCCAGGGCGTTATCTCTGATATATAGGTGTCTTTGTGTTAAGCTTTCCTTTGTTGCTTTAGTATAGTAAATTGGACAAAGCTAGTTAGAAGGAATTGAGCAGAGTCCACAATTTACGACTGTTATTCCCAACTTAAATATATTCTTCCTTTGGTAATGTACTTAGCCATTCCCCTTTCATCTGTGGGTGTAATAAAATACTTGTTGCTTGAGATCTGAGGGCAGACAAGAATTGTACACTGACAGACACGGACTGTGTGTGTTCTCTTTGCTCTGGTGCATCGTTTTCATTTAATAAAAAAAATTACTGATGAGGCTGTAAGTGCCATTATACACAGGAGATCTGTATATAGTGTCAGTGTACAGATAATACAGTGATCTCTAGTGACATTATGCACAGGAGCTGTGTATATAGTGTCAGTGGGCAGGTAATACAGTGATCACTAGTGACATTATGCACAGTAGCTCTGTATATACTGTCAGTGTACAGGCCGTATTTGCCACTAGGCACGCAAGGGCACGTGCCTAGGGCGGCGACATTGCAGGAGGCGGCACCTGAGCAAGGTGTTTTTTTTTTTTGTTTTTTTTTAATAAGTCCCGGGTCAAAAACGCGACCGACGCCCCCGCCCCCGCCTCCGAGTCCCCCCACCTCCGAGTCCCCCCACCTCCAAGTCTCCGAGTCCCCCCGCCTCTGAGTCCCACCCACCCTCTTTGAAGACGATACTCACCTGCTCTGCTCCAGCGATGCCTGGTCTCAGCGTCTGTAGCGCGTCCTGAGTGAGCGGTCATGTGGTACCGCTAATTAACCCCTTCATGACCCAGCCTATCTTGACCTTAAAGACCTTGCCGTTTTTTGCAATTTTGACCAGTGTCCCTTTATAAGGTAATAACTCGGGAACGCTTCAACGGATCCTAGCGATTCTGAGATTGTTTTCTCATCACAAATTGGGCTTCATGTTAGTGGTAAATTTAGGTCAATAAATTCTGCATTTATTTGTGATAAAAACGGAAATTTGGCGAAAATTTTGAAAATTTCGCAATTTTCACATTTTGAATTTTTATCCTGTTAAACCAGAGAGTTATGTGACACAAAATAGTTAATGAATAACATTTCCCATATGTATACTTTACATCAGCACAATTTTGGAAACAAAATTTTTTTTTGCTAGGAAGTTATAAGGGTTAATATTTGACCAGCGATTTCTCATTTTTACAACGAAATTTACAAAACCATTTTTTTTAGGGACCACCTCACATTTGAAGTCAGTTTGAGGGGTCTATATGGCTGAAAATACCCAAAAGTGACACCATTCTAAAAAATGCACCCCTCAAGGTACTCAAAACCACATTCCAGAAGTTTATTAACCCTTCAGGTGCTTCACAGCAGCAGAAGCAACATGGAAGGAAAAAATGAACATTTAACTTTTTAGTCACAAAAATTATCTTTTAGCAACAATTTTTTTATTTTCCCAATGGTAAAAGGAGAAACTGAACCATGAAAGTTGTTGTCCAATTTGTCCTGAGTACACTGATACCTCATATGTGAGGGTAAACCACTGTTTGGGCGCACGGCAGGGCTTGGAAGGGAAGGAGCGCCATTTGACTTTTTGAATGAAAAATTGGCTGCACTCTTTAGCGGACACCATGTCACGTTTGGAGAGCCCCCGTGTGCCTAAAAATTGGAGTTCTCCCACAAGTGACCCCATTTTGGAAACTAGACGCCCCAAGGAACTTATCTAGATGCACTTTGAACCCCCAGGTGCTTCACAAATTGATCCGTAAAAATGAAAAAGTGCTTTTTTTTCACAAAAAAATTCTTTTAGCCTCAATTTTTTCATTTTCACATGGGCAACAGGATGAAATGGATCCTAAAATTTGTTGGGCAATTTCTCCTGAGTACACCGATACCTCACATGTGGGGGTAAACCACTGTTTGGGCACATGGTAAGGCTCGGAAGGAAAGGAGCGCCATTTGACTTTTTGAATGAAAAATTATCTCCATCGTTAGCGGACACCATGTCGCGTTTGGAGAGCCCCTGTGTGCCTAAACATTGGAGCTCCCCCACAAGTGACCCCATTTTGGAAACTAGACCCCCCAAGGAACTTATCTAGATGCCTAGTGAGCACTTTAAACCCTCAAGTGCTTCACAAATTGATCTGTAAAAATGAAAAAGTACTTTTTTTTCACCCCAAAAAATGTTTTGCCTCAATTTTTTCATTTTCACATGGGCAATAGGATAAAATAGATCATAAAATTTGTTGGGCAATTTCTCCCGAGTACGCTGATACCTCATATGTGGGGGTAAACCACTGTTTGGGCACACGGCAGGGCTCGGAAGGGAAGGCGCGCCATTTGACTTTTTGAATGGAAAATTAGCTCCAATTGTTAGCGGACACCATGTCGCGTTTGGAGAGCCCCTGTGTGCCTAAACATTGGAGCTCCCCCACAAGTGACCCTATTTTGGAAACTAGACCCCCCAAGGAACTTATCTAGATGCATATTGAGCACTTTAAACCCCCAGGTGCTTCACAGAAGTTTATAACGCAGAGCCATGAAAATAAAAAATAATTTTTCTTTCCTCAAAAATGATTTTTTAGCCTGGAATTTCCTATTTTGCCAAGGGTAATAGGAGAAATTGGACCCCAAATGTTCTTGTCCAGTTTGTCCTGAGTACGCTGATACCCCATATGTGGGGGTAAACCACTGTTTGGGCGCACGGCAGGGCTCGGAAGGGAAGGCACGCCATTTGGCTTTTTAAATGGAAAATTAGCTTCAATCATTAGCGGACACCATGTCACGTTTGGAGAGCCCCTGTATGCCTAAACATTGGAGATCCCCCACAAGTGACCCCATTTTGGAAACTAGACCCCCCAAGGAACTTATCTAGATGCATATTGAGCACTTTAAACCCCCAAGTGCTTCACAGAAGTTTATAACGCAGAGCCATGAAAATAAAAAAAAAAAAATATTTTCTTAAAAATGATCTTTTAGCCTGTAATTTTTTATTTTCCCAAGGGTAACAGGAGAAATTTCACCCCAAAAGTTGTTGTCCAGTTTCTCCTGAGTACGCTGATACCCCATATGTGGGGGTAAATCACTGTTTGGGCACACGTCGGGGCTCAGAAGGGAAGTAGTGACTTTTGAAATGCAGACTTTGATGGAATGGTCTGCGGGCGTCACGTTGCGTTTGCAGAGCCCCTGGTGTGCCTAAACAGTAGAAACCCCCCACAAGTGACCCCATTTTAGAAACTAGACCCCCCAAGGAACTTATCTAGATGTGTGGTGAGCACTTTGAACCCCCAAGTGCTTCACAGAAGTTTATAATACAGAGCCGTGAAAATAATAAATACGTTTTCTTTCCTCAAAAATAATTATTTAGCCCAGAATTTTTTATTTTCCCAAGGGTTACAGGAGAAATTGGACCCCAAAAGTTGTTGTCCAGTTTCTCCTGAGTACGCTGATACCCCATGTGTGGGGGTAAACCACTGTTTGGGCACACGTCGGGGCTCAGAAGGGAAGTAGTGACTTTTGAAATGCAGACTTTGATTAAATGGTCTGCGGGCGTCACGTTGCGTTTGCAGTGCCCCTGGTGTGCCTAAACAGTAGAAACCCCCCACAAGTGACCCCATTTTAGAAACTAGACCCCCCAGGGAACTTATCTAGACATGTGGTGAGCACTTTGAACCCCCAAGTGCTTCACAGACGTTTACAACGCAGAGCCGTGAAAATAAAAAAATCATTTTTCTTTCCTCAAAAATGATGTTTTAGCAAGCATTTTTTTATTTTCACAAGGGTAACAGGAGAAATTGGACCCCAGTAATTGTTGCGCAGTTTGTCCTGAGTATGCTGGTACCCCATATGTGGGGGTAAACCACTGTTTGGGCACACGTCGGGGCTCGGAAGTGAGGGAGCACCATTTGACTTTTTGAATACAAGATTGGCTGGAATCAATGGTGGCGCCATGTTGCGTTTGGAGACCCCTGATGTGCCTAAACAGTGGAAACCCCTCAATTCTACCTCCAACACTAACCCCCCCACACCCCTAACCCTAATCCCAACTGTAGCCATAACCCTAATCACAATCCTAACCCCAACACACCCCTAACCACAACCCTAATTCCAACCCTAACCCTAAGGCTATGTGCCCACGTTGCGGATTCGTGTGAGATTTTTCAGCATCATTTTTGAAAAATACGCGGGTAAAAGGCACTGCGTTTTACCTGCGGATTTACCGTGGATTTCCAGTGTTTTTTGTGCGGATTTCACCTGCGGATTCCTATTGAGGAACAGGTGTAAAACGCTGCGGAATTCGCACAAAGAATTGACATGCTGCGGAAAATACAACGCAGCGTTTCCGCGTGGTATTTTCCGCACCATGGGCACAGCGGATTTGGTTTTCCATAGGTTTACTTGGTAAACCTGATGGAAAACTGCTACGAATCCGCAGCGGCCAATCCGCACCTTGTGCACATAGCCTAATTCTAAAGGTATGTGCACACGCTGCGGAAAACGCTGCGGATCCGCAGCAGTTTCCCATGAGTTTACAGTTCAATGTAAACCTATGGGAAACAAAAATCGCTGTACATATGCTGCAGAAAAACTGCACGGAAATGCAGCGGTTTATATTCCGCAGCATGTCACTTCTTTGTGTGGATTCCGCAGCGGTTTTACAACTGCTCCAGTAGAAAATCGCAGTTGTAAAACCGCAGTGAAATGCACAGAAAAAACGAGGTAAATCCGCCATAAATCCGCAGCTGTTTAGCACTGCGGATTTATGAAATCCGCAGCGGAAAAATCCGCAGAGGACCAGAATACATGTGCACATACCGAAACCCTAACCCTAGCCCTAACCCTAACCCTACCCCTAACCCTACCCCTAACCTTACCCCTACCCCTAACCCTAACCCTACCCCTAACCCTAACCCTAACCCTAACCCTATTCTAACATTAGTGGAAAAAAAAAATTCTTTATTTTTTTATTGTCCCTACCTATGGGGGTGACAAAGGGGGGAGGGTCATTTATTATTTTTTTTATTTTGATCACTGAGATAGATTATATCTCATTGATTGATGCACTTTGAACGAATCTGCCGGCCGGCAGATTCGGCGGGCGCACTGCATTTTGGAAGATGGCGGCGCCCTGGGAGAAGACGGACGGACCCCGGCAGGACCGGTAAGTATGATGGGGTGGGGGGGGGAGCACGGGGGGGGATCGGAGCACGGGGGTGGTGGATCGGAACGCGGGAGGGGTGGAACGGAGCACCGGGGGGGTGGAACGGAGCACGGGGGGGGGGGGTGGAACGGAGCACGGGGGGTGGAACGGAGAACGGGGGGGTGGATCGGAGTGCAGGGGGGGTGATTGGAGCACGGGGGGTGATTGGAGCACGGGGGGAGCGGACAAAAGCACGGGGGGAGCCGGAGCACAGGACAGAGGGGAGCCGGAGCAGTGTATCGGCCAGATCGGAGGGCTGGGGGGGGCGATCGGTGGGGTGGGGTGGGGGCACATTAGTATTTCCAGCCATGGCCGATGATATTGCAGCATCGGCCATGGCTGGATTGTAATATTTCACCCGTTATAATAGGTGAAATATTACAAATCGCTCTGATTGGCAGTTTCACTTTCAACAGCCAATCAGAGCGATCGTAGCCACGGGGGGGTGAAGCCACCCCCCCTGGGCTAAACTACCACTCCCCCTGTCCCTGCAGATCGGGTGAAATGGGAGTTAACCCTTTCACCCGGCCTGCAGGGACGCGATCTTTCCATGACGCCACATAGGCGTCATGGGTCGGATTGGCACCGACTTTCATGACGCCTACGTGGCGTCATCGGTCGCGAAGGGGTTAAGGTCATGAATATGCGCATATTCATTACCTTAATTAGCGGTACCACATGACCGCTCACTCAGGAAGAAGGCGCAGCGGCGGGACAGAGCCGGAGCCGGAGGGATGTCGGCGTGGCGTGTGGGACAGGCAGCTGACAGGTGAGTATGAGGGACGGGGGCAGGGGGAGGATGGTAAGCCACCCGTGCCATGCAAGATGGCCCGGGGAAGGAGCGGGGGAGGGGGTGGAGAGATGAGCCATGCAGAGGGAGGGATAGGGAGGGGGGGGAATTATGAGCCATGAGCCATCAGCCATGCATAGGGACAGAGGGGGGGGGGAATTATGAGCCATCAGCCATGCATAGGGAGGGAGGGAGGGGGGGGTAATTATGAGCCATTAGCCATGCATAGGGAGGGAGGGGGGGGAATTATGAGCCATCAGCCATGCATAGGGAGGGAGGGGGGGAATTATGAGCCATCAGCCATGCATACAGGGGGGGGATTATGAGCCATCAGCCATGCATACAGGGGGTGGGATTATGAGCCATCAGCCATGCATACAGGGGGGGATTATGAGCCATCAGCCATGCATACAGGGGGGGGATTATGAGCCATCAGCCATGCATACAGGGGGGGGGGATTATGAGCCATCAGCCATGCATACGGGGGGGGGGAATTATGAGCCATCAGCCATGCATACAGGAAGGGCTGAATTATGAGCCATCAGCTATGCATAGGGAGGGAGAGGGGGGGAATTATGAGCCATCAGCCATGCATAGGGAGGGAGGGGGGGGAATTATGAGCCATCAGCCATGCATAGGGAGGGAGGGGGGGAATTATGAGCCATCAGCCATGCATAGGGAGGGAGGGGGGGGGAATTATGAGCCATCAGCCATGCATACGGGGGGGATTATGAGCCATCAGCCATGCATACAGGGGGGGTATTATGAGCCATCAGCCATGCATACAGGGGGGGGATTATGAGCCATCAGCCATGCATACAGGGGGGGGATTATGAGCCATCAGCCATGCATACGGGGGGGGGGGAATTATGAGCCATCAGCCATGCATACGGGGGGAATTATGAGCCATCAGCCATGCATACAGGGGGGGGGAATTATGAGCCATCAGCCATGCATACGAGGGGGGGGGGAATTATGAGCCATGCATACAGGAGGAGGGGGGGATATGAGCCCTTGCCATTATACAATATGGAGCATCATGTGGGGCCATTATAAAGTATGGAGCATCATGTTAGGTCATTATACAGTATTGAGCATCATGTGCGGTCATTATACAGTATGGAGCATCATGTGCGGTCAATATACAGTATGGAGCATCATGTGCGGTCATTATACAGTATGGAGCATCATGTGCGGTCATTATACAGTATTGAGCATCATGTGAGGTCATTTTACAGTATTGAGCATCATGTGAGGTCATTATACAGTATTGAGCATCATGTGCGGTCATTATACAGTATGGAGCATCATGTGTGGTCATTATACAGTATGGAGCATCATGTGAGGTCATTATACAGTATGGAGCATCATGTGAGGTCATTATACAGTATGGAGCATCATGTGAGGTCATTATACAGTATTGAGCATCATGTGGGGCCATTATAAAGTATGGAGCATCATGTATGGCCATTATACAGTATTGAGCATCATGTGCGGCAATTATACAGTATGGAGCATCATGTGTGGCCGTTATACAGTATGGAGCATCATGTGTGGCCGTTATACAGTATGGAGCATCATGTAGGGCCATTATACAGTATGTGGAGCACTGCGTAGCCATTATACAGTATGGAGCACTGCGTGGCCATATTTTTTTGGTTTTAATTATTGTATATGAAACAGTGTGATCAGCAGTGCTAAATGGGTGTGGTTGGGACTTGGATATGGGTGTGATTAGTTGTGAAATGGGTGTGGTCAGAGGCGTGGCCTAAAATTTGCCTTTACACCTTTTTCCCTTCTTGAAAAGTTGGGAGGTATGGTACCGCATTTCCCAGATCACAGCAAGTACCGCAAATCCCATAGGGAATGAATGAAACCAAACGCAGTGTTGCCGTAAGTGATCCGTTACGTGGCAGATGCAGAAAAACTGTCCAATCTGCTGCAAAAGGCGACTTTCACAACAGCGATTCTTGCCAAAGTCACTGCGGATAGTGTCATACTTACCAATGGGTGAGGCAGCACTAAGAGTGCCTAGGGCAGCAGAAAATCTAAATACGGCCCTGAGTGTACAGGTTACACGATGATCACCGATTACATTATATACAGGCAGGGGTGAACCTAGCCTCTCTGCTGCCGGAGGCAAAAAAATGAAAAATGGCGCCCCCCCTGTTATGTTTGCTAATGACAGGTGTTATGAAGGCAATCCAGAAACACAGTGTGCTTAGCGATCAGAGCGCACACAGTGATCTGACAAATACCCAAAAATACAAGAACGAGCTCTGAGACGTGGAAACTCTGTAGACTGCACACCTGATCCTATCCTAAACACAACTAAAAGCGGCTGTGGATTGCGCCTAACAACTACCTAGGCAACTCGGCACAGCCTAAGAAACTAGCTAGCCTGAAGATAGAAAAATAGGCCTGACTTGCCCCAGAGAAACTCCCCAAAGGAAAAGGCAGCCCCCCACATATAATGACTGTGAGTAAGATGAAAAGACAAAACGTAGGGATGAAATAGATTCAGCAAAGTGGGGCCCGATATTCTAGGACAGAGCGAGGACAGTAAAGCGAACTTTGCAGTCTACAAAAAACCCTAAAGCAAAACCACGCAAAGGGGGCAAAAAAAACCCACCGTGCCGAACTAACGGCACGGCGGTACACCCTTTGCGTCTCAGAGCTTCTAGCAAAACAAAAGACAAGCTGGACAGAAAAAAAGCAACAAAAAAGCAAAAAGCACTTAGCTATACAGAGCAGCAGGTCACAGGAACAATCAGGAGAAGCTCAGATCCAACACTGAAACAATGACAAGGAGCAAGGATAGCAGCATCAGGCGGAGTTAAGTAATGAAGCAGTTAACGAGCTCACCAGAACACCTGAGGGAGGAAGCTCAGAAGCTGCAGTACCACTTGTGACCACAGGAGTGAATTCAGCCACAGAATTCACAACAGTACCCCCCCTTGAGGAGGGGTCACCGAACCCTCACCAGAGCCCCCAGGCCGACCAGGATGAGCCGCATGAAAGGCACGAACAAGATCGGAAGCATGAACATCAGAGGCAAAAACCCAGGAATTATCTTCCTGAGCATAACCCTTCCATTTAACCAGATACTGGAGTTTCCGTCTAGAAACATGAGAATCCAAAATCTTCTCCACAATATACTCCAATTCCCCCTCCACCAAAACCGGGGCAGGAGGCTCAACAGATGGAACCATAGGTGCCACGTATCTCCGCAACAACGACCTATGGAATACATTATGTATGGAAAAGGAGTCTGGGAGGGTCAAACGAAAAGACACAGGATTGAGAACCTCAGAAATCCTATACGGACCAATAAAACGAGGTTTAAATTTAGGAGAGGAAACCTTCATAGGAATATGACGAGAAGATAACCAAACCAGATCCCCAACACGAAGTCGGGGACCCACACGGCGTCTGCGATTAGCGAAAAGTTGAGCTTTCTCCTGGGACAAGATCAAATTGTCCACTACCTGAGTCCAGATCTGCTGCAACCTATCCACCACAGAATCCACACCAGGACAGTCCGAAGACTCAACCTGTCCTGAAGAGAAACGAGGATGGAACCCAGAATTGCAAAAAAATGGAGAAACCAAGGTAGCCGAGCTGGCCCGATTATTAAGGGCGAACTCAGCCAACGGCAAAAAGGACACCCAATCATCCTGGTCTGCAGAAACAAAACATCTCAGATATGTTTCCAAGGTCTGATTGGTTCGTTCGGTCTGGCCATTAGTCTGAGGATGGAAAGCCGAGGAAAAGGATAGGTCAATGCCCATCCTACCACAAAAGGCTCGCCAAAACCTTGAAACAAACTGGGAACCTCTGTCAGAAACAATATTCTCAGGAATGCCATGCAACCGAACCACATGCTGAAAGAACAAAGGTACCAAATCAGAGGAGGAAGGCAATTTAGCCAAGGGCACCAGATGGACCATTTTAGAAAAGCGATCACAGACCACCCAAATGACTGACATCTTTTGAGAAACGGGAAGGTCAGAAATGAAATCCATCGAAATATGTGTCCAAGGCCTCTTTGGGACCGGCAAGGGCAAAAGCAACCCACTGGCACGAGAACAGCAGGGCTTAGCCCTAGCACAAATCCCACAGGACTGCACAAAAGTACGTACATCCCGTGACAGAGATGGCCACCAGAAGGATCTAGCCACTAACTCTCTGGTACCAAAGATTCCAGGATGACCAGCCAACACCGAACAATGAAGTTCAGAGATAAGTTTATTAGTCCACCTATCAGGGACGAACAGTTTCTCTGCTGGACAACGATCAGGTTTATTCGCCTGAAATTTTTGCAGCACCCGCCGCAAATCAGGGGAGATGGCAGACACAATGACTCCTTCCTTGAGGATACCCGCTGGCTCAGATAAACCCAGAGAGTCGGGCACAAAACTCCTAGACAGAGCATCCGCCTTCACATTTTTAGAGCCCGGAAGGTACGAAATCACAAAGTCGAAGCGGGCAAAAAATAACGACCAACGGGCCTGTCTAGGATTCAAGCGCTTGGCAGACTCGAGATAAGTCAAGTTCTTATGATCAGTCAATACCACCACGCGATGCTTAGCTCCTTCAAGCCAATGACGCCACTCCTCGAATGCCCACTTCATGGCCAGCAACTCTCGATTGCCCACATCATAATTACGCTCAGCGGGCGAAAACTTCCTGGAAAAGAAAGCACATGGTTTCATCACTGAGCAATCAGAACCTCTCTGTGACAAAACCGCCCCTGCTCCAATCTCAGAAGCATCAACCTCGACCTGGAACGGAAGAGAAACATCTGGCTGACACAACACAGGGGCAGAACAAAAACGACGCTTCAACTCCTGAAAAGCTTCCACAGCAGCAGAAGACCAATTAACCAAATCAGCACCCTTCTTGGTCAAATCGGTCAATGGTTTGGCAATGCTAGAAAAATTACAGATGAAGCGACGATAAAAATTAGCAAAGCCCAGGAACTTTTGCAGACTTTTCAGAGATGTCGGCTGAATCCAATCCTGGATGGCTTGGACCTTAACTGGATCCATCTCGATAGTAGAAGGGGTAAAGATGAACCCCAAAAATGAAACTTTCTGCACACCGAAGAGACACTTTGATCCCTTCACAAACAAAGAGTTAGCACGCAGGACCTGAAAAACCATTCTGATCTGCTTCACATGAGACTCCCAATCATCTGAGAAGATCAAAATGTCATCCAAGTAAACAATCAGGAATTTATCCAGATACTCACGGAAGATGTCATGCATAAAAGACTGAAACACAGATGGAGCATTGGCAAGTCCGAACGGCATCACTAGATACTCAAAATGACCCTCGGGCGTATTGAATGCAGTTTTCCATTCATCTCCTTGCCTGATTCTCACCAGATTATACGCACCACGAAGATCTATCTTAGTGAACCAACTAGCCCCCTTAATCCGAGCAAACAAGTCAGATAACAATGGCAAGGGATACTGAAATTTAACAGTGATCTTATTAAGAAGGCGGTAATCAATACACGGTCTCAGCGAACCATCCTTCTTGGCTACAAAGAAGAACCCTGCTCCCAGTGGTGATGACGATGGGCGAATATGTCCCTTCTCCAGGGATTCCTTCACATAACTGCGCATAGCGGCGTGTTCGGGCACGGATAAATTAAATAATCGACCTTTAGGGAATTTACTACCAGGAATCAAATTGATAGCACAATCACAATCCCTATGCGGAGGTAGAGCATCGGACTTGGGCTCTTCAAATACATCCTGATAATCAGACAAGAACTCTGGGACCTCAGAAGGGGTGGATGATGAAATCGACAAAAATGGAACATCACCATGTACCCCCTGACAACCCCAGCTGGATACCGACATGGAATTCCAATCCAATACTGGATTATGGGTTTGTAGCCATGGCAACCCCAACACGACCACATCATGCAGATTATGCAACACCAGAAAGCGAATAACTTCCTGATGTGCAGGAGCCATGCACATGGTCAGCTGGGCCCAGTATTGAGGTTTATTCTTGGCCAAAGGTGTAGCATCAATTCCTCTCAATGGAATAGGACACCGCAAAGGCTCCAAGAAAAACCCACAACGTTTAGCATAATCCAAATCCATCAGATTCAGGGCAGCGCCCGAATCCACAAACGCCATGACAGAAAACGACGACAAAGAGCATATCAAGGTAATGGACAGAAGGAATTTGGACTGTACAGTACCAATGACGGCAGACCTAGCGGACCGCTTAGTGCGCTTAGGACAATCAGAAATAGCATGAGTGGAATCACCACAGTAGAAACACAGACCATTCAGACGTCTGTATTCCTGCCGTTCAACTCTAGTCATAGTCCCATCGCACTGCATAGGCTCAGGTTTAACCTCAGGCAGTACCGCCAAATGGTGCACAGATTTACGCTCGCGCAAGCGTCGACCGATCTGAATGGCCAAAGACAAAGACTCATTCAAACCAGCAGGCATAGGAAATCCCACCATGACATCCTTAAGAGCCTCAGAGAGACCCTTTCTGAACAAAGCTGCCAGCGCAGATTCATTCCACTGAGTGAGTACTGACCATTTCCTAAATTTCTGACAATATACTTCTATATCATCCTGACCCTGGCACAAAGCCAGCAAATTTTTCTCAGCCTGATCCACTGAATTAGGCTCATCGTACAGCAATCCGAGCGCCAGGAAAAACGCATCGACACTACTCAATGCAGGGTCTCCTGGCGCAAGAGAAAATGCCCAGTCTTGAGGGTCGCCGCGCAAAAAAGAAATAATAATCAAAACCTGTTGAATAGGATTACCAGAAGAATGAGGTTTCAAGGCCAGAAATAGCTTACAATTATTTTTGAAACTTAGAAACTTAGTTCTATCTCCAAAAAACAAATCAGGAATAGGAATTCTTGGTTCTAACATAGATTTCTGATCAATAGTATCTTGAATTTTTTGTACATTTATAACGAGATTATCCATTGAAGAGCACAGACCCTGAATATCCATGTCCACACCTGTGTCCAGAATCACAAAAAATGTCTAGGGGAAAAAAAAAAGTGAACACAGAGCAGAAAAAAAAAAAAATGATGTCAGAACTTTTTCTTTCCCTCTATTGAGAATCATTAGTTAGGCTCCTTGTACTGTTATGTTTGCTAATGACAGGTGTTATGAAGGCAATCCAGAAACACAGTGTGCTTAGCGATCAGAGCGCACACAGTGATCTGACAAATACCCAAAAATACAAGAACGAGCTCTGAGACATGGAAACTCTGTAGACTGCACACCTGATCCTATCCTAAACACAACTAAAAGCGGCTGTGGATTGCGCCTAACAACTACCTAGGCAACTCGGCACAGCCTAAGAAACTAGCTAGCCTGAAGATAGAAAAATAGGCCTGACTTGCCCCAGAGAAATTCCCCAAAGGAAAAGGCAGCCCCCCACATATAATGACTGTGAGTAAGATGAAAAGACAAAACGTAGGGATGAAATAGATTCAGCAAAGTGGGGCCCGATATTCTAGGACAGAGCGAGGACAGTAAAGCGAACTTTGCAGTCTACAAAAAACCCTAAAGCAAAACCACGCAAAGGGGGCAAAAAAAACCCACCGTGCCGAACTAACGGCACGGCGGTACACCCTTTGCGTCTCAGAGCTTCCAGCAAAACAAAAGACAAGCTGGACAGAAAAAAAGCAACAAAAAAGCAAAAAGCACTTAGCTATACAGAGCAGCAGGTCACAGGAACAATCAGGAGAAGCTCAGATCCAACACTGAAACAATGACAAGGAGCAAGGATAGCAGCATCAGGCGGAGTTAAGTAATGAAGCAGTTAACGAGCTCACCAGAACACCTGAGGGAGGAAGCTCAGAAGCTGCAGTACCACTTGTGACCACAGGAGTGAATTCAGCCACAGAATTCACAACACCCCCCCCCCACAGTCCCTGCCTCACTGCCTGTGCACACACATCCCTCCACCGGACCCGGTAATCGCCGCTCGCCGTAGCATACCAGCAGAGGTGTATCTAGGGTTTCTGGCACCAGGGACAAGAATTCATATGCGATTTGCACACTCCGTCATGTGCCCACAAGCTCCTCTCCCTAATGCTCTCAATGTTCAGTGAAAAACTGAGAGAAGCAGAAGATAAGCTCGTTGTCACAGGACCATAAGTATGAAAGTCACATATGAGTGAAGTGTCCATGTGACGACTACTGGAACCTGCAGAGCTGAATCCTGAGATCGCAGCTTCTGAATTCTCACAACCAATGCACTGCACACTACTAGGATTCTCCCTTGCAGGTGGACAGTCATGTCAGCACAAGCATGTGATTTGTATACTTCTGACCACATTCCGACTAGACGTGCCCGGCCTCGCTTAGTTCATTTTCAATGACGGAGGCTACACATGTCTAGTCAGCACATGACCGCATGTATGTAAATCGCTAGCACGAGAGAATCCTGACAGCGTGCAGTTTGCACTGTGAGAAGTCGGAAGTCTGCAGTCACAAAGAATGACTGCAGACTCATTACAAACCTGGACAACCCCTTTAAAGCTCCTAACATAAATAAAAACATGAGAATTAGTATCACAAATAACATTTACATCCAGGTACCTTATAGATGGCGTTGACTCTGAAGCTGTTCTTCTTTTCCTCATCTTTTGCAGAAAGTCTCCACAAGACGCCCTTAAAGGGACTCTGTCACCTGAATTTGGCGGGACTGGTTTTGGGTCATATGGGCGGAGTTTTCAGGTGTTTGATTCACCCTTTCCTTACCCGCTGGCTGCATGCTGGCTGCAATATTGGATTGAAGTTCATTCTCTGTCCTCCATAGTACACGCCTGCACAAGGCAAGATTGCTTTGTGCAGGCGTGTACTATTGAGGACAGAGAATGAACTTCAATCCAATATTGCAGCCAGCATGCAGCCAGCGGGTAAGGAAAGGGTGAATCAAACACCCGAAAACTCCGCCCATATGACCCAAAACCAGTCCCGCCAAATTCAGGTGACAGGTTCCCTTTAAAGATACTAGTGTCATTATAATGCTCCGGAATAAAAAATTGCCCCTCACTATATTGTCTGCACAAAATATGACCCCCACACTGTCCCTCTTATGGTACATGCTCTTCACACTGACCTCTCCTTTCTATACCAGCCCCCTCTTCACATTGTCCTCTCACACTGTGTCCCCCCTATAGGGCCTAGTATTTATACTCCATATTTATACTCCATCCTCCCACCCTGTGTGCATGGCTCCCCCATCCTTCTCCCCTGCGTTCACGGCTCCCCCATCCTTCTCCCCTGCGTTCACGGCTCCCCCATCCTTCTCCCCTGCGTTCACGGCTCCCCCATCCTTCTCCCCTGCGTGCTTGGCTCCCCCATCCTTCTCCCCTGCGTGCATGCCTCCCCCATCCTTCTCCCCTGCGTTCATGGCTAACCCATCCTTCTCCCCTGCGTGCTTGGCTCCCCCATCCTTCTCCCCTGCGTGCTTGGCTCCCCCATCCTTCTCCCCTGCGTGCATGCCTCCCCTATCCTCCCACCCTGCGTGCATGCCTCCCCTATCCTCCCACCCTGCGTGCATGGCTCCCCATCCTTTTTCCCTGTCATACTGACCTCTCACCGCGCGGCACAGAACAGAACTTCCTGGCATCTCTTCTGCAGCGTCTTCCTTCCTGTCTTCAGCGGTCACATGATATCGCTAATTAAGGTAATGAATATGTGCATATTCATGACCTTAAATGAGCGGTACCATGTGACCGCTGAAGACAGGACGCGCTGCCGGCGCTGAGACGCAGTTGCAGCCACCGCTGGAGGAAGGTGAGCATTACGTCTTCAGGGGGGGGCGGGAAGAAGAGAGAGAGGAGGGGGGGCAGGAAGGAGGGAGGGAGGAGCCGGGGCAGGAAGGAGGGAGGGAGGAGGGGGGCGGGCACTTGATCCCAGAGTTTTATATAAAAAAAAAACTAGCAGCGCAAATCCAGTTACTATAGAGTCTGCCGCCCTCTCTCTTCTGCCGCCTGAGCCAAAGGGCTTAAATCGCCTAATGGTAGCAGCGTCCCTGTATACAGGTGCTCTGTACATAGTATACAGTGTATAGTGTAAGGCTGCTTTCACACATCAGGTTTTTTGTTTCAGACTAAATCCGGCTCTCGGGAGAAAAACCGGAGCCGGAAAAAATAAAAACCGAATCCGGTTTTTCCCCCATTGACTTGTATTAGCGCCGGATTGCACCGGATGGCCCAGCGTTCCTTCCGTTTTGATGCCGGATCCGGCATACACTCAATTCCGGCGTCTGGAAAAAACGTCTACTGTAGCGTTTTTTGCCTGCGGCGAAAAGGCCGGAAGGGCCGGATCTGTCCTTTCCGGCTTTTCGCTACAATGCATGTCTATGGACGCGGGATTGCGCCGGATCCGGAAAAAAGCGGATCCGGCGGCCTGATTCAGATTTTTACACTGTGCATGCCCAGAAACTATGTGCCTGCCCCAGGGCACATATATAAAGCAATGCCATTGAGGCCTTCACTCATTTCCAGCCATACTGCCAGCCAGAGAGACCACACCCTGCCAAGACTGAAGAACAAAGGAGCCAGAGAGCGGAGCCAGCCACAAACCTGCCACAGGGGCCAGCCAGCTATAACCTGCCACCGAGCCCAGCCAGCTCTCCTGCTACAGAGCCCAGCCATACACGGGCCTGCCACAGAGGCCAGCCAGCCAGCTATAACCTGCCACAGAAGCCAGCCAGCTATAACCTGCCACAGAGGCCAGCCAGCTATAACCTGCCACAGAGGCCAGCCAGCTATAACCTGCCACAGAGCCCAGCCAGCTCTCCTGCCACAGAGCCCAGCCAGCTCTCCTGCCACAGAGCCCAGCCAGCCACGGGCCTGCCACAGAGGCCAGCCAGTTATAACTTGCCACAGAGGCCAGCCAGCTATAACCTGCCACAGAGCCCAGCCAGCTCTCCTGCCACAGAGCCCAGCCAGCTCTCCTGCCACAGAGCCCAGCCAGCCACGGGCCTGCCACAGAGGCCAGCCAGCTATAACCTGCCACAGAGGCCAGCCAGCTATAACCTGCCACAGAGCCCAGCCAGCTCTCCCGACACAGAGCCCAGCCAGCTCTCCTGCCACAGAGCCCAGCCAGCCACAGGCCTGCCACAGAGGCCAGCCAGCTATAACCTGCCACAGAGGCCAGTGTTATGACCTGGTGGTCAGGACAATAATGGACCTGGTGGTTAAGAGCACACGGAATGACCTGATAGTTACTGATAATAAAGGACGAGCTCTGGGACGTGGGAACTCTGCTGACCGCAATCCCTAATCCTATCAAACACACTAGAAATAGCCGTGGATTGCGCCTAACGCTCCCTATGCAACTCGGCACAGCCTAAGGAACTAGCTAGCCCTGAAGATAGAAAAATAAAGCCTACCTTGCCTCAGAGAAATTCCCCAAAGGAAAAGGCAGCCCCCCACATATAATGACTGTGAGTAAAGATGAAAATTGTTATGAAAGGTAATTCAGTACCACAATGGACATAGAGGTCAGAGCATATACAATGACCTGACAAAAACCCAAAAACATAGAACGAGCTCTGAGACGTGGGAACTCTGCTGACCGCAATCCCTAATCCTCTCCAACCACACTAGAGGCAGCCGTGGATTGCGCCTAATGCTCCCTATGCAACTCGGCACAGCCTGAGAAGCTAGCTAGCCTGAAGATAGAAAATAAGCCTACCTTGCCTCAGAGAAATACCCCAAAGGAAAAGGCAGCCCCCACATATAATGACTGTGAGTTAAGATGAAAAGACAAACATAGAGATGAAATAGATTTAGCAAAGTGAGGCCCGACTTTCTGAACAGAGCGAGGATAGGAAAGGTAACTTTGCGGTCAACACAAAACCCTACAAAAACCACGCAAAGGGGGCAAAAAGACCCTCCGTACCGAACTAACGGCACGGAGGTACACCCTCTGCGTCCCAGAGCTTCCAGCAAGCAAGAAAAAACAAATAGACAAGCTGGAAAGAAAAAAACAGCAAACAAAAAAGCAAAGCGGAACTTAGCTATGCAGAGCAGCAGGCCACAGGAATGATCCAGGAGGAAACAGGTCCAATGCTAGAACATTGACTGGAGGCCAGGATCAAAGCACTAGGTGGAGTTAAATAGAGCAGCACCTAACGACTTCACCACATCACCTGAGGAAGGAAACTCAGAAGCCGCAGTACCACTTTCCTCCACCAACGGAAGCTCACAGAGAGAATCAGTCGAAGTACCACTTGTGACCACAGGAGGGAGCTCTGCCACAGAATTCACAACAGTACCCCCCCTTGAGGAGGGGTCACCGAACCCTCACCAGAGCCCCCAGGACGACCAGGATGAGCCATATGAAAGGCACGAACAAGATAGGGAGCATGGACATCAGAGGCAAAGACCCAGGAATTATCTTCCTGAGCATAACCCTTCCACTTAACCAGATACTGGAGTTTCCGTCTTGAAACACGAAAATCCAAAATCTTCTCCACAATATACTCCAACTCCCCCTCCACCAAAACCGGGGCAGGAGGATCAACAGATGGAACCATAGGTGCCACGTATCTCCGCAATAATGACCTATGGAATACGTAATGTATGGAAAAAGAATCTGGAAGGGTCAGATGAAAAGACACAGGATTAAGAACCTCAGAAATCCTATACGGACCAATGAAACGAGGTTTAAACTTAGGAGAGGAAACCTTCATAGGAATATGACGAGAAGATAACCAAACCAAATCCCAAACACGAAGTCGGGGACCCACACAGCGTCTGCGATTAGTGAAACGTTGAGCCTTCTCCTGGGACAAGGTCAAATTGTCCACTACATGAGTCCAAATCTGCTGCAACCTGTCCACCACAGTATCCACACCAGGACAGTCCGAAGACTCAACCTGCCCTGAAGAGAAACGAGGATGGAACCCAGAGTTGCAGAAAAACGGCGAAACTAAGGTAGCCGAGCTGGCCCGATTATTAAGGGTGAACTCACCCAAAGGCAAAAAGGACACCCAGTCATCCTGATCAGCAGAAACAAAGCATCTCAGATATGTTTCCAAGGTCTGATTGGTTGGTTCGGTCTGGCCATTAGTCTGAGGATGGAAAGCCGAGGAAAAAGACAAGTCAATGCCCATCCTACCACAAAAGGCTCGCCAAAACCTCGAAACAAACTGGGAACCTCTGTCAGAAACGATATTCTCTGGAATGCCATGTAAACGAACCACATGCTGGAAGAACAATGGCACCAAATCAGAGGAGGAAGGTAATTTAGACAAGGGTGCCAAATGGACCATCTTAGAGAAGCGATCACAGACCACCCAAATGACTGACATCTTTTGAGAGACGGGAAGATCTGAAATAAAATCCATAGAGATATGTGTTCAAGGCCTCTTCGGGACCGGCAAGGGCAAAAGCAACCCACTGGCACGAGAACAGCAGGGCTTAGCCCGAGCACAAATCCCACAGGACTGCACAAAAGTACGCACATCCCGCGACAGAGATGGCCACCAAAAGGATCTAGCCACTAACTCTCTGGTACCAAAGATTCCAGGATGACCAGCCAACACCGAACAATGAACCTCAGAGATAACTTTATTCGTCCACCTATCAGGGACAAACAGTTTCTCCGCTGGGCAACGATCAGGTTTATTAGCCTGAAATTTTTGCAGCACCCGCCGCAAATCAGGGGAGAAGGCAGACACAATTACTCCCTCTTTGAGGATACCCACCAGCTCAGATAAACCCGGAGAGTCGGGCACAAAACTCCTAGACAGAGCATCCGCCTTCACATTTTTAGAGCCCGGAAGGTACGAAATCACAAAGTCAAAACGGGCAAAAAACAGCGACCAACGAGCCTGTCTAGGATTCAACCGCTTGGCAGACTCGAGATAAGTCAAGTTCTTATGATCAGTCAAGACCACCACGCGATGCTTAGCTCCTTCAAGCCAATGACGCCACTCCTCGAATGCCCACTTCATGGCCAGCAACTCTCGATTGCCCACATCATAATTTCGCTCAGCAGGCGAAAACTTCCTGGAAAAGAAGGCGCATGGTTTCATCACCGAGCAATCAGAACTTCTCTGCGACAAAACAGCCCCTGCTCCAATCTCAGAAGCATCAACCTCGACCTGGAACGGAAGTGAAACATCTGGTTGACACAACACAGGGGCAGAAGAAAAACGACGCTTCAACTCTTGAAAAGCTTCCACAGCAGCAGAAGACCAATTGACCACATCAGCACCCTTCTTGGTCAAATCGGTCAATGGTTTAGCAATACTAGAAAAGTTGCAGATGAAGCGACGATAAAAATTAGCAAAGCCCAGGAACTTTTGCAGACTTTTTAGAGATGTCGGCTGAGTCCAATCATGGATGGCTTGGACCTTAACAGGGTCCATCTCGATAGTAGAAGGGGAAAAGATGAACCCCAAAAATGAAACCTTCTGAACACCAAAGAGACACTTTGATCCCTTCACAAACAAAGAATTAGCACGCAGGACCTGAAACACCGTTCTGACCAGCTTCACATGAGACTCCCAATCATCCGAGAAAATCAAAATGTCATCCAAGTACACAATCAGGAATTTATCCAGGTACTCTCGGAAGATGTCATGCATAAAGGACTGAAACACTGATGGAGCATTGGCAAGTCCGAATGGCATTACTAGATACTCAAAATGGCCCTCGGGCGAATTAAATGCAGTTTTCCATTCATCGCCTCGCTTAATACGCACAAGATTATACGCACCACGAAGATCTATCTTGGTGAACCAACTAGCCCCCTTAATCCGAGCAAACAAATCAGATAACAACGGCAAGGGGTACTGAAATTTAACCGTGATCTTATTTAGAAAGCGGTAATCTATACTAGGTCTCAGTGAACCATCCTTCTTGGCTACAAAAAAGAACCCTGCTCCTAATGGCGACGATGACGGGCGAATATGCCCCTTCTCCAAGGACTCCTTCACATAACTCCGCATAGCGGCGTGCTCAGGCACAGATAAATTAAACAGTCGACCTTTTGGGAATTTACTACCAGGAATCAAATCGATAGCACAATCACAATCCCTATGCGGAGGTAGGGTATCGGACTTGGGCTCATCAAATACATCCCGGTAATCAGACAAGAACTCTGGAACCTCAGAAGGGGTGGATGACGAAATAGTCAGAAATGGGACATCACCATGTACCCCCTGACAACCCCAGCTGGACACAGACATGGATTTCCAATCTAATACTGGATTATGGACTTGTAGCCATGGCAACCCCAACACGACCACATCATGCAGATTATGCAACACCAGAAAGCGAATAACTTCCTGATGTGCAGGAGCCATGCACATGGTCAGCTGGGTCCAGTACTGAGGCTTATTCTTGGCCAAAGGCGTAGCATCAATTCCTCTCAATGGAATAGGACACTGCAAGGGCTCCAAGAAAAACCCACAACGCCTAGCATACTCCAAGTCCATCAAATTCAGGGCAGCGCCTGACTCCACAAATGCCATGACAGAATACGATGACAAAGAGCAGATCAAGGTAACGGACAGAAGAAATTTTGACTGTACCGTACCAATGGTGGCAGACCTAGCAAACCGCTTAGTGCGCTTAGGACAATCAGAGATAGCATGAGTGGAATCACCACAGTAGAAACACAGCCCATTCAGACGTCTGTGTTCTTGCCGTTCAACTCTGGTCAAAGTCCTATCGCACTGCATAGGCTCAGGTTTAAGCTCAGGTAATACCGCCAAATGGTGCACAGATTTACGCTCACGCAAGCGTCGACCGATCTGAATGGCCAAAGACATAGACTCATTCAGACCAGCAGGCATAGGAAATCCCACCATGACATCCTTAAGGGCTTCAGAGAGACCTTTTCTGAAAATAGCTGCGAGCGCACCTTCATTCCATTGAGTGAGTACGGACCACTTTCTAAATTTCTGACAATATACCTCTATCTCATCCTGACCCTGACACAGAGCCAGCAAATTTTTCTCTGCCTGATCCACTGAATTAGGCTCATCGTACAGCAATCCGAGCGCCAGGAAAAACGCATCAATATTACTTAATGCAGGATCTCCTGGCGCAAGGGAAAATGCCCAGTCTTGAGGGTCGCCACGCAAAAAAGAAATAATAATTCTCACTTGTTGAACTGGGTCACCAGAGGAGCGAGGTTTCAAGGCTAGAAACAGGTTGCAATTATTTTTGAAATTCACAAACTTGGCTCTATCACCATAAAACAAATCAGGAATAGGAATTCTTGGTTCTAACATAGGCTTCTGAACCACCAAATCTTGAATCTTTTGTACATTTATAACGAGATTATCCATTGAAGAGCACAGACCCTGAATGTCCATGTCCACACCTGTGTCCTGAACCACCCAAATGTCTAGGGGAAAAAAAGGCAAAACAGTGCAGAGAAAAAAAAATGGTCTCAGAACTTCTTTTTTCCCCTCTATTGAGAATCATTAGTACTTTGGGCCTCCAGTACTGTTATGAAAGGTAATTCAGTACCACAATGGACATAGAGGTCAGAGCATATACAGTGACCTGACAAAAACCCAAAAACATAGAACGAGCTCTGAGACGTGGGAACTCTGCTGACCGCAATCCCTAATCCTCTCCAACCACACTAGAGGCAGCCGTGGATTGCGCCTAACGCTCCCTATGCAACTCGGCACAGCCTGAGAAACTAGCTAGCCTGAAGATAGAAAATAAGCCTACCTTGCCTCAGAGAAATACCCCAAAGGAAAAGGCAGCCCCCACATATAATGACTGTGAGTTAAGATGAAAAGACAAACGTAGAGATGAAATAGATTTAGCAAAGTGAGGCCCGACTTTCTGAACAGAGCGAGGATAGGAAAGGTAACTTTGCGGTCAACACAAAACCCTACAAAAACCACGCAAAGGGGGCAAAAAGACCCTCCGTACCGAACTAACGGCACGGAGGTACACCCTCTGCGTCCCAGAGCTTCCAGCAAGCAAGAAAAAACAAATAGACAAGCTGGAAAGAAAAAAACAGCAAACAAAAAAGCAAAGCGGAACTTAGCTATGCAGAGCAGCAGGCCACAGGAACGATCCAGGAGGAAACAGGTCCAATGCTAGAACATTGACTGGAGGCCAGGATCAAAGCACTAGGTGGAGTTAAATAGAGCAGCACCTAACGACTTCACCACATCACCTGAGGAAGGAAACTCAGAAGCCGCAGTACCACTTTCCTCCACCAACGGAAGCTCACAGAGAGAATCAGCCGAAGTACCACTTGTGACCACAGGAGGGAGCTCTGCCACAGAATTCACAACAGAAAATACAAACACAGAGATGAAATAGATTTAGCAAAGTGAGGCCCGACTTACTGAACAGACCGAGGATAGGAAAGGTTACTTTGCGGTCAGCACAAAAACCTACAAAAGACCACGCAGAGGGCGCAACAAGACCCTCCGCACCGACTCACGGTGCGGAGGCGCTCCCTCTGCGTCCCAGAGCTTCCAGCAAGCAAGACAACAATAAAAATAGCAAGCTGGACAGAAAAATAGCAAACCAAAGAAATACAAGCTGGAACTTAGCTTCTGCTGGGAAGACAGGTCACAAGAACGATCCAGGAGTGAACTAGACCAATACTGGAACATTGACAGGTGGCATGGAGCAAAGATCTAAGTGGAGTTAAATAGAGCAGCCAGCTAACGAATTAACCTCGTCACCTGTGGAAGGAAACTCAGAAACACCCACCAGAGGAAGTCCATGGACAGAACCAGCCGAAGTACCATTCATGCCCACAGGAGGGAGCCCGACAACAGAATTCACAACAGGCCAGCCAGCTATAACCTGCCACAGAGGCCAGCCAGCTATAACCTGCCACAGAGCCCAGCCAGCTCTCCTGCCACAGAGCCCAGCCAGCTCTCTAGCCACAGAGCCCAGCCAGCCATGGGCCTGCCACAGAGGCCAGCCAGCCAGCTATAACCTGCCACAGAGGCCAGCCAGCTATAACCTGCCACAGAGGCCAGCCAGCAATAACCTGCCACAGAGGCCAGCTAGCTATAACCTGCCACAGAGCCCAGCCAGCTCTCCTGCCACAGAACCCAGCAAGCTCTCCTGCTACAGAGCCCAGCCAGCCAAGCCGTACCAGAGCAGCCATGTCTACTTCTGGGAGCCCTCCCGTCGGCAGCGTACTGAGGTAAATATGTTTTAAACATAATTTTGCTCTCTCTCCCTCGTTATCTTTTGTGTATGTGTGTGTATGTATGTATGTATGTATGTATGTGTGTGTATGTATGTGTGTGTGTGTGTATGTGTGTGTATTTGTGTAAGTATGTGTATATATTAATGTATTTTGCCATTTTTCATCTTTGTAGGAAGCTGATGAAGCTGCTGCCACAGTCCAAGAGGTGCTCCCCGAAGAAGAGGGAAGCGGTGGAGAAAGACCTGGAGCGGGATCACAATTGGTATGTTTCTTTCATGTATCGTGGAACCACAACCTCAAACTATACACAACACATAGCAACACAAGATAGTTACAGATAAAACACAACACATGCAACCTGATAAATGCAGACATCACACAACACATAAACAATGATCATTGTAGATATGACATGGCACACTACACATAAAAAGGCTACATACAAGCACATAATTATGTTTTTTTCTCTTCTAGAGTTCAGATTCTGGTGCTCAATCCAGAGGTCCTCCCAGTGGCTCCCAGGGTCGTCGGCGTGCGAGTCATGGCGGCCGTCATCGTGTAAGTATATATATATATATATATATATATATATATGTTTTTTTTTAAGGTTTATTCTTTATGTTGTTTACCATTTAGTTTTAATTTGTTTTTTCCTTTCTTTTAACAGGCTTCACAGCGTGCTCCTGATTCTGACGGTGAGGAGGTCGGCCTCGATATTGACCTCCTCATCTATCTTGTCCGAGACAGGGAGCCGCTGTGGAACATGAGTGACCACCGCCATGCTGATATCATCGTGACCCAGCAACTCTGGGAGCAAGTCTGCCAAGAGCTTATTGCAAAGTGGGAGGACCTCGGGCCCAGAATCAAGAATGTAAGTATACTCTGTTCAGTTTTCTTGATGCATTCTAAGTTTTTTTCTAACCAAGTTGTGTTTCTCCTTTTTTAACAGGTGAGAGGATTGTAAAACGGTGGCGGTCGATTAGGGATCGCTTCAAGAAGGAATTCAATAAAGAGATGCGGGCCCCGAGTGGATCTGGAGGACGCAGGAGCAAATACAAGTATGCCGAAGCCCTGTCGTTCCTCAGGTCAACGATGGTGACACGAAGGTAAATATTACCCACCACATGTGATGATAACCAATGTTTTACATGTCTAACCCTCTTTTGCTCTTTCAGCCAGGGCCATGCAATTATAGTATATTGTTTGTTTTTTCTCTTTTGTTCCACAGCACCGTCGGCAGCACTCGGAAGCCTGCAGCACATTTGAATCCTTCTGGGGCGATCCCTCAGGAGGCTGGCACCGAGGGACACTTTTACAGTGCGGGCCCCTCTGCACCTTCCCACTGTGCACCTTCCAACTCTGCAACTTCCCGGCCTTCCCACACATCGGATCCCGCTGTCCCATCCACGAGCGCTGGAGCATCCTGGCCGGTTCCATTGCATGTATCTGCTGGTGAGGATATAGCGTTTCCTGTACCCCACCCCTCTGCTGCTGCCACCTCTAGTACACCTGTAGCATTGGGACACCATCGGCAGAGAGGTCAGGTACAGAGTTATCCTCCCGAGTTCTTACACCTGAACGCATCCTTCCAGAACTGTCTTAAAGTTTTGTCCGAGCAAATGGCTGCAGGTTTTAATTTCATAAATAAAAGTATACTCGAGATGCATACACTTCTGTTAACGATGCGTTCAGAGGCAAGACAGTCACCGAACAACTCTTTTTTCCAGTCAGTACTTGAGCAAATGGAGACGCTATCTACTTCTCAGCAGATGCAAGTAATGCAATCCTGCCTGTCAACTCTAGCGCTCATTGCCTCAAAAGCAGAGGCTCTTGCCACCCATGCTGCAACTGCCCCCCTTCCTCCACTGTCCATCGCTACAGCCACTACCATCCTCCTGACCCGTACCACCAACGGGCCCGTGCCCCATCCCACCAACCCCACCATCAACCACATCATGCCCGTACCCCGTCCCACCAGCCACAATCCTCACAGCGTTCCCGTGCCCCTTACCACCAGCCACACTACCAGCGTCCCGTCCGTGCCCCTTCCCACCAATATGATAATCCTGACCCATACCACTTCCCATCTACTTCATCCACGCCTCCTCTCCCTGCCCACTACCAACAGCCTCTTTCACCTCCTTCCCAACCCTCTTCTCCACCCATCACTGCTTCTGCCTTCCAATCCTCCCAAAACATCACCTACACCCCTCCATCCTGCCAAATTCCTAACCCCATTCCCATTTTCCTGTCTATCCGCTCAATTGCCTTCTCCACTCCTTCACCACTACCTATTGATCCTTCCCCACCACCAACACATTCCTCTCTCCACACTCCCACTGTCGAAGTGTCCCTATCTGACAGCCCCTCCAGCACTATCTCCACCCCGACGTATTCCAATCTATAGTTTTGTGTGCTGCTAAATAAAGTTTTTTTTGGTGTTTAAAAATAAAAGTTTGTTTTTGTTATTTAAAAAAAAAATGTAATAAAACTGTGTTGTTTACAGCTTTCTTGTATTTATTCTTTATAAGGTATAGATAAAACTTTGGTTAAACAAGGTTTATTATCAGAGGTAAAATGCTTTTGGTACAACCCAAACAGATGCACAACTTGTGTAAAAGGTAAAACCAAACAGGTACACAATTTTGGTAAAATGTAAAATCAAACAGGTACACAACTTGGGTAAAAGATAAAATAAAAACAGGTACACAACTTGGGTAAAAGGTAAAACCAAACAGGTACACAACTTGGGAAAAAGGTATAACCAAACAGGTACACAACTTTGGTAAAATGTAAAATCAAACAGGTACACAACTTGGGTAAAAGAATAAAAACAGGTACACAACTTGGGTAAAAGGTAAAACCAAACAGGTACACAACTTGGGTAAAAGGTATAACCAAACAGGTACACAACTTTGGTAAAATGTAAAATCAAACAGGTACACAACTTGGGTAAAAGGTAAAATAAAACAGATACACAACTTAGGTAAAAGTTAAAACCAAACAGGTACACAACTTGGGTAAAAGGTATAACCAAACAGGTACACATCTTGGGTAAAAGGTAAAACCAAACAGGTACACAACTTTGGTAAAATGTAAAATCAAACAGGTACACAACTTGGGTAAAAGGTATAACCAAACAGGTACACATCTTGGGTAAAAGGTAAAACCAAACAGGTACACAACTTTGGTAAAATATAAAATCAAACAGGTACACAACTTGGGTAAAGGGTCACATACTTTGGGTACTACCCAAACAGGTACACAACATGGGTAAAAGGTAAAAAAGTTGTTACTAGGTTCAAGACAAATTGTTTAAACTCTCTCATCCTGCCAGTGTATTCTTCCTTTGGGTGAAATTAAATATTCTGCAAATTGATCCCGAATTCTGGAAACAGTGGCAGAACTTCTATACGTTTGGTTGCTATAATCAGCCAAGGTGGTTTGTTCAGAGTGGTCCTCAATGGAAATCTGTTCCTTGGATAGCACATAATTGTGCAGGACAACAAACGCTTTCACTACCTCATTTACAGTGTCTGTCTTCAAGTTAATGGATGTCAGGAGAACTCTCCATTTGGTGGTTATGATCCCAAATGCACACTCCACCATTCTCCGTGCACGTGTGAGTCGGTAGTTGAAAATTCTTTTAGTATTGTTTAAAACCACGGCTGGAGTAGGGTTTCAAAAGATGTTCTGAAAGCTGAAAGGCTTCATTCCCAGCACAAACAAAAGGCATTGGTGGCTCAGAGGTTTGAGGCAGTGGTCTGGGGGGGGAAGGGGGGAATTGAAAGGTTTGTCCATACAAATGCCACCCCATAGAAGACAGTTTGAATACTTGTGAATCATTTGGGCCGCCATACGCCCCAATATCCACCGCAACAAATTTGTAATCCGCATCGGCGATGGCCATCAGCATGATGGAAAAGTACTTTTTATAGTTGAAATACTCAGATCCGGAACCAGCCGGTTTCACGATACGGATATGTTTCCCATCCACCGCACCCAAGCAATTGGGCAACTGACACACTTCCTGGAATCTGTCAGCTACTTCCAACCATGTCTGCATTGTGAGATGTGGGATGAATTCTGGGATGTGGGATGAATTCGTCGTGCAGAGAGTCCCACACTGCATGGCAAGTGTGCCTCACTTTTCCAGATATGGTTGAAATTCCCAGTCTGAACTGGAAATGTAGTGAAGACAGGGATTCTCCAGTAGCTAGGAATCTGTGAACAAAAGCAAGGCAGAACTTACTGCAAATTCAAAATATCAATCATTGAAAGTGCGCTACAAGAGTACATCAAAATAGAATGCTTACCGAAGAGTGACCTTCAGACACTCAGCCGGTGTTATGGAGAATCTGCAATATGTATCACTCCTTCTTATTAAATGTTCAATCCGCTCCACCAATACATCAAAGTTCTCCGCTTTCATCCGCACATAGCTGAAAAACTTCTCTAGGTCTCCTCGTAGCTCCATGTATAAAGTAGAAAAGACTCCCCGCGTCATTCTCTGTGCCGTGATGGGGTGGATCCACAAACGACGTCGGCGCAGACGCATGATGCGCTGTCTTGCTCCTTCTCAAGAACAATTGTTTTCAATTGATTCACCTCCACAATGAAATCCACGTTGTTCTGCAGAATCTTCGCAATAATGCTGTCCATCTTGCTCCTCTCCAACCTGTCACTGATGGGCTGCAGGAACACTGTATATATAGTTTTCAGCGGGCCAATCACTTTTTTTAGCTTGTCATGGGGCATTTTTAAAAACCGGATCCATCAAAAACCGGATGGAAAACCGGACGAAATGGATGTCAACCGGAAGAGACGTATCCGGTTTATCGCCGGATCCGGACACCTGATCCGCCTGAAAAACGGATCCGTATAATCCGGTTTCCACAAAATAAACCGGATCCGACGCTGCGTCGTGACACCGGAACCGGCATGCGGCGAAAAACCTGATGTGTGAAAGTAGCCTAAGTGTGCATGTAGTACACTGACTCAACAGTGATGTCTCTAGTTGAAGTCCTTCATCTTCCCTTTTCTACTTCATTCTGCGTAGACCGTCATCACTTCCTCCAGCCAGGACTTATCTTTGCAGAAAGTAACACACAGTTCTCTAGAGCACCGCTTCCAGAGCACACTCCCCATCTTCAACACCTCACAGTTGAATACAGACGTGCACCCACCATTAATATAAAATTAGTTATTATGCAACCCACCATTCCAAATATAAATTGTAATCCAACAATGTACCTCCACTAACTATAAATAGCCACTTTCCCCATCCAATAAATATATTAATTAATTAGCAACTGATCTCTTTCCCCAATTCAATGCCAGTCACACGCCTGCATCCTCAATTCATCATTATTTGCGTTCCCTCATCTAAATATATCATGATTCATGGTCCCCCTTTCCACACCCTCAATTCATAATCATTTGCTCCCCTTCAAGGCCATTTACATACATTTATTTTAAAAAATAAAGTTTTTCATGCTTACCTCACATACGATTCCCTGTAGGCGTGTGACATGGAGAGTGGCGTGTACATGCCGGCACTTATGTACTTATGTGAAGACATCATCAGCGCGTAACAGAAGAGGCGGAGTGACTCCTTTGGAGCTACATTGCTGTTCCGTGCAGCCCGGGAAGCTTACCCACCTGGAGCACGCGCATACATTTCTTTATTATACCCAGGGACATAGGGAGCTAAAGTACTGGGTCTGCCCCCCTCCTATATATATATATATATATATATATATATATATATATATATAGTGTGTATATACAGTACAGACCAAAAGTTTGGACACACCTCATTTAAAGATTTTTCTGTATTTTCATGACTATGAAAATTGTACATTCACACTGAAGGCATCAAAACTATGAATTAACACATGTGGAATTATATACTTAACAAAAAAAAGTGTGAACCAACTGAAATTATGTCTTATATTCTAGGTTCTTCAAAGTAGCCACTGTTTGCTTTGATGACTGCTTTGCACACTCTTGGCATTCTCTTGATGAGCTTCAAGAGGTAGTCACCGAGAATGGTGTTCCAACAATCTTGAAGGAGTTCCCAGAGATGCTTAGCACTTCTTGGCCCTTTTGCCTTCACTCTGAGGTCCAGCTCACCCCAAACCATCTTGATTGGGTTCAGGTCTGGTAACTGTGGAGGCCAGGTCATCTGGCTTAGCACCCCATCACTCTCCTTCTTGGTCAAATAGCCCTTACACAGCCTAGAGGTGTGTTTGGGGTCATTCTCCTGTTGAAAAATAAATGATGGTCCAACTAAACGCAAGCCAGATGGAATAGTATGCCGCTGCAAGATGCTGTGGTAACCATGCCGGTTCAGTATGCCTTCAATTTTGAATAAATCCCCAACAGTGTCACCAGCAAAGCACTCCCACACCATCACACCTCCTCCTCCATGCTTCACGGTGGGAACCGGGCATGTAGAGTCCATCCGTTCACCTTTTCTGCGTCTCACAAAGACACGGTGGTTGGTACCAAAGATCTCAAATTTGAACTCATCAGAACAAAGCACAGATTTGCACTGGTCTAATGTCCATTCCTTGTGTTCTTCTTGTTGCCTGTCCTTAGCAGTGGTTTCCTAGCAGCTATTTTACCAGGAAGGCATGCTGCACAAAGTCTCCTCTTAACAGTTGTTGTAGAGATGTGTCTGCTGCTAGAACTCTGGGTGGCATTGAACTGGTCTCTAATCTGATCTGCTGTTAATCTGTGATTTCTGAGGCTGGTGACTCAAATAAACTTATCCTCAGAAGCAGAGGTGACTCTTGGCCTTCCTTTCCTGGGGCGTTCCTCATGTGAGCCAGTTTCTTTGTAGCAATTGATGATTTTTGCCACTGCACTTGGGGACACTTTCAAAGTTTTCCCAATTTGTCGGACTGACTGACCTTCATTTTTTAAAGTAATGATGGCCACTCAGTTTTCTTTACTTAGTTGCTTTGTTCCTGCCATAATACAAATTCTAACAGTCTATTCAGTAGGACTATCAGCTGTGTATCCACCAGACTTCTGCACAACACAACTGATGGTCCCAACCCCATTTATAAGGCAAGAAATCCCACGTATTAAACCTGACAGGGCACACCTGTGAAGTGAAAACCATTCTCGGTGACTACCTCTTGAAGCTCATCAAGAGAATTCCAAGAGTGAGTAAAGCAGTCATCAAAGCAAAAGGTGGCTACTTTGAAGAACCTAGAATATAAGACATAATTTCAGTTGTTTCACACTTTTTTGTTAACTATTTAATTCCACATGTGTAAATTCATAGTTTTGATCCCTTCAGTGTGAATGTACAATTTTCATAGTCAAGAAAATATAGAAAAATCTTTAAATGAGAAGGTGTGTCCAAACTTTTGGTCTGTACTGTATATACATGTATACAGTACAGACCAAAAGTTTGGACACACCTTCTCATTTAAAGATTTTTCTGTATTTTCATGACTATGAAAATTGTACATTCACACTGAAGACAACAAAACTATGAATTAACACATGTGTAATTATATTCTTAACAAAAAAGTGTGAAACAACTGAAATTATGTCTTATATTCTAGGCTCTTCAAAGTAGCCACCTTTTGGTTTGATGACTTGTTTGCACACTCTTGGCATTCTCTTGATGAGCTTCAAGAGGTAGTCACTGGGAATGGTCTTCCAACAATCTTGAAGGAGTTCCCAGAGATGCTTAGCACTAGTTGGCCCTTTTGCCTCCACTCTGCGGTCCAGCTCACCTCAAACCATTTCAATTGGGTTCAGGTCTAGTGACTATGGAGGCCAGGTCATCTGGCGTAGCACCCCATCACTCTCCTTCTTGGTCAAATAGCCCTTACACAGCCTGGAGGTGTGTTTGGGGTCATTGTCCTGTATATATTTATCAAAAATTAGGGAAGTAGACAGACTTCCCATAGGTGTGTGAAAAAAAGTGAAGTCAACACTACAAATATTGACTCTGTCTATAGTGAAATTCTCTAATTTGGAGAAAGTTGTCGTTTTTTCTTTGTTTGGTTGTGATGTTTGTAATTTTCACACCCTATGATTGTTATATTAACTTGATTACGGTATTATAAAGCTAATTATTTGGAATGTCTAAGGTTACAGTCACCCTATAAGAGAATGATGGTGGGAAGACATTTCAAAACACTCAAGGTAGATAAAACATTACTGCAGTATAAGTATTGGCACCCATGCTAGAAAACACAAATCTTAACGTCGCCTGGTGCATCATTTACCACCTGGGCAGGGAATATACACATTTTTCCCATGTACATAATAATTGGTCTAGTATTTGTTATTTTTTGAAAACACAAAAAAGCACAGTAAAACATAAAAACACTCTGTTGTAAAAAATCACAGTGAACAGCAAGTGCTAGTAAAAAGATGGAAAAAACAGGGTATTTGGTTGATGTTTTTTGCAAAAAATATATACTAAGCCGCTCTACCAAACGTCAAGGTATACCTGTATCAGAGCAGTCCTAACTGATGTATGTAATACCTATCTGATGTATTTAAAAACCTGGTCATCTGTACAATACCTGTATGAGCAGGGTTCAGAGAGGAAATGTCCAATGTGGACACGCTGGATAGAACAGTTCTTGTGCGCCCGGCTCAAAAAAAGAGGGGTGGAGGCCTCCCCAGTCTCGTGGACACAAGAAAACAATTATGTAAAACAGGAACACATGAGCCATACGCAGAGTGAACAAGCCTGTAGAGACATGTTCCCACCACCAAGAAACTTGAAAACACAAAAAAGCACAGTAAAACCAAAAACACTCTGTTGATTATTTTTTGGCTGCAGAAGATATTTTAAACAAAATCAGCCATGTCGCTATTAAAGATCTAGTTACAGTGCCTTGCGAAAGTATTCTACTCCCTGGAACTTTTCAACCTTTTCTCACATATCATGCTTCAAACATAAAGATACTAAATGTAATTTTTGGGTGAAGAATCAACAACAAGTGGAACACAGTTGTGAAGTTGAACGAAATTTATTGGTTATTTAACATTTTTGTGGAAATTCAAAAACTGAAAAGTGGGGCGTGCAATATTATTCGGCCCCTTTAGCTTAATACTTTGTTGCGCCACCTTTTGCTACGATTACAGCTGCAAGTCGCTTGTGGTATGTCTCTATCAGTTTTGTTCATCGAGAGACTGAAATTATTGCCCATTCTTCCTTGGCAAACAGCTCGAGCTCAGTCTGGTTTGATGGAGATCGTTTGTGAACAGCAGTTTTCAGCTCTTTCCACAGTTTGTCTATTGCATTGAGGTCTGGACTTTGATTTGGCCATTCTAACATCATGATACATTTATTTGTGAACCATTCCACTGTAGATTTTGCTTTATGTTTGGGATCATTGTCTTGTTGGAAGACAAATCTCCGTCCCAGTCTCAGGTCTTTTGCAGACTCCAACAGGTTTTCTTCAAGAATGGTCCTGTATTTGGCTCCATCCATCTTCCCATCATTTTTAACCATCTACCACCATGTTTGACAGTGGGGATGGTGTGTTCAGGGTGATGAGCTGTGTTGCCTTTACGCCAAACATATCATTTGGCATTGTTTCCAAAAAGTTAACTTTTGGTTTCATCTGAGCAGAGCACCTTTTTCCACATGTTTGGTGTGTCTCCCAGGTGGCTTGTTGCAAACTTTAAACGACACTTTTTTTTGGATATCTTTGAGAAATGGCTTTCTTCTTGCCAGTCTTCCATAAAGGCCAGATTTGTGAAGTGTACGACTGATTGTTGTCCTATGGACAGACTGTCCCACCTCAGCTGTAGATCTCTGCAGTTCATCCAGAGTGATCATAGGCCTCTTGGCTGCATCTCTGATCAGTCTTCTCCTTATTTGAGATTAAAGTTTAGAGGGATGGCTGGGTCTTGGTAGATTTGCAGTGGTATGATGCTCCTTCCATTTCAATATGATCGCTTGCACAGTGCTCCTTGGGATGTTTAATGTGTTGGAAATCATTTTGTATCCAAATCCGGCTTTAAACTTTGCCACAACAGTATCACGGACCTGCCTATTGTGTTCCTTGGTCTTCATGATGCGCTCTGTGCTTCAAAAAGAACCCCGAGACTATCACAGAGCAGGTGCATTGATACGGAGACTTGATTACTCACAGGTGGATTATATTTATCATCATTAGGCATTTAGGACAATATTGGATCATTCAGAGATCCACAATGAACTTCTGGACTGAGTTTGCTGCACTGAAAGTAAAGGGGTCGAATAATATTGCACGCCCCATTTTTCAGTTTTTGAATTTCCACAAAAATTTAAAATAACCAATAAATTTCGTTCAACTTTACAATTGTGTTCCACTTGTTGTTGATTCTTCACCAAAAATTTACATTTGGTATCTTTATGTTTGAAGCATGATATGTGGGAAAAGGTTGAAAAGTTCCAGGGAGCTGAATACTTTCGCAAGGCACTGTATCTCAGACCATGCTCTGGAGAAGATAACTTAAACTGATGTTTTTCCAAAAGAATCAGATATTATTTGGAAATTCCCAAGTTTTCTGACCCAAGATGAAAACATTCAAAAACTACTGAAGGAATGGTGGTTGAAATATAATATGGATAACTGGGGTCATATAGATGACTCTCATCTCTTTTGGGATATAGCAAAGGCAGTGATTAGAGGACATATCTTTGGATACATACAATTTCTCAAATATAAGACTAACACTTGCATATAATGAGGCTAATAAAAATCTAAAAGTTATAAGAGTCTATATACAAAATACTTGACAGACTCAAACCCGATTAACCGGGAAAAATAAATTAAAGCTAAAGCAAAATTTGACTTATTGTTAGACTTATTGTTAGAAAGATTAGAAAGAATTTTTTAAATATGGCAATAAGGCCGGATCATTGCTAGCACGACTAGAAAAAGGTCAGACACCTACAACATTTATCGGCAGCTTACAAAAGAGATCCAAAAATGATAAACAATATTGTACTCCAATACCACAATGCATTGTATAGACAAGAACCTATGTCAGAGGAGAAAGCCTGGATACATTATCCCTTCCATCAATTTCAGAAAGTGAGAAGGTTTGAATGCCCGAATAAGTAATGAAGAAAAAATAATAATAATAATAATAATAATAATGAATAATAATAATAAGAAGAAATGAAATCCTTGAAAATCAACAAGGCCCTGGGCCCAGACGGGCTGCCGGGAGAGTTCCACAAAATTTTGGTTAGGGAAATTACAACCCCATTAAGAGAAGTTTTTAATTGTATATTAAGAGAGAAGGTATATTTGCAGTCGGGTAACACAGCATACATTAAAGTTCTGTATAAACAAGTTAGGGACCCAACTAATCCAAGATGATATATATTTTTAATTAACCAAGATGTTAAAAGTAATGTCTAAGATTATAGATGACCACGTATCATTCCTTTTACCTAATTTAGTAGGACCTCACCAGGTGGATTTGGAAAATAGTGCTGAACGTCCATACAATACAGTTATGGCAGTACAAGATGGAGTAAAACTAGAAGAAAAACTCAGGGAACCCGGCCTTACTTGCTTTAGATGCTGAAAAGGCTTTTTATAATGTTACCGTATATACTCAAGTATAAGCTGAGATTTTCAGCCCATTTATTTAGGCTGAAAGTGCCCCTCTTGGCTTATACTTGAGTCATTGTCCCAGGGGGTCGGCAGGGGAGGGGGAGCGGTGGCTGTGACATAGTCACTTGCTTCTGGCGAGGTCCCTGCATCTCCGGTCTCCGGGCGCTGACAACTACTTCCAGCGTTGAGCGGTCACATGGTACCTCTCATTAGAGTAATGAATATTGACCCGACTCCACTCCCATAGGGGTGGAGCAGCATATTCATTACTGTAATGAGCGGTAACGGTGACCGCTCAACGCTGGAAGAAGCTGTCGGCGCCCGGAGACCGGAGATGCAGGGACCGCGCCAGGAGCAGGTGAGTATAATGGGGAGGGGGAGAACTGCACGATATTCACCTTTCCTCGTTCCGGGCGCCGCTTCGTCTTCCGTGCCCTCTGCAGCTCAGGTCAGAGGGCGTGATGACGTGGTTAGTATTGGCCATATTCAACGTTTGTGCAGCACTATATGGGGCAAATATCTCTATGGAGCATCTTATGGGGCCATATTCAACGTTTGTGCAGCACTATATGGGGCAAATATCTTTATGGAGCATCTTATGGGGCTATATTCAATGTTCGTGCAGCACTATATGGGGCAAATATCTCTATGGAGCATCTTATGGGGCCATAATCAACGTTTGTGCAGCATTATGTGGGGCAAATATCTTTATGGAGCATCTTATGGGGCCATAATCAACGTTTGAGCAGCACTATATGGGGCAAATATCTCTATAGATCATCTTTTGGGGCCATAATAAACATTTGTGCCGCATTAAACGGGGGCAAATCTCTCTGGAGCATCTTATGGGGCCATAATCAACATTTGTGCAGAATTATATGGGGCAAATGTCTCTATGGAGCATCTTATAGGGCCCTTGTTAACATTTATGCAGTACTGTATGGGGCAAATGTGTCTATGGAGCATCTTATGGGGCCATTATTAACCTTTGTGCAGCATTATATGGGGCATACTTTAATATGGAGCATCTTATGGGCCCATCATGAACTGTATGGAGCATTATATGCTCCTGACTCAATATGGATATTCAAAATGGATATTCAAAAACACTTAACCTACTGATATCTCAATTAATTTTACTTTTATTGGTACCTATTTTTATTTTTGAAATTTACCGGTAGCTGCTGCATTTTCCACCCTAGTCATTTTCCACCACTCGAGTCATTAAGTTTTCCCAGTTTTTTGTGGCAAAATTAGGGGGGTCGGCTTATACTCGGGTTGGCTTATAATTGAGTATATACCATAATTGGAAATGGATGGATGTGGTTCTAGACAAATTTAGTATCACAGGTATATTTAGCAACAATCTAATAGCTCTATATAAAAATCCTCAAGCCAGAATGTATACTCCAGGATTTATACCTCAACCATTCTCTTTAGAGAAGGGTACCAGACAAGGTTGCCCCTCTCACCCTTGTTATTTGACCCACCGCCGGTAGAACCTTTGTCTCGACATCTTATTGCCTCTAACGTATGCAAAGGTATCAAAATTGGAGATGAAGAGGTTAACATCCTTTGCGGATAACATGCTGCTCTTTCTTTCTGAATCAGAAAAGTAACTAGATACTGCAATACTTTGGTTCCTTTTTCGGGATACAGGGTAAATATGGACAAATGTCAGCTACTGTTCTTGAGGCAGTCGGCTGTTAAAGCCAACTTGAGTATCAGAGTCAATGTGGCTGCCAAGATGGTGACCTATTTGGGTATCAAAATTGGCAAAGACCCAGAATCGCTATACAGGTTAGGCTACTTTCACACATCAGGCTTTTTCCTTCTGGCACATTCCGACTCTTTTTTAAAAAACCGGTGTAACAGGCCAGACTAACCCCCCCGCCCAGAATATACCCGGGGTTAAAGTAGCCTAGGCCAGATTATACCCGGGTATATTCTGGCCTAGCCCAAACTATACCCCGGGGTATAAGTTGGACTAGTCCAGTTTATACCCCTCTGGGCCAGAATATACCCCAGCTGCTGTAGATCAGGCAGCGCACAGGGCCCCAGGCAGTACACAGGCGCCCCAGGCAGCGCACAGGACCCCAGGCAGAGTACAGTGCTCCAGGCAGCACACAGGGGCCCCAGGCAGTGCAAGAAGCCCCAGGCAGTTCACGGGGCCCCAGGCAGCGCACAGGGCCTCAGGCAGCCCACAGGGGCCCCAGGCAGCCCCAGGGCCCCAGGCAGCCCACAGGGCTCCAGGCAGCGCACAGGGGCCTCAGGCAGGACACGCGGCCCCTGACAGAACACAGGGCCCCAGGCAGGGCACCGGGCCCCAGGCAGCGCACAAGGCCCCAGGCAGCACACAGGGGCCCCAGGCAGCACACAGGGGCCCCAGGCAGTGCACAATGCCCCAAACAGCGCACGGTGCCCCAGCCAGTGCACAGGACCCCAGTCAGCACACAGGGGCCCCAGGCAGCCCATAGGGCCCCAGGCAGCCCACAGGGGCCCCAAGCAGTACACAGGGCCCCAGGCATCGCACAGGGCCCCAGGCAGCACACAGGGGCCCCACACAGCGCACGGAGCCCCAAACAGTGCACGGTGCCCCAGGCAGTGCACAGGACCCCAGGCAGCCCACAGGGGCCCCAGGCAGCCCACAGGGCCCCAGGCAGCCCACAGGGGCCCCAGGCAACCCACATAGCCCCAGGCAGCCCACAGGGCTCCAGGCAGAGCACAGGGGCCTCAGGCAGCACACGGGGCTCCTGGCAGAACACAGGTCCCCAGGCAGCGCACAGGGCCCCAGGCAGCACACAGGGGCCCCAGGCAGCGCACGGAGCCCCAAACAGCGCACGGTGCCCCAGGCAGTGCACAGGACCCCAGGCAGCCCACAGGACCCCAGGCAGCACACAGGGGCCCCAGGCAGTGCACAGGGCCCCAGGCAGCACACAGGGGCCTCAGACAGCACACAGGGGCCCCAGGCAGCGCACGGATCCCCAAACAGTGCACAGTGCCCCAGGCAGTGCATATGACCCCAGGCAGCCCACAGGGGCCCTAGGCAGCCCACAGGGCTCCAGGCAGCGCACAGGGGCCTCAGGCAGCACACGGGGCCCCTGGCAGTACAGAGGGCCCCAGGCAGCGCACGGAGCCCCAAACAGTGCACGGTGCCCCAGGCAGTGCACAGTGCACAGGACCCCAGGCAGCCCACAGGGCCCCAGGCAGCACACAGGGGCCCTAGGCAGCCCACAGGGCTCCAGGCAGCGCACAGGGGCCTCAGGCAGCACACGGGGCCCCTGGCAGAACACGGCCCCAGGCAGCGCACAGGACCCCCAGGCAGGCCACAGGGGTCCCAGGAAGCCCACAGAGCCCCAGGCAGAACACAGGGGCCCCAGGAAGCCCACAGAGCCCCGGGCAGCACACAGGGGCCCCAGGCAGCGCACAGGGCTCCAGGCAGCCCACAGGAGCCCCAGGCAGCCCACAGGACCCCAGGCAGCCCACAGGGGGTCCCAGATAGCGCACAGTCGGCAGAGACAGTGAGCAAGCGAGTAAGAGATAGCGTGCAAGGGGAGGAAATAGACAGAGCGCATGTCCCCTGTGCGCTGTCTGGGTCCCCCTGCGCGCTATCTGGGACCCACTGTACGCTGTCTGGGACCCCCTGTGCGATGTCTGGGGCCCTGCTTTTCAGTATATCACTCAATCCTAGTTTCACATTTGCGTACAGCCGTGCGCATGCATACGCTCTCAGTGAAGCCTTGACCACTGCTGCGCCCCACCGGTTAAGCTCCGCCGACGTTCTTTTGATGGTGCTGCAACCCGTGGCGAAGGCAACAAGTTGGATTTCTTGCGTTCACTGAATCATCAAAACAACGCATGCGGACGCAAACGCACATCCGAAGGGCCTGCGTATCCAATGATAAAGATAAGGTACGCAGGCCGCATGCGGCCGCATGCGCACCTGGGTGGAGCTTAATTGGCGGGCGCGACAATGGGCTGGGCTTCACTGAGAGCGTACACAGCCGTGTGCAAATGTGAAACTAACCTAAGATGTCTAGGGCCTATGCGATGTGCGATGTCTGGGGCCCCTGTGTGATGTCCAGGGCCCATGTGCTGCCTGGGGCCCCGTGTGCTGCCTGGGGTCCTGTGCGCTGCCTGGGGACCCTGTGCTCTGCCTGGGACCCCATGTGCTGCCTGGGGCCCTGTGTGCTGTCTGGGTCCCTGTGCGCTGCCTGGAGCCCCATGTGCTGCCTGGGGCCCCTGTGTGCTGCCTGGGGCCCCTGTGCGCTGCCTGGAGCCCCATGTGCTGCCTGGGGCCCCTGTGTGCTGCCTGGGGCCGTGTGTGCTGCCTGGGGCCCCTGTGGGCTGCCTGGGGCCCTGTGCGCTACCCGGGGCCCTGTGCACTGCCTGGGGCCCTATGCGCTCCCTGGGGCCCCGTGTGCTGCCTAGGGCCCCTGTGGACTGCCTGGGGCCCTGTGCACTGCCAGGGGCCCTATGCGCTCCCTGGGGCCCCCGTGTGCTGCCTGGGGCCCTGTGCACTGCCTGGGGCCCTATGCGCTCCCTGGGGCCCCCATGTGCTGCTTGGGGCCCTGTGCACTGCCTGGGGCCCTATGTGCTCCCTGGGGCCCCTGTGTGCTGCCTGGGGCCCCATGTGCGGCTTTGGGCCCTGTGCTCTGCCTGGGGCCCTGTGTGTTGCCTGGGGCCTCGTGTGCTGCTTGGGGCCCCTGTGTGCTGCCTGGGACCTCATGTGTTGCCTGGGGCCCCGTTTGCTGCCTGGGGCACTGTGCGCTGCCTGATCTACAGCAGCTGGGGTATATTCTGACCTGAAGGGGTATAATCTGGACTAGTCTAATTTATACCCCGGGGTATAGTTTGGGCTAGGCCAGAATATACCCGGGGTATATTCTGGCCCAGAGGGGTATAAACTGGACCACATGGTCCACCATTCCTTTCGTTTTTTCCGGATCCAGCGAAAATTTCCATTCCAGCGTCTGGAAAAAACATCTACAGTAACGTTTTTTGTCTCCGGTATCACCATCGGTATACAATTAGAAAGAAAAGGATGGACCTCCCAGTTCCAAAATACTTTGTTGAACTTGGACATACAGAAAAGGACCAAAGATTCCGACTGATTGACACAGTACCCATACAGAGGAGGGGGGAAAATAGGGAAAAGCTCCTGAAACAAAAAGAATTAAAATGGATCTAGGAACTCAGCACTTTAAAACCAACGGGGTTAAATGTGGACTTTAAATTACATACTGTGTTTTAATTACCTTCAATGTATTGCATACCGTCAGGTATACCAGGATGCTTTACATAGTCCGTGTGCTCATATGTTTAAACCCTATACCCATATAATATTTCCACATATTAACTGGGAAACAGAAACCTGTGAAACCCATAAAGGCAACAGGTTTCTGCTAATAACCAAGAAAAATTATCTTTCACAATTGGTGCAGAATCCAACCAGAGGAGCAGCACTTTTAGACCTAATACTATCTAATAGACCTGACAGAATAACAAATCTGCAGGTGGTCGGGCATCTAGGAAATAGCGACCACAATATTGTACAGTTTCACCTGTCTTTCACTAGGGGGACTCAAAAACACTGAACTTTAGGAAGGCAAAGTTTGACCAGCTTAGAGATGCCCTTAATCTGGTAGACTGGGACAATATCCTCAGAAATAAGAATACAGATAATAAATGGAAAATGTTTAAGAACATCCTAAATAGGCACTGTAAGCGGTTTATACCTTGTGGGAATAAAAGGACTAGAAATAGGAAAAACCCAATGTGGCTAAACAAAGAAGTAAGACAGGCAATTAACAGTAAAAAGAAAGCATTTGCACTACTAAAGCAGGATGGCACCATTGAAGCTCTAAAAAACTATAGGGAGAAAAATACTTTATCTAAAAAACTAATTAAAGCTGCCAAAAAGGAAACAGAGAAGCACATTGCTAAGGAGAGTAAAACTAATCCCAAACTGTTCTTCAACTATATCAATAGTAAAAGAATAAAAACTGAAAATGTAGGCCCCTTAAAAAATAGTGAGGAAAGAATGGTTGTAGATGACGAGGAAAAAGCTAACATATTAAACACCTTCTTCTCCACGGTATTCACGGTGGAAAATGAAATGCTAGGTGAAATCCCAAGAAACAATGAAAACCCTATATTAAGGGTCACAAATCTAACCCAAGAAGAGGTGCGAAACCGGCTAAATAAGATTAAAATAGATAAATCTCCGGGTCCGGATGGCATACACCCACGAGTACTAAGAGAACTAAGTAATGTAATAGATAAACCATTATTTCTTATTTTTAGGGACTCTATAGCGACGGGGTCTGTTCCGCAGGACTGGCGCATAGCAAATGTGGTGCCAATATTCAAAAAGGGCTCTAAAAGTGAACCTGGAAATTATAGGCCAGTAAGTCTAACCTCTATTGTTAGTAAAATATTTGAAGGGTTTCTGAAGGATGTTATTCTGGATTATCTCAATGAGAATAAATGGTATAGTCTCTAACTGGGTCGCTGTGACCAGTGGGGTACCGCAGGGGTCGGTATTGGGACCTGTTCTCTTCAACATATTCATTAATGATCTGGTAGAAGGTTTACACAGTAAAATATCGATATTTGCAGATGATACAAAACTATTTAAAGCAGTTAATACAAGAGAAGATAGTATTCTGCTACAGATGGATCTGGATAAGTTGGAAACTTGGGTTGAAAGGTGGCAGATGAGGTTTAACAATGATAAATGTAAGGTTATACACATGGGAAGAAGGAATCAATATTACCATTACACACTGCACGGGAAACCACTGGGTAAATCTGACAGGGAGAAGGACTTGGGGATCCTAGTTAATGATAAACTTACCTGGAGCAGCCAGTGCCAGGCAGCAGCTGCCAAGGCAAACAGGATCATGGGGTGCATTAAAAGAGGTCTGGATACACATGATGAGAGCATTATACTGCCTCTGTACAAATCCCTAGTTAGATCGCACATGGAGTACTGTGTCCAGTTTTGGGCACCGGTGCTCAGGAAGGATATAATGGAACTAGAGAGAGTACAAAGGAGGGCAAAAAAATTAATAAAGGGGATGGGAGAACTGCAATACCCAGATAGATTAGCGAAATTAGGATTATTTAGTCTAGAAAAAAGATGACTGAGGGGCGATCTAATAACCATGTATAAGTATATAAGGGGACAATACAAATATCTCGCCAAGGATCTGTTTATACCAAGGAAGGTGACGGGCACAAGAGGGCATTCTTTGCGTCTGGAGGAAAGAAGGTTTTTCCACCAACATAGAAGAGGATTCTTTACTGTTAGGGCAGTGAGAATCTGGAATTGCTTGCCTGAGGAGGTGGCCTTACTATGTTACTATGTTACTATGTTTAAAGTTTTGGAAATCATTTTGTATCCAAATCTGGCTTTA